>NC_137629.1:18695155-19295155 GCF_963383615.2 Lipophrys pholis
GTGTGTTAGTGTGTGTGTGTGTGTGGGGGGGGGGGGGGGGGGGGGGGGGTGTTACACCATGCTTTGGCGGGCAAGCACTCGGCTTTTGATTGAAATAGCATGTTGTCTTTTGAGTTCCCATTTCGGTAGCGTTTAAATTATAGTGTCTCTCCACGGGGCTGCAGAAAGTCTCCAGGGGTGGGAATAAAAGCAGAAAGGAGAAATGCGTCAGTATATTTGTTGGGAGGTTTTGGATGTAAGCACTGGAGCACTGGTTGAACATGTGAAATTGACTTTGAGGAGGATTAATTAGTGTGTGACTTTTAATATCGACAGGCGAATCACAAGATGAATGTATAGTGTTCTGTGTTAAACTGCTGTTTAAGACTATTAGGTTGATGAGGAACTCCAGCAAGTTTGTTTCAAACGTTATGCATTCCTTGCTTTGGATTGGTAGATGAGTAACTGAGCAGCCGTTGGATGATAGGATGGTAGTCTGTTCAAGGCTGGTTAGATCTGGTGGTTAACAAGTTGGTTTAAAAAAAACAAAAAAAACAACATCCATATTGGACCACACGGTGGAGCCGTGGTTAACGCTCTCTCATAGAAAGAATGTCATGGGTTCAAACACTGGCTGGGTCTTTCTGTGTGGAGTTTGCATGTTCTGCATGTGGGTTTCCTCTGTACTAAACTGTCCCTCGGTGTGACTGTGTGGGTATTTATCCTACGATGAACTGGTGATGAACTGGAGATGAACTGGTGATTAACTGGTGATGAACTGGAGATGAACTGGAGACATGACCACATGGACAAAAGTTTAATCCCAATAGGGTTGGACCAGTAAAACAAGCATATACCAACAGTTTCCTATTGTTTGCCTTACTTTTAGTGCCATCAGTAGAAGTAGACTTTAAACTGTTGAAAAGGATTATACTGTATACTTGCAACAGGTAAACAAACACTTGCAAATGACAGTGCTCTTTCAATTCTGGCATTCAGTTTTAACAAGACACAACTGAGCAGTATTTGTTATGATCCCATTAGTCAGCAGGTCACACTAGTGGTGTTTTACAAATAGTTTGTTGACTTTGTTTCTTTTGCCATCTTTTCTTGATCTATTTGCTTTTGTACTTCTGACTTGTGGCCTGTTGCCAACAGGTTGATGTAACGTAGGAAGAACGAGGTAATCTGTCGTAAACTCTGTGCAGTGAATCTGATTGGCCAAATATTTGGACACGTGGTGCATGAATGCACATTGCATTCAAATGTATGATTTATGCAGTTCAGTCAGTCATTTGCAATATGTAAATATTGCAAAGGTTGTGCAGGCCTATTTTAAATGCACTTCCCAATAGAGTTCCCAATAGAAGAGCACCTCCTAATAAAAGACCCCCCCTCAAAATACTTTACTCCATTAGTCACAGTCACCCATTCACACACACACACACACACACACATGCACTCATATCCACCAATGGTGATGTCTTGTGGGCTGCTTGACCACCATTGTGAGTAATTTGGGGTTCCGAGCTTTGTTCAAAAACATTTTGAATTGAGGAAAGAAAAACCGGCAACCTTGCAACTGGAAGACAGGCCGGTCAGGGGCCTATATCAGCCTGTTTAATAGTGCACACTTACTTTCATTTTTAAGTAACTGATGGTCGTAGTTATTAATTGGGGTTTGCATTGTTCAAGTGACAGCAGCAAACGTCACTAACAGATCAGGGAAGTAGATACGGCACTACAAGAACATCAAAGTTACCCTGTGTGGGAGGATTTGTAAAAACATTCATGAAGTATGATCTCTCGACAGGAACAGCCTGAAGAATTGAACACAAAGCATTTTTGCACAGTTTACAAAGCATTGTTTTGAATGTGGACTTATCAACGTTTTGATAACGCCCTCATATACCTTTGCATTAAAATCAGGGAAACGTGTAGAATTGTTGCTATTTATAGGTAAGTATGCTCTCATTTTCCAGATTATATTGGGTTGTATGTGACCCCTGAATTAATGAGTTTGACTCCATACATGGAAGGATGCCAACACATCTCAATGGTGTTGTCAAAACATATTGATCGCCCCCCTGTGGCTCGATGCAGTACTGCCTCAAACTCAAGCCCATGACCCAAACTAGGAATTATGAAAGCGTTTGAAATGTTTTTTTTTTATTTTTTTTATTCAAATATGGTTTGTATAAATGCATAGCTCATATATGTATTTGTCTAAATGTTTGCTGCCATTGTGTGTTCTGTGGTTGTTGCTGATGCTGCAGGAAGGTAGATGTAAATTGAAAAAGTTACCATTTGGGAAATTCCTTCTTCTGTGTTGGTAGCATCTGTATCCTATTGATGACAAAAATGTCATCAAGACTCATTATTACTATTGGACTTATTTTCCACTTCTTTAAGTTCTCGGTTAGAAATTTAGACTTATTTTCCATCTTGGAAGTCAGTACTGCCCTGATGTCAGTCACACACACACACACAATATGGCAGGGCTTGTTTTCTGGATGATTTATTTAACTCCCAAAGCAGCTGCAGGAAGTTACAATTCATCATCTACTTTTATATCCGGACTGTGGTTCACACACTTCACATTCATCCAGGTGACAGGTGATCACAGTTAAATGAGCTTTACTTAAATTGAGATATGCTACATCAGGAGTTATCAGTGTGAGAGGAAGTGCCCTCGCAGCCCCTCAACTGGGAGAAATATACTTGGAAAACAAGTATCATCAATAAACACGAGAGAAAGTTGTAGTGGCAACATACATTATAGTAATTCATTTGGTATATTTGTCCATCTGTTCATTTCTACTGCATTACAACAAGATAACATGCTGTTCAGATTGCGGGGTATCTTTTTCTCGGGCTGCTGATATCCAGCATTTCATTAAGCTATATATATATATGACTTGCACTAAAAGGACAAACTCTATGATGTGGATGTCTTTGTGCTTTTCAATTTGTACTCCCCAAAAATGGAACCGGAGCTGCATTTTGTTTTCTCTTTTTTTTCTCCATCACATGCGCATCCGCAGTTTCCACCAGCAACCTTTCAGAAGTGAGCAGTTCACTGACAAAGTTGTTTTTAGACATTTCTCCTTTATTTTTGTCCTCCTCACTTCAGACCTGTCGCCTCCAGGAAAATCCTAATGTTCGAATAATGGAGTTAAAAGCAGTAAGACTCCCTCTGATTAGCCAATGTTGACATGCAGAGCTTGAATGCATGGACACATATAATATATCGGAATTCAGTCACTGTTTCTGCAAAATCGATATTGCAAACATTGATATTGCGACGACCCTATATTTTCAATATAATGCCCAAAGTTCATCTGATGTTGCTCACAAATGCATTTTACAAAGATAAGGCATCATGAAATCATGCCTTTCAATTCAATTCACCTGAACAACAAACGTGACATTTATTCCATATTGGTAGGTCTGCAACATATACAAAGTGGTGTATGTAATATATGTCATAGAGCTGGATATTAAAGCTATTTCCAGTTCTATCCTTTTGCTTGGAGCATCCATGAACACTTCTGTATAAAAGAGCAATACCATTCAAAGCTGTAATTATTTTCTTATTACGAGGTACAATTTGTAATGATGATGTATCTAGAAAATAAATAAATAATAGGAACTAAAGTGAAAAAAAGTATGTTTTTCTAAGCAACTGGCATCATTATTGCCATGGAATAAAAAGTTATTGACAGAAATAAACAGGGTGTTCCTGTTGGAACCGCTCATATGCAGCATAAGATTCTGTTCTTTAGTTTAAACAGGCTTTCTCATCTTTGTAACTTTTGGCTTGAAAAACCATTGAATTCTTGCTACATTAGCAGTGTTTCCTCTATTCTCAGTCCTTGTCTGTCCTGTCTCCCCCGATGAACCGGAGCCAGGCCGGAGCAGCCAAACTCTGACGGTTTGACCTTCCTCAGAGGTCACCTCCATTCTTACAGCAGCCCGTCCAGCACAGCAGCCTCCGGCCTCAGCTGTACAACCAATCAGAGCCCCATCCAGGCTCATTCTGCAGAGATGTGGGAATGAAAGGTCCGATTAGGACCTGCTGGAAGTATTCAACGCGTAGTCCCCACCCCGCCCAGCTCATCACCCTTGCTGGCGGCCCCTTCTCTCCGGCCCCCTCTCCCCCGTCCGCTCAGAGCCGTGATTGGCATGTGAATTACAGTGTGTGGTGATGATAATAAGAGTGCTAACCCGGGCCAGGCCTGCGCCTTCCAGCCAGCAACCAATCCCAGCTGGCACGGCCTGAAAGACAACCGCTGCCACCATCTGAAGAGGCAAATAAAAATGACAAGCTAACTGTTAAAGAACTGCTGATTTTTCACATGTTGTTTTAAAAGCTTTTGTTACTGTGCCAGATTTATTATTTTTTTTTACCCAACTCCTTCTCTCTTTTTTCCCTTAAATCTTCACTCTTCTTCCCCCCCTCAACCACATCCAGATATATGAAACCCCTCATTTATCAAGGGTATCTAAGAATAAGTCTCACCCATTGTGGTGCAACTTTGATAAAAACAACAAAAAAAAAAAAAAAAAAAGAAAAGAAGAGAAAAGTATTTTGTGTTCACAGTGATTGTCCTCAGTGGGACAAAAACACATAAAGACGTGTGTGACTGGGGGGGAGGGGGTTCTCAACTGGTTCCCATCACATACATGCAGAATGATGCATTGCCACTAAATGATGGTCAGCTTCCCCTCCACCAGACATGTTAACACAGAAAGAAGCTCTCAACACGTCTCCTGCTCCGGCCAGGGTGTTTATGTTGGACCACTCTTAACTTTCATGCATTATTTCATCCAAATACTCCAAAATCACAGGCACGCATTATGTCGTTAAGGAAATTACTCTCTAACACTCCGTGGATTGCTTTTTCACCCCATGATATCCTTCTGGGAAGAAGAGTCGTCATTCCCAGAGATTTATTCTCAAATCCCAGCTTCCCAAAGCGCAGTGTGGATCCTGCTGCCTTCTTCAATCAAGAGTCCAGCCTGGCGGAGTTGCCCGTCTGTCCGCGACGGAAAAAAGACACTCGGCTGAGATCCTAACACGCCGGGTCTGACTCTCATTATCAATTACGGCTGTTTTTGTTTCTTTTTACCGCAACCATTAACCACATAGTTACTGGCAGTTGAGAGGGAGAGAGGGCGAGAGAGAGAGGGAGAGAGGGAGAGAGAGAGAGAGAGAGAGAGAGAGAGAGAGAGAGAGAGAGAGAGAGAGAGAGAGAGAGAGATAGAGAGAGAGAGAGAGAGAGAGAGAGAGAGAGAGAGAGAGAGACAGAGACAGAGACAGAGACAGAGACAGAGAGAGAGAGAGAGAGCAATTTTCATCAAAAGGAATTAGTTGTTCAAACAAAATGAGATGAATTTGCCATAGATGAAGATTCACAGTTGGCCTCTGTGGACAGATGAAGATTTATATGTGTTTAATAGGGAGAGGGTGAGTAGCAAAGGGATAACTGAAGGCTTTAGGGAGAGAAAGGGAGGAAAGAGGGAGGAAGAGTGAGAAGATAATTCACAACACACTTGTGGTGAGTCGTAGGAAGAGGAGGAGGAGGAGGAGGAGGAGGAGGCAGCATCTTGGCAGAGCTGTGACTCCCCTCTCCTGTTTTCCTCTTGCCCTCATCCCCCTTGTTACCCACCCGGACAGGCGGAGGCAGCGGGAGCCAGTAAAGGCTGGATGCCGTGGCACATGAGCCATTAAATCTTCCTACACTGCGGGTAGGGGAGGAGGGTGTTGGTACCAGGCCTCGTGCCCAGGATCCACAAGCCCTGCCAGCATGGAGACCCAGAGAGAGGAGAACAAAGGATCTGCTCAGAGGCAAAGCTCTCATCCAATGCGATGAAAGCTAGAAAATACCCAGATAACTGTCTTTCAACTGGTCACTGGAGAAAAGACCAAATCTTCTCAATTTGCAGTAGTAAAGTTGCATTAGGTTGAACTGAAACACTTTCAAGCAACGTTTTACAACTTCTGACACCCGATTCAAGTTGTTTACTGACAAATCCACTCCAGTAGTATAAGTAACTGCTACAGCCATTGAATGACTAAACATTATTAATGGACTTCAGATGTTCACAACACGTGGAGGAAACTGAAAATGTCAACACAGCCTCAAACATGAAGTGTATAAATATGGAGTTGATGAAGTAAGTTTTAGGTTCCTTCAAAGTGAACGTCATGGGCCCGAGGTTGGTTTTGGCCTTGGGGCCTTTCGCCATTTGGAGTTTTCATATTCTTCCTCTGCATTCTTTCCAGGCACTCTGGTGATATACATTTGAGGTTCATTTGACGATTAACTTTTCCAATATGGTCAAAATCAATTACTGTTTCGCTGCTTGCCCGTCATTTCCTATACTTATAAATTAATCTCATTATTTAATCCTCCTGCACTAAACAGTCCCTGGTGTTTTGGTTGTTAGGATATGAAAACATTTAGCCTGGCAGGTTTTTGCTTTTTATGCTCCAAAATCATACAAACGGACATCGACGGGATCCAAGAGCAGCTGAATAGTCTTGTCATTAAAGGCCAACCATGGTGAAATTGTGTAATTATCTAATTGTCAGCAAATGTCATGCAAATATATCATCAAATGGGGCTTTTGTTTGCATCCTAGAGCCAGTCACTGGCCCCGCTTATTGAAATGTGTGTCAAAAAACGAGCAACAGATGCAGCGTTTCATTTCCCAGCTGAGCACAGACACGTAAACGTTGAAGGAGGATCATTTTCAGCAGAGGTATTCAGTGCGTGATTCACATTATTGACTGATTCACTGAGTTTCAAAAAGAACTGATATCACGACTACTGTGGATACAGGTCAACGTTCCGTTTAGTTGAACATTGTCATGTTGCTGTTATTGGAACTGAGTCAGTTAAAGGAGTTTAATGAAATAGTAACCGAGGTACAATTTACTGGAGACAACAGCTCTGGTTCATGCTACAAGCAACAGTCATAGACAGAGACAGAAACTCTTCAGCTCTCCAACTATGACCCAAAAGAAAGTGTTGTGTTTTTAATTGTGTTAATCCCTGAAATTAACCATTGGAGAGATTTATGACGCCTTGTATATAGACGGAATATTTGTTCATATTATGAGGTCATTTGTTTCAGTCTTTTTTGAAGGATTCAATACAGGACATAAAGCAGAAGCAAATCTGAGTTTACTGGTAACTTCATTTCTCTCGTGAGATTTTCCCTCTTTCCCCTCCAGACATGCAGAATGCAGCCAAATGAGATTAAACACAGCTCTCCGTCACTGATAGATGATTGGAAGAGATTTATCTGGATGACTTTCAACTGCAAATCCAGGCGCTAGATCTAACTGCGTTGGCCGACGCAGACAATTAGTCCCGAGGGCGATCAGCGACTCTGTCATGCTGCTCATGCTGCTGCTGAAGGAGCTGAAGGAGCGAAGAGAATTTGTTGAGGATCCCTGCAGCGTCGTGTATGGACCTCCGACGGAGTTTTCCCCTGAGTGAGGGACAAGACGGAGGTTATGAGTAGCAGATGTAATGCCACACACACACACACACACACACACACACACACACACACACACACACACACACACACACACACACACACACACACACACACACACACACACACACACACACACACACACACACACACACACACACACACACCATATAGCCGATGACATGTCAGGGTCAAATGAATTAGTCTCCCTGTTGTGAAAAGCTTCGGCTGGCTTCTACATGGTCTTTATCTCACGTCTACTGTCGGTGGACAGAAGAAACAATAGTCTCAACAAACAGCCTGAAATCCTTCAAATCCTCACAGTTTGCAACAACAAATCTGTAAAAACCCGCATTGGAAACAATTAGCACATGACTGACTCAGCAGAGACTGTGGATATGTGTATACGTGTGTGTAGTCCAGGTGGGCCTCCACTCACTTCCAATTCAGAGGAATCACATCTCATTAGGGCCACGGTTTACTAAGTGTGCGCAACATTCTGCTCTGCCGATGTCACAGCAGAAGGGTGGTGGAAGTTTGACGTTTGGCAGCGAGTGGGCATCCGCTCCAGCAGCCCATGCCCAGAATAACCCTCACACACACACACAAACACACACGCTAACTGCTCTGCATCAGGATCTGTCTTAAAACAAACCATCAGGAGGCCCCGTCACATCCATTCAGCCCTGAGCTGCAGACAGACAGGTCTGTTTATAAACACACATACACACGTTGCAGGTTGTGAGCGTGTGCACATGTACAGTACCGACAGACGCCCACCGCGACCCGGCGGCTGCTCGTGATTACTCCTTGGGCTCCGGCCTGCAGCTCTAAACACACACACAAACACACGCGCACACACACGCGCACACACACACGCACACACACACACACACACACACACACACACACACACACACACACACACACACACACACACACACACACACACACACACTGAAGATTACAAGCCTGAAGCAATCTACTAAAGTTGGGACACTTATATTGGGGGCTGAATAATTGCTATGATTGCTGTGGAGGGGGGTTAGTTTACCTGAAAGAGAGTTTAGGTTTGAATAAGTTTTCATTTTTCATTTGTTTGTTAATTTGGAATGGGAGAGGGCATATTAATGAACAAGCCACCTCTTCAGAGGTGACTGTAATTATGACGGATTTAGCACGAAGCTAATTTCCCTTACGTCGTCTCACATAAAACCTTTCAAGGTTACACACGTACAAAAACAATGAAAACATACAAAAACAATATGGTCAAACAAAGACAACGATGATAAAACAATTCTTCCTAAAAACTTACCATAAAGTGCAAATATTAAAGATCTTACTCAGTAGTCTGACATAGTCTGACGCACCTGTGTTTTTTTTCTTCTTCAATATATTTAAAAGTTTATGATCGTCCTAGTGATCACAAGTTTGGTTGTTAATCAGCCGTATCTTGTACTATGTGATGTAATGTAGGACATAATGAGTCGCTCATCAACAGAAGACAAGTTCTCAACTATTAAAAATAAACAACTAAATATCAGCACCACATTTTAAATACTAAATGTGATCATTTTAACTATATAACATTTATTGATGAAAATTGGGGCAAACTTGAAAATTTTATTATCCATGGTGTATTATGTCTTTAAAAGTGTCTGTGCGCAAGAGCCAAAGCTACAGAAGCTCTGATTGTGGTCTTTGGGCCCTCAGGTAGCATGACGTCACAAGTGGAAATCACTGCGTGAGTTCGGGAACACTTATGAAATCCTGTGCTTGTGAACACAATCTGCATCACTCCATCTACGAATGGAAGGTCATAATTAACCACTCAACTTCTAAGACCAAAAACAAGTCTTTGTCTTTTTACGTCAAATCAAATTTAGGTGGAGCCACAAACCATGTTTAACTTTTAAAATGAGGCAAACACAGCTTAAAAAGTTTTATGTATAGTTTTTTCAAAATTGGCATTCATGAAGTTTCATTTTTGGATGGGAAACATTTCAGCATGTTTTCAGCTGTATTTAGACCTGATTTTAACAAATTCATCCCTCTTTTTTTATGATTCTTTTTAGACAATTCTATGACATTCAAGCTTTTGAACCATTTTGGCTCTCCTTTAAGCAGTTGTAAATGTTTTTACAACATTTTCTTTCTTTGAGTATTTCTACAAATTTTCGGGTGGGGTCATTTTGAAAATGACTGGTGTGCAAATAAGATTACAAGAAGTGAAAATATTTAAACGTATCATGTTCTGAAAGTTTCAGCGAGCCAGAAGGGCTAAAAGCTCATGTGGCTTCAGAGCCACAGGTTACAGACCCTTACACTAGATACAAAAACACACTGAGATTTTGGTGTCTACGCTTGAATAGATCAGCTGAGGTGAAGTGGAAATGTTTAAAGTGGTCTAAAAAATAGAATAATGAAATATAAAAAAGTTAAATATTTAGCTGCTTTGAGTTCCAGTGTAATATGAAAAAGTCAGTGCTTCACATTAATGTCTATGTGCAGGTTTTTTTTGTCCTCGCTGTCTCTTGACATTGAACAACACACAAACTTTTATCGAAATAAAAGTTTTTAAACTTAAAGAGCAACACAAAAACAAATTCAAACACCTTGAGAGTCTTCTTGCAATAAAATAACGTACGTCAACTATTGTAAGTAAACACATTGCGCTTTTACTGCCTTCATCTGGTAGACAATTGTATCACACGAACATAACAAAATAACCAAATAATATATTCAACAAGGTCCATAAAAGTAACACAAATTGACTCCAATTGATTAAGGCCATAAAAAGGAACTTCGAAACGGTTTGATTTATTTGATGTGGCAACAAAACGAAGCAGTCACACAAAACAGATGAGATTCCTCACACAGTGAAATAACACTCAACAGTGTTTGAAGCTGAGAAAACCCAAAGGCAGACGTGGTTAGAAGACAAGAAACTATCAATCCATCTTTATTCTTAGTTACTGCTTTGTTCTATTCAGGGGGCTGGGGCCGATCAAAGCTCACTGATACATCCTGCCGGTCACCAGTCCATCACAGGGCAAAGAGAGACAATCACACACTGGCAGTCACACTTAGGGACAATTTAGGTTCAGCAATAAACCTCACATCGACGATTTTGAACTGTGGTAGGAAACATATGAACATGCTCTCTTTGCTGTGACCTCAAGAGAAAACTGAACGTGGCGCTTGGTACCAGCGCAGAGTTTAAACACCAGCATCCATTCACACGTTAACATTATCAGCACCAAATTACAAGTTTTAAAACCGAGGCGAAGCTTCCAAGATGACCGTCATCTGGTCTCTCAGTGTGCCACTCCTTCAAAATGAGTGATGTCAATCTGTGTGTGAAGTTGCTACCTATCATTCAATTCATACTTTCATTTAGAAATGGAAAAATAACCTCTAATCAGACTTACAAATGAACGGTGCAGCTACTGCAGTGAATAAGCAGATGTTGAATAAATCAAGGGGACAAGTCCCTCCTATTATCATTAGTGAGAGTGGAAAATAAACACGCAATGTTCATTTGAATGGGTCAATTTAGCAAAGATGGACCGAGACGAGAAATGCCAGACACCAATTGTTGTCCTAGAAATTATATTTCCACAAAAAAGTGAAACCAAAAAGCCCCCAATGAGAAGTCCCTGAGTTGAAGGGAGATAAATCAGAGGAAACACTGATGGACTTAAGCATAGTCACACAGGAACACAGACAGACCAACAACACACAGAAGATAAACAAAGCCACCAGGTGACAACAATCACACAATGAGGTGCAGGTGAAACACATCAGGGTGGGGAACAGCAATGAAACACAAGGAGGGGAAGTCGAGGAGCTGGAAAGAGACAGTCTTACTGGATCTCACTAAAAACACAAGAGACAGAACAAGAAATACAATAACTGAACTCTGAAAGGTTATTTCAACTTTGACAATAGAACACACAAAACTAGGAAGACAAGACCCCGAATTGTTGAATCTTATCAAGCCAGAACAGGAAAACGTCTAATTGAACTGTTATTGATCTCTTCAATGATCACATCAGCCAACATATTGTTGTTGAAAGAGCTGGTGCTTCATAACAGGGACCATTGCATTACAAATAGGAATAATTGAATATGGTTCATTTAAATGAAACTACATTCACAATTAATAAAAACACCTGCACTTAATCTGAACTTGTCATGGATTTTATCTTTACATGTGGAGGGTACATCCCAAGACCCACCACCAAGCTTCAATAAGCAACAAATTACTTGCAAATTATAATTTATTAGGCCATGGATTCAAATCAACAACATGCCAGCGTGCCTGAAGGCGTAAAATGATGGGAAATCCTAATTGCAGCTCGTCATCAAACTTCCGCATTAATGGGAACCCGAGGCCCCCCTCCAAATTGGATTTGAGTCCCTTGTTTCCGGCGAGCGCCCGTATTGTGCTTAATAAGAGGAAACATGTGTGCCAAATAACCCCGAATGGCACAAAACGCAGATTTGCACTGGATTAGGACTCAGAACGCAACGAAATCGAGCTTCCTGTTGTGTTTAGTGAAACTAGGGGAGGCGATCACTTCCCTGCGCGGCCGTCATCACTCCGCTGACATCCCGTAATCCCATGAGGAAGATTTATGAGCTGACTGCTGAAGACAGCTTGGAAAAGCAATCTCTCAGACGTGTGTGGAAGGAAACTACACAGGCTATTTCTATCAGTTTGTCGCCTCTTATTTCAATCAGAGGCAGTGACTCTGGCGGAAGGCCTTGGCGCGCACCATAGTCGCTTTTACGCAGCGTTAGAACTTCTTTTCCTTCCGCAGTTTAAACCGCGATTGAGATGCACTTTGAGTTTGAGTGCAATTCTGAAAGCAAACGACAAGTTAAGGAAGAATAAACACGGATCCAGGCCGCGGTCCTGAAACAGGTTATGATGACAGAGAACATGTGATTCCGGTTGGTCATAGTTCTCCATTTCCCGGCTGTTGTCAGAGATTTCCATCACCGTCCAAACCAACCGTGCCGTAAACACAGCCCTCATTTGTTTTCTCCTCAGAGCAATTATACCATGTGATTAAAAAACATTTTAAATAGAGCCTTCGCTGACTTGTATTTGTGTTAAGCGGATCTATTTCATGTCGAGTTGTAATGTAATAATCCCGAGCTGTCATTACAGGCCAGTGTTCCCCAGTGCGCCAAACTCCATCTGATCTCCGCACTTATGAGAACCAGACCGGCGGACACCCTCACCGGGTACCACCGCAGGAAAAAAGTCCTCCTTCTATAGCAGAGAAACGGGAGACAAGAAAGCGCTTTAAGGGAAGCCTTCAAATTAATATAGGAAATGTTAGCTTCAACAGAAAAGCGCAGTTTCACGGAGATGCTTTACCTTCCAGATGGTCCGAGTTAACAGACTTAAATATTTGTGCCCTGACTCCCTTTCCAATACTCCAAGAAATCCATTCTATTTATCTATCGGCCGTCTAAGTGGAGGGAAGCAACTTGGAAAAACAACTGAGGGGTTTGTTTCTGCTTCAGAATGTTCCATCGAGGGAAAATACCTTTAACAAAAATCTAATTTAACACACTATTCGTGGACCACTAGTACCTTACGGCATACTTCCCTCATCTATTATTTTGGATCAGCTTGAATAGACTCTTCTAGATTGGAATAGCAAATCAATACACCTAAAGCAGGGGTGTCCAAACTCGGTCCTTCAGGGCCGGCGTTCTGCATGTTTTAGCTCTCTCCTTTCATCAGCATACCTGATTCTAATGATGGTGTCATCACCAAGGTTGCGAAAAAAGCCACTAACGAGCCCCTTAGTGTAGTCAGGTGTGTTGGAACTGAGAGAGACCTGAACCAGGCAGGACGCCGGCCCTCGAGGACAGAGTTTGGACACCACTGACCTCACCCAATCTGAAGGTAAGCCACGGCGCGCGTAAAGATTCTCCCAGAAAATCAACCACTGACACCAAGTGAGCACTGCAATAAATATCAGTCATTAATTAAATCTCCTTAAATTCCATTAACGCATTAGAAAACACTTGCACGTTTTTCTAAATAAATAAAAAATTAAGAGTGTATTGAATCAATATCTACTTTTTGATATAGATGACCAAAGCTGTCATGATCTGATCTTAAATACACTATGTGTGCAAATTTGACTTCTTTTGATCCCAAAAAAATCCATTTGAGGTAAAGTAGCCTATGTCCCGTGACGGCTGTTTTTTGGAGCGCAGGCCCCCGTGAAGGAATGCGCGCTGCCTTCTTCCCTCCCTCTCTGTGACGCGCAGCGGAGTAGCGAGGAACAAGCCCTCTGTGGGGCAGAGAGGGTTAGGGGAGACGCTGAAACGGTTAAAGGAGGAGAGAGGGAAAGATCGCTGTGTGGAGAAGAGGCGTGCCAGTAATCAAGCATTTTGGATGAGGGCGCGCGTCTCGAAGAACACATGGAAAAGCACCGGCTTAATTACGCAGCGTCACGGAGCCGCTGTGAGACAAGGAGGGCTCCCTGAGGCGCCGTTACTGTTGATGTTTTTTCTGCCCCGTCCTGTCCTGACAGGGAGGGGACGCTGAACTTTGTGCGGGACAAAGTCAGAGTTCAGGTGGATAAGAGGAGCCACTGAAGATCGGCGTCTTTCGTCAGGATGCAGGGCCTGAGCTCCCGGGCTCACGCCTTTTCAGTGGAGGCGCTCGTCGGGAAGCCCTGCAAGAGGATGAAAATTTCGGAGGCCCTCGAGTCAAGTTCAGATGGAGACACCGGCAGTGATGGGAGCGTCTTCATCGGTGAGGCGACATATTTGTGAAAAGATGTTGAGACTTTCACTGACCAACATTTCACGCAAAAAAAAAAAGAAAAAGAAAAGTTGCTCATTGAAAGTTTTGGCACTTTTCTCCCACCCAAGTTCAAATTTGGTCTATAAACTACAATTTGATTGAGTAGATGCAGCTGGTGTAACGTTGAGTCAGGCAAATAGTCACTTTCATGCCACACTTTGTTTATTAGGATTTCATCAATATTGATGACTTTAACACTGTCACGGATCACCACAACATTGAGCTGTACACATGTTTTAGACTTTTTTGTTTTCCTAACTGCTCACTTTGCTTGACCTTCAGGTCAGCACGACCATCTTTCCAACCAGGTAAAGAAAGTGGGATCAGTAGTGAGGAGGCCGGATGACTCCTCTGACCCGCAGAGACAGACTGTGCCAACGGGCTGCGGAGACTGTGACCCAGGCAGCGACGAGAAGACGCCGAAGGAGAGCGACTGTCGGCCGGACAGAGAGGTCCGTGTCGAGCTGCAGGGCTCCGAGCTGTGGAAGCGATTCTATGAGATCGGGACTGAGATGATCATCACCAAAGCCGGCAGGTATAAACTCTTTAGGATACATATTTTATTGTGAATTACTCTCAAGGCTTAACCTGTTGCAAACAGGCCTTCCAGAGCCCTTTCCTGACATTAAAGTTTGCGTCTGACTTTAAATAAAATAAATTTGACCTATATGATGAATAAGGAGGCAGCAACCACCGACATATACGCGATAAAGTTGTCTTGGTCTGCTGGAGTTTAAAGTCAAACAGGAGTATTAATCTGAATAACAACAAATGTCCAATCCAATTTGACAGATGTTTTTTTTTTTTTTTTAAGCGGTTTGATCATAATAAAATAAGACCAGATCCGAGTTTTTAGTGTAAACTGAGATACCCTGCAAGTATTTTGCTCAAAACAACCAACATAACGTATTTGCAGTTCCTTGTAAATCTATTCAGGTGTGATATAAAGCGATCTTTATCGCTGATATTTACATCAACTGTCTCCGCGGTCGCAGGTGCGCACGGTGTAAAAAGACTGCAGCCAATCAGAAGAGAGCTGAGGAACTGTCGCCTATACAGCGAAACGAGTCAAACAAGCATTTAAAATACAATCTTCAATGTAGAAATTGACTGACTCTCTTCGCTGAGCCAATATTTGCTGAGGTGCATTTAATAGTTAACCTTTTGTCAGGCACGTGGTCATATTTGAGAACCTGTGCAGAACTTGTAACTGGAGGAAATATAGAATGCAGGAAATTAATAGTTTTTATTATTATGCAATTTGTTTTGTGGTATTTCTTAGATTGTGTTTGCTGCTTTATTTCAGCCAAACTTCTCCCATCTGATTTGCCTGAAAAAAATGAAGAAAATCTGTGCTTAAACATCAACACTGTGTACATAAATATTGTAACAGTGTTTATATATATATATATATATATATGTATATATATTTGTTTTTTTATTTTAACATAAATCCATTTGTTGAAGCCTGCTTTTGTTTTTTTACAAAATGATGTAAAACCCAGACATTAATTTAATGGTGACATGTTTGCCATTTTGCCCAGTTTTATGCCATCTTGAAAGACATTTCGTTGTATTATTGGCATTTAATTGCGTCCTTTTCCACTAACTTTAGTATTGGAGTTTAATTTTCCATAAGATTTTAAATTTGGGTGTTAACGAATCACCCGAAGGGTTAAACTTGTCTTGTCGTGCGACAGTATTTAGTTATTTGTTCAAATAACTAAACAAAATCTGAATAGAGAGCCTTTCTCATATAACCCAAAGCCATCAATTATACAAGTAAGCCTTGTGATGCTGCAGTATTCCCGAGCATGAGAAGATTAAATTAACTTTATCTGTCGGTCTCAAAGAAATTAGTTGGTGGTTTGATAAGTGACCATGTGCGTCCTCTTTGGCTTCCCCCTCCCATAAATTAGTTATTGGGAAATAACAAGTTGCTGAAATCTGGGAGGTTTTCTTGATCTAATTACCGAGAATGCACGCTATAAATCAGGTGAAGATGCCACCGCGGCCCCTCGATTTTCTTCCCTTTGACCCCGGACGACTCTGAACATTTCTGGCCGGACTTCTGCCTGCATGGGCTGAAAAATTCCGATTAATTCTCAGCATTTCTTCTTCTTCTTCTTCAAAAGAAAAATATAATATGCTTAGTCTCTTATCCTCACTTTATTTCCAGGAGGATGTTTCCTTCCGTGCGCGTAAAAGTGCGCAATCTGGACCCGTGCCAGCAGTACTATATTGCGATGGACGTCATGCCGGTGGACTCCAAACGCTACAGGTGTGTGTACCAGATAATCATGACTCAAAAGACTCCTCATTGCTCCTGACGGCCATGCATTACTTGTAAACCCGTCTTAGGTATGTGTACCACAGCTCTCAGTGGATGGTGGCCGGAAACACGGACCACTCGTGCATCTCTCCGCGGCTCTACGTGCACCCGGACTCTCCGTGCGCTGGAGAAACGTGGATGCGTCAGGTCATCAGCTTCGACCGGGTCAAACTCACCAACAACGAGATGGACGATAAGGGGCATGTAGGTAACCGGCGGACCACGCACTCTCTACTTCTCTGCGTAACTTCTCAGGGTTGATGATAATGTACTTGTAGGTTACAGTTACGTTACTTTAACTGCTCTTGATTCCTCAGTTTATTTGATATATTGCATATGATTTCTTCAAATATCTAAAAAGGTACTCACTTGTGGACAAATGGGAGCCAATTAAGTATTTCTACTCCTTTGCTATATTTAAGATACGTTTTGTGACTGTGTACTTTTACTTCTACTTTTCCCTCCTCTTGAAACGTGCTCTTTTAGTGTTCTAACCTCTGTTGAAGCCATTCAATGTTACTGTGAAATGATAGATACAGCTGACAGTAACAGAAGGTGCAGAAGATAAATGTAATAGTGATCAAGTTACATTATAATGGCTGAATGCCAAAACTTCCTGTTACAAAAATAAACGTTTTCAAGGGAAAACTATGAAACAAGTCGAATCTGTGTCAAATGAACAAGCTCCTGTTTTCACACTGGCAAACAGTATTGAAATTAGTTATGAGTGTGCATGTTCAAATATGTGCATTCAACTTTTTGCACCACTGCTATTAAAATTCTTCAATATGCCTTTGAAATATTGAGTATTAATGAGGTTCACAATTCATTTTTCTTTTTTTTCTTTTTTTCTTACACACAAGTATTTATAGTTGAACTTATGGAATTAATGTGAGTCGGTTTGCCAACTCGAGTGGGGCAGCAGTGTTTTCTCTACAATGACCACTTTAAATGCCGCCACACTCGTATCTGATCTCACACACTGTGGGGGGAAACCTGCATGTCTTAGAGAGGGGAAGGAAGTGGAAATCCTTCACAGCTCCATGACATCCCTGAAAGGCTCAGAGATGCACAGATGTGGTGGCCAGAGAGGTGATACCAGGCTTTTGACTTGATCCTCCTGTTTATGAAATCATGCTGGGATTTGTGCCGATGGGAACATCAACTTTTCTGAACTAAGAACGATTTACTGAAGCCTTGTGGGCTCTTTAAATCTCTATGTTTGGTACATTATTTTAGTTTTTTTCCTTGTTTGCAATAGTTTTGAAGGTGTAGATACTCCACATGGTTGAGAGATGAGTTTGTAGAGATCTATTGTGACTAGCAAGATAAATGGCAAGATAAATGTGTTCAAATGTGTTTTTATTCAGCTTATTTTATTGACATCTTTGGATTTTATAAGACCAGTTTTTCTCTGACCATATATTGTGATAAAATCGAATTTTCAATTCGCAAAATATGCACCTAATATGCACGCTAGGACGATAACATGTAAATAAGAAAAATTACCTTTTGGTGAAAAACGTTGTTTTGAACATGATTTGGCCAACTTTTGTTTTGGATGTCATTGTTCATATAAATGATTTATATGAAATTAAAAGATAAGATGTCATATATTTTACCTGTTGAATAGTACATTTTCATGCGCTGTATCTTTTATTCTGTTCATGTTTTACAATGTAATGTTAGTCTGCCTCATTATTTCATCTAATTCATATAACTGGAAAAAAAAATCCACATGCACATCACAAAAATATATTTTTTTGAATTAAATATTTTAAACTGTTTAACTATTTGGCATGTACAAACTACAAGACCAAATATGAACAAATACAATTTGTCTATGTTCAAACATTTAATTGTCAAAATACATTTTGACAAGTATTTGTAGGATTTATAAATAAAATAAACATTTTCATTCAATACCGTCTACATGACATAAAGAAGTAATTTGATTACGCTTGAACGACAACTTTCTGCTATAAACCCAATGACTTGCATTTAAGTTTTTTTAAATTCACTTTGAAATTATAATCAAATCAAGGCAGTGATTTATTTTTTTTTTTTTCTGTTTCTGTCACCAACATTTAAATGGAATTCATCTCTCTTGCATGGCAGAAATGTTTAGGAGACAATGAAAGGTTCGTAGTACGGCGTTGCAGAAGTTTGTCACGGGCCTGCGTCAATGTTTCCAAAGTCCACCCTGAAGATAATCTAATAGTAGACCGCCTTGTAAAACCTGAAACCTTATCCTCTTCTCCTGTTGCAGATCATTCTTCAGTCGATGCATAAATACAAGCCTCGTGTGCACGTCATCCAGCACGACCCTCGGCTGGACCTGTCGCAGATCCAGTCGCTGCCAGCCGAAGGAGTGCACAGCTTCTCCTTCCCCGAGACCGAGTTCACCACCGTCACAGCCTACCAGAATCAGCAGGTACCGCTGACACTCAGAGACGACGTGCACTGGAGACGTACTGGAAATCCTGGCTGCTCTCTGAGCTAAACAGCTGAAATGTTCACAGAGTCAAGCAGTCTAATCATACGTTACGGAAAACAGGAAATGACTCGATTTAGCTGATTTACAGGCTTTAGCTGCTGTGTGCCAGAAATATTAAAAAAGCAGATGTTTAGCCCTTGCCATTCACGCACTGGTTGTTATGACGAGCCAATCAACAACTCTGGTTGTGTGACCTCACATCGAAACTTTTTTGTGGCACCGCATTGTGACGCTGATGAGGCCTCGGCAAAATCGTAAATTTGCAACGTTTGGATTTTCAGCCAGGCGGGTGTGCATGTGTGTGTGTGTGTGTGTGTGTGCGTGCGCACATGTCTGTGTGGGTGTGTGTGTTCACATGCATTGCGGGGTCTGACCCTACTATTGGCTTCCATTCCTACAGTAACGGAGCCATCCGCAGGGACGGCCAGCTCTTTTCATCAGGGCTCATTTTACTATCACCGCATGTATTATTACAGAAAGTCAGTAATGAGCTGTGACTGTTGGAGTCCGCAGCCCTATTAAAGCAGCACAGAAATCCGTATGACCCCGAGCCCCATTTTTTCCCCCTGTTTGACATGGCTCATCGCCCCGGGTGCTGCTGGGAGATGTGATCCAAGAGGGGGGGGGGGGGGGGGCAGGGTGGAAGCGGGGTGTGCTTTGCCACTCTCCTTGCTGCTGTAAAGCTGAGCTCATTGTTGTGTTAACACGACAGCGGTGGACATGTCCACTCTAACCCACCTCCTGTCGTCTCTCCGGGGCCAGATCACCAAGCTGAAGATCGACAGGAACCCCTTCGCCAAAGGCTTCAGAGATCCAGGAAGGAATAGGTACAGAACCATCACTGACCTCTGAACAGGCTTTTTTTTTTCTTTTCTTTAAGCTGAAATACTCCTCTAAATGACCCAGGAGGGATTATGGGTTCAGGCTGATGAAATCTGAAGCCACGTAAAACCCTCATATAAAGCTGAACTGTGTCGTGCAGAATTTCACACCTCTCAGAATCAATATTTTAATACCTGGGATAACATTTTTTACTGCTTTTACAGTATGTGAATCTATGTGTGTGTGTGTGTGTGTGTGTGTGTGTGTGTGTGTGTGTGTGTGTGTGTGTGTGTGTGTAAAGAGGGGTGTTGGATGGCCTGTTAGAGTCATATCCCTGGAGAGGCCCCCTCAGCTTGGACTTCAAGCCGTTTGCCATACAGCTCCAAGGTACCACTCTCTTTTGTTTTTAACTTCTCTACTCTTCCTTGAGTTTTTTTTTTTTTTTTCCCTTCTGTTTTTAATGTTACATTTTCTGACGTCCTGTCACCAGGCAGCCCGGGATCGACTGGCTCAGTGAAGGGCCTCCTCCCTCTCTCCCCGTCTTCAACCCTTCATCCATTCTCCGCGCTCTCCTGCCAGGACGCCGCCGCCCTCCACACCCTCGCTTTCCCCCTCTACAGCAAGTCGTCCAGCAGCCTTTCGGCCGCCCTCTCCCCGCTGCCCGGCCGAGCCTTCTCCTCCTCCTCTGCGTCCTCCTCTTCCTCCACTGACAGACTGAGAGGCCTTCCTCTTCTGCCTCCGCTGACAGACCTCTCGCTCCTGTCAGCGCTGCAGGGGAAGAAACCTCCCCTCTGCAGGGACACGTGTCCCGCCGTGGGGTCCCCCGGGAGCCTGATCCCCCTCCACAGCCCCCTCGGCCCCCAGGGGTCCACTCTCCTCCCTCACCTCGTCGACACAGCGGGCCCCTACTGTCTGTACCGCTACAGCTTCCCCCTGAACCCCCAGCTCTCTCTTTCCCGGCACGCCAAACTCTCCGAGGACACCACCACCACCACAGACTGCTTGCTGCGCCAGTCTCCGTGGCACCCGACCACCAACCACTGTCTCTGACAGCTGGACAGCGCTCGCAGGCTCTGGCCCATTGAGTGTAGCAAGCCAAAGATTATTGCAGGAAAACATTGAGGGCTGATTCTCTCCTCCAGCAGTTGGGGAGGTGTGTCTGTGGGGACGCTTTTGTATTTAAGAAGTATTTTTGTACGCAGTGTTGGATTTTACCAGCACAGAAACTCGCCCTGAAGCGGCTTCGCTTCACTGCGCACACTCGTCTAGAAGCCAGCTTTGGAGAAAACAAAAACATTTCTGTTCAGGTAGGATGTAGATTTTTTTTTTTTAACATTTTTTATTTGCCTTCCATAGACTTGTTTTTCAAGGTTTTAGCCAAAGGGCATCAGCTACAGGACCTGACGTATCGAACTATGAATAAATGTGACTGTTAAACTGACCTTAAGTGCCGATTAAAGTATTTTTTATGCTTTTTTTTATTAAGATGCGACAGGTCAAAAACCTTATTTTCTCCACACGCTGCACCGTATAGACGATGATCCGTATTTCCTGAGCCAACATGACAATCTGAGAGCACTGTTGTACAACAGGAAGCAGCACTGAAGGAGATATGATGATGGGGTCGAGTTATTTAGTGAAACTGAACAAAGGTCAGTCTCATGGTTTTTTTTTTTGTTTAGTTTTTTTTTTATTCAGTGTCATGGTTGGCCACCCCTGACTAATAACATGAGCTCATCAGGTCTCTCTGTGATTTTAGAGGAAGAAACTCCAGCTGCCAGAATTCAGGCAGCCAGTTTCCATCCCTGTGCTTTATTAGCAATAATAAGACTAATCAGATACGCATGGGGGTGAAACGGTTATTTCACCGAGGCCTCCGTCGACCACAAGCTGTGGCCAGGCTGAAACAAGGCTCCCTGCTCTGTGAGGCCGACTAAAGCAGGCCTGTCATCACTGTTGTGTTATGACATGGCTCCAGGATCAACAGTAAATCAATACTGCTGCGTGAAGACCTTTTTTAAGTCCTGTGGACGGAGAGTCGAATGAAAACTTCTCACTGCTTGCGGGCCAGGATAAATGCCGTGTTTTTGTTTTGTTTTGAGGGTTGTTTTTTTTTCTTCTTAAGGTTCGTACCAAATGGGGGAAACGCCCGTTCAGCCGCTGATGTGATAATTCCTGCCTTCAGCTCAGACTCCAGACGCAGCGGCCATCCCTTCTTCCCTCTCGGCCCAGCAGAGTGCTTTAGGCAAAGCTGGGGGGGAAATGGTCTGTTTCCAGACAAACGCTCATAACCAAACAGCAATTTACTTGTCACAGCCGAGCATGGCAGTGAGCTAACGCGTGCGGGACGTTGGAAAATGCAGGAAGGAGTTAATTGGGCCGGCCGGGGCGAGGGGATGGCCCCGTGCAGAGCGGTCAGGTGCACGGCGATCAAACAGCCCGTCCTTTGTCCGCACACAGACATAATCTGAGGCTGTTATTTGATACTGTCTGTCATTTCCATGTTTGCCTTGGTCGGACAATCATTTTAAACTCCCTTCTAATTCCTGATCATTCAATTAGACAAATTGCTTTCATACCGGCAGAGCTGAACTCTGCACCTGTGGCTTTTCAATACATTACAGCAGACACACAAAGTGCTTGTTAGCGGGAACTGCAGGAGAATAAATCTTGTGTCGCTTTTAAATCATGGTGTACGTGCAAGTTTGTTGCGTTGCACGCTTTAAACCATGAACGGACGACTTTTTGATCTGTTTGTCATGTACTTGCTAACATTTAGCAACAGTGCTAATGGAGAAACGTGATGAGGCGGTCAGACGAGCCTTATTAGAAAATAATCTTTCACATGTAAGAAAATTTCTTTGGTGAGATGAATAAAACTACACTATAGTGAAACTATTCATATGTGCTTTTAAATGAATGTAAGCTAATTGTTTTGAGTTGTCGGGTATGGTCTGGTTTACCCGAGCTTTCACTTTTTATAAACTTGATAATTTTTACTCCTCAAATTTTCAAAGCATGTTTAATTTAGTCGAATGAATGGAACGCACAGATATATCTAAATACAAAAACAACTTTTTAATGCTTACCAGTACCAGGTCTTAAACATGTACATAGTTTCCACTTAAGGATATGTGAAAGGATATTTCTGGACTGTTTCCATCAAATTCCCATGTGACGAGAATGTTGGACTCCAAAGTTGGCTAAAAGTGACTATCATCATCCTCACTATTTCTTCTTCATCTGCACTTGCACTGTGAATTCACCTCAAAATGTATCAACACAGCCCTCTTGTAGACGGTAGCCGAAACAAGTTAGAAATTTGTCCATTTTTTAGTTTGCAATAACACAAGTGGGGATGTTTCTGGATGGTTCTGCAGTGATTGACTGGCAGTAAAAGGGGGAGAAATTTGACCCCGAAGTCATTTGTTTCTAATCATGTGAAATGGCATCCTGAAACAGGAGAGAAGCTCAGCAGAGAGTCGGGACGAGTAAATATACTCAGGGCTTCATTAGATTAACTCTCACACACATACACACATACCCACACACACACACACACACACACACACACACACACACACACACACACACACACACACACACACACACACACACACACACACACACACACACACACGCATATGTGAGTTATCTCCTCATACTAGTCCCCACACACCACACACAAGCACTGAGTTGTGCAGACACACAGACACGCAGTCGTTTGCCCGTTCAGCCTCTTGCCCCGCAGCCTTACTCGTACTTGGCTCGGTGCGTCTCGTGTGCAGCTCTATGCTTGACACTATTTTCTCTGCAAACTCAATAAAAGCTGGTTATTTATCAGGTCAGATTATAGGACATGACTGAGCTCAGCTGTAAAGTTGAAAGTGAAACCAGCTGTGGCTGAAACTGAATTACAGTCGGTGAGTAATGTGAAAAGCAAGAGCAGTTTAACAGTTATTAAGAGCTCCTCCGCTGCTTCATCCAGCGGGCCTAGTTACAATAAAAGTGCAGCTCTCGCTAACGTTTCCCCTTTCGACCTCAACTCTGTCACCGAAAACTTAAAAAGTTCTAAATATGATCCAAAGTGTTATAAATCCACCTGTCTTTAGGATCGGCCGTCTTTTGGTGTTACACAGAACGAGTCAAAAGTGTAAACCTGCATGACTGTGGTTTGTGTACGTGTGCACTGGTTTCCAGTGTGACCACACGTGCGCATAAGCAGGGGTCAGCGGGCCACTGCAGAGGCATGTGCTCCCCTGACAAGCCCCTGTCTTCCAGAGCAGAGGTCAGACATACAGCGGACAAACAGTTCTAACATGTGGCCTGGCAGCTGGCCTGTGTGTGTGTGTGTGTGTGTGTGTGTGTGTGTGTGTGTGTGTGTGTGTGTGTGTGTGTGTGTGTGTGTGTGTGTGTGTGTGTTTGTGTGTGTGTGTGTGTGTGTGGGGGGGGGCTCCATCTGGGTCACAAACCTCGACGCCATTCATCACACGACGTGTTAATAACTCCAACAGCTCTCGCACCTCCACTCTCAATTTTCACCTCGACTGCTTTAGTTTTGTCACTCAGAACACCCAGTCAAAGAGTGTCAGACGAAAAGAACACAACTCTTCTCTTCCTGGTTTGATGCTTTTAATGTAAAATAAAGAGGTATGTCTCTGTAAACGGCCTGCAAACACATCTTTGTCTCACACACGCACGCACACATACACACACACACACGCATTTTCAGACAGATTGTTTGGTGTAAATTCAGCCTCAAAAGTAGATTATTTTTCTCATGCCTGAAAAATGTGTCACCTTTACACAGACTGAGAAGAATAACAATAGAAATGCTTGTTTTTCTAAATCTACAACCAAAGTTTGGGTCAGGGGGAATCGAGAATATATGACTTTTTTATTTTTCACTGTCAACATTAATATTAGTTTGTAAATGTTGACTGGGTTTCAATGTTCCGATCAACATCAGCTTCTTGGGGGCACTTAAAAGCTGTTCGAAAATGTGATAAACAGCATAAGTGGAGCAAAATAAAACTAAAAGTAAACCAGATAGCCAGTAGTATGAGTAAAAATTCACAAATATGACTATTTTTTTTAAGTATCTAAATTTACTAGAGTTTAAATACTGCCTCCACTTTTAAAATCTTATGTCATTTCAGAGTATCGACACATGAGTAGCAAGTATTTTTGTTGTTTAAACAGGGAAAGTCTTTTATCATACTGTAATGTTAATAAAGACAACTTTATTGAATGTTTGAGATATTTTATGCAGGTAAATCTGATCCAATATATGGATGATGCATTTAACTGTGGATAAAAAGTAACTAATGCTTTGAGTAGTTTTTCAAAAGAATACTTTGTACTTTTAATTGAGTATTTTTTCAACAACAGGTCTTTTATTCACAGTTCAGTACATTTCACTTGAGTACAGATGACTTTTTTTTCTGTCTCTGCAAAAAGGACTGGAAGCTGCAACCCGCTTCTTACGTCTGATCTTACTTAAGGGGAATGTTTCGCGTTATCAGATCAAAACACTGAAAAACATTTCCTTTTATACAATGACTGCATTTCAGTGCCTGCACTATTTTTAGCTTTAGTTGAGTAAATAAGTCCAATCGCTGTTTCTCTTTCCAGCAGTTAATCCTTAAACAAGCGTCTCCACTTCCACACAAGTTTCTGTGCTCCACCTGTGCTTTTATCTCACAGGAATGATCCCGTATTACAGAGGCCATCTAATTCAATTACTTTGGCCTTTCTCGGGGAGCTTTTGGCCAGTGTTTTGTCATCAATGGAGCTGTGTGTTTTAGTGCGAGGGTGGCTGGAAGAGGGCTGTCAGCACTCAGCTTATGACCAACAAACACAGCGCACACTCTGACCCGGGCCGTCCATCACAACGAGCTGCTGCCCCTCCAAAGACCGAGCAGGCGTGCTAATTCCTCCCCTTGTCTGATGGGCCACAGGGAGGAATCCTACAGTCCTACAGGTGTGTGTGTGTGTGTGTGTGTGTGCGTGTGCACATCCGACTCTGGCAATGGGCAATGGTTTTATTTAATACAAACCTATAAATCACCTCTTTTGGAACTAGAGATGTGAGATATTCTTTTTCTCTTTGCCCATATCTCTGACAGAGAGATAGATTGTTTTTACTTCTTTTTGCTTCCTGTGTATGACAGGTTATCACTCCTGGGACAGACAAAGAGAGAAAAAACGAGAGGGGGGTGGTGGTTGGAAAAGAGGTGGAGAGTGATTGAGTGAGAATGATGCTCCGTGGCTGATGTATCGGATGGCAGGCGAGGGGATGGGGCGAGGGTGCCGGGTGGAGAGAAACGAGTGATTTAACGCCGGCATGTACTCCGCGTTCCTCTTATCCCTGCCTCGCTTCTTTCATGTCTCAACCAAGAGGTCGACCTGCCTGCTGCCCCAGATGGTGCTGTCCGTCTGGGCTGCCCTCTACAGGATGTGGCCCTCTCACCCCCACGACTACAGGCCTATATTCACTTAATTGATTTCAGGGGAGTAAGGCCCTCTTTTCTCCTCTGTTACACACACACACACACACACACACACACACACACACACACACACACACACACACACACACACACACACACACGCAAAGCTTGCCAACAGCTAGCGCTCCCCAGTGCACACACACACATACACGCGGCTGGCGCTGTGCGCTGTCAACGCTAATTCAATTTGGGACGCGGGAGTGTGACTAACAGCAGACCTGCAGAGTGTTTTACCATATGCACCCCCCCCCCCCCCCCCCCCCCCCCCCCCACACACACACACACACACACACATACACGTACAATAATAACTAAAAGTAATCGTCTCCTAATTCCCTTATTAAGGATCAAATAAATAATTACAAAGATTGCCAGATGTCCCTCACATACAAGAAAAGCTGCATTGCTTTACTGTACATACCTAAATAATTGTTCTTATAGGTAGAAATGTGAAACACAACAAATATATATAGTGTGCATTAACTGAAACATGGTTATGTCTCAAATCTCAAAGCCTTGGATGAAAGTCTGCCAACTGACAGAGTCATCGTCCAAACAAAAGCTTTTCCACTTTTTTTTATGTTACATGTAATATAACAGAATCGTTGTAGTCCCTTATTGCAATTTAAAAAATCATTCATTTTTGTGATACACAAAATTGGCATATAGGGTCTTTTTTTGTACGAAAACAAGACAAGAGAAGAAGCCAAAAAGTTAAACACGCACCAATTAGGGCACTTTAAGTCTTAGTTCAAACAGCTTCTATTGAAGTTACGGTTTAATAACTGTATATAAAAATATAAAGAAACATTATAGAAATACAAAACTACAAATGAAGATTTAAAATGACGGTTCTTTGTTCGGAAAGCAAATACCTCTGTAAAAGATCCTCCAGTTAAATTAAATCAGAAAAGTGTATACAACACGAGCTTTAGCCGTTTAAAGATGTGAGCAATAAATAAATAAATTATAGTCCAAATTGATGAAATTGTTACGATTCCTAAACTAAGAGGAAAGTGAGGCTGAAAGCTAATGGCTAACTGTAATAATGATTAAACAGGCCTAATGTTGCACTGAGCTGTCAGTCTCTGCTCTGGTCAATATGCAAACAGCTCAAAAGACATTTTACAATCAGGAAGGAAAAACTCAGATTGATTTCCTGTTTGCTGCAACTATTTTGTGAAATAATCTCTGATGCTATTATGAGTTCAAGCCTGTGTTTATAATATTATTTGACTTACCTGAGCAGTCTACTGTTTCATTCTTTACATTAATACGATAAGGAAACAGTAAGAGATATTTTGTTAAACCTAGATGAATAAAACACTTATCTATCTGGACAGATGAGGAATGCATTGATTACTGAATTCAGTGGCATCTATATGTATCATTTGGGCGTCAAAGTGTCCTCTTTTCTGGTTGAAATATGTTCACCCTGGTTTACACGTTGAAATAAATACAGTTTAAAGAGGACGGTGTTTGCTTCCACAATGAGCCACAGTGATGGCATGAAGAAGAGAGTGTTGAATCTGCAGCGCGTGTGCCAAATAACTGTAATATGTAATTGTTCATGTTGGATTTAGCTGAAGGAGGCCGTCCCCTCTCTGAGGTGATGAATTGAAACAGATGATACGAGTGCAAGTCACATGTGTGGACACAAAGACCTGCAGACAGCCTCGGTGTTAAACACTCGGCTACATGTCCTCGCTCGCAGCTTGTTCCACTGTAAGAGGAATCAGGGCGAGGTGACGGGGTGAGGTGGGGGTTAAGTCGAGGGGGGTTAACAGGGGTGAGAAGAAGGGCAGGTGGGATCAGGTGTGTGTCTGCATGTATGGCAGGAGATTGGTTCAATCTTAATGAAGCGTGGGGTTGAGAGCACGGATGGACAGGGCCAGCTGGAACGGGGCGAACGTGTGTGTGTGTATGTGTGTGTGTGTGTGTGTGTGTGTGTGTAACAGTAAAACTGATTAAAAGCAGCGTTAACACATCACACAGGATACAATGGTCAAGAGGTGAGTGTAAAAGAAGGGGAAGCGTCAGTCTGGAACGATTAGACACACACACACACACACACACACACACACACACACACACACACACACACACACACACACACACACACACACACACACACACACACACACACACACACACACACACACACACACACACACACACACACACACACACACACACTGTGGAAAGCCCTGGGCTGCAGCGATTGGTCACACATGCCCATCGATATCTGAGTAGAACCAATCAGCTTGGCTTCCTGTGTTTGACCTGACCCTTCACGGCTGGTAATTGAATATTTCAGATGGGAAGCTGAGAGGCAGAGGAGAGGAGGGGAAGGACACCCCACTACTTCACCACACGAAAGCATCTGAAATGCAATTTTACACTGATAATGGAAGTTTTCATGCCAACACTCACAGAGAATAAGTCTTACACTAACAGTATCTACAAAACATTGTTAAAGAACTAACTGGAAGATGCAAGGAACAAACACCGGTTTCAGAAACTGTAAAATTACAATTTCATCTCATTCTCTCCTCTGCTGGAAAAAAAAACCCCCTCATCACTTGGTTCTAAACATTAGTTGTAAAGTACAGATGCAGCATCAAGGTTATTATGTGAGATTGTAAGGGATTTTACTACATCTCGTCATCTTCTTGACATTTCGTGATTTCTTGGTGAATGGTCCTGGAAAGATTCTAATTATCTGGTATATTATTGAAATATTTCAACATGATGACTGCTCCAAGTCACATTTCATCATTCAATTAGTGACTGGTTTATCTCATGAATATCAACACAAGGGCAATGTGTGCCCACATGTTCAAACCGCAAATATTCTGTTGATATTCATCTTCCAGAACAAGCTGGAGACAGACATTTTGAGATTGATGGTCGGAAAGTAATGGATTATGATGAAAGATGATGATTAAAAAGGCCTGTGCAGTGGTTTAGTGGTTAGTACTTTTTCCTCATAATAATAATGTCCACAGTTAGAGACTTGAGAGAGACTTTCGGTGTGGCGTTTGGATTTTCTTCCACTGTGTATGTGTGTGTGTGTGTGTGTGTGTGTGTGTGTGTGTGTGTGTGTGTGTGTGTGTGTGTGTGTGTGTGTGTGTGTGTGTGTGTGTGTGTGTGTGTGTGTGTGTGTGTGTGTGTGTGTGTGTGTGTGTGTGTGTGTGTGTTCATCTTATAACACGTTTCATTGTCCCTCCTTTCCTGTTAGATGCCATATTAAATAGCTATTGTCCAGAAAGACTTTGGAAATGATCTGAAACTCATCCAGAAGATGTGCAGTCTTGCCACAAATTGTCTTCTCAAGATGAAAGTTTGGGCCTCAGCTGTATGTTTTCCTGCTGAAGCTCGTGACTAACTGTCTGAACACACTGATTCACATCCTGTGTCTGAATCACAAACCAGGCCAACCAGTTCTAGTTGTAATTAGAGATTTGTCAGTTCTGTTTCTCCTTCCGCTCTTCCTCCTCTGTGCAGGAACAGTCAGCTTGGCCACATCGACAGGACCACCAGGTCTCCGGACACCCCGCCTGTCAGCAGGTTGCACTCCTCTAGGAACTTGTACCCGAGGGTGTTGACGGCACCGGTGTGGAGAGCCACCAGGTATCAACGCCTGACACACATGTAATCTGCACATACACAGGTTTCCCCTCACAGCAGCGCTTGTACAGGAGCCGTCTCCAGCACATCTGGTGGAAGCATCTCCTCACATGTGTCGGGATGCTTGCAGCACGGAGGAAAATGGGCCGTGACAGACCTTTCCAGCTTTAATCATGTTGAAAAAGAAGCGCTGGCCATTGAGAGTTTAAACTAGATTTAAAACAAGATGTATCGAATAGATTTTGAGGTTCTTGCTTGCAAAGGGACGTGGAATTTTAATTTCAGATGATTTTAACTGAGGGCAGAAATGACTGACAGCTGCTGGATCACTGAGGTCAGTGGCAAATGGAAGCGAGGAGGGAGGACATGAAAAAAGACGCGTGCGTGCTCAAACACACCGCAGACATCTCACTCATCAAAGTATCTGGTAATAGGAAAAATAGAGACTTGTGTCAGTCTCGGGGCACTGATGATGATTGTGGATGTGGTTTAAGTGTGCGCTGATGATGATTAGGAGGGACACAAAAAGGGTCAGAGGTGGAGGAGTGTCACTCCAGAGAACTCCCACCAGCTACGGACCGTGTTCACGCAGAGATTTGCACGTGTGTGCTCGGATGGCACCTGTAATGGCTCCCAGCTGAGACCCCCCCCCCCCCCCCCCCCCCCCCCCCCCCTCCTCCTCCTCCTCCTCCTCCTCTTCCTCCTCCTCCTCCCACCTCCGATACTGTGAACTCTGTATGTGTGTAATGAGCCGCTGGCATGCGAGCGGCAGAAGGCCGCTTCCTCTACAGGTGACACCTTTGACCTCTCATCTGTTCCCTGTTGGAGGAGAGAGAGAGAGAGAGAGAGAGAGAGAGAGAGAGAGAGAGAGAGAGAGAGAGAGAGAGAGAGAGGGGATATCCATGTACTGTACCTTATGTTTAGTGGCAACACAAATATAAAAACTGTTACATTATGCACACAAAATTCTAGACGTCGCAACACAAAATATGTCAAAATCCTGACAGATAGGCACAGCACACAAGAAAATATTAATAATCCAACAGTCCACAAACAAAAAGACCCTCTTTGAGGTGTGTCAAGAACTTTTAATCACTTTTCAGTTGTGTGTGTGTAAGTGTAGAGGAAGACTCCAGGATGGTTGAAGCTACATTAATACAAGGGAAGTGCTTGTTTAGTAAAAACAAATCAAATATATCTTTGACAACCAATCAGGCACGAGTGGAAGCGAAACACAAACGGTAAGTTCGGGATACCAGAAGACTCAGAGCATCTGCACTCATGCTGCAAAAAACCTTTACATTAACAGCCTTCAATTAGTGCCGTTCACTTGGCCAGTCAATGCACAGATAAATAAATCAATATATAAATATATAAATAAATAGCTCTGCATTTTACATAGTGCATAATTTGTTCTTAATGAGGTCATTAATAGCTGTACACAATACATTTCTAGAAACACTGCAAAGAAAAAGTCATCATCTGTGAGCATCTAAATCAAACACAGCAGTGCAAGGGTTGCTGAGCGAGTAAACAGGAATATAAACAAGTTCGGTGTGAGTGCAAAAGAAAAGGATGAGAATGAAGGGATGCGGCTGGAAGCAGCACTGTAAACATCTCCTCCATCTCGGGAAGCGAGCGTCTCTGGTATTTCTCTTTAAGTCGAGAACACAGCACAGGGCACAAAGCTTGCAGGCACATTGCTGTTTTGTTGTTGTTGTTTTTATGTTTATTTTTTATTGATCCATAATTTTTTTTGCTCTCACTCTTTTCCCTCCCTATGGCTCCTTCCTTTCGCCGCTCCACTCTCCTTTCCCTCCGTGCGGCATTAAGACACCTGGCCTCGCAGCCTGGACAGACGCTGAGAAAGCTCATCCTGCGGACGACACAGAAAAGACACATCAGTGAGGGAAGCGTCACACGAGGAACTCGGAATGAAGCTCGCAAAGTATTTTGTCTCACCGATCTAGGAAACATCTCAAAATATCCACATTGAAAGACGTTGTAATGTAAAAATGTGAGGAGTAAAAGTGAAACATTGTGAAAGATCTCTTGCTTTTATATTGAGATTATTAAAAATCGGATGTGAGAATGCTGGAAGATCCTTCCGGGATGAGTCAGTGTCTGAAGTTGGACGTCACATTCAATTCTATTAGTTTAGTGGAACAGTGGTAAGCGCTCTGGCCTCACACAGGGAGAATATCTCGAGTTTAAGTCTGAACTTGTGGTGCCTTCTGAACAGTTTGCACGCTCTCCTTGTAGACGCATGGGTTAACTCCAGTTTCCTTCCACAATCCAAAAACATGGATTTTAGGTTAATTTGTGATTTTAAAAGTGCCTATAGGCCTGAGTGTGTGTGAGATTCTCTGTCTCTCTCTGCAAGGTGCAAATCTAACATCTCAAGAAAACAAAATTTAACAAACGGGCAAAGGGTTCAGAAACCAGGGTTTTAGTAAAAGTATTATCCATATAGGAAACAAACCTTAGTTAGTCTGACTGAATCCCAACAGTCAGTGGGAATAATCCACAACTGATCTGAGTGGGTTGAAGGAGCCACTCCTGACTCCCAGGAGTGAACGTCTTACCTGCTCTGTCGACGCCACAGATGAAGCCAGTGAGGAAGTCTGGCCTGGAGGAAGCTCCAGGTTCAGATCCAACCTGAATATAATGAGGAGGATAACAAAGACGGGAACATTTTAATCAGAGTTTCTGCTGGAGTCTAAAAGGACGGTGACGACAACGCAGGATCCTGGCACAGCAAAACAGCTTCAGGATCATTTATGAGTGCTTAGTGTACTGTCACCATGAGTGTTTAGCGCTCTCACCCTGCTTCATCAGCCATCTCATGGAGCAGACTATCCACTTCACTCTAAGCACACAGGCATTGAGAAACATTCAGTGGTACAAAAGACTTGAATTGTTATTACACAGGCAGCAGAATGAGCTGCAGCATCATAGGCAGACCTGAGGTGTCGTCAGAGTGGTGGTGCTGCTCATCGTGTCCTCCATCTGAGCCGTCTGCACGTCAAGCGTCTCAAACTGGTTTTCAAACTTGTCCATCAGCGCCGAGATCTGTGCAGAGAGATCAAGGCAGTAAGATATACACACATTTCATTTATGCGGCTTCATGTGATCCCCTTGCCTTCTCCAGGTTCATGCTTTTCAGCGTGGCATCCATGGACTTCACCACTCCCGACATAGATTTAGACACCTGTGGAAAAAAGAAAGACATAAAAGAAAGTATCTCTTATTTTTTTCCTGTTCTGATCTCATAAAGCAGGAACCACTGAAATGGCCGGTGACTGTCAAAAGCCTGGCATGTAGTACCCTCACTTTTCCACTAGGTGTCACTTTAACATTTTTATACTTAAGTAGATGCTTCCATGAGGCATCCCAAGCAGTTCAAGGAAGAGGCTGTTTAAGGATTAATCTTGTCAAAACCGACCTACCATTAGTTAAACAAATGGCTTTATTATTAATGCCGGAGTGTTAATGTTTCATGAGACTGCCGGTAACACACAGAGAGGTGCTAGGCAACACAACCTCACTCTCTCCCACAGTTTCGACACGCTATCAAGGACTATTCTATGAAATGGTGCTTTTCCTGGAGCAAATGAGGATTAAAGCACTTTAAAAGAAGATGTCACCCTCAAAAGAGTGCGCAGCTAATGGCATCAAGTCTGAAGCACATCTAATGACATTACATAATTGGTGGCTTTTTGTTTGCATGTCTGCTCGCCTTTTTAGACGACTTCTAAGTGGCTCCTTCTTTGTACCTCTTTACCTTATGAAATAAGAGGCACTTTCCAGCATATGCACGCCAAAAGCTACATGCAGTCTAAATTATATGCTAAGTATATCCATGTCTAAAATAAGATGTGATATTTATCATGGCAGGTGCGACATTTCAACTTTACTTGGCACCAGAAAAACAAACTTGATTCCGTCGTGACCATACAGATATACAACAACACAACCTCACGTTTTTGTACAAAAGTTACTCAAACGCTAATTTTAGGATGGCAGCAAAAAAAATAAATAAAAGGTGTTATTTTGTTTCTGAAAACACAAAAGGTTTCTCTGCAAAATGCTTTTTTTTCTTTACAATTTCAACATTACTGAGTATTTCACTCCTTTAACTCATAAACATTTGATCATATTTTTCTATTCTGGGTAAGTAGTAAAGAATTCTCATGTAATTAGTGTCTGTACAGTTAAAGTTAAATCGTATGTACTGTATGCTCCTCTTTGACAATTGCATGTCTTTATTTTAACCACCATTGTGAATGATGTACAAATTATGTTGTACTATCATACAAAAGAGTGACTGCACAGTGACAATAAAGATTTATCTTATCTATATAGTGTCATTTCCAGTAATTGAAACGTCAGTGAGAAAGAGTGATACAGCTATACAACGTCTCCATGAGCCACTATAACTACATGCAAGGAGTAAATTATACATATTTCACTTGAAAGAGGCACTTGTTGCTAGTTTTTGTTCTAAATACAAAACAAAATATCCGAGGTATGTATTCAGTTCGTAGCAGGTAGAGCCAAAGCAATGCACTGGTGGTGGCAGAGGAAACAGCAGAGTACATTTCACCATTAGAAAAAGCAATACTGCAATTACATACAGAAAGAGCCTTAACTTCACATTATGTGTAATTGTGCCTGGCAGAACAAAGAAAGTGGTGTCTCAACCAGTATCGCAGTATATTGATGAAAAGCATCCCATCATCTGCCTCCCGCTCTTCATCATTTGGACAGACCTTGGAGCTCTGTGATGATGATGTTTTCTGATTTCTCCAAGACAGAACATGCACCTTCTTCTAACAATGTGGGTTTTGGATTACATTTATCCAGATTTAGGATGGAGACAAAGGACGCTTCATGGACAACCTGGTGGTTTTAGGGGGGAGAATGACGCCCAAGTTGTCATACGTGTTTGAGAATGATTCTCGCTACTTGCAGGACACCATGATAAAGCTGTGGAGCTCCTTCACTCATACACTCTTTATATTATTATTGTTCTTTTCACCTACACCATACTGTATGTGTCTTTCTGTCTCCTTTTCTGCTGCTGTAATGATGCAAATTACGCCATGGTAGGAAAAATACTGTGTATCTTCTCTTATTTTACTTGTCACTCTTTACCTGCTGTGCAAGACACTGAGATTATGATTGTCATCCCTGACCTGGTTCATCGTGACAGCAGTCTGCACCCTGGACGCCACAGCATCCACACGGGCGCTCATCCTCAGGAAGTTAATAGACTGGTGCTTCTGACGGATGGCGTTCTCTGCGTGGATCCTTGCTGCCTCCATGTTACCCTTCTGGATAGCCTGAGAATGAAATGAACAATAAATCTGCTGTGATTATGGCTCGACAGGAGCTTTTAAAGTGTGAGGAGGACACACCCTGGGGGCTGCTTGAACAAGGTGCGACAACAAAGGAAATCTTAGGGTTGGGGGATTTCCTTATGATTTTTTCATTTATAATATTTCAGCGGATCCCTTTGCACCAGATGAGAGGGAATCATGATGGAAATGAAGAAACAATGACAACAGAATAAATAGTTTTTTATCGTTAAGAGCATTGCAAAGCCTTATGTAGCACAATAACATACATTGCAGGCTATAAATAAAGACTTGATTTCAAATTGAAATCCATCCATCTTCCATTTCGCTCTCTCCTGTGCTGGAGCCAATCCCAACTAACAATGGGTGAGGACAGGATAGACCTGGACAGGTCGCCAGTCAATCACAGGACAAAGACACAGAGTCAGACAACCACACAAACTCACCCAGGGGCAGTTTAGGGTCACCAATAAACCACACATGCATGTTTTTAGTCCTTGATGAAACCATACACACATGGCGAGAACATGCAAACGCCACACAGATTGGCCTCCTGGTATTTGAACCACTGCTCCACCTTGCAATATTAGAGTTATGAAAAGAACTGCCTGCAGACAGCAAAAGCCTTGTGAGAATGCAGTTCCATTTTAATTGGGGATGGGGCTTCTACATCCAAACTGATATGAAATGCTGATTTAATTTAAGGAGACAACCTGCTTGACTTTGCCTTTCTCTGCCCTCTCCTCTTTGTCACATTTCTTGGAGTTGCGCTGAAGCTCCTTGGTTGCAAACTTCAGGTTGAACAGATGCTCTGACAGGCTGGTTCAGGAAGAGCTTGTGTGTGTAACAGAACAGTCAAACTGAAATATACAGAGCCAGCATTTATTAATGCATCTATAACACATATAGCTAATTCAAGCGTTTTGAGTGCAAGCCAACTGATTTAACATAAATAAACCACAGTGACATTTATTATTATCTCTGAATAAAGGTTGCAGGAGTTGTTTGACATCGTTGAGGTTTAGCTAGTTCTCCTCCAATAATAATAATAATAATAATAATAACCAGCTGAAATGCTGCCAAGCTATTACATCTGTGGAGCACATAGGAAAGGATACTCTCCATTTTCGACATGACGAAGCGGTTTTTTTACTTGGAATAATACTCAGGAAGGTAATAAACAGACAGAAAACAGCATCCCACAAACCGCTTTCTCTGCCAGAGACGTTTGTTTTGGTCACAGAGCCGCTTTCCGCCGAGGCGAGAGGTTCACCCCGGATGTACTTCCGCGTTTGTCAAGCTTCGGCGAAAGTAAATGAAATCTCTCTATTTTTTGTATTCTTTTATCCTTCTTCGTCTATATTTTATAATGATTTTTTTTTTTATAAATGTGATTATTAGATACTGATTCATGGATTTAGTTTGTTTTCTCATCTTTGTTTGCCAACAGGCTAAATCAAGACGACGGGACTGCCACGGTGCCCGAATCATCTTTGGTTCTAACTCGATCTTTGATTACAATCGCAGGCCACCTTTCACAGCCGTCATCACGCACGGTCACGATTCATCCCGGCGTGTCCGCGCCTCCTACGTCACCGCCGTTGGAGAAGTGGACAGGCACGCGTGTCCACATCAGACAACTTCCATCCGGGCTATAAATAGTTTGTACCCGGCGTTTGGTGGGCTGTGGTGCGCGTCCAGTGACGTCATGGGTGTGTTGTTGTTTTTCTCAGTGTGTGTTGTGTGCGTGAGGGAGTAAATTGACCTTTTCCACAAAGCCACTCTGTTTGCTTTAACGCGTTCATTCATGCCCCCCCCCCCCACCCCCACCCCACCCCCACCCCTCTCTCGCACTTTTGTTTGTTGTGATGCTTTAACCAGTTGTGTAACATCTGTAACCAGCAGTGAGGAAGGGAGGGTGCAAGTCCAGACGGGGACACTCACTGGGGGCATTTTGTTTGTTTATTTGTTGCTGAGGGGGTGGTGGCTGCAGGAAAGGTGGAACCGAAATTGCTGCATGAAAAAAAGAGGGGATAAAAGGATCATCGGCTGTCCAGAGAGAAGAAAGGCTCCAGTGCGTGCAGCGGCCATCCGTGGGTTGGTGGAAGAGGGGATTAACGGATGGGTCAGGGGGAGGGAGCAGCATGGATGACTCATACTGTATCTGCTGACACTTAACATGAACACAGCATTAGATATAATTATGAGAATAAAGTGCACAGACAAAAATGTGCCCCAAAACGCTCCTAATTGACTTCTTTGAAAGCAAGGTACAATTTTAATGAGGCATATTATGGAAATTTCCTTTTAGGCATATTATACATGTATAATATGATGGTGTCCTCTTCACTTTTAAACTTTAAGAATATAAGAAAACCTCCACTCTGTCTAGCAAACCCAATGTCCAGAAAACTTCCCTAACTGGCTTTATATACATCCCTCTTGATTGTCCATAAGTGAATTGTAACTAAAAGTCACCAGGTCTTAAGCCATTGTACTGCTCACAGCTTGTCGTATGCAAAGAATAAAATGGATTAATTTTGTTTTCTAGCTCATCAACTAAAAGCAAAAGCTTCTATGAATGTGCTCATCATTTAGCATTGGACTGGAACTAACTATACTCACAACTATTGCGGACATCAAGACTTCACCTCAGTACAGATGCAGTGCCAGGTGTTTGACAAAGCACAGATGATGCATTCTCATGTTGTTTATTGCTTTTGCTTATTGTGTCATTGTAAGGACAGAAATGTATGGTAGCCATAGTAATGTCCAGAACATGTTTATCAGAAACCTACACGTTGTAGGTATCCTTATGTTAGAGTTAATGGGCTTCAGAGTATTTCTTTTTTTCCATCTACCAGTCTTTTGCGTTCTGTTTGCATTGTGGCGTTTGCTAATCAGCAAAATGAATACACCACATTAAAATGCCCACAGTTACAGCCTATAGTGTCTGGTGGACAGTTGGCACTGCAAATGAACTGAGATGAAATGTTGAAGCATGTTATGTATTGTACTGACATAAGTCAAGGAAGCAGTCCGCCACTTAGTAAAAGCTTTCCATTTCTATGTGATAAGCTATTTGTGTGTGACGGTCTGCGCCAAACATGTAGGGCTTCAGGTGGCCAGAGGTTGTAGGGTTTGTTGTCCCATAGCTATAATGTTTCATGCTGGTTTCCATGGTGATGGCAACGCTTTACTTGCATGGAGGAGGGAGTTTGCTAATTTGCATTTAAGGAGATATTTACTCAAATGAGTCAACCTCAAGAGCGTCCCTTATAGGAGTGCGAAATGATGCTGCAAAGATGTATCCTTTGTTATACTGGCAGAAAAGCATGTCACTAACATTTTATGACACCGATACTGCAATGGCTCCTGGAAAAAAAAAAGCATCCTGTCACCTTTAAGTTGAGGTGACGCAGCTGAAGTTGAACTCCCACTCATACTCGCTCGAGCAGGAACACAAAATGCGGTCAGGTGATGGTAACCCTCCTCATATCTCACGATGGGCTCGTTTTAAACTTTCTTTTCCACTTGTTAACGCCCTATTTTCTCCGTCGTAAGCAAGGATCGCTTGCACACACATGTAGTCGCACGCATGCACGAGCGCACACTCCCCAGTCATAAGTGAATGACGGCAGGTCGCCATGGAAACTGCGTTACGCTCCGGGCGGCCGGAGAAGAAAACAGGAGCGCGAGGACTCGTTTCATTCTTCATTTCAGCACCACGCGCCTCCCGGACAGCACCCGAATGAACTCGCGCACAGGCTCGAGCATCGCACGCCTGACCGGGGACGGAGCCGACCCAGCAGCAGCACCGACACTGACCGGGGAGGTGACACAGAACCTCACGTACAGCGAATTGTCCGGACCCGAGGCTCAGCGGGAACCGAGGTTTGATTCCGCGGAGGAGACCGGAGCCAAACGCTCCGCCAAACGCCACAGCAACAGGTAAGAGAGAATCCAGTGTGAACTTTCTGCTTTCATGCGTCTCATTGTGGCGAGTTTCCTTCACCTGACGTATTTGATCAGACTGAACTCAGCAGGTGTTTTTCCTGTGAGTTCTACTTAATGACTGAATGTAAAAAAAAAAAAAAATGCATATAAATGATCAAATCTAACAGTAAACTGATGCTCTATTGCTTTCATTTGATTTTAGTTGTTGTAGATGTAGATTAAAATAAAACTTAAGAAGTGGCTTTTAAAATGGTTCAATCAGAATTTAAGCACACAAAAACATCCTCCGTAGAATTATGTATTAGCACACCGCCTCTATTAAAGTGTTCATGCGTGCATAAATGTTCAATATAACAATATAGGGAATAATAGAATAAATATTCTCTCAAGGACAATGAATAATTAAAAGGAAAAAAAACTGAGTCAGTAACACAAAGAGCTGCTCAGGCAGAATTGTTTGTTCTCCTCTGTGCCACTTTGAAGATTACATAGCAGAGGCAGCAAGTTTATGGAGTGCTATTGTTATTGTTTGCCTCACATGTAGACCGGTGAAAGCGAGAGCCACAGATCTGCTGGGTTTTTAGTGGCCATAGATTATGTGCGAGCTGAGCCGATACGCCTGGATGAGTCACTCAGGCTGCAAGTTTGCAGAAGAGTGTGAAAGGGGAGGGGTGGAATACAGGGGGCAGCTGGAAAAACAGTCCCGCAGTCCCTCTCTGTGTCTGCTTCCCTCCTGAACACATTGTTTTATTGTGCATCTGGTCAGTGTCCACATCTGGGACTGTCTTTGTCACATCTGGATGAGTGATTCTTTTCTGCATCTTGGAGTCTACCTTGTTAAATTGTGGCACAGGCAAATCTTCAGCAGACTGTGCTCAGATTCAACTCTTGTAAGCATGCCCACACTTTTGGAGTGCATGCACAATGTGGGGAGTCTGGTTGGGTTAAGTATGCTGTTGAGTAAAGTGCTCTTTCACTGTTTGTTGATATGCACATAGCATGGATTAGAACATCTCTAAACACTCCTCCTAATAGCGTCTCGGTGGTTGTTTCCAACTTCAGCCCCATCTGATGTCTGACAAAATGACACCAGAAAGCACCCCATTACTGCTCATTAGGATCCCAGCGTTTTGCCTGCTAGTATTGGCAAATCATAGCAATCAGCAGCATTCAGCCGTAGTACTGAGTGACAGCTATTGATTAAAGCAAACAATAGATCATAATGGGTTGCCATGAACCACAATTGCACACTCAAAAACAAGCACTCACTCCTGAAAAACACTTTGTCAGACGCCCACAGTCACACACTCAATCACATTACAGAGACTCCCCTGACTTACTCGGTTAGGGAAATGTTATGTGGCTTATTGAAGAGTAATTCCAGTTTGTACAGACTGACTGAGGGAGCCTGAATGCAGTAACAGCCAGGAGCGTTACATATGTGGATAGCCAAACAGATAGCAAATAATTGGTCGATATTAAAATCCACTTAGTTCTTACTTATGCTCCATTTTCAGGAGGTGTTGCATAAAAGTTTGAATGTGTGAAAGGGACATTGTTTGTAGTTGTACACACATCATGTGCCACACACACGGATACAAAAACAGATGTGTGTCTTTAATTAGTGACGTTGGTGTGATTAATGCAGTCTTCTGGTGATGACTCATTCAGCTTAACCCTTGCTCCTCTGCTGGAAACATTCAACAAACAAAGGTTTTGTCACTGTTTACATGCATTATTAATATTGTGATTATTAGTAAAATGAGTGTTGTTATTAGTATTGTAAAATTAAGATTTTATTGTTGTCTGTAATGTCTTTAAAAACTGGAACCTGCTTCTGAGGAAGTCTGCAGTGAGATTGTGGTGTGGGTCTTGCATGATTTAAACTGTATTATATTTCAAACATAACTTCTCACTCCAATCAAACACTTCCTCATAACTTGAGCACAGACTGAATATTTATGCAGAGCACATTTATGTGGCGTTATCCATGTGTCAGCTTGTCAACACAGCAGTTACATTAGCATTGTGGAAAAGCTGTCAGCCAAGCTGTGACCTGCGGACTGGCAGGGATTGTATGTGTGTGTGTGTGTGTGTGTGTGTGTGTGTGTGTGTGTGTGTGTGTGTGTGTGTGTGTGTGTGTGTGTGTGTGTGTGTGTGTGTGTGTGTGTGTGTGTGTGTGTGTGTGTGTGTGTGTGTGTGTGTGTGTGTGTGTTAGGGAAAGCAAGAGAGTTAAACACACAGCTGGTTTTGTTGGGCAACAGTAATAAACTGTCAGTGTTCTCATTCCCTCCCCGCAGGTCAACAGTATGTCTGAGAGAAAATCCAGTCAACGGTTTCACAGCCTGAACACAGAGCAGGTGGAGGTACTCCATCAGGTGCTTTCGGACGTGGTTCCCATCCACGGCCGAGGGAACTTTCCCACGCTGGAGCTGCGTCCTCGTGACATCATCATTGCTGTGCGGGAGAGGCTGCAGAGACAAGGGATCAGGGTTCGAGATGTGCGTCTGAACGGCTCGACAGCCAGTCACGTTCTTGTCCGAGACAACGGGACGAGCTACAAAGACCTGGACATCATCTTTGGAGTTGAGTTACCCACTCAGGAGGAATTCCAGGTATGGGTACCGTAGTTTTAATTTACAAAAATATTTTTTTATTGATATTACTATTGTGATTTTATCCATAATTCAATACTCTGAATAAAAGCAATAAAATGACTTGCAGATTCGGCTCATTATTTGGAGCAGTCATGACGTTGACCTATTGTCCTCCCAGGTGATCAAAGAGTCGGTGCTCAGCTGCCTGTTGGACTGTCTGCCTGCCGGCGTCAACAGGGAGCGGATCAGCAGCGCCACAATGAAAGAGGCCTACGTCCAGAAAATGGTCAAAGTCTTCAATGAGCACGACCGCTGGAGCCTCATCTCCCTCTCTAACAACAGCGGAAAAAACCTGGAACTCAAATTTGTGAGTGTGCTGAGGCGACAGTTTGAGTTCAGTGTGGACTCATTCCAGATCATTCTGGATCGTCTCTTAGAGTCCTACATGCAGCAGGACTCACAGCACAAAATGAACACTGCTGAGCTCAAAGAGGAGACCACAAAGAGTCAGGACACTGTAAAAGGAACAGAGATTTCCCGTCCAGGTAGAGACTTAACCAGCGACGACGGGGCTCACTTCAGCCAGACACAACAAAGAGATGAGGTCCATGAAAAAGAGTCTCAGACAGAAATCTCACAACAAAATGAACATTCACATCAGACAAAACACTCCACCCTGGAGAAAAACAACAAAGAAGAATCACCTGCAAAGATGAAAGAAGTGTCACAGCACAGCGAACACTTAAATGAGACAGACCCTACATCTCTGAAAGTTATCTCAAAGAAGAAGTCTAAACCAGTAGATCAGACTGAACTCAGGCATGAGCCAGAGCTCTTGGATGAGAATAAGAGCTCAGCAAAGAAGTCAGAGCAAATGAAGCCTGGTGATAACCAACAACCAGCACATTCAAACCACAAGCAAACCTCTATGGAGAAAGAAGTGGCTGACCATACAAAACCCTCCAATGAACAGAAAGATCTCACATTGCAGATGGGACAAGTCACAGAGCCAGACTCTTCAAACAAACCCCAGGAAGAGTGTCTAAACTCTCACAGTGCAGAGCAATCTGATGAAACAAACCTATCTCTCTGTTTAGGAGAGGAACAGGAAACCAACGAGGAAGATGAAATTCAACATGTGTCAGCTGCAGACGCGAGCATTTCCTCACAAGCAGTGTCCGAGTCCCAGTCAGCACATGAAAGTAAAGCTGAAACAGAGCCTTGTGAGGAAATTAAGGAATCAATTACATCTGACACACACACAAGCGAAATCACACAAGAGATTTCAGAATTGGAAACAAAACATGTAGAAGACACACTGGGTGTCGATTGTTCTTGCTCCACCTCTTCCTCACTTACACTTAGCAACACACAGAACACACTGGAGACTCACAGCACACAACATATGGATAACTCAGAAAATATACCAAACACACTTGACACTGTCAGCCCTCCAAATACTCAGGATATTTTACCCGCACCACCCAGCCTTCTTTCTGACAAAAAGACCTCCTCTTCTCCCTCTTGTAAGGCCTCAGACAGACTGTCCCATATGGTGGTGCTCAAACATTCCTCTCCCAAGCCTCCTCGGAGGATGTGCCGGAAGGTTACTTCAAGTCCAAACCCCGATCCAGTCTCTGAAAGTGAGCTCAACCCCTGTCTCGATCCAAATCCTTGTCCCAGCCCTGAATCTGAGTTAGCATTTGATCCAAATGCAACAGCCGCCAGTTTCTATCCTGCAACTACACTGACAGACAGTCTCCCAATTGAAACACATTCTGGGCTTGAACACAATCCTTCAGATAACCTTTCATTAAACCTTGACTTTACCTCAGCTCCTGATCCAGCCCCAAATATAATCTCCACCCCTGCTGTTGATCAGATATCTACTTTACCTCAAGAGCCAGCATCTTCTCAGCTAACCACAGAAGGGTTGTGTGAAATGAGTATCCAGAGCGTGAAAGGCATACCCACCACAGATGTGTTTTTTGATGAGAAAAGTCAATCCTCCCTGAGAGAATCTGCCTCTGGATCCAAACAATCAGGGGATCTTGACTCAGGGGACCCAGTAGATTCATGCACTGACCAACCCAGCTCAAACACTCCCGAACCTGTACATACCTCAGTAGCTGAGCTCAGCAATGAAACTGAAAACACAACAGACCAACAGACCAAAAAAATAAACAGCACTCCACAAGAGAGCGAACTTGGTTCACCCTGCTCCTCCCAGTGTGTCACCCCTCCTGTAACCTGTCTCACGCCTCCTATACTCAGTCTCTCCCCTCCTTGCTTTACTCCTTCGCCCCAAAGCCTCAGCCCTCCCCAATGTCTAAGCCCTCCATCTCACTGTCTTTCATCTCCAATGTTGAACACCATCAGCCCCACCACCAGTTTTAGCTCTCCACCCCTAAGTTTCAGCCCAACATCATCTTGCCTCAGTTCACCTCCTTACCTCACTCCTCCTATGCTCAGCCTGAGCCCTCCTCCTCTCTGTCTCACCCCTCCTTCCCCCTGCCTCAGTCCTCCCCTCCTCTGCCTCACTCCCCCAGTGGAGTCAGACGATCTTGTACCTCAGGTATCTTCAGACATGGAGCCTTTGATATTGAACATAGACAACGATGTACAGATTAAAGAGCCCTCTGCACAGACGGCAGTTTCTCTCTTACAGTTAGAGGATGAAAAGGAACACGATTATATCTCATCGTTGCCTCCGGTTGCTGAGCCTGTCTCTTTTCCAATCACAATCCCAAGCTCCAACTCACATGTGCTGCCCAACTCTGAGTCTGGAGACTCTGGGGAATCTGCCCCTCCAAAAGTTGTTGAAGCATCCAACTCCGTGCCTCAGAACAAAGAGGCCCCTAAAGTAACATCTGACCTGTCTGGGAAGTGTGACACTTTTCAGGCATCTGACTCAGTTCCTGATGTTGAGGTCCTGGCAGAAAGTATGTACGGTGACTTTGAGGCAGCCATGGACCATCTGCGCTATCGCCTGATTGCTACCAGAAACCCTGAAGAGATTCGAGGCGGTGGCTTGTTGAAATACAGCAACCTCTTGGTCAGAGACTACAGGCCAGCCAGCGAAACTCAGATAAAAACACTAGAACGTTACATGTGTTCTCGGTTTTTCATAGATTTTCCTGATGTGCAGGAGCAGCAGAGGAAGATCCTGTCCTACTTGAAGAACCATTTCATTGGAGAGGAACGAAGCAAGTACCAGTACTTGATGACACTGCGTCGTGTGGTGGATGACAGCACGGTGTGTCTGATGGGACACGAGAGGCGTCAAACACTGAACATGATCACGGTGTTAGCACTGAAGGTTCTAGGCGAGCAGAACATCATACCCAACACAGACCATGTGACATGCTTCTACCAGCCTGCCCCCTACCTTGCTGAGCACAGCGCCCCCTACCTAGCAGAACCCAGCTATTGCAGCTATTACATACCCCAAGGGGGATCCACTCTGCTATACCAACCTTACCCCTTACACTTGCACCCACAGACTGGACTAGTCTAAATCACGCACGAAGTATGTACTCACAGAAAACACCCACTTAGAGCAAGAATATGGTGCTCACCATAAAGAGGAGATGGGGAATGGAAATCTAATCCTGAGATAAATGCTTTGGTCTATAATAGACCCATGTGGATGGGATTGAATGGGTTTTTACGGTAAACGCCCCGAGAACTCCGTAAGGGTCTAACATGATTATATGTAATTATCTGGGCTTTGTGGGAAAATAATGATCTTCCGATATTGTTAAAATTCCAGAAAATGCTGTATGCACTGCATGAGTCATAGGCCTTTGGTCTCCCTGGGAAACCGACTGTGCTATTGACATTCACACACACACACACACACACACACACACACACACACACACACACACACACACACACACACACACACACACACACACACACACACACACACACACACACACACACACACACACACACACACACACACACTCTTCCAGGTACCTAAATTCTTGTACACAGTTTTCATGTTCCTACTGTGTTGTTCTTAATGAGTTTGTTCAGAATGTGGACCTTGCCTGTGGTTGATATTGTGCATGGATAAATTAGGACTGTTCCCTCACTGCCAAATACTGTGTGATTACTATGCTTCTTAAACAGTTCAATGTATCTTTGTTGTTTCTTTACTGAAGGGAGTGTATTTCAAAAAAAAATAAGGCAAGGTTAGTCATGTGTACAGTATGTTCATCAAAACACACGCATGCAAAACACATATACACACATACAAGAACCTCCGCGCAAGTATGCGTGTAATACTGTACGCACACAAGTTAAACAATGCATGTGTAGCTAAATAGATCACATCCTTAAGTCAAAGCAAAGGCTTTTAATTTATTAAAAAATTGATCTATTTTTGCAAGACTTTCCAAGAGAATTCTCAGTGGTAAATAGACTGGTTAGTTCCTACAAACAATGCCAACTACAATGCCTTTGGAATAGACTGTACAGAGTATTGATTACAGCATCTTGTGTGTAAATACACTGCATTGTTTTCAGGCAAATTGTGTTAAGATGTACTGCTTGATTCCTTTCCCTCGTGGAGTCCTTCATGTGAAGTATCGTAATATATAGTGTCGATTTAATGCTAAAGTTTACTTCATGGTGGTCAGGTTATAACCATCTTTGGGTCATCTCCCAACGAGGCAGATGATGATCTGTCAAAACCGAAGGGATAACATTCAAAATCATATGACTCCTCTCGTCGTGAATCAGCTTCCACCGATTCACACTAGAACCAACATGGAAAGAGTTCCGATCCACCTCAAACCTGTTTTAACCTACGTTTAAAGCCGCCGTGCAACAGCAACTATGACCAAAGATGGTTCAGGAAGGAAATTAAGTGCCTAAATGTGAGACATCATTGGCATGTCTTTATCTCACTGCACTGGGGATGTTTAATGGGGTGGGCCTGGGCCTGGGTTGGGTTGTGTGTTCAATTATTGACCCCTGTTATTGCTGCCCATTTTGATGTCTTCTTTAATGTAGTCCTTTGTTGTAGTTTATTCATGTATGTTTTGATAAAATAAAGAGGAAACTCAACAAACCTGTGGTTGTGACAGAGGCTGATTTTCTCCGTTTGTAGCAGATAAACCTTGACTGTAAAAAGAAAAGAATTCCAGAAGGAAATCGGTTGTTCCATTTACCCCTTCTTCCTGCATCCCCCCCCGCCACCTCCCCACAAAAAAAACCAACAACCTGTTTTACAGCTTACATATCTTACCTATGATTGCCACCTGCAGTGATCCACTTAAGCATGACCGTCATACCATGATGGTGCCGAGGAGAGCGGGCCAACACTGTGAAATCCAGTCTGTGTGAGGCCTCTTATCGCAAATCACCTGTCCTTCAGATGTGTTTCGACCCAGATGACGCACGGGCTACGCAAAACAGTAGGCGCAACAATGTGTAAATGTGAGGAGAATATGGTTGGTGAGGTGTGAGCCTGAAGGGGGAGAAGGGAGAAGAGGGGAGCAGAGTACATGTGTGCATGTGTGTGTGTGCTTCAGATGGGAACATACGAGCTGGAACGGCATCAGTTGGTCCCTTTTTTCTCCAAGTAATTGAGGAAAACCGCAGCATCATGAAACAATAGGACTCCATCCTTACTCCTTCATTGCCTCCATTCTTACTCCCACTTCACACCACTGATCAGGTCAGAGGCGCTGAGAGAGATGTGGTCTCTTTCGATACAGAGGAGGTGCGCATTACCATGCTCACACACACAATCTATTTACACACTGTATGGGCTTGCACTGATGTGCACTCGCATGCATGCACGCGCCTCTGGGAAAGAAAGAGAGCATGTGATCTAATAGGGTCTGTATCAGTGTCTTACAGACCTCTAAGCCACTCTTGTCCACTCAGGGTTTCCATAGAGACACAGACAGGGAGTACTGTGGGCGCAGAGAGCATGACGGAAGACAGGGAAGACCCACACACCGAATGAGGGGGAGTGAGAGAGAAGGATGAAAACAAGCAAAAAGAGATGGAGAGAGAGAAGAAATGGGTGTGGGTGCAATGGAGAGAAAAAGAGAATGGACGGGGAGATGGATGAAGGAGAAAATAGAGTTTAGGAGGAGACAGAAAGAGGAGGACAGAGAAGAAGTGCGTGAGCTGGAGGACAAGGTGGGGGGAGGAAGAGGTGTGGGGGGGGGGGGGGGGTTATGGTTAAAGCCAGGCGGGAGGAGTGGGAGCAGGGGAGTTGATGGGGAGAGCGTGGGAGGTTGTCAGGGCCTTCAGTCACAAGGGAGTCACTGTGAGGTGGCTGCAGTGACGGCAGCAGTGATGTCAGAGCAGAGCACACACACACACACACACAGACACACACACACAGACACACACACACACACACACACACACACACACACACACACACACACACACACACACACACACACACACACACACACACACACACACCACACACACACACTGCGTGCACATCAATTTTCCTAATGGCCTGCCCACCCGTCCACCCTCAACAAACATTTTCAAACTCACTGAGACAAAAAGAGAACATCACCCACACATCTGCTTTCCTCTCATTGCAACTCTCTGATACACGATTCGACTCAAAAATCATTTTATAATCACACAGGTTTGACTGATTTTTGTTTGTTTGTTTAACATCTTTATATTTCCCTGGATTGAAATAGACATAAGGATGAAACATGTGTAATTGAATTGCTTGTATCCCACAGATGAGTTTCTCTGTATTCAAGGTCTCAGGTGGTGTTTGTATTTGTTAACTATCATTCAAATGGAACAGCAAACATTGCAGGAATCTGTTAGCACTTAGTGGCATGCAAGTATAACCAGGAATAGTAATCTCACTCATTGACAAGCTTTTATGTTCCTCTGCAGGCTAACTCTCAGCTCAGGCACACCAGGCAATGAAACAGATGCATAGTATCCACCATTCATAATTTTTTCTTCATTCAGCCTCCCTCTTCCCCCCCCCGTAGCTTCTACTACCCACATCTTCTACCCTTCTCCTACCCCCACCCACTGTGCGCCTCCCACCCACCTGCTCCCTTGACTGCTATGACTCAGTCCTCTTCCAGCTGAGGATATATGAGGATAAAAACCTTGATGAAACAGCCAAGAAAACCATTTTACTTAAAGAAATAGAGTAATTGGCAAGGCAAAAGGCAGCTGCCTCCTCACTGTTGATGCCACCCACTGCACCCGATTCTCCCTCATTTCAAGCACAGGAGCACACACGCTCACAGCACACATGCCACCCCCAAACCAAAAATTTGTGCAGCTTTACTCAATCTGCTAATTCATGCTTAAAAGCAAAATTGGGAAGGCTGTGTGGAGTGTTTCAAAAATAGTTTTCCATTTCTCTAGATAGACGTCTGTGTCGTCACGACTCTGTGACATCGATGGATGATTTCTTAAAGGCAAACTTGCCAAATACACGCCCGACATGGGGGGGCCTGAATCAGAAAACATTGAGGAGTCAGATCACTGTCGTTGACTTTACTTTGTGCCTCACTGTCCAACGTCAACCCGTCTGTGCTGTTTTCATGCTCAAAGTGTCCAAGCATCACTTTGACTCCTCTTACATCAGTCCAAATTATGCAATCATGCAAAACACAGCGGGGGACAATTATGTTTCCTGAATGATGTCTGAGCGTCCTGCCAGTCTGCTCATCTCTTCAAATCTATTCTGGAACCTGTTGGGTCACCAAGACCTTACTTTAATCATGCAAATGACATACAGCATCATGGATCGTAATGGGAGCCATGTGACCAAGACACATGCTTACATAACATGTGATCAATCAGGCTGACAGAATGGGAGATTTACAATAAATACAGTTCACTGAGAAAGACTGCACAGCTGCATCAGCAGCTGGCTGCAGCCAGTTTACCAATTATTTAACTTCACACGGCAGCCCATGTGTCACTGTGTATTTGGCGAAATGTGTTTACTGCTTCAGAGTCACTGTTTTACAGCGGTTGAAGGATTATCTCACTGGTAGATGTTGTATCAGCAGGTTATAGTGAATTTTCATCCTCTGCATTCCTCTTGTGGTGTGCCTCATGGGTCCATTCTTGGGCCACTTGACTGCACCCTGCACTTGCTCCAGCTAAGGTCAGTCATTTAAAAACGTAGAGTGTCCATTGTTGGAATGAGTCAAGTCCATTAAAGCTTAGTTGCTATTGAATAATTTTAAAGTCTAACTATAAAACAGAGGTCATGTTGTTTGGATCTGGTACTGCTGCTACCTTTTGCTGGAACATTTTCATTCTTTGTCATTTTTAACCCACGTCTTTGAGTCATCTGTGTTGCATTTTGTTGTTTTATGTTGTATTTTTAATAGCATTATTTATTTGTACATTCATTTAGTTCACAATTGTTTGATCATATTTTAGACAGTTGCAGTACATAAATACATTTCCAAAAATGAATAAGTTATTGGCTTCTCAGGATGAAGAACACTTAAAGAATATTTGAATTGCAATCCCATGTATACACAGCAAACACTTACAGACTAAAGACAAGAATCATAAATAGGGAAGTGCACTAACCAGTAAACCACTCCCAATGTCAAACCAAATGAATTAAAACAACTGCTTTAGTGATATTATTTCAGGGTGGAAGTTAATTAAGATTACACTCCTTGTGGTAACTCTACTTGATGCCAATAAAAGGTGGAGTAATTCTTACCATTACTTTGTCTCTGTCATACAGTCACATTAAAGTGCACTTAGATGAATATATGTATTTTTGCAGTCGCATATTATTTTAGCTGTCAGCACTGTGTGGGCTAGTCTAATGGCTGAATCATTCGTTATGTTCAGCTGAAGTTACATGAGTCATTTTGAGGAAGATGCACTATAATCTGGATTGTAGCGCTTATTGAACGAAGCAGATAGATTTGCTAATGACAAGCAAGAAGAAACAACTGTCCTGGTACTCTTCTCAAACCAGAATGTCTATTTAAGGCATCTAATGCATTGTCCACAGGTTATTGTTAATGCTACTTATAGGGATCCATCTTTTGTGTTGCTTTGAAATGAATAGAGTCAATCCAGTATTAATGTGAGGCACGCCTCTAGTAAACAGGAGTTTGTTGAAAAAGTATCATTTCCTTGAGCTAACAAAATGAGGAGCTTACAGAAACTCCAGTACAACTATATAACTTGCTGCAGACATGGTGTTTTCTGGTTCTGCTTTCCCAAGTCAAGGACAATGTCTCAGTTCTTTTTAGTGTTTTGGAAAATTGCAAACTTAATGTAACACTGGTGAAGATGCCCAGACAGTTCTGGAGCAGCCGCTAACTGGATTTAGAGATGATATTCAAACTGAAACTATATTAATAGTTTTATGCCGTAAGGATTAATCGTATCCAAAGTAATAAAATAAGATCTTCACTTTTAAATGTAGTACTTCCTTCACAGTCTTCATCCCTGAAAGTAAATTTTTGTTGTTCTAAACGGAAATAAAGAGTGTCTATTGTATTAGAGTATTTAAACTATGGAAATAATGGTTTTGTAAAGTGACTCAGCCTTCAACAGTTCGTCAGCTCATGCAGGACTTACAAGTTTACAAATTATAACAGCAAGTGTTTTATCTTCACTCCTCTTTTTGTGTGGCCCATAAACAGGGAGCAGACTAATTTGTCAAGGCAGAATGCAGGTTCCCACAAGGATGTACATGTATTTAAAAGCTAAAGTGAATTTTTAGGTCTGAGGTTTTAAATGGGATAGTGTCGAGAGCTGCAAGATGCATCTATGTAAGACCAAAAGGTCCTACATAGATGATTAATCCTATTGATGGATTAGAACATTTCTTATAGGTTTGTTTCTATTTCAGGATTATAAGACATATGTGCTGACATTTGGCAACGGCAGAGTGCACCCTGGACACGTCTGCGGTCTAATATTTGACAAACCATAAATACAAAGTTCAAATGCATGTTTTTGAAAGAGATCAGGACCCAAAGAAAAGCTATTCATGGACAGAGAGAACCTGCAAACTCTACACACACACACGCACGCACGCACGCACGCACGCACACACACACACACACACACACACACACACTTTTTCCATCTTGTGGATAAATGGTAGAAAAGCCTGGAATCATGAACCAGGTCAGACACGACACCAAGATCTGTGTTTGTGTGTGTGTGTGTGTGTGTGTGTGTGTGTGTGTGTGTGTGTGTGTGTGTGTGTGTGTGTGTGTGTGTGTGTGTGTGTGTGTGTGTGTGTGTGTGTGTGTGTGTGTGTGTGTGTGTGTGTGTGTGTGTGTGTGTGTGTGTGTGTGTGTGTGTGTGATAATAAAGACTGTGATATGGAGCGATGCTCCTGTTTGCAATGAAGCATGTATCAGCAGGGGACACAAAGAGGAGGGGACGTCTCGCTCTTCCAGCGTGTGTGTGTGTGTGTGTGTGTGTGTGTGTGTGTGTGTGTGTGTGTGTGTGTGTGTGTGTGTGTGTGTGTGTGTGTGTGTGTGTGTGTGTGTGTGTGTGTGTGTGTGTGTGTGTGTGTGTGTGTCTACACTGATTGACGTCACAGACGCCCACTCATTTCCATCTTGTCTGCGTGTACAGAGAGAATAGATCCCCATCTGCATCCAGCTCTTCTCCCCTGGATACTCCCTCACTCTTTTTTCAGTCCCCCCAATGCCCCATTCTCATCTTTCTCACCTCTTGGTACTTTTCTTCCTCACTTTCTCATCCTGCCTCTTCCCATTCAATCCTGCACATCCCACCCCCATAGAGTGCAGCCAGTCCAGCAAATAAACAAGACACTCAAACACAAACAGTTTAAGACAGCCAGACAACAGCATCAGCCTCTCTGGGTCTGAGGTCTAAAGGTCTGGAATGATGACAATAGACTCCTAGGGTATGTTTCTTCTCCCCCCCCGTTTTACACAAAATGTGTACCTGTTGGCATCTTCTGTGGCATCCTTTTGCACTGAGCATGTGTTACAGTGTGACGCTGCTTCCACAATAATTGCTCATCCGCATTCACACAGTGATGTCCCTTGCTGACGACAAGACATCATTTAAATCACTTCCTCGTAAAAGGTCATCCTCATTCCTCAATCAGAGGAACCCCCACCCCCACTCCCACCCCCTACACACACACACACACACACACACACACACACACAAAACAGTGCGCGGGAAGATATGTGCGCAAGCGCGCTGGTGCTGATGCTGACAGCGGGTGTGAATAGATGAGCGTGCTGGGGGAGCCGACAGGGGCTGGAAATGCGTAGGATGACAGAATAGGATGTACACACATCTAAAAAGGGAAAATGGGTGCTATTTTAGACAACATAGCATGAGAGAGGACAGAGTGAGAGTGAACACTGATGAAGGGAGGGGGAGGGCTGGAGGGGATGGAGGGGGTGATGTTCATGCACGGCTGGGACGTAACTCCCCTGCGACTGCTCAGGCTAGACGGTGAAAAGACACAGAGACGGATGAGCAGCAGACTGGCAGATGGTCAGGCAGACAAGATATTAGGGCAGACCAAACGTGCAGATCAGCGAGACAAAAGCTGAAATAACATCGACTAATTATCACTTTGATGCCTGTGTTTGTGTGTGTGTGTCTGTGTGTGTGTGTGTGTGTGTGTGTGTGTGTGTGTGTGTGTGTGTGTGTGTGTGTGTGTGTGTGTGTGTGTGTGTGTGTGTGTGTGTGTGTGTGGGTGGGTGTGTGCGCGTGTCCTTATTCCTCGGTTTTCACCAGTACCCTCATTGCAAACTAACCCATGAGAAACTGTGAAGCACATGATGTGATTGATCAAGTAAAGTCCACTTACCAAGTCAAACACAGCTACCTCTACAGTTCACAGTTTAGAAAAGCTAAAATCAGTTTGCAAGACATTTTCAAGTGAAAAACAAAATCTTTTGTTGTGTTTTGTTGCAAGACTTGGTGTGGTCTGAAAATGGTGTGGAAAAAAGACATATTTTCTCTCACTTGTTCACTCAACTTCTTCATCCCGTCTGGAACATAAGGCCACAATAATACTTGCCCACCACCAACACTGTCCTGACCTTTGGCAATAGACCCATCACTTTTGGCCTGCCTCTTTTCCTCCTTCCTGTTGGAGTCTATTTTTGTAGATCGAGCACACGTATACATAAACTTGACATTTTAATACTTACATCATGCTGATCTCTGTACGCATCCGTGTGAGGTTTCATTGGCAACACCCCCCCCCCCCCCCCCCTTCCAAAAAAAAACAATCACCTGATATGGAAATGACAGCCTTTTCAAAATGTCGCTATCTGCAAATAAATGTTTTCTGAAATGAAAACAGAAAAACAATACAGTTAGCTGCAGATCATCCACGTATAAATACGGTTTCTGACAATAAATGTATCTCAGTGTGTGTGCGTGTGTGTGTGTACCTTGTTCTTCTACATTATTGAGGACTTAAACCTGAAGATACTCTCTGACTGATGGGGACACATGTCACCATGGGGACATAATGAAAGTCCCCATGGGGGAAATCCATAAACATTTAGCACAGCAGCTGCTTCAGGGTCAGGTTATGGGTCGTCTGAGGCTGAGGATGGGGTTGAGGCTGAAATTGGAGAAAACCTGCAGTAACTGAATGCAAGTCAATGCAATAACTCCATAAGGCCTGTAGAAACATACCATTTGCAAATTTCAGTATCAAAGCAGTGAACAAGACGGAGGGCTGATCATAGCAGACACAGGAGTAAATGGATGGATCAATGAAAGTAAAGGAACTGAGGAATATCACAAGGGGAGCACAGATGAAAGCTGAGAGAGAGAGAGAGATGTGAAAAACTCTGATCATTATTGTATTCCTTTAGTTTCACTCACTTCACTACACCTGATGTCGCTGCTCCTCATTGAACCGTCTGCCTCTCAATGTGCCAAAGTGCAAAGTAAATGACCGAGGATTAAAAGAAAGGATGGATGGATGATGAGAGAGGAGCAGGAAAAATCTTTAGAATGCCCCCCCCCCCCACCTTTCAGATGTCACCTTTCTCAAATGTCAAGTCGGAGCTGTGCTCTGGAAGCGTGTACAGGTGGGAATTGTAAAGCTCGGCTGCCATCTAGTGGTGTTGCGGCGTAACAACACCCTGCACACAACAAAATATCGACAAAATGGAGCCCGGTGCTCGGCCATGACAATGCAGGTCAGGGGGGCTGCGACTGGTGCGCACAATAGCGGAAGAAAGGTCACTGACGAGCACACTGCGTGCTTTTCTGCGCTTAAAGTGATTCACGGCCCGGCCAGCAGTCATGGCTGCAGTGATGAATGAAGCAGAGGAACTGCTGCAGACTGTCTCTCCTCATCAGACCCAAATCTCAGTTTTAAAGAAGGGTATAAAAGAAATCCATGACGCAAATACAACTGGGCATCATTTGTTTATGTCACCTGACTGAAATGTGAGGTTTGGGCCTGGAAGATCACAGCAAGCATGTGTCCACAGACATGTTTACTGTGTCAGTGCTGGAGGCAAATGCACACACTGAAAGCCCAGGAACAGTCCTCCATTCAACAGCCAGCAAGCATTTTCTCTTCCTCTCTCCTGTCGTACGTCTGCCATGAAGCGATGCAGGGCAGCTGCATGTGCATTTGATCCATGCAGAACCCTCTTCACCGAATGAGTTGCTGGTTTAAGGTTTGGAGGTGAATGTGGGTCACGTCATGCACGCCTGACTTCTTTGTACAGTTTAATATGCATGTGCAAAGCCTAAAGGGAAAGGAAGGAGCTGGGTGGACAGATCGGGCTTCTCTGCTGAAACGCTGACCTTCCTGAAGGGTCCAGGCGTTACTGAAGGCCTCCGATGGGACTGAACTCACTCCTAAGAGGGATGAAGAAGCGGACGTCAGGCTGGAGGTTTCACTGCCTTGCCTAGCGTACTGTGCTGGTGTCCCTGCTGTGTGTCTGACCTTTCATTGACCTGACTTCTCTTTTGGTCCGTCGCGACAGATACACATAGGTTATAGTTTTAAATGCTCAGCCCAGAAATACTGAAGTCCAAGCAGGTCTGCATCAATGGACTTACATTGTGCGATCAGACAGTGGTCTTGGGAGTGTGGTCCTGCAGCGGTGCTCCAGCAGGTAGAATCATCTGCTAATATTAAAGTGAATACAATCATCAGATTACACAGCTCCCAACAGGCGCAAACACTGAAAAGCTCTCACGTGTGCTTAATAATGGAGACTGGGTTCAGGAGGTTTGTTAGCTACAATGCTTTTTTAGTTGGACACTGGACGCCCTTCCCGTAGCATCACCAGCGGTTGGAGGTCAAGGGCCCTCTTCGGGATCCAATCCTGCTTCATTCATTTTACTCTCACCTCCTAAACACCTCAACTGCTAATGTTGAATCCGCTTGTGGACGCCAGTGAAGAGCACTAAAGTCCTCCAATGAAGCTTTTAATGAGAGTCGAGGCAATATCTATCCTAAAGGAAGTGTTTAAGGACGTGGTAAAGAAAACAAACTGGAGACGGTGATTCGAGGAAAATTCCCAGGACTTCTTTTTATTAAGAGAATTTCAGAACATAAGAGAGGTACCAGACACCTGCATTTGTCAGTGTTGTGTAGTGTTTCCAAATTCAATTGTTTTAAAAAAACCAAAGTGTTTAGAAAAGCCGACATGACAGCGTGGATGGAGCAGGAGCTGTTTTACACGCAGGGTCGTTTAGGAGACAGGTCGGAGGCAATTGCTGTTCCCGGAATGTTTCACATGTTCGTCTTCCTCTTTCTTATGGACAACACGCTTCAACATTTGATTTTTTTTTTTTTTCTCGTTTGTTTGTCTGTTTAAAACACAATTTCAATGAAAAGAAGAAAAAAAAAAAAAAAAGGAGAAAAGAAACAAGCTCATGAGACAGAAACAAAGGGAACTCACTGCACATTTAGAGGTCTAAAAGAATCACCCACATTAACATGGCTGAACCGTTAATAAAACATGGATAAAGGCTGAACTGTTGGGAGGAAGAGGAAGGTCTAATCTGTGAAGGAAGAAGAGTGGGGGCAGGAGGAGGAGGGGGGTGAAGAGCAAAGGGAGGGGGGCGGGGGGGGACACAGTAATACACAACTCACGACGTAGCCAATCCGGCAGGGACACGCTTTCTACACCAAACAAGCCTTCAACAATCATGAAATGCCATTTAAAAAAGATTTTAGTGTGTTCATCTTGCTTGCAGACACTTGATATGACCACTGCAAATCTGCAAGGCGCTCCATAATCAGCTTTGCTTTTTGTGCTAAAAATCTGTACGGATACTTATAAAATCATTGATAAAAATATTCCTCTGTTAACAATACGCCTTGGAGGGAAACCATGTGAGAGACTTGGGGGGCTGGCTGGCTGACTGGGGCGGGTTCGGGGTGAGGGGCCAGGGGGGGTGGGGGTGGGGGTCGTAGAGGAGGAGGAAGCTTGGGCAGTGGTGCTACTCGGACTTGGCCTCCTCCTTGGCCTCCTCGGGGGCTGCCTCCACCTGTGGGACCAAGCAGAGGAGGCCGGGTCAGAACTTTCCCCCACCGGGAAGTGTCCCACCCGGAAGAGGACGCCGCTCACCTCGTTGGTCTTGGCCTCTCCGTTCTCAGAGTGGTTTTCTTCGTTCGCCTCCGCCTCGGCGTTCTCTTTCGCCTTCTTGGTCTTCTTGTCTTCCTTCTTGTCGTTCACGGCCTTTTCTTTCTGTTAAAAAGACGCCGCCAGAGGAATTAAAACGATAACCTGCCTCTTCCGCCTGCTTGTGCAACACAGAAGCTAAGAAAGACTCTCTTACCTTTGCTGCCTTCTTGACCTTTGGTTCCGGCTTGGGTGGGGCCGGTTTCTGTGAAAAGAGCAGGACAGCGATCTAGAGACGGCTGCATTTGTAACCCAGAGGAACACCTTCACAGCTAAATTAAAGTTTTCCCTCTAGTTCTGGAGTTGCCGGGAAATTTGGGATTAAAGGCACATTAAAATAAGTTTTTACTAAGTATTTATTTCAGGAGCGGCACTTTAACAGACTCTCCAACACTCATTTCTATCTCTGAATGGCCTAATCAGGATATCTGAACAATATTTAGTGAATAAAAGTCACTCTCTGAAGTCTGTACGATGCCAGCTATGGGCATTCGGATTCTACTACCAGTAGAACACACAATGTGTTTTAAAAGTCTCTGTAAAGAGTTTTCTTTCCTGCCATTTTCCCCATAAATCACCTTTTAGACATAGAATAAGCTCATTTATAACCTCTTATAGCTTCTGCAAACTAAAATTTGCATTAAATATTTGCTATTAGCAATTTATAATCATTAGTGTAAAATTAATGTGGATATAAAACCCTGATTTGAATTTGAACCAAAACAACTTGTAGATTTGTGTTTCATGGAGTCATTTGAAAGCCTAATGACGCTTCACTTTGTCATGTACATTCTCAGTTGTTTTTAGACTTCTACCCTGATTTACATGGTTGTTACGCGTGTGTGTTCATGTGAACTTCAGTGACGAGCGTATGAGTGTGTGTTCTTACTGCTGATAGCCGAGCTGATCTCCTCTTGGGCTGAAAGGAAACAAATATCGTTATTTAGGCTTTGCTGTGACGGCAGATGTGTTCAGGAAACAAGTAATTGTGTTCAATGGTTAAATGCATTCTGCTTAATAAAATCAACACACTGTAATAAGTTTTCCTTTTTATTGGCATGTATGAAATGCGACATTATCTTACCTCCTCCTTTTCTCCTGCGTCTGCTCTCTGTGTGGGAAAGAGCAGAAATACGACACGTTAGAATGCAAAAAATACTAAAAAGCGCATTGTTGGGGGTTTATTCTGCATCTATATTGGCAGCAGACGGTTCGGGCGCATATTACGGCTGCTCACAAAGTTGTCTAAAAAACTTTTCAGATTCAGGCGAAAAGTTAAATTTATTCCATCTCCAGAGGGATTTGATGGATTTAGAGGGCAGATCTGGCGGGCTGGGGGGTTAAATCAGACGTGGGCCGTGAGAGCGGTGCCATGTGGGTCTGTGGAGCCACACTTTGAGGGTCCAGGCCCTGCTTCTCCCCTGCACTCCCCCCATCTCTTCCTCTCATTCACTGCATGCAGCTCAGATTTGAAAGCTGGCGCGGGAGTCTGCGAGAAGGGGGAGGGAGCTGCCGGGGGGCTCCCAGGCGCCACCCGGCGGCCGAGCCGCGCCATCGCACCCATTTGGGACTATGAACAAAGAGAGAAAATATATAATTTTATCCAAACGCGACGGCGAATGTCCGCTTTCGCTGTCAAAATGCAAAGGAGAGGCACTGAGGCATTTTCTGGCGCCACTTCCAGCCGGTTCGGTGGCGGAATGGCGATAAGCGAGGCGTTTGTTCGTCGGTAGGTCGGCGACGAAGGTGGACAAGAGCTGCAAAGCATGGCTGCTGCTTGTGCTTTAACTGCATGGAGACCGAGAGAGACTTCTGGCTGCCCAGAGGACAGCGGCTCGCGCGCCGAAAAACGCGTTTTAAAGGCCCGGCTCGAGCAGGAAAATATTCGCTCTCACACAAAAAAAATGTACGTTATATCTAGAAAATAGGCAAAAATTCCCGGCGACGGAAAATCGTTGTACGTGTCGTTATAATTAAGTAATGTCTCTGAGGGATGTCTTCACAGTCGTTTGCATTGCATTAAGAGACGATTTCCCCCTCAAATAATTTTTATTTTTTCGAGAATACGTACCTTTCTCTTGGGCATGTTGATCTCTTGGAGGTTTTCTTACAAACACAAGTAAAAACTGTTTTTCTCAGTGGGTTCAGTGCATGTGAAGACGAGTGTCTCCCTTATGCTCGGCAGTGTAGTAAACACACTGGAACAGAGAGGCGAGTGGTTGAATGGGGGGAGGGGTGCGGCTACCGCCATGATTGACACGCGCTCGGCCAATCACGGGCGCGGATTCGGGGCCGCAGAACACTTGGAATTTCGGAGCCGGTGATGTTCTCGGGTTTGCGCGAATGGCTTCTTGCAGGGCGAGATGGGGAGGAAGCCTGCGAGAATTAACAGGGGCTCTGCATCCGAGGACATGTTGCCCCGTGTGTTACCGTGAGAGTGCAAAAAAAAAAAAAGAAAGAAGAAGAAGCGAGGGCCTCCACTTTATAAAAAAAAAAAGAAAAAATAAAAGGCCGACATGGCTGCACCGTGCGTAAAAAGCCCCGTGTGCATCACCGCTTCGCCTTTCGGTGTTAAAGGCAGGAGCTCACATCTGCAGCGGTCAGCGAGGAGAACTCTCACCATAAATTCACTTGGTGTTTTGAGTCCAATATGGCGCCCACTCCTCTCTCCGACACATTTTTTTTTGTTTGTCTTTCCTAAATTCGTTTCAGGGGGAGTGGAGAGAAGAAGAAGAAGAAGAAGAAGAAGAAAAAAAGGCTGTCAGCCGCACACGCCTGCAGGGGGCCCACACAGTCCGTCTAATGCAAGGTGGCTGCACAAGACGCCGCTTCCACAGGCTGTGCTGTTACACAAAAGCGCTCGCAAGTGCTCCGAATCACAGCGCGTTTTCTTTTATTTTCAATCCTAAAAATCCATCAATATTTTTGTGTTACCAGAACACCTGCAACGGTGCGTATTTGCGTTGTTGGAAGAACAACAGCCAGAGTCTAGCCCGGCTTGTAGACAAAAAAAAAAACAGGGAGGGAGACAGGGAGGGGGTTGATGCTTGAAATATTCAGATAACCCCGTTGTGTTGCCATCTTGACAGGAGTGTGTGTGCCTCTTCTTCAGCCCCGCACACACAGAAAGAGAGAGAGAGAGAGAGAGAGAGAGAGAGAGAAAGGGGCGGAGAGGCAGAGTGGAGGCGGAGGAGGAATGCAAAGCTCCATCCAGAGCCGAGGACTGGAGCATTTGCGCAGACAGTCTGCGCTGCCCACAACGCACAAGCGTCTCAGACGGGGAACTTTGTACTAGTTTTTGTTTTGTTTTCACTTCGTTGAGCCACGACGCTGCAGGGAAGAAACAAGCAAAGGAGAACAGGAACACTCGTGACATCATCGGGGATATATCATGGTGATCAAAGTGTACATAGCATCGTCCTCCGGATCCACTTCGGTAAGAGATACACAATGGCACGCCTTTACGCGCACATGCACACGCGAGGTTTTTTTTTTTTTTTTTTTTTTTTTAAAAAGCTGGTTTTACGTGCAGCATCCAGGCGGTTCAGAGAGGGAGACAGCTGAACTTTCACTGAACTCACTAACTGATGTCCATCCGGCTGTCATCCTCACATTCTGGACTGCTCTGACACCATCAAACATGCGGATCTGCCCTCATCAGGACTTTGGACCCAGCCTCTATATCTTGCCCTGATCTGTTTATGATCTTTTAACTTTTAACTCCCAGCACACTTCTCTGTTGGATGTGGTTTGCCCCGCTGCTTCCTGAAGTCACACTTTAGACATTTCTACACTTGAAACCAGACTGAAAACAGGAAAAGCATGCAGGGGAGAGGAAATCAATAATTTCACATTCTCTGCTGTGTCACCTGATGCCAGGGCAGGAAGTTGATGTGTTTGATCGAGGGGGAGCGAGAGAGCGGATTTCTAAGTGCTCCCTTTACTTTCGTGCAGACTGGAGGTCGTTCAGCTTCAGACTTGCAACTTTATTCCAGTGGCGAGGAATGATGATGATGCAATTCTCCAGGGCCCGTTATTAGGCATGCAGCTGCAGCACAACAACAGTTTTTAGGACTTGCTGGACCCGCAGCACCCTGTAGTGCAAAACAAGTTAACAGATCTCAAACAATTTAGGGCAACCTTGTACCTTAAACGCTGTAGTTACACTTCCAACGTATACTCATGTGTCATGCTTACATAATCATTTAAATAGTTCATCATAGTCACTTAATTTACCTTAAAATGGAAGAACGTGTTGAGGGAACTCAATATATTTGAATTTGTGTAATATTTTAAAGCATTTACTCGGCTTTATTTGTTTAAGAAGCTTCTTCTTCAACTTCATCAAACTCCCAATACACTCAGTTCAATCAGCTGTCTCTTAACACAACAGGCCGATCTGTTTCCAACAGACCAAAACACCCTGTAGCTTTAAACGGAATTAACATGGATGCAACGTAATGTCGGCATATAATCGACTGATTCAGGCCTGCACTAATGTGATTTCCTGTGAGAGGGTTAGTACAGCAACTCACTGCAACTTGCACCTTTAGATTTGGCTCGTATTTGAGCCAGATGTTCGCCCTGCTGCAGCCAGGATTCAAACCCGACTCCCCCACACTGAACATCGAGACTTAACCCCATAACCCACTTTTCTGAACACAATATTTGAGGGAGGTATTACCCTCCATCTGTTCAGCCTGGGAAACAAAATGTTCAGATATTTCTCCTTAGAAAAAAAAAATTACAAAGCTTGTTTTGAATCTTCAAAAGCAGCATTTTTTTTTTTTTTTTTTATAGCTATCATACCAAGGAAATGATCAGACACTGAGCCTCTGTTCAGTTCAGCTGTGCTGAGTGACTTTATTGCCTTTACAGTAAATGACATTGGCAAAGGCTCAGGTGGAGCAGCAGCCTCACAGGATGGCAGCAGCTTGTCCAGTAGAGTCAGATCAGTCAGAGTTTAGAGCCAGAAATACCATCAGCGCGCTGGAGCCTGTCTGGGAAAATGCATTACATCTCATTGATCTGCCTGTAGTTGGGTCTGAGAGAACAAGCGGAACAAGCCTTCCTTCGCTGCACTGACACACTTCCTCATACCCGTGTTATCGTCTCCGCCGCACGGCGGTTACTCACATGCAGTGTGTCATAAACACACGGTTCTTGTCTGTTTCATTGCCAAGACTTGCAATTTGGTTGAATTTGTTTAGCTTCGTCAGATTTCACAATGTATAATGGGCCGAGCATTTTGAAATGTTTCACAGTTCATTGTAAAGTGGTCGAAACCTTCTGCCCTCACCAGGCTGGCAGTCAGATTGCTTGAACGTCCGCACAACAATGTGATCTCATGCCATAACCCAGTTATATTTACAGCTATGTTAATCTCTCCTCTTTAGTTCAGCTTGTAAATGAACGAACAGGCCAGAACTGGGCGACAAGTACACATGCTTTCCAATGAACATCTAATGGTTTTTTGTTTTCGCTCTCTGCCAAGAAAAACAAATGCAGGCTTGTGATGTCAGAGAGTCAGAAGTGATCAAATTCAACACTTCCACACAGACTAACTTTCCAAAGACGTTATGCTGTAGCTCCTGTTTGAGCTCTTTACTAGGTTGTTGCTGATTACATGGTGGGTCAACAGTGGAGACGTGGTTGGTAACTTTGCCTAAATGAGAATAATAATGTTTTTCTTTATTCCTGTGGCGTTTGCATGATCCCCCTGTGCATTAATGAATGGATGAGCGACTCACTCTAAATTGCCAGGGGTGTGTGTGGGTGTCTGTCTCTGTGTTGGACCCTGCATTTGTCACTGCCACCCTTAGTTTTATAAAGCAGTACAGATGATTAGACTGTACTGCATGCAGCAGTCGGCAGACAAAACTGTGGTTAGAGAAGTTTGAGAGAAGTTGGGTGGATAAATGGTTGATAAGGAGGAACCAGTGTGTTGACATGATTGTTCCTCAGTAAAACAGACTTCGTTCCTGCATTGCATCTAAACATGAAATGCCTATAAAGCACATTGTATTTGTGGAGCTTTCACGTTGAAATTTTAAAGGAGAATAACAAGAACATAAATGATAACCTTTAATTTAGCAAAACACTACTTAAGTTTTGCTTGTTACTTTTAATTTCAGGTCAAATCTGAGCTGAAATCTGTCTTGAGACTGCTCAGTGTTTGGAGGGAGGCACCACCTGCAACCTGAACTTGACTTTATTGTATTTTCTCGTCAGCAAGAAGCACAGTGTTTGTACCACCTGAGGAAATAGAGTTGTCTCTTTGGTGTGAATGCTTTAGAGATCCATCTTGTGTTACTGCTGATAGCTTTTTGAAAGATTAGATCATACAGTGTACCTTTATCCCAATGTAAACCCAGCAAGAGGTTTGGCCATAATACTTAGTTTGCGTATTCACCGTCCTTGTAAAACGCCTTGTGCTTTTATTTCACCTGGTTCTGGGTTTACATTGAGGCCAAATTTGAGTAACAAATTTGGATTGGATTGGAATTAGCGTTGGATGCACTCATGGAAATGTACACGCACACCTGCAGCAAGCAGCTCACAAAATGCCTACTTGATCTATGAACACTCGCTCGCCACCAGCACACAATTTGTTTGTGTGAGCTCCTTATTGCTGCAATAAATGCCCCAAGCAGCTGTTATAATGTGAGTGATTGTGCAGTGTAACCGTGCATGTCTAGGTCATGCATTTCCACTTTTCTTCACTGTGGGCTGGTGTCAGAGTCTGTAGGTCTGACTTGATTTGAACGACTGCTGCTGGTGATCTCCTGACCTTCGCGTTGCTGTTTCACCTTTAGGCAGCAGAGTGAAAATCCAGCCAGTGTTGTAATGCTGACTGAGCTGAGGACTGGGTGGAGACCTCTGGTGAACTTCCAGTAAGCAGCTGTTTTCAACAGAAATCTGTCTTGATCTAATCAAGGCAAACCTTTATCCATTACAAACACACTGGGCTGGGGCTGATTTATGTTTCCTTTGGTCCACAGAGTGGATTTTCCTTGATTCAAATGTTGGGCTTTGTGAGGTTTAGCAACCATTTTTAGTCTTATCTATAAACGTTGTTTGACAAATTTAGTTTAAATGGGTTTTCTTTTCTATCGGATTGAATCGGACCTGAATTGCCCTCAACGCGGGGTTGACATAACTCACAGAGTCCGTCTCCATTGTATTGATCTAAGCCAGTGTTGTTGATACAGTCCGTCCAATCAATCCCAGCCATTGTCTGGCAGCTCTTAAATCCGGAGCTCTGACTTTGTTTCTGGCATTGATCACGTCTGGATCTGATCTCATCGGCCTGCCTGAATTCTCACAATGATGTGGAATGTAAACTAAAGCGCATATGGTGCAGATTCCCTCTCTTCACATTCCAGTGAGTGAAAAATCATGAGTCCTACAATGTATTTCCCACTGTGACATGGGAGGCCTCTATCTGACCCATTTGCTGCCTCTCTGGACTGTGGGAATTTAGGGCATCTGAAACGATCTTGTGTGCATATCAGTTCCCACACTGCTGAACCAAGATGTAAATGCATTTTTAGGATGACTTTTCATTCAGTGAATACTGCAGTTTTTCTTTGTGCCTTGGAAACATGACATGTCCAGTGCAGCTTACAAGCACCCCAACTAACATGAGGTGGGGGCTCATGTGAGGCACAAAAGGGCTCTTCTATTTCGAATGATTATAGTGCTTGATAATATATTTTATTTTTTATTTTTATTTTATTTTATTTTTTTTAAACTAAACGGTAGGAACACACGTATTTCCTCAATTCTTTAATGCCTATTTAAATCCTTTCAGTGAACTGCATTACTTCATATTCAACAACATTATTAAAGAAAACCTCATACATATAATCTTTTTTTTGTCCATATAAGCTTCTTTTTTTTAAGAATAGTTTTTCCTCATCAAATTGTTTAAGAAAAGGTTGTTACAAGGAAACTTACTCAAATAGTCTCTGCTGGGAGAGTGAGACTCCTGCTTCAGTGAAACCCCTTCATTCACATTTAAAGCATCAACGCCTTCCTCCTTCTATCCTACATTAACTTCAGTTAGTTATTCAATGATCAGTTACTTTGTGTCACCATTTCCTGGAAGCATTTTTAAAGCTTATTTTGATATGCATGCTTCTGCCATGCTTTGTGTGGAATACTTAGTAATTCAGGATTAATGGTGTGAGTTGTGCACTATTTGAACACCAATGTTGTGATGAGTTGCAGGTTATGTTTGGACGACACAAGTATGTAAACAAGAGTGTTTATTTTACTAAAGAACTCCGAAATATTACATTCCGATATCAGCTGAGTGATATTATTGTCCAGTATTGCAATAATGATAAGGTTTTCAGTGCTCTTTCTCTTGCCCCTACTTTCCGCCTCATTCATCTTTTGTGTCTGTCTCTTTTGCCGTCTGAATGCTGACTGATCTCTCCACACTTTGTGACTTCATACACTCACATCTTCCGAGTGCACAGACATCTAGGGCAGTAGGGCTTCCTCCGATTGGCCAAAAGGGTTGACATGCAGTGCAATGAAACACTATTAATTCGGTCTGCTGCGATTTATGTGCTTCGAATGCTGTAATCACACTAATGATGCATCTGAATATGTGTCTGCATCTCGCCAGACTTGCTGACAACGTATGGAATCTCTCCGATGATGAGTCATGGTTTTACTTATCAAACAACTCCCCAACCAAATTACAGTTTCAAAGAGGACATTCCTTGTCTACTGGTGAAATAAAAGCACGTAATGTGTCTGGTCTAGAGGACCTATAATTTTCATTCACTAGTAACAGGGCTGGAAATCACATGGTAGCAGTATGTAGCAGAGGGAACAGCACCCTTTGAAACTGAGGGATGTTTCAAAGGTAGTCAGTTATACGAAGCACTTTTTGTTAGACTTATAGAAGAATGGGAGTTCAGAGGTCATTGACCTAAAGAGTCCCACTTTATTTATTTATTCATTTACAAAAGTCGTCATGATATATGTTTTTTAGGGTTCCTTTAAGAAGCATGATAGAAGTACATGTCAATCTCTTACAAATTGTGAAGAATAAGTAAAACTTTTACCTGCAGGTTCTACCAAACAGACTTGAGATAATCAGTATCACAAGCGTTCATCATCTGGGGACTGCAGACATGTAAATGTCTAACAAGTTAACCCAAGAGTTAAACTAAAAACAAAAACATCATCCCATTTTTGGAAATATTAAGATTTTTAATTGATCCTCAGTGTTGGACTGGCAGCTGTAAGCTTTGCTACAGTCCCCACCAGTTACTGCAAACAAATCCAACAGCTCACAAATACATTCCCAGTTTTGTTTTTGCATTACGTTTGAATGTATTTGTATCCATGGGCATGCTGTGTGGGTATGTGCACAAGACAATGGCAGGAGAAAGCGTGGATCATGGAAATCTGGTTGGGATCCTTGACCGACGAGGAGAAATGAATCAGGAGTTTTTTCAGGCATTCCAGAGATAGAGATAAGGACTGCTTATACGAGCCAAGAGGAGACAAGTATTTGTTTATTGCCACGTCCAGAGTCAGGAGCGACTGTGTTTTTTCCATATTAATGTCATCGGGGGCTCAATTCAAGACTGAGGACACCAGAAAGCATTTGAAAGAGCAAAAATGGGGAGCGCTCACTGTGCAATTAGAGGTAGGGGCAGATGGCACGAGGCCAGTGTGTCCTACAAATTAAATTTGCTTGGCAGCAATACAATGTGGGCTTGATGAGGCAATGGGCAGAGTGTGCCAAAGAGAAGGGGGGCCGCGGGGTAAGGAACCTTGTGTTTAATCCGTCTTCTTAGCAATTTACGACCCAGTTGCTCCATTGTGTACAAAGCAAATGTAAGTCAGTGGACGAGGAAGGATGGCATGAGTGGAGGGGGGGCTGGGCAGATTCTTCTGTTGGAGAAATGATCGTGTTCATGTCTGTTAAGAGAGGAAAAAGCAGCAAGTATGAGATCACATTCTGCTTCGTCCAGAACAGGTGGAGGAGGAGAGAGACAGAGGGAGAGGGTTTGAGACTTTGCCCTTTGGAGTGAAGCTGCCATTAACCGATTCAAACTGCACCACAGCTATACTGCCAGCGTTGTGCAGTCCCTCGCTGCTTCAACAGACGGACGTTTAATAATCCACCTGTCTCGTGTGCATGCTGTACAGTTGGGAGGAGCCCTCACACGGGAGTGTCAGGACTAACAAGAGCACTCTAAATTGATCCTGATTATGTGTATTGAGTGAAGTTCGGCTTTGTTTGGGTTTAGGTTTGTGTGAGTGTGTGTAGCCCAGGCTGGATGTGAGCGTCTCCTTACAGCAGGCCTTATTTGGCTCGTGTTTGACCAGTTACCTCCTCTCGAGTCCCCGAGGAGCTCTTGTTTCCGTCTGGCCTTGTAGGGCCATCCTCCCACTTATGCACACCCACCGAGAGCTCATTGGACCGCAATTTCACACACTGAAAAACACACACACACACACACACACACACACACACACACACACACACACACACACACACACACACACACACACACACACACACACAGCCTCTTTATCTTCTGTGTGATTGTCTTTTGGGATTTTCAGTAACATAACAACTGAAAATTGCACATGACAGGACGCTTAAAACGGAGGAATCCCACAGGGCGTCACCGCGTCATCTTTAAGGCGCTTTTGTTTCCTTCATGGTTTTGGATCCCGTTGCAATGCTTGTTTTGTGTCAAGCAGGTAGACGCAGATGCGACAGGTTGGGTGCAGCATTTTGAGACGCCTGTCAAAAACAATCATCTCACAACCACAGCGATGCTCTTGTTTCATCTGCCTGCGCAGCCTGTGGGTTTCATATGCAAATGTTACAGTGAAGTCAAAACATTATCGTTTAAAACAATGAAGTGACATTTCCTCTGCTAATAAAAAATGATTGTTTCCATTTTGTCTTTAACTTTTGCTGTATTTCCCACTGCTTCATTCATTTGTTGATTTTGTTACCGAGCAGCCTGCCATCTTCATAGTGAAACAGACCGGTGGCAGCGTGGTGAACCTGAGGCCCCGTTATGCTGCCTCATATAACCATAAGTTACTACAAGGCCAACTGACATCTTCCCCTCTCCTATCTCCCCCCCCCCCCCATGTAGATTAAAAAGCAGCAGCAGGATGTGATGGGCTTCCTGGCGGCCAATAAGATCGAGTTCCTGGAGTGCGACATCGCAGCCAGCGAGGAGAACAGGAAGTGGATGAGAGAGAATGTCCCTGAAGAATCCAGGCCTGCCACGGGGCACCCGCTGCCCCCACAGATATTTAACGAGAGTAAATATTGCGGGGTGAGTGTCAGTGATTGTCCAAACAGCCTCTGCTTCATCGTCAGTACATCTAAATGATATGATGTGCTTTTGATGCAGATTTATTTATTTTTAACAGAAAAGTGCAATATAAAAAGATGTTCATGCTTTCTGTTATTATTCCAAAGCGAAGCCAAACGGATCAGATTTTCGGCTCTGGGGTCTGCAGAGGAGATGGCAGATGAAACCAACGTCTATACCTCTGACCTACAAAACAAACGGATTAGAAAAAAACAACAGCATTTCATGTTTATTTTGTCCCGTCTGCTCCACAGAGTTCAGACATTAGTGCTGGTCGACCATATGCTAAACCCATCGGCGCACTTTGTGGACCACGAGATAATTTCCTAAAATAAGGATGTAAGAAAGGTCAATTAAATACGGAAGCAAACAAGTTGAAGTTGCATTGTTGACTTATATCAACTGACCACAAGATTAACAGTTACTCTTCTTGATCAGTGTCTGTAGGATGTCTAGTTTACTGGTTTGCATTTAGGATTAAAATGTGTAAATGTTAATTCCGAAGTAATGTAGCACTAGTAAAAGCAGAGATGATGATGTTAGTCTTAATATCTGCCTGCTGAATAGACCAGGAAGCAGCATAGTTAACCTCAGATTGGTTCAGAAGGTTGTAGAATGTGTCCCACATTTCTAAATATGTAAAAAGAAATTGAAAATCTTTATGACTTAAATACTTTGAGCAACTGAAAGTGGCCATTTTTTTTTTTTTATGAAGTTTTCTGTTAAAGTCTTTAATCATGCAAATGCAATAGTTAGAGATTCTATATTTTGGTTTTGACAGGTGTTACATAACTTTTTCTATTTTTTTCATAAATGATATAGAAACGTTATAAGATAGTTTATGATCATTTCATGCAGCTTTCTGCAGAGTGTCTTAAAGCCATTGTGTGCATGCACGGAATTTGTTGACACAGCGTAATAAGAAAAAATTAATGCACAATATATTTAGAGCTCATTGAAAACATTTTATCTTGCAATTGGGACGGGACTTGCGTCCTCAGTAACTCTAAAACTCTTGCGAGAGCCCTGATCAGTGACACTATCGAATCTTCATTAATATATTGACAGGTCCTACATGAAAACGCTCAGGCCTGTTGGGCGGAGCGCTCTGTGGAGTCACGCTGTGCTGCTAATGGAAGACTGGAAGCGAAGTCGCACAGTTTGCTGTATTGAATGTCGCGGACAAAAGAGGACAGCATTTCCCAGGATACTTGCAGCTGGAGGGAGCTGGAGTGGAAAAAAACCGAGAGGGTTGAAACCAATTGAGAATGTTCGCCGGGGTGTGTGCAACGAAACGCTAAATGAGCGAATGCATAGCTTGTTTACGCTGGGCTGCATTCGCGCGGACAATGGCTTTCTATCATATTGGCTACCGAGGCCCGGCCTTGGACAAATACCACAACCTCCGCTCTTCTTCACAGACTGCTCCCATTGTCGCCCCAGGGCATCGATCCAGAGTCTGTTTCACATTATCATTCCTGCAGAAGTTGGGATTTCGGTGAGCCGATGCTCTGATCAGTCGGCATTACACTTCTCTTGTTTGTCTTTGTCAGAACTATGAGGCCTTCTTTGATGCCAGAGAGGACAACGCTGTGTATGCATTTCTGGGTCTGACTGCTCCCCCGGGCTCCAAGGTAAGCTTCTGAAAACAATAACACATGTTGATATGTGTCCTTCCTGTGAACTGCATCCCCGAAGCCCGGCCATATTCCATATGAAAACAGGCCTTCGTGCCTAAATATACCGATCCTGCGATTTAAATACAGAAAACACACACATTACATAACACATCTGTTCATGATATACTCACAGGCCTCCTCCTCTTCATCTGTCTTGCTCTCTCTCTCTCTCTCTCTCTCTCTCTCTCTCTCTCTCTCTCTCTCTCTCTCTCTCTCTCTCTCTGTCTGTCTACCACTGCAACCTGGCACCTCCTGTCTGCCGCCACAGGAACTGCAGCGAGGTGTGCCGGTTACCATAGAAACAGCGGGGTTTTCCTCAGAGCTGTTTCAGGGCATACGTAAACCAATATCCTCCATTTTAATACAGCACGCTCAACCTTTCTCTCACCAGGAGGCCGAGGCTCTGGCGAAGAAAGCCCAGCAGTAGCAGCTTGATGCCATTTCTACCTGAGAGACCAGACCTGGACCCAGACCATGATTATGTGGACTTTATTCATTTAATTTTCAGGAATTTTTATTTTATTTTATATTTTTTAATAAATCAAACTATTCGGCGGTGCCTTGCCAGCTGTAGTGAAGGGAGGTATTAAAACAGAGTGTTACGGCTCTGCTCCCTCCCGTTAACCTCAGCCTGCTCACGACATGTCGGCCAACCATCACAATATTCCACTCAGACTCTTCAATCAGCCACGTTAATGTCAGAACAATGTTGTCGATTAGTTATATCACTCGTCTGGTGTAACCAGCAGAAGTCTTAAAGCCTGAAAGCACTGAACACCAATAGTCTGCCTGTTAGAGCTGCCATCACCAACATTCACAGAACTTTCTGGAAAAGCAATCTATTACAATCCCATACTCTGTATTTTTATTTACTTTATATTGTCTTAATGAAGTTTTAGAGGCAACCTTTCTTTTTTTACAAGATGATGTATGTTTGAAAAAAATTATAATACATGCCAAAATGGACACATCTGCAAACACGGAAAACTGCAGTACAGTTTTTTATTTTTTGTAAAAAAAATTATTTCATTTTTTTGGAAATTTGGATCGCACTTTCTTTTGTACTATCAGATTCCGGTTTCGCATTGTGTTTGGGGAAATCCAGTTTTTTCCTAAGCTGGCAATGTGTCCCTTCCTGAAACATAAACAAAAAGTAAAAAAAATAAAAAAAAAACGTGGCTCAAAAATGTACTATGCCTCCTGTTAAAAAATTTTTTTTATGTACAATAAAGACGTTTTAAGTTTATTGAATGTGTCTGTTCTTTGATTGCGTCTAATTTTGCTGTCACCTGACTTTTCAAACTCTTAGTAACCCATGTCATCGGCTGAAGGGAAACAAATGACTTGTGCATGATAAAATATTAAAATAATGTTTTATTAGCATTTTGAAATCCAAGTCATATTCAAGGTGTGTGTATTTTTCATCAATTTACCCATCAGTTAATCTTTCTTCTTTCCCACTCAGTTCAAATGGGCCACAGTGGCAGTATGGTGTGTAAAGAGGCCAAAGCGTCCGCCAAAACTTGTGTATAATAGTAATATGGCACCTTTAAAGTTCTGATTGTTGGTAGAGTGATAAAGTGTGTTCACACATATGATGATGTCATCCAGCTGTGGCTCAGGCTGTGGGTAACTATTTCTTGTGTTCCTATTGCTTGGGGTATTTTTTTGAAAATGTTTGTCGCTCCAGGCCTGTCTGGATTTAGTGCCCTTACCAGGAGCACACAAACCTTTCCATCATGACAAGAAACACAAAATAATCCCCAAACCCTCTAAAGTCATTTCACTGACCTTGTCCACTCTGCCATACTGAAGATGTGTGAATGCTCCCTGAGCGTCAGTTATATCATGTTGTCAAGATCTAAACTGTCCCGTCTTGACTTTTTTTATTTCATGATTGATAAAGGGAATTTTTCATAATGAATATTTCCAAACAAGATCAACAACAAGTTTTGTTCGTTCAATGAACAATGAAGTTCAAATTTCAGTGTGAAATCCTTGGATTTTGTGATTTTGGTGTGTTTTATCGTCCCGGTTTTTGAGAAGTTTAGTTTCGATAAAGTTGAAAATGAACTGACGTGTTCGATGAATCAGTAAAATGGCCTTTTTTGAACTTGTGAAATGTTTCTTTGGTACATGGTGAGTAACATTTGGGTTTATGAGAATTGAAAATGATTGCATCCTGTTTTTAACTACGATTTACACATTGTCTCTACTCTTTTGAAACGGAAACCATTTAGCAATAAATTATATTTTTTAGCTGAGTAAATGACCTGAGTACTTTTACATGATATTATAGTTGCAAGAATTGAGAGGAACAAACCACACAGATGTTGCTACACTTGAGTGCAGAGTTTAAGAATCTGGATTTTACTTCTGGTCTCAATCAATCCGATCAACTTTGGAAACAGGTTTGGAGCTTAGGTTTAATTATTGTTTTATTTTCATCAAGATTATATAGCATCAGCATATGAGACCATAACTCACAGTGAAGATAATCCCCCGCGGTGTCTAACTGATTATTATTCTAAAATTATTAACAAACTTAGTGCTATTAACATTTTTTATAAGCTGTTGGCTTTAGAATTAGAAGAATATATTGGATTAAAGGTTACCATTTTACTAAACACCTGTTTACTGGAGACCAAACTAACTCAGTCTTAACTACAACATGAAAAATAGTAGCGGTGAGTAACATGAGATTTGCTGTATCCACAGAGCCGGTGACGCATTAGTCATGGGACACACATAAGCATGAGGTTCTCTACAAGAGAGCCGACTGCTGCAGCTTGAATGGTGGTAGTTTATCTTCTTTACTGCGTCATCCAGCTTCGCTGTTGGAGCTGTCTCTACACACACTCACAATCACACTTACTGACAATGCAGAGTCACCAAATGGCCTCAAATACATGTTTCTTTTAGTTTTTTGTTGTTTTGGACTGTGAGGGTAACTGGACTATCTGGATAAAACCCCCCCACACACAGGGAGAACATTATTATTAATTTCTTTTGAAGAGTTACATTAACACCGCCTGAGACAATCCTACACAACGCTGTTGACAATATATTCCACTCCCATGGCATTATTTGAGAGTACGTTTCCAATTTCAGACTTTTTTATATATACTTCTATACGTGTTGATGTTGATGAAGAAGCTGAAGGACTTTATCTGTATCTGTACTTTTTGGCCGGAGGTCGAAGCTTTGTGTGTTCTTTTGCCGCCTCCGCTGTTAGTTTTTCTCATCCGTATGAATTCACTCTTCTTCTTTTGCTTTTCAGAAGTCGTGTTCAGTTACAGATTAATGAAGGAAGTGAGTGGTGGTGGTGGAGGAGGAGGGGGGTTGAGGGGCCCCGCTGTTGGTTACAGAAGTGAAACAGGGCTGAGGAGCTTTCGGAACACATTGAACTGACTGTGCTCAGACGTCTGACAGTCACAGGGGAGACGAGGAGGACAGTGACCCGCTGGCATGTTGGCTGAAGGTTTTCTCAGACTGCTGTGCTACAGGGAGGAGAGAAAGTTTGCTTCCAAGCAGACGAGATGGGAGACAAACCCTCATTGTAGTGACCCGGCAAACTCTGCAGACCTTGAGGTGCCTGAAACTGAAACAGGTAAATGACCAAGTCATCATTTTCTCTGTGAAAAGTCCAAACATCTCAAGTGCTTCCTCTTTTTGGACATATATAACTTTACCACGGAACATGTATTGAAAAATGACTGTAAGTTGTATGAGGTTTACTTCAACTAATAGCTACACACACGAGTTCAAAGCTGCAGGAGTACGTGTTGTTTTGTATTAATATTTAGCTTTATATACATCTTTATATATATATATATATATATTGTACAGTGATATTATATAATGGCTGTGAACTGTTAGGATCTGTAATAAGCGTGCATGTTGTCATCGGTCACAGACTCTGGAACAACATGTGATAAACTTGGTTATTTCCACTTACGCTCTGATAAATATTCTGTAATACACAACATATTCAGAAACATTTTGTTGGAAATAAAAGACCATATTAATTAATAAAAAAAAAGTATCCCGAATACTATGGGACTGCGAGGGTTTGACAAAACAATATTCTACAACAAATAACAAATAGTAATGTTACAGCAGTGTAAAGTACCACTTTATAGCCTTGAAAGGTAAATACGTCAGAATGTTGAAAATTTGTTCTCAACTACAACTACTGTTACACTCTTGAATTGTACTCGATTACAACTAACAGAATTCTTCTCTGAAACTACTTTTTAGCTACGTGCAATCGTGAGAAGTCAATAAAAAATTCCTTTGTAAAATATCTTATTTGTCAGACATATAAAGTATCTTACATTACACAGAACTAAAGAAATATAGATTTGGATCTCTAAGAAGAATGAACTAATTGACAATATGCTGATTCAATAGTGTGGATTTTAATATAACTGTGGACATAAAGTAGTGACATTTTCAGTAGGAATATGGATTACATAGTGCTAAATTATAAATATGCATAAGATTGAATAAGATCTGTTGAGAGCTGTTAATGGAATGCCATTTTATTCAATACATCCTTACATTCTTAAAAGAAAAATACCAATAAAGTGATATTATCTGGGTCATTTTCTTTTTAACTTGCCATGTATGAATTAATAGATTTTGTGACTATTTTGGACTTTATTGCATCTGATTCTGGGTGAGAATCCTCTTCATATATATGCACTGTAGCTGGACAGGCAGTTGGTGAAACTGCAACAACACAGCAAATCATTGCATTAATCTGAATAACTCTTTATTATCAGGGCTGGACTTGGAGCAGGCAGACTCCTCTCAACCTCAGGGACTGCGAGTGGCCCCTCAGGGTCCCGCAGGCCTCTCAATCCCAGGGTGTTCGCCGATGTACATTGAGGACTGCAGCCTCTTGGAACAGTACCCAGACCTGCAGGTGGTCGACTCCGGCCGCATGCCGCACAATCCATCCAGAGCCAGCCTCAGCCAGTTTAACCTTCTGTCCCCCCACTATGAAAATCTGCCTCACCCAGAAATGGCGGCCGAGCTGGAGCCACAAGCTGATCCACTTTTACCCATGCCAGACCAGGGTTACCTGGTGATGGGAAGCAGTGTGAACGTCAGCCTGGATCTGCTGGGATCGGGCTTGGGGCCCATGTCGAACTCTGTGCTGAATGGGCTGCTGGAGAAACAGCTGGAGGAGGTGTATATGCAGCACCTGACTGACAACTTGGCTCGGTGCAACTCCCAACTGGGTAACAGCCTCCTGCACGGCCTGGTGCCGCCACCGCAGCCCGGGTGCCAGTCACAGGGGCCAGAGTCGCTGGAGGCCAGTCTGGAAGACAGCTCAGGAGTCAGCGGCACTAAAATCAGCTATCTGAACACCCACAACTTAGCTCCCTGCTCGTCCAACTTCAGCTCCCCGGTGTTGAGGATTTCAGAAGCTGCCACTCCTCATCTGCAATGAAAACATCCTGAAAATGCATCACATGAAATATGTTGTATTATTACTGGTCTACTCTAAAGTTTGCACTCACTAACATGTCATCATGACTGTGAAAACAAAACAAAAGCGATCTGCTCTATCAGTGCTATTTTTACACAATGGCCTGTTGACTTCTTTAATTAAATGATGGTTCAATTTGAGCTGCTTTCGTTTGCCATCTGCTGACAGAGTTCAGTACTACACCATTAAAAATTCACCTGACGCTGCAATGTATTTTAAAGAATTCATAAGTCATGTATGTATCATTTCTTGTATTAAAACCATCTGCAGTGCTATATCAGAAATATATATATTTTTTAAAATTCAGTTTAATCTAATCATGAAAATGAGTCCTGATTACATCAAACGCCCTCTGAGATGTAGGACAATGGAGACAAAATGACGACATGCAATTTCAAAAGTGTACTCCGTTACCCATCAGCGATTGTATTAGTTCTTCTCAGTTGAAGAGGTTTGCTTCTGAATTTTGAAGTCTTCCAGGATAGCCAAAACACAAACACCTATCATTTCAAAACATAATGGAGGCTGAGCATCGACAAACTGCCTCCTGTCACACCACAGTCTTCAGTTGATGTGTGTAAAACGATGCAAAAGTCAGACCACTGTTGAGCAATCAGAAAGTAGTTTAACCACAATGTTTCAGTAGAAGTCGCTCCATCCATTCTTCCAATCCAAGTTAGAGCTGAAGTCTATTCCAAGACAGCCAGTGTAAACCACACACCGTTCAAATAAGGATCCATCACAGCTCTAAGATAGAGGCAAGGAAACAAGTAGTTTAGAGTTGAATATTGATTATCAAGTACATGATTTACTGGTTATGAAATGGAAATAAACTGTAAAGGAAACTGTATCCACCCATCCATCTTCTATTCCACTTCATCCTGCTCAATGTCACGGGATGCTGAAGCAGATCTCAGATTAGGCCGTACAAAAGGCAGGTTAATCCCAAGTAAGGTCATCAGTCCATCACAGGGAAAAGACTTATCACTGATTTGAAGACACTAATTCACCTGAAAAGCACGTCTATAGACAGTGAGCGAGAACCAGAGGACCAGGAGACAGGAGCCCAAGCTGACAATTGAACCAGAGATATTTTGCTGTGAATTAGGAGTGTTATCCACCGTACTAATGTGGGGATGCTTTCACAGATCAAACATGACCCAATCTGCACTTGAGGTATTTTACAAAGACAAAAGAATACTCTTGAGCAAACATGGTGTCTTCCAGTCACAACACATGACTTATCTGAACTGAGTTTCTTCTCTTGTTTTCAAGAAGACATCCCAGCATCAGGTAGCTGAAAATGTCTGGAGGCAGAAAAACGATCAGATATTCCCAATAAAATAACATAAAAGAATGGAGAGTAGCTGGTCCATCTTCCAAGGAAAGCTTGCAAATCATTTAGATGTGCAGATCCTGCCGTGCTCCTTCTCAGCCACTTCCACCATGGCGACACTGAAAGTGAGCATGGAGTCGGTTGATCTTTAAATCCACAGTAAGCCCCAGCCTCATCCAATGACCCTATGAGTTCTGATTTACCTGATTTATGATCAGGTTGTTTTGTAACAAGGGAATCACAAATCCTAGATACGGTCTTTTGTGCAGTGAGGATAATAGTGATCCATTAACATGCACTAACATACTCTTCAGAGGCCTGAGGCGCTTCACTTCAGTGCACAAAAAGATGGAAAACAGATTCAGTGAGGTTCTTCTGTAATTAATAGATTAGAGCTGGCAGTCTAATCAGGCTTTGTTGCATACGACTTCTGTCAGGAGATTATGGCAGGTAATTCCCAGGTAATTTAGTGGAGCTAATCTAAAAATTAAACATGAAGACAAAGAGCAGGAAAAATCAGATTTTCCCCCATTGGGTGATGTACAAATAAAGTCAAAGCCCTCGGGAGATGGTGGGAAAGAAATTCAGTCTTTGAAACCGTTCTTGCAATTCGCTGTGGGTGCACAGAGAAATAACCTGATGATCGTGAGCGTTCAGAGGTAACAAGGTCACCCTTCATAATTTTGATCACAATATATACCAAATTTATATTAAACGGCTTAAACAGCCTACTGTTACGTATCTGAAAAGTCCGATCAAAGGTTTACTGATTGGAGGTGAACTATGTCAAGTAAATAAAAAGAAACCAAACCAGATTCCCTCAATCAAACGGGAACGTCAGTCACATTTTTCTGACACTAGATATGTTCACATGTCACAAAGTAAATAAATGTACCTAATTAATGACCGAGTGGGAGGTTCATCATGAGGGGATCTGTGCTGCTCTTGCTGAAATCCTCACTGGCATTATTCTCTTGAAGACACCATCCATCCATCCATCCATCCATCCATCCATCCATCCATTGGTTTGTGATGACATAACTGTTACTATCAACTATGATCCAGTGGGAAGAATGTACACCGACGATTGCGCATTTATTTGTATTCAAATGAGGAAGAATAAAAGTACAAAGTCATTGAAAAAATAAATACGGAAACTTCAGATCTGTTTAAATACAATAATAAAGTACAAATACTGGGCTAATACCGCTTCTGGCAGCTATCTTTATTTTCAAATAGTCAAACCAATCAAACTATTCATGTATGGTGGTGCTCTGGCAAATAGTTCAACTTTCTAATGCTGTAATTTTACTTTTCACTCATTTTTTAATCTTATTCTTATTTTTATTTTTATTCTTATTCTTATTCTTATTCTTATTCTTATTCTTATTCTTATTCTTATTCTTATTCTTATTCTTATTCTTATTCTTATTCTTATTCTTATTCTTATTCTTATTCTTATTCTTATTCTTACTCCTACTCTTACTCTTATTCTTACTACTATTTTAAAAGTTTAACAGAGCTGAATAGATTCAAGTAAAAAAAAAGATTGATTTTCAGAAAGTGTTTACTTGAAAGAGAAAAATAGTGCAACTTTCCAAAGACAGCTGCAGCAGATTTTATCACCAAAGATTAAAAAAACGCCCATCTGTTTAAAACTGTTGGAGAGGAAAAGTCACACAAGCACCATATTTGTTTATAGTGTAAATGACCTGAGCAGCTACGTTTAGTAAATACTACTTCTACTGTTCATATTGTTTGTGTAATTTTAAAAAGAAAAACTAATACTGATAGCCTTCGTCATGTTGGACATAGAACCGAACAAACATTACCGAAAGAAATGAGGATTCAAATAAAGAGGATAAACCTTGAGTTTAATAATGAGACACTTGAAAGTGACAGATATTACTAATGAAAGTGTTTTTGTTGCCAGAAGATAAGATCTTCTTCATATCTCTTTTCAATAATCATCCCACACCACATCCACAATTACTTGTTAACTTGTTTATTAGAAATGACACATTTCAAATTAAACAAGCCATACAAACAGTAATTCTCTGGATTATTTGAAGTCCTTTATTGCAGATCCAATAACATGAGAGTTCAAATTAGTTTTCAGACTGTGACAGAAACTCTAAGTTACCCGTCTGTTTCAAAACTACACATCAAACCATACAGCAACATTGGAGGCAACATGTTAAAAAAACATTACACTCTGAAGAAAAGATGTGTTTAAAAATCAAACTAAGGTTGGAGATGAGTTATGATTAACTAAGAGTGGCGCTCATAGCAGTTGTGGTTTTGACTGTAATGATGTGTGCGTGCGTGTGCGTGCGTGCGTGTGTGTGTGTGTGTGTGTGTGTGTGTGTGTGTGTGTGTGTGTGTGTGTGTGTGTGTGTGTGTGTGTCTGTCACAGCCTTTGAGCTGGTTGGATACCACTGCCAGCTCAGGGATTCCTGTGCACATTAGTGGTTGCATGGGTCTCGCTCATGCTCTTGTTTAGTGTGTGTGTGTGTGTGTGTGTGTGTGTGTGTGTGTGTGTGTGTGTGTGTGTGTGTGTGTGTGTGTGTGTGTGTGTGTGCTGCTGTGCTCCCCTGGCTCCATATCCCCCATCCTATTATCCTATTCCCTTTCTTTCTCTGCTTCTCTCTCCTGTCATACCAGCATGGCTGCAGGATGGACGCTCTGTGGACACTGCCTCTGCTGTCTGTACATCTGTCGGTGTGTTTGGCCCTCACTCCCCCAGATGAGCTCCCTCAGCCTCGCAACCTCTCCCCCTCGCTGGGGTTCAACAGCAGCGATGACAGCCTGTCTGTGGATGTGCCCATGGCTCTGCGGGTGTTCAGCGTGGACTACCACCACGTGCAGGCTCCCTTTGAAATCGTGCTGTGGATCATGCTGGCCTCACTAGCCAAGCTGGGTAAGCCCCCTGCTGCACTTCTAGTCATGTGTGCTATCGATATGGAATAGTTGGGACAGTAACATTGTCAGGGTTAGAACTTTACACCATACATAATGAAAATACTTTCAATAAACTGCACTCTAATAGTGAGTTGTTTTAAAACGCGTTACAATTTTGAATCAGTTGTGACAAAAGGTGTTTCAAGGTCTGTGCTGGCCTCAGTGACTGCGCTGCCATTGGCACCAATGTGAGTGTCAGTGTCTTCTCCCTTCGTGCGCTGGACATGAAAACACTGACTTTGAAACTACAAAAAATAATTTAAGAAATCTTCTTTTATCATGTTTTTTTTTTCTGACGGTGCCTCCTCCTGTCAGGTTTTCACTGGTCGGGTCGAGTACCAGCAGTGGTCCCAGAGAGCTGCGTCCTCATCATGGTGGGCCTCCTGGTTGGAGGAGTGATCTACGGGGTGCGCCACTCTGCTCCTCCGACTCTCAGCGCTGACGCTTTCTTCCTCTTCCTGCTGCCACCCATCGTGTTAGATGCAGGGTATTTTCTGCCAGGGAGGCTGTTCTTTGAAAACCTCGGCACCATTCTCTGGTTTGTTAACTTCAATATGTGTTGTTAGTTGTTATGTTGTGTTTTATTGATGCATGTTATGTATTTGCTGTCGTTGAGGAGGCAAATGCAACGTCAATGAAAGTTATGAAAACACTGTGTGTGTTGGTTTACTCTAAAGACTAAACATTGTAGCATACTATACTTTAATTTGAAATCTCACAACATTTGCCAGGTATTTAAGGCTACGAATGCGGGTTGAGGGTTAACCTTGCAATTCGGTTAAAGTCGTGATATTCGTAGGGAGTGAAGATTGTAAGAAAATACATGGGATGATGAAAATTACACAACAGATGCAAGTCTGTGTATGTTAATGCAAAACAAACACGAGATGACTTTGACATTAAAGTGTATTCTTACACAGAGACCTTATTTTGAAACATCAAATTCACTCTCATCGTTTTCTATGGCAATCAAGTGTGAATAAGACACAGTTTGAAGTTGCAGCATCATATCTGCTGATATATGCTCTAATCCTCCAGGTATGCGGTGCTGGGAACGCTGTGGAATGTGCTGGGCATCGGCCTGTCTCTGTACGGTGTTTGCCTGCTGGCCCCGAGCTCCCTGGGAGACGTCTCCCTGCTCCATTGTCTGCTCTTCGGCTCTCTGATCGCCGCCGTCGACCCCGTGGCCGTGCTATCCGTCTTTCAGGAGATGCACGTCAACGACCAGCTGCACATCCTGGTGTTTGGAGAGTCGCTGCTCAACGACGCAGTGACCGTGGTGAGGGCAGGAGTGGTGAAATGGTTTCATAGTCGAGCTCGATCTGTATTACTGTAAGACCTTTTTGATCTCAGGTGCTGTACAAACTGTTTGAGTCCTTCCTCCGCCTGCCGTCGGTGTCGGGGCTGGATGTGTTGCTGGGCGGGTGCAGGGTGGTGGTGGTGGGCCTGGGAGGCCTGTTTGTAGGTCTCTTCTTTGGCTTGGTGGCAGCCCTCACGTCGCGGTTCACCTCCAAAGCTCAAGTCATCGCCCCACTTTTTGTCTTCCTCTACTCCTACCTGTCCTACCTGACATCAGAAATGCTTCACCTCTCCGGTATCATGGCGTGAGTAGGTTATTCAACCTAAAATCTAGTTTCTTGCTCGAATTCGACTCTCCTCCAGTGGCTGTTGCTTCGCTTTCCCTGCAGTATTGTGACCTGTGCCGTGACCATGAAACAGTATGTGGAAGCTAATGTGTCAGAGCGGAGCAACACCAGCATCCAATACTTTCTGAAGATGTGGAGCAGCGTGAGTGAAACCCTCATCTTCATCTTCCTGGGCGTGTCCACCATACAGGACGTCCACATGTGGAGCTGGCCCTTTGTGGCCTCCACTCTGCTGCTCTGCCTGCTCTGGAGGGCCTCAGGTAACTTTGGAAATCCATTTCAAAGAGATAAAAGCAAATTTCCTGCCTCTGTACACGTTCTCCAATGCACACGTCTCCTTTCATCAGGAGTTCTCCTGCTGACCGCTGTGGTCAACAAGCTGCGCCGGAACACCGTGACTTTCCGAGACCAGTTCATCATTGCGTACGGAGGCCTGAGGGGAGCAATCTGTTTCTCCCTGGTGTTCCTCATCGACGACTTCCCGAAAAAAAGACTGTTCATCACCACCACTATCGTGGTCATCCTCTTCACCGTCTTTGTGCAGGTCTGAGAATCACTTCAGTGTCGGCAGTCTCATTCTTTCGTGGCATTGTGTGTTTTTACTGGTTGGCTTTGGTTCTCAGGGGATGACCATAAAGCCTCTGGTGGAGCTTCTGGATGTGAAGAGGAAGAAGAGAGCTCTGCCGACTGTCAGTGAGGAGATCCACAGCAGGGTGGGGAAAAAAGAGCAAGTACAGAAGAAGATGCAGTATAGTTAATATAATGTGGTGAAAATCTGGTGACAGATTCAATGAATATGTGAATGTTAAACTACAATTAACAGCAAACTCCCCAGAGCTGCCAGATGGAAACTGATGTAATATCAGACTGTTCCTACAAAATGATTGAATTTTGATCAAAACATTTGCACAACTTCAAAAAGACAGGAGAAGATGTTTTTACTGCTCAAAGTCCTTTGACTCACCAACCAGTAACCTCTGAGAAATCTTCATGGTAACAGTGTAAAATGACATGCCTGGCCTCACTGCATCCAAATGATGAACTCTGTGTTCTTTTAGACTCTTTGAAAAAAAATTATTTTATTACTTCCAGGTGATGTCTTGGCGATACTGTATTCCGAATCCTGCAATATTAATCCCTATGATTTCATTGTTTGCTTTTACTTTAATTTGCTGTAGACACAGAGCAATTTGATTTGAATCCAGAGACTTTGGTGTGTGATTATTTCCTCGGGCATGGTTTTTCAGAACTGTACTGAACACTTCATCGGCAGTAAAAGGCTTGAGATGCATAGAAATCTCAAGACTCAAGAGTATTTATCTTGTATTTATTTTCAATCTCAAAACCGTTGTTTAAACCTGGATGTGAAGCAACACTGAAGCTAGAAATTAGGCTGCACACATTTTCCCTGCATGAAATAGTAACATCTGCTCTCTCTCTTTTTTTTTTTTATCCATAACAAATACACAATGTCTGTTGGCCAACTGGAAGTTTTTCTTCAAAAGTGAATACTACAATGAGTCTCTGCAACTGAGGAACACGAAACAGCCATTATAGTTCATTGTATAATTTGAAATACCCATGCATTTAGGATGGAGGCATTTAAGAAGAAGCATGAAGCGTTTCAAATATGAACTCTCCCATGCAAATGTTCCATTGACTCGTCCTTTCTTTCAGCTCATTGATCACCTGCTTGCAGGAATCGAGGATGTGGTCGGCTACTGGGGACAACACTACTGGAAGGACAAGTTAGTCATTCCTCTTTAACGCTCTATTCTGTTTGATTGGCAAGCCGTTTTTAGCATTTATTCCATATTGCTGAATTTGTAAAAATGTGCATCTAGTAAAAGTAAATGCGGAAAATCGCCAGTAGGGGGCAGCAAATGCATTGCAGTCGTGCTTTCACACTCATGTAGGATTCTGAGAGTTGTGTGTGTGTGTGTGTGTGTGTGTGTGTGTGTGTGTGTGTGTGTGTGTGTGTGTGTGTGTGTGTGTGTGTGTGTGTGTGTGTGTGTGTGTGTGTGTGAGGTTTGAACAATTCAACAAGAGGTACCTCCGTCGGTTCCTGATCCGTGAGGACCACCAGGCCCGTTCCAGCATCCTGAGAGTTTACCAGGAGCTGGAGAGGATGGAGCAGAGAGGAGACGAGGAAGTAACACCCATGTGAGAATCACTCTTTCTGTCATTTCACTATTCCTCCATGGACCACTGACGCTTGCTTCCTCCGAGGAGCCCTGTAGGTATTAGAAAAAAAGTGGAAAGTTTAATAAAAAAAAAAAAATACAATTGTTATTACTTTGTTACCACAGAAAAACTTCAACTCAAGAGACATTCTGAAGGTTAATTGAAGGGTCAATTTTCAGCTTAAGACTTAAAAACACCCCAATAACAACATATGTTATACAATTAAGGGGAAAGGTGTAAACTGAGCAAAATTGCTTTTCATTAATACACGTTTCCTAAGACAACACTGAGACCCGAGCTGAGATATTGGTGATGCTGCTATGAAAGATAGCAAACTAGCCTCAAAGCCATGCTGTCAGGATTAGTTTTGTAAAAACATGCATAATGCAACAGCTATAGGAGGGTTTTTTTTTTTCCCATTTCTCTGTATTTCTTTCCCCAGAAGATTTCATTAAAATCAGTTTTATGTTGAGATGGTAGTCATTTTGTGTAGTAATTGTTTGGTTTCCCCAAAAATCTAGACATTTTCACCCCTTTCCTCTGCTCAACAACAAAGATAAACTTTATAGTTTAAATTTTGAGGCTATTATAGCTCTATTTTACCGGTCTCACCCACTCAAGATGAAATTAGACTGTATGTTGCCCCTGAACTAAAATGTCTTAGGATTTAAGCGCCCTGGTTTAAACGTAAAATGTTGTCGATCTTGATGTTATTGATAGTATTCAGTATTAATATCCCACAATTTAATGTGTTAATTTTTCATAGTTTATTAGATTGTGTGCTGACTAAAGGGTAGAATATGTCAGAGTTTAGGTTATTATGTGAGAAGTACAGTGTCAACTTTAGCTTTATTTATTATAAAAATCTAAAGATGCATTGATTTTAATATTTTACATGTTTTTTTTCCTATTTTTAGACATTTCTACTTCAAACCCTCAATATGCCTTGATAACCGATTCTGTGACTCAGACTCTGATAAACTGGCTTTCAGAGTGGATCCTCGGTCCCACAGCCGCCCCCTCCTGCCAGAGGAAATGGACAGCATAAGGCGCATCCTCTCCAGAAACCTTCACAACTTCAACAACAAGGTAAGAACTTTACGCGATCCTTTGAGTATTCCTGATCTCACCATCGTTTTGAGCCCCAAATAATGAGCAGTATATGAGCTCAATACTTGTTTTATTTTGCGGTTTCCCTGTTGATGAGTGTGTTGTCACTCCAGCAGACACCAGCCTACAGCAGACACACCCTGCACCAGGATGCCACCATGGGCAGGACGAGGAGGCCTCTTCACAGACACCACAGTCTGGGAGAGAGACACACTTATGACACCATCACACACCGGCCTCAGGTACTGAAGAAGTACATTTTACATCCACAGATTCACCTAAACTTGAGACAGAGTGCGATTATACATAATTCAAATTGTAAAATCAACTGATTCCATATTGAACTTGCACAAGGAACAATGTTGAAGGTCAGTATTGGACTCAGGTAGCATCATAGGAGCAGCTTACCCGTCTGGCAACTACTCTATCAGGGATGTTTTTACATAATGTAATGTAACAATTAAAGAATGTCACACATAAGGCCCAAGGGCCAAAACAGGCCCCTGAGAGCATGCAATCTGGCCCCTGGGATGTAAAAATGACAAGGTAGACATTAACTGGAAGTTTAAAAAAATGTAATTGCTTGGGACAGGGACATAAAAAATAATTGGCACCCAGAACTAAACAGTAGATGGAAGCAATGCTCGTAGTACTGCAGCAGTCAAAAGCTAGCTCTGTTATTGCTAGCAAAGTACTGTTCACATGAAAACCAGAATTATTTATGTGTTAATGCAGCATTGATCCATGGAGCAATTAAAGCATAAGCATAGTGTATGTATCATTATTCTTGTGTTTTGTGGATGGCTTTGGAGCACATCGGACAACAGGAGCCTCGGCAGCTTCTGAGAACATTGTACATTTACATGGAAAAGGCAGAAACGCTGAAAACTATTCAGTTTTCGTGTTGAGCAACCCCCAAAAAGCAATGAAAGTTTTGTGTTTTCACTTGAAACGGGCTTTTAGTTTTCCTTTCTTGGTACTCAAACCATTAATGTAGCTCTGAATACAACCGGCGTGAAAGCACCTTACATTTCACACTTTGTTCTGACATCTTTTGAGGTCAGGATGGTTAAATGTTCCTTTCTGTATTCATTTTAAATGGGAAAATGTTGGATGTTGTGCATAAGCACATCCATCATTTTGATTAAACATGGCATATGAAAAAAGCTGCTTCTGATTTTGGAGACGTATAAGTGAAGTCTCCAGGCTGTTTTACTGCATGTTTCCATTGTGGCAGGAGGAGGGTGAAGAGTTCAGTCATTCACGCAGAGGAAGAGTAGGACTCAGTAGAGCTCATACAGGTAAAGACGATGAGATTTCCATCGCTATTTACTTAATGATGACAGAATCTATGAGCATGTGTAATTGTAATGTTTTACCAGAATGTCCAATTGTCCCTTCTTCTGGCAGTGTGCTCCATAAGCCCCAGATCGGTCCTCCCAGCCTCTTCAGTCTCACCAGCCACAGCTCAGACAAGTCAACAGGACACGAATCGTGCAGAAGAAGCCCAGCAATCACGTGTGGAGAGAGTCCCCAGAAAACATCTCAGCTTTGTACTGGAGAATGAGAAGCAGCAGTGAAGAAACACTGGAGGAAATAAAAAAGTCACTTCAAGCAGCTCCAAAATTGATAACCTGATCATTAGTCTTTTAGTTTCATTGATGGGGTACAAGAAGTTTATTTGAATCCTTCATCACTTTCATGGACACCTCACAGTTAAAATGGCCCCAAAATAAATGGGTTTTATCCTTTTGAGTGTTTGCCGACTACAATAAATTGTCTCCCGTCCTTGTGTTTCACCTCTCGAACAACTCTGCTTGAGGTTTGAGGGTCATTTGCATCTACAGTCTAATTCATTTTCAAAGTGGCACTCCAAGAGTAACACCAAGCCTGGAAATACTTTGAGGTCATAAATGCAGAGACCCTGCCATTCACATTGAGAACGCACTTCAAACACACCAGTCCAGCCTCTCCTTGTTGCCTGTATGAATGCAACGCGCAGCCCCTGGTAATTTGACGAGGACAGCCTCACTGCTCCTAAAATAACTCCTGTCCCCCTGTCTGACCTCCTCAGTTACTGTAGCTCCTCTTCCTCTGCGCTGCAGCATGCCAGGGAGTGGCTGGGCCAGTCTGACTGTTGTCTTTGGGACTGGGGCTGGGCAGTGGGCTGCACTGCGGACACCAGTGAGGAGTCACCCACCGGAGGACTGAACACTGACCAGAGCAACAAGTCCAAGACACCTTCCGGCTGCAGACATGAGAGTGGGAGCTGCCGCCCTGGCAGGGGGGATTTTTGGGGTGACTGGGACCCTGTGTTTCTTCCTGGCCTTCGGTACAGACTACTGGCTTCTGGCCAGCGACAACTGTGGACCGTATACATGGCCGACGGAATCAACAAGTGTAGTGGGAAATATTACCAATGCAACTGAGGTAGGCTGAATCTGTGTTTGTTCACAAAATAAATAGTAATCTAAGTGTCCGCAGCACAAACTGGTTGGTGACCTTCATGAAAACAAATGCATGATAATGGGAGTCACAGCAGAACATTATTTATAACACTTGAAGATCTCGTGTGTGGACCACAAAAAGCCCAGCGTGGAACCGGATCAGATGCCGTGCAAACTGTGGTGTGTGAGCTATGCCACTACAGGGTATTTAAAGATGCACTGAAGTGCTTTAGTGCGTCACTTCCACAAAGATGAAGATTTGACTGAAGACGAATTTGAAACAATGACTTCATCCCGATGTTCAGTCTGGGTTTAGAAGCATAAGCTCCAAAAAAAAAATGCACTAACTATAGAGCAGGCAAACACTTCTCCAGTGAGTCCGAGCAGTTGGCTAAACAAACATTAGTATTGACTTGACGGCATTAAAGTGAAAGTAAACTTTAAAAAACAGCCCCCCTGATGTTCAGTTAGCATTAGTTAGCTCGTGTTTAGCTCAACCAGGGCCGCCAACTATTCACCTCAACTTAAAGTGACATTTGTTTGTGTTCACACACACATACTGCATACAATAAAAGTACAGTCAGATAATATTTTATCAATACAACATACTTTTTTTTCCTAAATAACCACCAAACCACTGAGACTGGCACAAGTTCACTTTAATCATTATTCCTCGTTGACTATTTAAGGTTTATGAGGTACACATTTGTTGTTTGTGTATATACTTGTTATTAAGTTGTCTTTCAGACTGTTTTTAATGTCTCATTTTCTATCCACCGGCTTGAACTGGACCTCAGGGTGAAATTTGGTTCCACCTCATGTGGTATGAACATTAGGTTTCCTTGTATGACAGTAATGTGTGGTGTGAGAGTGTGATGATGAGAGGTGGCAGGCCTGGCTCCCCCTCACAGCTGAGGCCGTAGTCTCTTTGAACCACCAGAGCCATAAATAAATGTTGGAATTACGTCGTGATGAGGAATTCGAGGACAGAATTGGTTTGAACTCAGATCTGCATTACCACTCAGTTTGAGGATAGTGCAAACTTCTCTTGGGTCCAGCAGAGCAACACTGAAAATATTTCCAACCATTTTACTGCTTTTTTAGTCCACAAATCGACCTTGTATTGTTTTTTTGTGCAAATACATAAAGAGCGGAAACGTGTAGCACACGTGTTGTGAATATGTACGGTGACAATAGTTACTTCGGTCAACATCAATGCATTGATGTTAGATCAATAGCCTCTACTTTAAAACATTTAATCTTTTATTCCCATTCTTTCAACCATGTTTAATCATGGTAAGATTGCATTGTGTACCATCATAAAAGGTCTGGTCCACTTTGTAATCCACAATACAAGACAGGGAAAGTTGATTCCTCCAGCAGAATCTCCCTCTGGGGACATTGCCAGGGTTGGACTTGAGAAAACTCTGACGACTGCACGTGACTGTGATCTTCATGTGTGAAATCAGAGCAGTGGCCCTTTAATTTTCCAGTCTATTCTCCCATGCAGGCTCTGAGAGAAAGCTCACAAAGTGCAAAGTAAGGGATATACTTATGAAAGCTAATCCCCCGGTGAACTCCTCCGTAACATCACAGCCCAACAAAGTCTTTCATTTTCAATAAAAGAGGATGATTAAAGTTGTTGTGTTATTCAGCAACATCAATCATGTTCCTGACAAGCCAGTGGAGAGTCCCGCTCATGCGTGCTTCATAAGTTCCCGGAGAAAACCTCACAGACCAGCAGGCCATAATCAGAACCACGTTTGATGCCGTGGCACCACTGAAGCTCACAATCGCACAGACGCGTGTTGAAAAAACTCACAAGAAATAAAGCTCAGTCCATCTGTAGATATTTGAGCGTCTATCTCTGTGATGTCTGTCTTTCTCCAGATCAAGCCGACGGAGGCCGTCAGTGATGCTCCTTCGGCCCTCACTCTGCACCATGAGGGCTTTTTCTGGCGCTGTGTGTTCCAGGTGGAGCCCACCACTCACGCACTCCTGGCCACGCTGCTCAGTATGTCGGCAAAACCTTCCGCCATGAAAGCTGCTCAAAGTTTTCTTTGGGAGTTTTCCAGTCTTGTGCGCAGCTGTGTGGTCTGTTTGACACGCTGACAAGAGAGAGGAGAGAAAAATATCCAATATGTGGCTATGTGAGGGGAAAAAGTCAAGGACGGCAGGAATAATATACTACCATTTACTTTAGATTATATACAGTTTGGGTTGTTTTTTTAATTCCTAATGATATATACCATATACCATACTTTAACTACTGCTTACCTTGTGATTTGGAGGTTTTGGGGTATTTAAAAAAGAAAAAAAATCTTTCCTTTAACCCTGTTTTTTTCTGTCTTTTTATTCAAAGTAAACCAGCCAGAGTCCAAAGTGTGTATCCATGGTTACCTCTTCCCACTTCCTGTTGCACTGGGACAAGTCCCTCACCCAAATTATGATCCTACAGCAGGTAAACACACCTACAAGCACAGTCTGAGACAATCCACTATCATGGAGAGGTTATTTAGTTCGGACTGGATGTGCTGGCAATGTATGTGCATGTGTCCGCTTTAAATTATCTATTAGTTATCTTTTTTTATATTTATTCTACCCTGTCAACTATATTTTGTACTTTTATCATTTTTTTCTGACTGTTACACTGAGTGGCTGACACTTTATTGTAAACCTAATGACAATATTCTATTCTATTCTATTCTATTCTATTAACAACCCAGGCTGTGGCTGGAATCCACTGTCACAATATAACTTCACTATATTAGTTGACACATCAAGTAATTTGATTAATGAATAATTACCATACTTTTCAACTGACATTAGCACCTAAATGCTTTTTGAAAGCTCTATAATTAAATACATTGCCGTTAATAAGACGCTGATATGTTACTGTCACACAGGTTTTCAAAGTGTAGGAAGACAAGCGCCTCGAGGCTCTAATGTACAATTTCCTCGTCTTTGTCAAATTGTATGATTGAAAATATAAAGTTTTGTTGTGACCTCTAAGCAATAAAAACCTACATCTATACCTAAATCGAGCCTTTATAGATACTCTGCTAATGTCGTTTCACTAAAGTTAAACCAAAAGATTTTGATTACGTTCAAGCATTCCGTTTTTTTTTTTTTTTTAATCATTAATAGTTTCACCCTGAAATTAATTCCTTCTATCGGGATTCCTTCCGAGAAACTAAATGCTGGTTCAAAATAATTAAATATGTATTAAGAAAATAAAATGATTAAAATCAAATAGGTAATCAACACTATATGAAACGTCATGACGCGCCACTGGGAGAGAACCTCATCTTACTTAACTGGAAACAAATGAAACAAACAAAACTGCTCATTTTCCATAATGAAAGAGGTGTATGGGAGAAGGGAAAATGTGAATGTATTGCATCTAACATGCCGAGCATTAGTGTTAACCAAAGTTATTCACTTAGTGGTTACTGTTTTACCCAACTCCTGTTTGCTCATCAGTCCTGTGCTAACTCCTTTTCTCTTGACAACAACGTGAACGAGGCCCGGATGTAACTTGCAACGCATTAACAGGCATAAATAAGGATGCGCTCATGAGCTTTTGTAGTGTTTGTAGTTTATCTCTGCTGTTTTGATGCTGCTTCTTATTGTTGCCAGAAGGCCATAAATCACTTTCAACGCTGCAAATAAACTTTCAAGCATCTTCCCACCAGTACCTTCAGCTGATCCTAATGGCTGAGATACACAGTCTGAACTTCTCAAGTAACCCATTACTTTATATTTTCAGTAACTAGGAGAGCAAATATGCTACTTTTCAAAGAAGTAACTCGCGACATATTGAACTACCTGGAATGAAAATGTAGCAGTGATACAACTTTATGGTTCCTAAATGTTGTGTTAAGTACAAGTTGTTGTTTTTTTTTAAAGGTTTGTTGGTATTTTTTTTTTTTAATTTTTGGAAAACACATTGCAAACCTTCTTATAATTTCTTACAATTAGTTTGAGATGATGTGACTTTTTGTCAGCCTCACATTTCAATGGTGACTGTGTGTTGTGTGTACTCATAAATAAATTACTCTTCCTGTTCCCTGCAGTGTTTCGAGGTTTCTGGACCGTGCTGATAATCCTGGGCTTGGTCTCGGCTCTGGTTGGAGGCTTCTTCCTGGTTTGTGGCGTCCCCTTCATCAGCCACAAGCTCTACAAGCTGGGTGGGGCCTTCCTCATCGCCGCTGGTAAACTATATCTGTGTGTGTGTGTGTGTGTGTGTGTTTGTCTGTGTGTGTGTGTGTGCGTGTGTGTGTGTGCAGTCCACAGCCATGGTGAAATGCAGCACTGCCTGGGGAAAAGGTGAATGCACGGACATGTTTGCATGTTTTCAGGCTCGGCTGCTGTCAGCTGTTCATACCCGTCACATGATAAACACTCTGCTGCACTGTCAGTGCACCAGCAGGTGATACAAAGCCGCAGTGACAGCGCGCCTCTAATACCCCGCCTGTCTCCCCGCAGCCTGCTTGTTCCTGTCCGTGCTTCTGCTCTACGTCCTGTGGATGGAGGTGGTGGACGTGAAGCGTTACATCCTGCAGGAGAGGGGCGACACGTGTCGCGGCGCAGAGGTGTCGGTGCTCTACGGCCTGTCCTTCATGGCGGCGGCGGCCGGCGTGCCGCTGGAGCTAGTCGCCGGCTTGGTTTTCATGCTGGTGGGACGAGCGCTGCGTGGCAGCAAGTGAGAGCCCAGAGCTGACCGCCTGGGCCCGTGGGAGAAAAGAGCGCTGACCTCGTCATGTCCTGCACACTTGTGGGATGTAAATACAAGCGCGACCAACATCGCAACACCGCTTTCTATGGATCGCCCCTTAAACACTATGAAAAACATTATTTACTTGAATATGTCACTGTCACAACTTTGTGCATTGTTGTATTCATGCCACAGTGATGACGGGTGAACCAGCTGTGTCCTGATTCTGGCCCGCGATCAAAGGGTGCAGGGTGAGGAGGGAGTCTGGAATGGCAGGATGAACTGAAGGCGGGGTTGGAGGGTGGGGGTGGAGCAGGAGAGGGACGGATACGGGTGGGATAAAGGGTGAGAGAATTGATGTGCGTGGGGTGGGGGTGGGGGGTATGGGGGGGTGGGGGTGGGGGGGGCAGAAGGGGGCTTTGAGAAATGAACAGCTGTTTGTGGGTTTGGTCGGTGTACAGCCGGGCCAGCCACCTGCCTCCTTCACCCCAATCTCATTTCACTGCTGCATTCAACCCCCCACCCTCCACCCCTCCACCCCTCCACCCCTCCACCTCTCCACCCCCACCCCGCTGCTTTATTTTGGTCTGCCGTGGCCCCCGTCCCATCCCTCAGTTCCACCTCACATGTTTACGCAGACGTTTAAATTCAAAAACCGACAGCCGCTGAAATGGAAATAGAAAAAGAAAACATGCAGATGTAAACAGAACGACACCGATTTCTTATGGGAATTCCTCTCCTTCCCCTCAATGTTATCACGGCGCGAGGAAACACCCAGTTGTGATTGTATCACAACGGCTGCTATATTAGATCAGCCTGCGTTTTCTGAATGGGCATCGAGCGAGTGGACGCTCAATCACACATATCAGCTTTCATCTGCTCTGCTGAGGGACAGAGGTGGTGGAGGGGGGGTGTATTCACTTCAAAGACACACACACACACACACACACACACACACACACACACACACACACACACACACACACACACACACACACACACACACACACACACACACACACACACACACCACACACACACACCACACACACCACATACAGCTGAGTTTTGATTCATGTGAGATTGAGTGTTACACTTTAATTCAGTACCTCAATCATTAAATGTGTGTCAGCTGAGCTTCGCTGCGATTTAACTGTAACTCTCACATGACTGTTATTGCTATTTTATTGTGTTATTTCACGTGTATTTGATATCCAGTACATTTTCTGTGTTCGCTAGTTTCAGCAGTTTTAAAATATGTAAAATATTAATGGCTGGGACACGTTTGAATAAACTGAATAAGAGCTGTGTTTCCTGGAGTGGAAAATGGGCGTTCTTACGTTTGGATTTTACAGCCTGAGACAAATGTGTGATATTGTTCAATATTAAGAAATATGACTTTGTTATATACAAATTTAAAAAAAAGTTTTGAGCTCATGCAGACGAAACTGCAAACAGATGACGTCAGTTTGATGATGATGACTACAAATAAATACATTATAAAGAGACATGGTGTCATTTAAAGACTAATGCTGGTTAGTATGTTTTCCAATACCAAGTTTTAGCTGACTCATAATTTCATTGATCTGCTTCATGTGTATTTACACACAGTCACATTAGTTATCTAGTCCATCCATATATGTTCTGTGGTGGAATCAGTTAATGTAGGTTTAAAACAGCTACAAAATGTATAATAAAGCACAAAAAAAATCATAAAATGTTGTAAAATTGGACTTATACAACTTTACATATGCTACATATTATAGTTTTCTTGTACATACAGCAAACATGTTAAAAACATCAAATAAACGTCTTTATGAAATGTGTTCTCTTCATTTTCAATGGTTAAACGTGTTTTTGCGGCTCCAGACAAATCATACTTGGTTGAAAGTAGAAACAAATGGCTCTTTTGGTCATAAAGGCTGCAGACATTTGTATTCAGCCTATGAGCATGAATATATTGTCGATTAATCAAACCTAAAAAAAAAAAAAACTCCAGAAACATGATGAGTCACAGTTTGGTTCCAAATCGGTGGCAAAATGTATTGAAATCTAACAGACCTGGATACGAACATGAATGGAATTCATCTTAATCTTATTATATTTGCACTCAAAAATCTGAAATAGCAGATGTAAAATCTACTGTAAGATTGTTTGTATTCAGAAATGGTTTACACAAACTTACTTTTACAATGTGTAGCAACGAATCTAACCTTCAATTATGAGCCCTGCTTAATGTGACGAGAAAAATAACTTTCCCTGTGTGGCAGTATGCAAAAACATGGTGAGATTTCCCTTTCGGCCGTGCATCTGCATCACAAGAGGGAGATTACTTGCCATAAATATACAACACCTGAGACAGGCTTAGCAATAACATCAGTAGAAAGTAAATAGAAAGAAGCATTATCCTGCACTGTGTGTGATTTTCCTCTTTAGTGCAAAGCAACAGCCTGGAAACAGAGAGGATCTACTTTCTCTGAGGCAGATGAATGCTGCACCAAAAATCATTTTTTTAATTCTACTTGCACAAATGTTTTTTGGTTTTTTTTCCTATATTATTGATGTTAAAAGATCTTCTCTGACTTGACATTATTTTTACACTGATGCAGTGAAGTTTAATACTGAATATTAGAAAAAATAAAGTTTCTAAAGTTCCTCTTGTTGTATTTTAGGTGCTGATTTAAACAGCCGCAGATGAATTCAATGAATATTTGTTGCACTTACACACTTTTAAACATTATTCTTCGTGTGAGAGGAGACTTTAAATGAGTTGTAAATGGATTGATATGCATGATATTGTCCCTGAAGTGATTTGAAATCACAGACAACTATTTTCAATGAGAAAACAAGTGACCCTGCAGCAGATGGCGGGACATCCACAGAGAGCTGATCTCCACAGCATGAAGTCAGTCTGATGACATGAAGACACAGAACCCTCTCTGAACTTCTGAAGAACTGCTTCTGCTGTTCGATCTGCTGTGGGCTGATTATCTAAAATGTTGTTTACATTATTTGAAAACGTATGGCAACATCTTAAGAATGAGTCCTTACTTGTTGAGTCAAAAACATTTTGGTTGTGCTGAAAACTTGTGCTCACTACTGATTCAGTTATATCTGATTGATAGAAACAACAATACAATATGTATACGATTAAGCATGGAAGTTACACATTTCTTCACAGAGACATGTATTCATTTACACTAAAGAGGAAAATTTAATTCACTTTATTACCTTTATAATCATACTGACTGCAGCTGGCTTTTTCCTTTTTTTTTTCCTTTGCATTTTCCGAGACAACAGGTTTGGAACAGAAAAGTCCTGCATTTGATCAAAAAGCAAATTTACTCATTTATATATGCTTAATTGCTCATATGATAAATGTGCTTTCAAAACAGATATTTGCTACTATTAACTAGTTCTTTTAATTTGTACTTGAGTATGCTTAAAAAGAGTGCTTTCACTTGTTGTTTACTTCCTTGCTGCCTGCGGTTACACAGTCGGCCAGCAGAGGGCTCTCCTGCTCTCCTCTTCCAAAGGAAAACTTCCTGTGCATGCATGGATGGACACAAGGAAGAAATATGAGGGTGCAGTGAGTGGAAAGGAGTGAAGTGAAGGGAAGGAAGGGGAAAGGAAAGGAAGCAATTACTGAGTGGAGTATCGAGCTGGAGCCCTGGCATGTTCACTGACTGTGGCTCTTCCTAATCATAGTTAATTAACTCTTATGTCTCCTCCCCTGTCATCCACAACAATGGAAACACACTATCACTTCATTTAAGGAAGAAATAATCTTGCACTTGAAGAGTCAGCAATTATGCTGTTATTATATAGTTACAGTTAATAATATGCATATGCATATCACATGAATAAAGACATGACACGATAATAAAGTAATAAATGCTTTGGAAATTAACCTTGACAGACCCAAAGAGCCCAAAGTGCATACAATTTGTCAATTAGTGGTAATGAGTGTGTGTGTCATATATATATTTGTGTGTGTGTGTGTGTGTGTGTGTGTGTGTGTGTGTGTGTGTGTGTGTGTAGTCTAAGGTGTGTTGGGGGGGATTATTCGTTACTAATTCCTCTGTGTTTGCTGAAGGTGCAACGTATGTGATCTGTCAGCCGGCAAACAGCAGGATGTGGTCTCACACTGTCGGGGAAATTAACCCGTACGTGGACCCCCTCGCCCCTCTGTCCATCAGAGCACCTGCACTGAATGCTGGTGGGTCCTAATCCAGTCAAAGAGGGGGGGGGGTGGGGGGGTGGGGGGGGAACGACACACTTGGCGAAAGCTCTTTTCCTTCCTTTCTTTAACTCCCTAACTCTCGCGGTGAGCCGATTACCTGCTCTGTGAGTATGGTGTGTGTGTGTGTGTGTTTGTGTGTTTGTTTGTATTATATTCTATGTATGTGTGAGCACCAATTCTTAAGGCCTCAGGCATGGCTCTTCTAGTGTGTGTGTGTGTGTGTGTGTGTGTGTGTGTGTGTGTGTGTGTGTGTGTTCTCTTATGGGCAGACGGACACACTTTCTTCCAGATAAAGGCTTTCTCTCTTGTCAAAAATGACTGCCCTGATAAGAGCTGATATGATGGGAAAAGGCGCGCCTTATGGCATCACTCTTGCTTTTTTTTTTTTTTTTTTTTTTTGTTTCTTTTGTAAAACCCAAATCCCCAGGAACAGCCTCACCCGCCCACCCCCCTCACCCAGTCCACACACACAGTTAATCTGTGTTGGGGGTTATAGTTGAGGTAGAGAGGGAGCAGGTGGAGGGATAAAGACGAGTTGCCGAGTGTTTCTTTTTCTGTTTTGTGTTCGGAATAAAAACGTGTGGTCATATTGAAAGCGTCCCTCAATCGCCACAAACTCCCACTGCACACACACACACACACACACACACACACACACACACACACACACACACACACACACACACACACACACACACACACACACACACACACACACACACACACACACACACACACACACACACACACACACACACACACACACACACACACACACACACACACACACACACACACACACACACACGCAGACAGATTATGTCTCAGACAGTCAGAGCTCCTGCCTTCAATTAACCTCACAAAGACAGGATCACTTACACACACGTGATGATGATAGCAGGGGGGAGCTGTTGAACAAGGTGTGTGTGTGTGTGTGTGTGTGTGTGTGTGTGTGTGTGTGTGTGTGTGTGTGTGTGTGTGTGTGTGTGTGTGTGTGTGTGCTCATTTCACGGGGTCCCCCACATACACTGCAGTGTTTTAGGGTTAAAATCCGGGGTACTGTAAGTGAGGGCAAGCAGCAGGGGAATGTATCCTGTGCACAAGACGATCTACAACAATGGAGGACTTATTAGTGGAGGACAAAATGTGATATGTTCAGTCATACAGCGTGTGACACTCCATCCATTGTTTGCAACATATGCTGTTCAAAAAAAATGAAAACCGCAAAATTTCAAGGTGACACTTGAATGTCGAGTGAACGGTGAAGGGAATGAAAATTGGGGCGTGAAGAAAAAGGGCAACAGCTTGTCTTTAGATTCAGCAGGAAAATATTAATTGGCTAATACAAAGGAAGTTTTGTTTTTCAGTGGAATGTCTTGAACAGCTCACAGTTTTGTCTCTATTTTTGGCTTTAACCTATGAAAACACTACTTCCTATGTGAGTTTTGTGGCGAGTTATTTCAGCTTCAGCATCCCGCGGACAAAGTGTCTCGTCTCATGAACTGGCAGCGTCTACAACAAACCTCTGTGAAAGCTCAAATTTAACACAATTTATTTATTTTTTTGCTCTCTTCTCATACTTATCATGTAGCTTTTCGCTCGCCTACAGCACTATAAGCTTAGCACATTACATTCCATCGCTTTGTTTGTGATTCAAAGATACATTTCATTCAGTTTGTTTAGGTTTAAGCTCCCAATTTTAGGTTCAGTTTTTCAGTTAACTTCACAGGATTACGCAACTTCTGTTCCTGGTTTATCTTTCGCTGAGATACAATCAGCAGTTTTGCAGAGGCGTGTGTCTTCCATATAAAGCTGCCTCCAAACGTGCGTCCTGTTCCTTTTGTTAAATGCATCTCCTGCCAACGTTCCAACAACTGTGGCTGCGAACAGTTACACATCTGGGATCTGTGGAATCAATGATTGGTTAAAAAAAAAAACTCCAAACAATAACATTCAGTGTGCATATCGACTGTTTTAGAATTGATAATATGTTTTCCTGTCACTCAGACTGTTGTCCTTTTACCTTCACATATCTATTCTACTTAGAGATGGACTGACTGTGGAAACAAAACCTATTGCCCAGTGGTCGTCACCTCTGCTTTGCTTTATCATCTTCTTTTCTATCATTTTTAAACTGCCTGTGTGTGAGACGCTAGACAAATAAATATTGTTGGCCAACTTGCCAGATGATCAGCTAAACTGATTTTCATTCTTCTGCCGGGCTGCTGACTCTCGTCTGACTCCAAACAAAACGATCTCAAAGCGTGGAAAGGTTTTTATTTTGTAAACGCGCCACCTCCTCGACTTTGACATGAGCAGTTCCTGTTAAATGCCACATGTCCTCGTCTTTGTCACATTTTAAGATCTCAATGACTCTTAAGATCCACCGGCAACAAAAAGCCCAACTCTGGTGATGCGAGCACGAGGCTTTCATTGTGAAATGATCTTGTAAATCCCGATATTTTACTCTTTTAAAAATGTACATATTTAATAAACTGATTAATTAATATTTCATGGCCATTAAATAGTAATTTGTTGCCGCAAAATACAAATTTGTGGCTGATTTCTTTTTTTTATTTCAGATGTCATGTCTTTACTCTCCATTCATTCTCGTTTTTGAATCTGAATTTCTTCTTAGAAGTTAATGTGGGGAAAACCTGTGAAAAGGCCTTCCCCTGACCACCTGACGTCTTCAGCTGCTAAACCCCCTGCAGCTCTCTGGCGCCCCCCGGAGGAGTGGGAGGGCACTTTGATCGTTCTAACCACTCAACTTCAGTTGTTTTTACAATAATAGAAGGTATTTCGACTTTATTTGCGAAAGTGAAATGGTTGGTGACTTGCTGTAATGTGAATAATGTAACGACTCTCTATACTCAAAGCCTGCCTGGTTCAGAGCTTATAGGGCTTGTCCACACGAGAACGCCGTTTCTTGTAAACAAATCATTTTTGGCCGATCAACGTTTTTTTTAATGGGTCCCAGAGAAGGGACATTTAAAAACGCTGGCTTGACTTTGAGGTGTGCACAGGAGGCAAAGACGCACAGTTTTGGAAAACGATGATGTGACTCTTCTACTCCTCGCGTCATGAAATAAATGGTGTATTTCCCCCGTTTGCATTGGAAAATGATGTTTTATTCACAGTGAGTACAGGTCACCAGAATGATGCTGTCATTCTAAACATCTCGGAAATGATCAAACATAAAATAAGAGACAAATGTATGTATGCAGCAACCATTGAGGTATAAACTGCCAGTAATGTAATTTTGGTCATTTTGAATGTAAGAGAGAGAGAGAGAGAGAGAGAGAAAGAGAGAGAGAGAGATAGAGAGAGAGAGAAAGAGAGAGAGAGAGAGAGAGAGAGATCCACAATGAATGAGAATGACCACTATGCGAGCTACCATACTTGTTTTTCAAAAGAAAACCTGCAAAGAAAAAGTTTATATTTCCAAGAACTGCACCGACTTATGTGTTATTACAATATTGCTTGTTGTTATTACAGAATTATTTGTCAATACTGATACTTATCGTTTTAACTCATTTGATTATTGGCTAAATGTTATTACGACAATGACTCAAATATCCTATTATACTGTTGGCAAGTTTTTTTTATTCGCATTACTAAATTAAAGTGGGCAGAATTATGACATTACTGGCAGGTATTATGTTATGGGCCATTATTACATTACTGGTTATTCTAAACCTTGTTGCAACAGACACTTGCACCGAATGATATCAACAGTCTTATTGAAATAAAAATCGAAGCTTCGTTCTTGAAATACAAGCAGTTCTGCTCAGTTTTACACCTTTCTTACTCATGTTATTGTAATTAATGACAAATGATAGAGTTAATAATACTTTTTTTGATTTTTAAAAGTTTCAGGTAAAAACTGACCCTATTTTCATGTGTTACAGTGGAGCGTCATATTATAGTTTGGATTAGTGTTACCTCCTCTTCGGGAGAATTTTTTCTTTTTTTTTTTCAAATGAAGAACTAGCATTTCTAAAACTCTTGGCAAGCTGAAGTGCAGAGTTGGCGGCCCTGGCGAGCGAGCTGGATAGGTGAGGCTTGTGTTTTTGCGGAGTCCACGTTACCCCGTCCTGCTGAGGAGCTTTTGTTGCGTGTTGTCTAACATCACCATCTTTCCCCTCATTTCACACAGAAGTGCTAAATTTACCAAGAGTGCCAATTATCGAGCAGTGGGGAACACCCTTGATAATTCAATGTCTTGGAAAGACAGTGGGCTCACACGGCGAAACACCAGCGTGACGAATTAAATACATAACTTCAATCATTTTTGTTGCCTTCCTCATTCACCTGCTGCTGATCTGCTTGGGGAGCACAAAGCTGTTCTGGACCACTTTGTGCTTTGGCATGACTGAAGCTACCTGGGTAGGACACACAAATCACCGTGCACACACACACACACACACACACACACACACACACACACACTGTTCACTCTTGGAGCGGAAACAGCGCGGCGCATGTGAACAGTGAATAAATAAATTCCACGACATAAAATAGAAGCTCTGTGTGGACAGACAGAACAGAGGAGACACCGCTTTGGGCTCGTGTCTCAACCGTTTCTCTACAGTATGTCTTTATTTTCCTTTAACAACCCTAACACACACACACACACACATACACACACACGCACACACATACACAAAAACAACATTACTCTCCCCAGCTCCTTCATTTCTGCTGAAGGAGAGGAAGAGGAGACGGAGAGGAGAGGAGGAGGGGGACTGCGATTAGTTTCAGGGTTGTAGCCCGGATGATTGGCAGCTGGCAGCATATGGAGCTGTGAGGAAGGTTTGCCCACGCTCACTTCTGAGGAAACAAATATTTGCCTGAAGGGGAGAGAGAGAGAGAGAGAGAGAGAGAGGGAGGGAGTGAGAGAAAAAAAAATATTAATTAGTTTGCAGACGCACTGAGAGATAAAAGTCGGCAAGACGTACCCATCAAAAGGCTGCAGAGTTAGCTGCAAAATGGAAATTTTCCCCAAGTTGACAGATCCAGTGGGCTGCCGGCGGAGCTGAGGGTGAGAATACATGTGAGCCGGGGAGGGAGCCGAGGTGCACACACACCACCAACCCGACATGGAGTCGACATTAACATCTGTGCATACGTTAACGTATTCTGAGTGGAATTAACATTGAGGCGGGCATCTTCCACACTCCTCTAGCCCTTTCAATTATTTCTTAATTACCGTCTCCACATCCAAACGCAGTTGTGTGGAGACACAGTCAACACATTAGTGCCTCATCAAACGCACTCAAGGTAAACACCAGGAATCCAGACTTTCTCCAAACCAGCCGGAGAAAACTGGGACTGTGTGGGAAGGCGGGTTGTTTCACACTCCTATATGTGATGGTTCATACACAGGAAACACATGTATACACTGCGAACAACAGGTTCGTGCATTTTTAAGGAAAATGTGAGAATTGATGTGTACTCTGATTACAATTTTGCATCTGTGGGCCATTTAACATTTCTTAAAGTGTGTGACAATAAAACAAAGGACTATACTATTGAATAGGAGCAGTATTAGTTATTAGAGGTCTGTCTGGATGAATCGGTTTTGAGCTTTGATTTTTAAAGGCAGGAACAGATAATAAAGACCGTCTGCACCTCATCCTCAAGGTTTGATGATCTTAAATCCCGGCTTTGTTTACAAAGTACGAACATTTCAGAGACAATACTATTTGTCCAGTTTCATGGTGAAGTCTATTAAGAAAAGTGCAAATTACTCATAAACACATTTGTCACAAGGAAGAAAAACAAGGCTGTCGCGTTCAACTACTGTCGCAATAAGGGCATAAATCATGAAGTTGTACTACTTTGTGAGGTCTCGGTCATTTTAAAAAATTACAACCTGAATCTAAAGAGCTATTTCTTGAAAATGATTAATTTTGTCACATTCAAAGACCTTTGTGCAATGATATCCCATTGTTAAAAATGTAAAAAGTATTCATCAGCATCGTGCAGGACTTTCCTTGGAATCATTTGAGGTCAATTAGATAACTGAAATGCCTTTTGCCAAGCAAAATCTTAACGCTGAACGTTGAGTTTGACATGAATGTGGCGAGATTCGTGTCTGATGTTCCCAAGATATTATAATCATCAGTGGCACTAGGATACAGGTACGATACCTTCAGCTGTGACGGGCACAGAAACATAAAGAAACTCTTATCAAAAGAAGTAAATCGTTAGTAATGATGGCTCAATTAAAATCATGTTTGTACTGAGACCGATCCTAAAGATTCTGCACATGGAACCCATCCTACATGAGTCACTGACCTAAATACTGTAATATTTACTCATCCAACAAAATTCCCAGCTTGTAAGCGTTTTTTTCCCCCGTGAAGTTTCAATCCAGTGAATTAAATACAAAATACACACCTATATGTCTTCCTACTGCTTCCACTATATTAAGCTATTAACAAAGACTCAAACTTTTTTCTGAACTCTGGAAAAGTAAGCAAATATGCACTTTCTCCCCCATTAAACTGATCCTTTATATCATTATATCTACAAACCGAGTAGTTTCTGTCTTTGTTATTCCTACGACACAACAATCCTCTGGGGCAACAATTAAAATGAACCCAACTACACCAAATAAACAAAGTAAAACAAACACACCTATTTCTATTTTCTCCTCAGCACATTAATTGTTGATAAAGAAAAAACAACTTCATCTGTAATCTCACAAACCACTGAATTCACTAATCAGGCCCTTTTTTCTTCTTTTTTTTTTGCCAATAAGGAAAAAGGCACTTGAAAGGGACTTGCTCTGCTTTGATACGTGGCGTTCAGGCACTGACCATGGGATTATGCAGCACCGATAAGGTAATTAACAGACTATGATAGTGTAATTAAGCAACATCTGAGAAGAAAGGCTGCTGGAGTGGCGCGTTGGTGTGGGCGCACATCAAAGCCCGTGGCACTGCTTTAAAGGCAGACTGGCTGTGCAGAACATTTGGTTTAGCACGGTTCCTCTTCTGAGGCGTCACTGAAGGAAAGCTTGTCAGGCCATTGAGAATTAGCTGACAACACAAAATAACTTTATTGTGATGGAAATAAAATGCGTTTTTCTTTTTTTTAAATTTTTTATTTGAGGGGAGGAGGGGCAATTTGGTTGTATAAAATGGACAGAGATCATATCGAGGGAACACAGAGGCGGTAACTGATAGCTCTATTGTTAGAGAGCCAAATGGTGCCTCTCCGTCTATCGCTGCAGTCTCGACAGATTTCGCTGAATAAATGGAACTTGCATGAATTCACTTAGGTATTTACCTTGCTTTGCTTTATTGAGAATGCATCTTTGTGGGGTTCTGCGTCGGGCCTCGCGCTCCCTCCCTCTCCCTCTGTGTGCACTGAACCAGCACAAATTCGGTTTTATTGTATTTATTTGTTTATTTACTCTTATCTCTTTTCCATTTCAGAGGCTTCCTATCAGAGACCTGCAAACCTCAGAAGCCGAGTGGCAGGGGAACGGCGGGTTTACATTTGTGTGTGTGTCTGTGTGTGTGTGTGTGTGTACAGAGTGCATGTGTGTTTCAGGATAAAATTAAAATACAAATAGAAAGGAAACATTGGAATCATCACTTTTGTTATCGCCAGCTATACGGTTTACAGCTCCCACTGTTAACAAACTCCTCCGGGGTGATGAAACAGAGCGCTGAAATGTACTCACTTCATGAGTCACAGAAATTCTTTAAAGTAATATTATAAACACTTGGTGAGAGCGTGAGACACATTGTCGGCATTGCATTGGAATGAAAACGACAGTGCATCCAACATTAAAGAGCTGCGCTTCAGAAGGGTACATTCACAGAGTGAGTAAACATCAGAGCCAAGTCGGCAGTAGCACTCCGACACATTTGATATTCTAGTTTAACACGCAGCTGATCTGCCAAATATTTCCCCCAAAATATTATTTGTACTGGACAATCCCCTCTAACTTCCCACTTATAAATGAAAAGCGTTTGAATGAAGTTTTAATGGAACCACAAACTGTGAGGGTGGAAGATGGACCACTTTACCAACTGAGCCACAGACGCCTGAAAACTTTGCTGACAGAGGTTTACCACAGCAGATCTTCGGACTGTTCAATGTTTTAAGGGAATAGACGTTGTTGTTTCAGAAGAGTTAGGCATTTACACAGCAATGTTTTTAAAAACCGGAGAAACCCTGAAAGCGATGAAGTCTGCAAGTCGGTGTTGTTTGTTTTTGTAATGAAGTCACAAACATGCGTGCAGATAACAACACACTATAAACATTAACAATGTCAAGAACACAGATATTCGTATGGACATTTCCACAGAGCGTTTTTGAAAAGTTCCACCTTGGAAGCCATTCTCAAAACGATGTGCTTTCAGTGGCTCCGACCAACATCGGTGTGTAAACGGACCCCCAAAACACCCAAAAGGCCTGAGAAAGTCAGGATATCAAATTTTTCAAAGGACATCCTGCTTTTACTTTACGTCCCACAGACACCAAACTTCTAATTCAAACAAATTCAAGGTGTGTCTGTTGGTAACTTTTGTTAGAAGCATTAGCATCACACTGTGTTCATAGTACCTACAGTGGATTAGCTGGTTGAAGTGGTTCTCTTTATGTGAAAAATATTTGTAGATGAAGCTGACTTCAGTTACTATTTCACAAAACTTTGAAAGAAACCTAAACATGTTTGTCTCCATAGTGTCATGACACTTAGTCCATGTTCTCCTGGGACTTGGTAGTTTTATGGCTGTGAGTTGCCTGTAATAGCAACTCTACTTCATCTTCTGTCTATACAAATATCCTTGTACTTGTCATTGGTAATGTTTATAGTTGAAAAAACTTATAAAAAACAAACAAACATGTGTTTTCACTTGAGCTGTTGTCATGTAAACTGGGTTTCAGCAAATTGAAGCATCGGACATTTATCTAAGCGGTTGTGTCTCACCACTTCCTCTTTATATAGATCATTGAGCATCTTCCCTCCCCCTACCTGATGCCTTAAACTGTTTACTTTAGCTGAACAGCAATAATTAAATAGATGTAACTTCACTTGTTTTCTCAGATAAACACTAAAACGACAGTACAACCAAAACTATTAGGAGTGTTTGTTTTAGTTTGCCCATGCCAGATGAAGCGGACTGTCTGGTCTTAATCAGTGGGAGCAGACTGAAGCAAAAAGTTTCTCAGCAATAGTTTTGTAGTGTTTATACATGAGGGGAAAAAACGCAGCACCGCAGGTTATTCCACACTGAAGCCAATTGTGGGTGTTTAATCCGCTGTAACCTTTCATTCCTCTTCTGCCTGTGTGTGTTTGACTTTGTTTGCTCGTATGCTGAAGGATTAGGAAGGTACAGTGAAGACGCATGAAGTGTGATCAGTCACTGTCTCATTATCACCACCGGCGTCCTCGTCTCTCACGCCGCATGCTCCAGTGTTGGTGTGTTCGCCGGTCCGCTCAGGAGGAGAAAGCCAGCGATCTCGCCCTGGATCTGAACTGCCTCTCTTTGATCTCCAGAAGCCAAACAGGGAGAGAGACGCTCGCCCCTCACAGAGCGGATTAAATATCCCTGAGTCGGGACATCACAACTCCCTCTCACCTCCCTCTACCCCTCTTTCCTCCGCTCCCTTCCTCCTCACGTCTACCCTGGTTATCACTGAGTCTCCAGAGGGGCTGGGGGGGGGGGGGGGGGGGGGGGGGGGGCAGCCAGCCAGCCAACAAGGATGAAGAAGAGGAGGAGAACAGAAAGTAAAGGAGAGATTGTGCAGTCTTTTTAAAGCCGAGAGGACATCTGCGTCCGCAAGGACTCTGACTGTTTCACCCACACAGGTCAAAGTCCGGATAGGTCACGGTTCTGCCCCCGGGGGGGGTTGTGTGTATGTGCTTATTTTCAGAGGTGTTGTCTGGGTCAGGAGGGAACAGCCGGGATCTCACATCGGGCAGGATTTATCTAAGAGTTAGTAGGTTGTCAGAATGAAGAGGGTTTGCTTAAGAGAGTGGCGCGGAGGGGGTGCAGGGGGAGGGAGTGATGCTGAAGCAACCAGATGAAGGAGTGCAGGAGGTCTGAGCTGTTGTGCTAACCCCCATACACTCAGAGGTGCCCCTCTCTGCTTCCGTCCCCTACACTCCTCCGAGGAAAACTTTACTCTCTCACCGAAAAAGACCAGAGACCACTCTTGTTTGTTTCAGTGTTTCTGTTTTAGGGCTGAAGGTGTCAGCGCGGCGTTAACGTGCAGGGGAACGGGAATAACAGGTGCTGAGTCGAGGAAAATAAACTCTCCAACTAGTAGAACAGAGCCTTTTCTGTGAAGATTCAGACCCTTTTAACACAAACACGGACCATTTGCTGTTTCAGGAGTTTCAGGAGCGGCTTTTTAATGAGACTGGAACGAAGGAGGACATCAGTTGGCCGATCCAAAAGATTTAATATAAAATTATTCCATCCATCCGTCTCTCATTCTGCTTCATCCAGTTCAGGGTCCCCGGAAATTTTGCATGACATTTACTGACAATTAGATCATTGCAGGACTTTACACCGTTGGCCTTTAATGACATAGCTTCATACTTGGATCCCTCCAATGTATTTTTGGAGTATAAAAAGCAAATTTCTGCCTCTGATGGATGTTTTGGTTTCTTAAACAAGACACTGAGATGTATTTAGAGCTGTTAATTAATATGATTAATTTATAAATAAGTTAAAGAAAATGACAGGCAAGCAGTGAAACGACATCTGACTGTGGTTGTATAAAGAAAATCATCCATTCAGCTTCTACCCAATTCAAGATCACTGGATTATGACTATGGGCAATTTTAGGGTCATCAATGAACGTCACGTGGATGTTTTAGAATCATGGGAGGAAATCAGAGAACCTGGATAATGGGGAGAACATGAAGAACATCTGAATTTCACACAATAATCCACTAACCACTACTCATCCATGTGGCTGGTGTAAAAGTTAATTCATATAATAGTCTCCTTCAGGTCACATTGATTTTTTTTTTTTAATTGTGTGGGGATGGTTCTCCCCTCAGAGAGCTGGGAATACACTGTCCTCCCTATCTTAATCATTTCAATGATATAATTGCATGTTTTATTAATATAAATACACAATTCATATTTTAATTAACTATGTTTCTCATGATTATTCCCAGAAAATGTTAAGGAAAAAAGTGATATTTTGGGGGGAAAAGGGCATTCCTTTGACCCCGAACAGTCCTGGACACCTTGAATAAATGAACATGCTTGGAGTTGGACACATTTGCATTTACACATACAATATATTAATTCAGGCAAAGCAAGTAAGTATACCAAAACTTTTTCATGAAAACCGGCAAATTTTTCATTCAGGTTTAACAGTTTTATATATAAACCTTAAACCCCATTTGAAACACATCTTCATGAGAATAATTGTACATGAAAAGATTCATTCAAATCCGTTTGTGTCAGTTGTGATATTCCACCAGTCTGTCACTGTCCTGTGTTCAGAATCGAAAGTGTATCAATGGCTTGCAGAGTGTTATCTGCCTCACACAGAAATAGCTCCATAGGCCTGTGGCTCTCCTTATCTAGCTCCTGATTAAACATAATTACTCCTTATGCAGCGCAGCTTGAGCAGGGATGAAAACAGTGTAACAGGAAACCAGAGGAACGTCTGTGCAGGAACACACACACACACACACAGTACAGGTCAGGACAGTTGAACGGGGAAATTTTTAAATGTACCGAAAATCGATTACAGTGGAGAAGTGGTTTGCATCTTTTTACTCAAAACTAGAATATTCATGTTCATACTGGTGGGGAATTCTGTGTCGACTTTGCATGTTCTACCTGAAGGTTTTCTCTGGTTCCCTCCCACGGAACAAAATCACATGTTTGTGTTTGTTGTTTCTAAATTTGATTGAAGGTGCAAGGGTCAATTGAAGACGTGAAGAAATCGGTGGGGGTTAACTTTATTAGATGAGACAACATTGGCAATTGACAAAAAAATTTAATAAAAGACAGATTTTAAATGAAATGTCTATAATTAGCACAGAAGGTGGTAAGTTTCCATTGCCTCGAGATCTCAGCAGCCATTAACTAATATATCATATAAAACAAAAAGGAAACACAGGATCAACGGTAAATTACTATTTGGCATTAGTCCAAACATGCAGCCGGATGAGGGGTGGGGGTTGGGTTCAAATTGAGAGAAAGGGGACTCGTCCTTAGACACTTTGAAAACCACTGAAAGACACAAAACCACAGAAAAAGAAAATTTGAGTCCCCCATGTGTGCGTGTTTTTTCTTTCTTTCGTGTCTCCTGTATCTTTCTTTGGTGACAAATCATTCCTTTGAAGTTGGAGGCAAAATACACGAACGGAGCCTTTTATCCATCTTCTGCATTCATTACATGTGTAATTTGGAACTTTTCCAGGGATCTGAGGATGCGTGGCATACAGAGTAACACCACTAATGACCCGTGGGGACAGTGTTGAGCAGTGCCAACTCATGTGTGACCAGCGACAAGAACAAGGAAGACAATGGAACTTGGAAGATGGCAGAAATGTTTATACCTTCAGGGAAAGAAAGAAATGTGGATACAAACATATCTACATGGCCCTAATGTCAGGACAAAGAATGAAGACATTATAAATGTCTTCATGAAGAAAGTTGAAAACATAAGACAACAATTTATGCATCCTGAGATGAAATTTTAAATATTTATTTCAGCCGTTTTAACCTGTTTGGTTTAGAAACATTGTGCCACACTTAAACAACAAGCACTGCCCAACGTGAACTGCCTTCCATGACTCCTCATCTCATTTCTGCATGTGATCCTTTTTCAAACAATGGTTGACTTGTCACTTTCTTAATAGTCACATCAGAAAATCTGAGTTTGTTTTTTTTCTTTGCTTGATCCTTTAGTGTGAGGTTGCGCACATTCAGTACGTCCAAGTGTGTTTTTTCTACCATCACCTTCAGTCGAGCAGAAGTGGGGGTCAGATCCTTCTACGAGGGGTTAATACAATCACCATTACCACTTCCTGCCGCCGTGCCGGGCCGGCGGAGGCACGGCCAGGGAGGCAAACGTGGGGGTAGGGAGGAGGAGGATGAGAGAGGCAGCAAGGGCAGACAGAGGAAGGGGCAACTCTGACATGACAATGACAAATTGCCTTGTATTTATTCAAATGGTGTAACTTGATCTTTTGGCTGCGTTGTAATGCGTGTTTTCAGAGAGTTTGACCCCGCTGATGAGTTAACGCTAACGAGCTCATAAAGAGGAGAAGCCAAGGTGAGCAGGAGACAATGGACTTGAGCCGAGGCCTGACTGACAGGAACAACATTCTAATAGACAAGTGGGGAAACAAGCACTCCTGCAAGTTAACTGATCACAGTGTTTACTGTTGGGTTTTTATAGAGTTCGCCATAATTAGAGGTAAATGTGCATCTTCAAAAAGCGCCCACCGGTTTAACCACTGATGTGTCATACCATTTAAAATGTACCAGCTTGAAAACTTTAGGGTAAATATCAAGCTACATTCACTTCTGCTTGTGAGTAGAGACTTCAAAACAAAAAACAAATATCTAATCTAATACAGGGTTGTGGCTCTGATCCCACTTACTCACCAGTCCATCACAGGACAAACAATCATAAACATTCAGATTGATGCTTTGGGGATATTTTCTAAACACCAACTAACCTAAAATGCCGGTTTTTGGAATCTGAAAAGCCTGAGAATGAAGAAAATCATCACTTTATTTATTATTTAGTCTTTATTTAATCTATATTTCAAGTCGCATGAGATAAAAGAGCAGAATGGCCACAGTGTGACCTTTAGATAAACTGACCTAAATGATGTACACTAAAGTCTGTACTCATACAAAATAAAACAATACAGTTTTATTGGAGGATGTAAAACTGAATAAATGTAGATTATTACAACCAGCCTTAATAATCATCATGGTGATGGAGGAAGTTAAGTGATAGAGTATCACATGTTTACAAGGTTAAGAGGTGTTGGATGTTTAGAAACAGCATTACAAAATGAAAGTCTATTGACAGAAACTGTATTAAACATGATTTGAAGGCAACACCACACCTTTAAAACATGGTCATTATAAATGATGAATGAACTTCTACTAATAGGACACATTTGACTGCTTCAGCACTACCAATGCACTCTTGACAATCAGCCACATTCATCCATTTGCCCACACATTCACACACAGTCCACACAAGGAGTGTGCACACCATCAAGAACAACATGAAGGACAACTTGGGGGATCAAACTACCAACTTTGAGATGGGGAAAAATGACCCACGCCACCAACTGCGCTTCAAACTGTAGTTAAACTACAGTTCAAGAAGCGCCTCCACTTTTATATTGGCAGAAATATAAACACTGGCCATGACTGGTTAGTGTTTTTACTCTGTAGGATGCATGATTTACAACTTCTGTATTCGAATATGCACTAATGGTAACTTTCCAAAACAAATACAATAAAGCCGAGGTAGATGATCGGGTTCTTCTGGACGTTACAAAACAGAGCAATTACAATTGTTTTTATCTGCTAAATAAGCTTTATTGTAAAATGCTATTTTTAGCTACTAAAAAATGGCCATTAATGTATTTTAGCTGTGGAAGTAACTAAATTATGAACTTTATGGAATACAGTATGTATACTGGTATGTGTAAGTTAACTTCAAGCACTAACATGGCCTAAAGGTAAAATGACTTCGATCACTTTAATCCCAACATTAGTAAATAAAAGTATGTGACAAACTGAAGCAAGTAGTTTTGGTCTTTAAACCAAAACTACAACCAATAACCTAAAGTTTATGACAGTGACCACAAAGATCCAAGAAACGTTTTTTCTATTATTATAATGGCAGAACGTCTCGGTCCCGGAGAGGTAAAGCAAACACACGTCACTTCAGGAGTCGATGGGAATCGATCTTTTGTGTCGTTCCGCCATGAGGACTGGCCGTTAAACAGCTGATGTAACCTCTGCTGTTTCTTTTCTCTCTGCCCTCCGGATTTATTGATGGAGACACCTGCAGGGATTGGTGGAGTCAACACCCACCGATGAACACAGCCAACGCACACATTCGCCACAGGATGAGTCATGGAGAGCTGAGGTCAGCCCGGAGCTGGACACGTTGGTGAGGGGAGAGGAGAAGCACCTGCTGGACGGGCTCGACCAGCAGGCTTCTCGAGCAGAGAGGAGGACGTGGGGAAAGAGTGAGGTGATGTCTTTGGAGGCTGTTTTCGGGGTACTTTCAACATCAAAGGGTCTTTTCTCGCTCCTCAAGCAGCAGAATCCACTTTTCTGCATTTGATCAGTAGTGTCGGTACACTCCAAACTCTCACCACTGAAGTTAATTACACCCCTCCTTTGTAACGTTCTCACATCGTCTTTGCTCGAGTGTGTAAAGTAGCATAACCGGTAATTTAATAGTGCAGCAGCTGAAGATTACAATCAAGTGAAGCGAGAGGTTGTGCTGCCAACGGCTGCGACTCTTCACAAGATGGAAAGCAGAGAATGTGCAGTAAACTAAAAGTGCAATCAAATTAAAAACTTAAAAAAAAAAAAACAAGCTATCCTGAAGGAGCAATGCGGGAGCATTCACCGACTTACTCTGGGACCTCAGTGATGGAGAGTAAAGTGGGGACAAAGCGGCTTTAACTCCAGAAATCACATTGAGTTTGTAACCAGAGGGTTGCGGGTTTGGATGTCTTGCTCAGGCATTCAAACCTGCAACAAGCAACTCAAAGAAAGCACATGGTGAATTGCATCCTTTTGACTGCAAAACTGGAAATGTAGGGGGCTGTTTATAATTCTAATGGCGTTGCGCTTGTATATCTAAAACAGATGGGAGAAGAAATAAACTATTGACTTCAGCTTGGAGAGAGATATTTACGGTACATAGAAGGAGAAAAAGAGAAACAATCTTGATTTGCTGCATTTGTACCTCACTATAAAAGTGTGTTTTAAATGCATGGTGAACCTATTTTCATCGAAGCATACTCTTTTGTAACCAATGAATTGAAATATAATAAGCTCCCTTTCATCAGAAAGAAGCTGCTTACAACCTGATGTTAGACTATGAAGACTTTACACTTGATAAAACACAGCAGCTGATGACGCAGCAGCTCAAATCCCCCTGACTGTTTACACGTCACTGGGGATTGGAAGGAGCTCAGATTGGAAGGTTCGTCACTCGTCCTCCACAATTTGGGACCTCCTGATGTAAAACAACAGGATTTTATACCTAATGGTCCAGTTGTAGTTCTCCACAGATCCAGACCAGGTTGCCGCAGCTTGTCTTTGTTGTACCTTTTCCTCTCACACTTTGTCTTAACAGAAGCAGGAATCTTCCCACCAGTCAGCAACAAACTCCTGCGGCCTGTGGAGGCTTTCAGTGACACTGTTCACTCCATTTCACTCCCGTATTTGCAGTAATGCGTCCATCACATGAGCAAGATGTAACATTTTCACCTTTAATATTTTCACTTCATGTGATGTATTGATATTTTAACATGTCTTCTCTGTTTCTTTTATACCGTTATTAACCGTTCCAGTTGATGCATTTGGACATTTTTAGGTATGAACAGCGATCAAGCTCTTCACCTCCCTAAGAACGTCGACAATAACGTCAGTCCCAGTCCAACAAACCGTTTCCTTTTCCCTATTTATTTCCCCTCGCTCCCTCTCTCTCCTTGTTGAGGCCTTATCGGTGCTCCGGGGAACAACTGACATTCACACGCGCGCTAATGACACCACAGGACTCAAGACTCTCTGCTCTCGCCTCTCTCCCCCTATTTGTTTCTCTGTTTCTCATTTGTGCTACTTTTTTTTTCACTTGTCCCCTCTTCCTGGGCAATTAGACAGAGGGAGAAGTCCCAGTTGGCTCGCGGTGGTAATCAAACATCTTTTTCTTGTCCATTTAACACCGGGATTAATTTCCTACAAGGTTAATTAAAGAGGACCATCAGACAGAACTGATTATTGCAAAGGTTACTGTTGCACGGCCACTCGCTGTTTCCATCCCTGCGTCTGTACATACGCAAGTGTGTGCCCCTAAATGCACACACACACACATACACACAAACATACACTTGTAGGGGCAAATTGGAAGCAGGATTATCTTGTTTGTGAGCAATCTGAAATATGTATCTGGTCTTGTTTGGTGGAGGTGACGGGCCTCTGATATAAAGCACAGAGCTAATCTTTACTGTTCTGTCTAAAAGCCTTAAACACTCTTGTTTCCTCGCACAGGAAGCACACCGAAACGTGCAGTTTTTACTTTTTGCATCAACAGATTTCACAAAAACATCAGACATTTCCTCATGGTTTTCTTCATCTTGTCTGTATATATTAATCATTATTGAAAGAAAACTAATTCCTGCTTTCCACATTTAGCTTTTATTTCTTTCCTTTAAAAAAAAAAAGAAAACAGAAAATGTTCTGGTGAGTAGTTGCATTTCTGTATTTGAGAAAAAGAAAAAAAACTTTTCCCAAACTTCTAATTTCAACATTTTTAACTTGATTTTATGAATATTTTCTGAAACTTTATTAGTTAATTATTCCGTGATGTCAAACTCTGAAGACCAATGCTAATATCGATTGCAAATATGAGCCACATCTATTAAAAAGTAATGAGTAACAGAAAATAGAAAGTCAGAAGATTCTTCAGACTTTAAATTCTTAATTTTAGGCATAATTAGTATTTTTAAATAAAAAATAAAACAAAACAAAGGATGAGATGCAGTATTTCTGCCCTCTTGATATAAACTGATCACTTTTCAAGCACGAAGTTAAAGTTTCCTCATTTGTTTCCACATGTTCTCATAAAATATCTTTACAGTACCTTTTATAGCTCACTGCTCTTTGTACTTCAACCCTCTTATGAATAACATGTCTGAGTTTATTTGTCATTTTGCATCAATATTACTGTGTTTTAACTTGTACAGAGAAGCTCGGAGGGTTTGTCTGATAGTCCTGGAGGTGCAGAGCTTTATTTCTCAGCTCGATTTGGAAATTTCCGGATATCATAACCGGGGAGTAATGGTTATGAAAGGTACACATGCTGAATCCTGTCAGCTGTGACGGCACAGGGACACGAGGATTAACCTCCTGGTGAAACGCCACTGCAGCCACTGAAGCCACAAACCAACGCACATCTGTGACAAGTGACATGGACATACTCATATTCTACCAGTAGCAATAAAGCAGCTGATTTCAGTTTTTAGGAATATATATGAAATATAATGAAAACACAAATGTTTGTGAGCTCACAGTAACTTTGGACTTTCATCCATCGAGCTTCTGTACCACTTCATCAAATCCAGGGTTAACTCAGTGACGGCGGGGAAAATCCCCATTACAAGAATCGGCAAATTGGAGGCGGTAATTAACCAGGATGTTTTCAGAGAAGAAACACGAAAACTATAAATAGGAATTTTAATTATTTTTGCAGCGTTTTTTTGTATTTTAGCTGAATTTTAAATTTCATAGAGATGAAGCTGTTTTTCATGTCACATAGATAGAATTAATACAATTTAAACTGTTGATATTATCTTTTATAGTTTCTTGTTAGATGTTTTGGTTGTGAGATATCAATTCAAGTTTGGAGATTTCTAGACGCCAAAAAGAATTGGAAGCATTTTAAAAGGAGAATATATATGACAGAGGTTAAAAAGGCAAATACAGTCAGTAAGCGAAGTAAACTAAACCGAAACACATTCTGTTTAAAGCCACAAGATGTCAACACTGAAATCAATCAACTTTTGTTCAGTAAAACTGCTCCCAAACTAAAGTTTTCAAAATGCTCTGTCTGAAAAGCAACTCTTCTGGATGCACATGCAGCCTGTGATTGTTCTGCACATACATGAAGAGATTAGAACATCACTTACTAACAGATCCTTCCACAGAGTTTGTTCTGTTCACTGTACAACGACACCATCATCTGGACCAGCATGCACAAAAGCATTTCTTATCCAAAAAAGTACTCAATCCAAGTGAGTAATAGATGTATAAAACAATTCAAAAATGTCTACTAAATATCACTCTGGACCCGCTGAGTGGTGAATAAAAAAAAGGACAAAAGTCATAGATATTATAAGAGTATTTAGGAATTTTGAGAATTCTTTCCGGTCTGTCTGCCAGTTGATTGCTCTCGCGGCGTGTTTACAGCATGTGAATGTGTGCATATGCCTCCTGTTTGGTGTAAATCATGTTAAGCCCGGAGAACGAGCTGTGACTTCTCCCGCCCGCCTACGAACAATCAACGAGAACAAAGGTCACCATGACAGGTATAACTAGACGAGGGAAAACGCTCCCATTTCAAGCCGTTACCATAACAGCAGTGAGTGTGACCAGGGTCACTGTCCGTGACACACACACACACACACACACACACACACACACACACACACACACACACACACACACACACACACACACACACACACACACACACACACACACACACACACACACACACAGAGTCTCAATTAGCAGAGCAGCAGCCATTCCTCTGAATGCCTGTTTCTGTTTATACTGTGCAATGAGAAAGAGCCCTCAGGTGACATACGCACACACACACACGCACACCCACACACACACACACACACAGAGTCACACATGTGCAGGTTCATTAGCATGCTAATTGGAGGTGAGGACAGTGTGGTGTGGAGGTGGTACAGAGCAGCTCCAGTGTATTAATCACAGGCTCAGTGAGAGCAGCTGACTCCTCAGCCTGGTCTGTCAGCGGCGGCACACACTCCCGCTTTGCAACGTCGGAAAGGTGCGTGTGTGTGTGTGTGTGTGTGTGTGTGTGTGTGTGTGTGTGTGTGTGTGTGTGTGTGTGTGTGTGTGTGTGTGTGTGTGTGTGTGGTGGGGGTTCCGATGCTATTGGGCCATTCGACATGCAGTCCGGACAGACCATAAATCCCGTTTCAGTCCTCCTGTGCCGCCCCACCACCTCCTCTCACCTCCTACCCTCGCTGCTGAAGCGGGCCTCTGATTCCTGGCCCAGCTGCTAAAAGGAGCTTCAGGACACAAGGAGTGCTGTGTTCACGCAGGTTCATTCACTCATTCATACTCAACCCTTTCTTGTTTGTACACAATGATTGGATTCATCCACTTTGTATGGTCATCAATTAATTTTCTTTCTCACCCTAACCAAACATATGTTTATAGTTACATTTCCCTTTGATCACCGCTTCTCTTTCCCAACCACTGTTACTTTTGATTCGGGGCAAATGAGAATGAATTGCTGTATTAAATCACTTATTTTTTGTGTTAAATTATTGATGTCGTTATCAAAACTTGCATTTCTTTCTGCGGTTGAAAAGCAGAAGAATAATGAGGAACAATAATCATATTTTAGGCCCCGTTTTATACAATGATTCAAGCGTAAACACATCATTTTTGAGGTTTTTGTTTCAGAAAAGTTTCGCCTTTATATTGTTTTGAAATTGATGTCCGATAACAAAGAAACGGGAGAAACGCTGAAAACGTTTTCTTGCACGACTTGGTTCTGTTGGTTGTTTATTTAATGAAACGACACAACAATATGATATAAACATTAACAATGACGAGTACACAGACATTTTTATGGACAGACGGCCAGTTAGATTGTTATTACGGTGACTCTAAACTATAAAACTACCAAGTCTCAGGATAATATGTACTGGGGGCCATGACACTCGTTGTTAATGTCCATCTACTCACACGTGTGAGGAAGAACTATTTACTACAGTCATGGCGCACATGTAGTAACAGTATCCCCATCAAAGCATTTTAGAAAAATTTCACCTCGGAAGCTTTTCTAAAAAAGTCACGTTTTCAGTGACTCCAAGCATCATTTTTGTGTAAATGGACACTCAACAAACTATACTTATGATGGTAACATGATAGAAGTATTGGCACATAAAAACTGTTTTTTTGCATCTAGGGGAAGAAGGGTGATATTCATGGTGAGTGGAAGACTTAAAAACATACTAATACTTACAGTATATCTGTATAAATTTCTAATCTACAAAGAGGTATGCCTTGTTTTGTTCTACCACTGGACTCCTCCTGTACACTCCAGGTTGGGCAGTGAGCGCTTCATTTTGGGTAAGTCAACGTCTTTTTGTGGCTGAGCTAACATTACCTAAATATTTCTCGTGCACTTATAGTAAGAAGTAGTGTGAATCAACCGTGCCTGTTGTGTTGTGTATACAGTAGATACACTGACAGGGAGATTTAATGTTGCAGATTCAAGCATCTGAACTACTTGTTCCCGTTTAAGAAGCAAAGAAGTAATAAAAGTACACATCCATTCTTCATCAAGTTTACCCTGCTTAGGATTTTGGGGCCCGTTTATATTTGGCATTAACATGCAATTCGGATGATCAGATCAAAGGGTTATGGTTAGGGTTAGGGTTAGGGTTAGGGTTAGGGTTAGGGTTAGGGTTAGGGTTTTGATAAACACATTTACTCCCACATTTAACGATACTCAGTAAACTCAGATGCATGAAATTACTCATGGACACAGCAAGAAAACATGCAAACCCAACACAGAGTGAAGCCCGACTGGTAGAGCTTCAACCAAGTTCTGCTATTTTTTTAACTTAGATGGTTTAGAACAGAGGTGCTGCTCTTTCAGAAGACACAGTCCTTCACTTTGTCTTACAGGCAACAACCGTAACTATCTGTATCTATAATCACTCATAATTAGCCTGGCTGGTTTTTCTCCATGTTTTCACTGATCCAAAGCAGGTAAATCAACGATGGACAAAACAATATTCAAACACGGAGTCGATGATGGTTAAAATGTGAACCAAGATGACAATGTTTTAACACCTAAATCTGAGTAAATGGAAGTCAATGATAGTTCCCCACACCCAGTGGAGCTTTAATTCGACCTCGTGCCAGTTTGAGGTGCTCAGTGCCATCATCGGTTATGATCTTCACTCTACTTTGTACATTTCCCTGCCACTGTAGCTGTGCCAGGCATTTAACAGACAATGAGCCGATTTACGAGTACATTAAAAGATCGGGCGTCGTTCAGACAGTGAGACTGAAAGAAAAGAGGAGACGGCGATGAAGCCAAAAGTAACCTGCTGTTACTGTAACAAGGGACCCTGATAACACGGTAATAACAGGCTAATCGTATTTGGGTTCAGAAACCACAACATGCTAATTCAATTAGCTTAATAAGCCCCTGTAGATAAAGGGCTTGTTTCGTCTGTCGTGATTGGCTCAAGGTCCCAGGGAGGTGGTCCTCTGGGGCAGTACGACTCAGCATCCGCCTCCGCCGGTAGAGGGGGAACTTCCAGCGTGACTGTGTGTGCCGCGAGCTGCTTGCAAATGCACAGAAAGAGGCGTCCACTCTCTACCGCGGCACGACGTGTTACTGAGTCTGTTGAATGGAGGCGTGAGTTTCATGGTAGGTAAACATAATGATGGGAGCACCTTGGGATTCCCTCTCATCAGAGCAGGCCTGTAGATGACGACTGATACCGAGTGGAGCTGGAAGTTTCGTCTGAAGTTGAGTTTCACTCACACGCACAAAGAAAAATTCCCTACTCGTGCAAACTGAACATCCTCTTAAAGTTTCAACAATGAGGAGAAAGTCGCTCATCCCTTGGAACTTTCTTTATTGTTTGTCTTCACAAACACGCAGCACAATGCCGAACAAAACCGCTCTTAGTCTATTGTCCTGGTGCTGTGTCTCAGTTCACTCTGAGCGTCTGTCTCAGCGCCGGGCTCTTTTGTGTGGAGACGCACTGAAAGGCACGGCAGTATTGTTTCACCGGCTGAGGAGGAGAATGGGACTGTTACAGTGGAGAGAATTGGCAGCTGAGCCCAGCGAGGAGATTCTCCACACGGTATTAGGGAGAGGGATCACGACGCTCCACCGCCGTGCCTGCCCCGCTCGCCCTGTACACACAAGCACACACACACACACACACACACACACACACACACACACACACACTGGACTCCCTCCCCTTCCCTGTGAAATCTGCATTCTCTCTTAACCCTTTGTTTCTCGGCAGACGAGCTAATCTGTTTACGGGTGTTTATGAGGGTGCCTTTGTTTGTGCCACGCATGTATATATGTACGCACACACATTAATCTACAGGCCACGAGCCAGCTGACACCAGCAGAATATAGCAGCGATCCCCACAGACTTTCTCCCACACACACATACACACACAGTGTCTTTCTGTCTTTCTTGTTGCTTTCTTTCCCCCATGTTCCCACATGTACGTGCATGTGTACGTGTCCGTGCATGCAACATGCAACTACATGCATGTATTCCACCCAGTGGTAGAACGCGGGGGGATGGTGCATCTGATCAGCAGTACGTTGAGCAGATAAGAGAGGAGGCAGTGTCAAATGAACAGAGGCAGTGTAGGCAGAGAGCGGATGGTGTCTGGAGGCAGAGAACTGCTGTAAACAACACAGCTTGTATTTAAAGAAGGATTTGTTCAGAAGCGAAGGGCACAGCTGGATCTGTACTGTACACATCAGCAAAAAAAACCAAAAAAACCCTCTCTTTCTCTGTCTCTGTTTCTCTGACTGGGCCTGTTTCTCTCCTCACACCAGCTCGATCCCCTTCATCAAACGTCACAGCAATTTGAGAGATTAGACAGCGCGGATTAGACACCACAAGGCTGCCTCTTTTTCAAGCGTCGGATGCCTTTGTGCTCCATTCTTTCCAACCCCTTTCATTTCATAAGACGATATTATATCAACTGCTGGTAAGACTCTCGCGCTCACAATAACAGCGTCTCAGTTGATTCACCGACTGTGGAATATGAGTTGGTAATTATGTAAGAAGTAAACACCTCTCACTGGTTGCTTATTCCACCTTGCGCTGGCTTACTTGTTTATTGGTTGGCCTTACTAGATTTCGCTGCTTCTACTTCTTCCCTGATTAATGAGCTCCACACGCACACACACACACACACCCACACACATACACTCACAAAGTCATACACACTCAAAGGCACGTGCTCTCAACACCAGCTCCCCTCTCACCAACTTAGCGGCGCTATTAGTAATGATTGAACCCTATCCAGTGGATGTAATATATTAGCAGGGAGATTATTCTGACGTTAAAACATGTTCCCTGTGCTGACAGCATCATCAATCACCCTCACACTGCCTGTAGACGACTCACACACACTGGACATAATTGCTTCAGCATGGGGTTGGGGGGTTGGGGGGGGGGGGGGGGGTGGAAGGAGGGAGCGGGGAGAGGAGAGGAGAGGAGAGCAGAGAAGAGAAGAGGCAGGATGTGTGAGATTTAGTGTTTGTGTTTGCATGTGCCATACGGGCAAGTGCGAGGAGAAGAAAGGATGCTGCCCTGTCAAAACTGGATTTTGATGATCCAGACGACTCTAAAAATAAGCTTGTATTCAAGCGGTTACTCATGAAAAAAAAGACAGCAACCATTATTTCCAATAACTCCAGTAAATGAAACTAAATGTCTTTATTACCGCGTCTCTCTGGAGTCCTGTTCAGGTGGAGGCTTCACTTCGATTTTTCATCCCGTCTCTGAGTAGCAGCACCAGCGGCACAAGTCCTAAAATTACATAATTATGATCACAAAGCTGCACTTGAAGCAGCCGTCGTTCATTTGCAGCCACGGGAGAGCGGAGCAACAAGCTGTAAAGCCGGTGGAGAACAATACGATGGTATCATTTCACGATCGATAGCGCCACAGGAACCAGACGGAGAGTTTGAGTTTTAACATTCCTCCTTGTCTCATCTCAAAGTCTGTGCATTTTTGAATTGTTTCATGACGTGACGGGAGAGAGAAGTTCTGTGTTTTCAACTTATTTGACAACATAAAGTGACTCATGGTTTGTCGCGGTGGCACTCACTGGTGTAAAAAGACCAAAACAGAGGTACTGACTCAACTCATTCACCTCGTTTTAAAATACCTCATCTGAAATGTAGTTAAACACAGATGTAGCCATCTCCTATTAACCTCAGTGGTATTATCTACTGACAATACCACCATCCGCCCTTTCATCTATTTCCTACACTGTTAAAACTCCTTTTTACCACAGATTCATCAGTTTAATGTGTAATTATTGATAATGGCACGGATCATAATTAGACTTGCATTGTAGTTTTGAGTAGTAAAAGTAAAAAGGTCAAACTATTATTTATTATTACATGTTATCATTAAATTATTATTTAATGTTTAACATAATGTAATGAATGTAATGAGAACAAGGTAACATTTTGGAATACAGTGTAATAGAGAAAGTGTGAAAGGTAAAGCATTTATGAGCAATAAAATAGTCAATACTTTAGGGTTAGCATTGAGTAAAAGCATCGTAATCCCACAGATTATAAAGCTACTTGAACACGTTGACATTTTACATGAAACTTGACGAGGTCGACTCTCCTTCTGTATTTCGTCTGCACAGTGCAGGCCGTAGAGTAGAAACTACAGATATTTGTACGAATGACGGGAGTGAGAGTTAAACGTTGTTTAAAAATACTCCAACTTACAGACAGAAAGAAATCGGTGAAGTTTATGCTTCCTGAAGGATTCTGAGGCTTTCATGTGTGTTTTAAAGGCGGGTTGTGGAAACGTTTCTGAAAGAGGCTCTGGAGGCTGTTGGGGAGTTAAGCGATTACACCGAGCATGAACTAGTCCTTCACACTATCTCACAAACCTAAATGGTCTCATTTGTAGGTTCATCAGTTCATTGTATTTTCAAGGTCGCAGTAGAAAAGGGATTTTTAGAGATACCTGTGAAAGACCAATTAATAGCATCTGGGAGTTTAATTTGTTTGAGCCTGGGATCCTACGCAAGACAGTCAAAATTCTTCAGGTTTGGAGGATATTTTTCAGAAATAAAAAGTGTACACATGTGATATTTTCATTTTTTTCACTCGGAATTATTTTTGGTTTCTGCAAGATGAAATTTATTATGATCACAAATTAATTCAACAAAAAAAACTGTATTTCTGGGGTTGTCACAGAAAAATAAGTAAGTTTAAAAAAAAAACAACAACAGTCTGTTAAACGCTTCAAATCTGTTTAAATAGATGTGTGACTTTTCTTTTAAAGGTATAGATATTTTAATTTTGTGGTAATTTTTGTTCATATTGTTCTAATCCGCTAATTTCCCCGTGTAACAGTGTTTTGGCTCATTTCCTTATTAAAAAAAATTGGACAATTTCATAGAAATTAAACACCAACATAATTTACATTTCCTTTTACCTTGTCATTCACTAGTGGATTCATCAATTCAAGTTTCTGCTGTTTGAAAAGTGTAACTTTTATATGCACATATTTGCATAAAGACTCATTTAGAAACCAACTGTATAATAGATGAACAGTAGATCTAATGGTACAGTGCTTCATGACCTACAGGAACTTGAAAAGGTCAAATCTGGTTCTTTCAGCTACGAAATAATTTCAAGCTAGAATAAAAAAAGATGTGGAGGGCTGAAGGCAGGTGTATTCATCATGCGCAATTATTTTCTGGAAAACTGGTAATTTAAAAAAAAACATTTGTGCGTTAGAATTGCATCTCTGCCTACATTTACTGTTACATGCGCATAAAAGAAAAATGATATCTTAAAACTGCAGCCAAAGTGGAGTTTGCGTTCCATCATCGTGTGCGTGAACACTGTTTACAGTTCGGCTGCTGTGACGACAATGGATTCTGTTAAAGCAGAGCTTGTTTTTATGTTTGTGCAAATGCTTTTGGCTTTTTTGCATTGACAATCCCAAATGCTCTATTTTGTGGAGGAGCAGAGGCTTTATGCTTCTCATTACAACGCCGCCTAGAGGTTTGGCGTGCTCATAGTAGCTCTTAATCAGGTTCTTATGCGGGTTTGTGGCAATGAAAATTTTCTGGGAAAAAACGATCTGGTGTGAACAATGTGATTTTCGAAAATTGTAAATGGGTAAACGTGGACTTGAATGACTTTGGTGATATGTCAATTCCTCGTTGCACGTCTTTTAAACTGAAACTTTCCATCCGCCGGGGAAAAAAACACATTCAGGTACGACATCTGTTATGGTGCTTATATAGTCCTGAGTCGTTGAGTCCATTGTCTGATGTGTAATAAATCGTGTGACTGTTTGGCCTGTGAACTGAAATGAACTTTCTCAGCGCAACGGGAACATCGTTTCATGTAACCCCATCGTTTTTGGCCAATCATCCACACGCTGTGGAGCCCGAAAATTGGTTTTATTGAAAACAGGTTCCAGAGTAGAGAAATTTAAAAAAAAACGTGTGGATGAGCAAGACGCACATTTGTGGAAAACAGTGATGTCATCACTTAACAACAAGAATGGCGGACTACATGCTCCAGATTGTGCTGCCGAAGCTACTGATGCTATTTGGTTTAATCAGACGATATGTCTGATTTCTTGAATATGAGGAGGTGCAGCCGTATTCCCCTGTCTACTTTTGTGTTTTGGTGTATTTCTGTGGCAGTTACAGAGCCCCCCAAAGGCCTGGCATACGTACTACATCGTTGTGAGCCGGGTCCACGGTGACGTGTGGACAGAAAGTTTACCAAGGATGACGGGGAGAAAAAAGATTGTTTTGGCTTGTGTGGACAGGGTATCAGGTACACTGAGGAATGTTCAGTGTTGTAATTGTACCGTAAAACTAAAACGATACTTTTTTGATACATTTCAGGCCGTATATAAAGATTTAGAAGATATGTAAAAATAAACACATATAATTTGTCAAGGAATTGTTGTACTTTTACTGCCAACAACGTCGTAGAGTTTGGAAAAACATGAGAAAGTCCGGCCTTAGACCGTGTCAGAGGGCTTGAGATGTGTTTTTGAGGGGAGGGGGTACATCCTTCCACACGTGTCAGACTTTGTAAATACAGGCCTTAAATTACGACCTCAATGCAACCAGAATCAATTTGTTTGTGGCCTCTCTAACCATTAAAATTTGAAGGTTTCCTTTAATTCTAATTGCATGTGAAAAACAAGACTGTGTGACCAGGATTCTGGTGATTCTGCAAAGGATGTGCTCACTTCAGCTGTTCGTTTTCCTTTTTTGTAATTGTGTTTTTTATTTTTTTCCCTCATTACAAAGCGCTTTTTTTCTGGTCGGTTTTCCATCCTTATTTTCCTTTCTCTGATCTCCCCTGTGCTTCCAGCCCTGCTGTTTAGCTTTGCTCTCACCTGCCCTCCACATTACTTTTTCATCACTAACCCGCAGCATTTGCATGCTGCTCACAGGAAGGTGTAGATGTAAAACTGCACCACAGCCTGTGAAGCCCACCTTTATATTTTTGTTATCTGATATAATCCTTGCCATTACTTGCTTTTTGCCGCTCTTTCTATAGCGCAGATCATTTCTCTTTTCTCCCCCCCCCCCTTTCTCTCTTTCGCTCTCTCACTGTCTCCCTGTTTCTCTCTATCCTTCTGTAATGTGATCCAGTGATTAGTATTCTGCTCAGGCGTTAGGATGGAAAGCAGAGTGGCTGCCGAGAGGTGTGCTGAATCACATCACTCATATTCCAATGTGTGTGTGTGTGCGCGTGTGTGTGTGTGTGTGTGTGTGTGTGTGTGTGTGTGTGTGTGTGTGTCGTGTGCGTGTGCGTGTGCGTGTGCGTGTGCGTGTGCGTGTGCGTGTGCGTGTGCGTGTGCGTGCGTGCGTGTGTGTCACAAAGAAAGAACCAAATCAATCTTATATCATTGACCGACCACTAAGCGTTGTGCGTGCAAGCGTCACTCTGCATTGTTTAAACACACATTTACCATATAACTGAGCCGCTGTGCTGCCATTTGTCAGTTCTGCCCTACACGGTGTGTGTGTGTGTGCGTGCGCCAAGGTCAACTGCACCTGATCGCTGCTGGCTGGTAAATGCAGAGAGTCCTTTCACGGGCTAAATGTAATGCAGGTATCGTACAGATGAAATTCTCTCTTCAGTTATTGGCTCCGCTCGCCGTAATAAGCCGTGTCTCATTTGTAGCATGCACGTTTCTCTATAGCTGGCACCACTCACATTTCTGCATGTTGTATGCACTAATTGGTCAGTTGGACAAGCTGGATTTATTACAGCCGGGCATAAATAACGCCGCATGGCATTTAGTGGCGTTACAGTTTAATGGTCTTGTTTTATTATGAGCATGAATATGCTATAAAATACAAAAATTAAAAATAAAATGTTTAATAGGCAGGAAAACACCAGTGTGAAATACAAATAGGTTACAGTTGGCAAAGCTCCTGACAGGCCAACAAGGCCGTGGATTTAAGCCTTTGGGCCGGCCCTCTGTGGCTGCGTGTGCAGCTCGTTTTCAAGGGAAAACCTTAGAACCAGTCTTGGAGGCAATGCCACAGAAACCTTTTCCCAGACCGCGCCCAGCTCTACCTATGCATTACATTTAGTTCACGGCCACACGGCACACTACTGGAGCTTTATATATTTATAAATGAAGGCAAGAAAGTAAGAGACAACCTGTTACATAGCTTTCCTTGTTATACTAAACACACAATGCCCTAAAAATTCATAATTGAATACGAAAGTTATTCTTATGAACATGGTTCAAGTTAACATCACAAAATAAACTAGATTATATATATATATATATATATATTTCTTTTATATATATAAAAGAAATTCAGAATGTGAAAAAAGAGAGGCCATCTGACCTTGTGCCCATTTCAAATCTTCACCAAGTGATGCATCATGGGAGTGTTTGGTCACACAGTCCAGATATCACAGGACAAAGTAACCAGAATAAACTAATGAGGAGAATTAAGACAAAAACCTTTTTGATCCCATACACATCATAAATATTACATTCAATTGTAAATACACACGTTTCTACATAATACTGGGCTTTTTGGTGTATCTGAATATGAGTAGATGAAGGGATATTTCAGTAATGACGATTTACCATACAGTCTGTTTAATAATTGTGAAAATTATGATAAGATACTCTTTTCATGCATTCATTTTGATGGTCCTTTCATTCTCTTTATAGAAAATATCATAAATAGTTTTCATTAAATGTTATTTTCTAAAGAAATGACCTAGACATGCTTATCAAAGCTTCAGGAGAATTAGGCATTAATACACATACACCAAATCATTTGTAGATAAACAGACAAACCATCAGACTCTGACCACTCAGAGAAAAACTTGTTAGGTTGCCATGACAAATACACCTTAAATAGAAGATAAGTCAAAATTTCAAGTAAAAATACAAAGAGAAACACGACTAAATCTCGCAGTAAACCAATGAGACCACAGATTAAAGATGTAAATAAAACTGGTACAAAAGACAATCATGCAGTTTCAAAAACAAGCGGAACACTTGTTTTTCGGAGTGTGATCCATCCATCTGCTTCAATTAGCTTTGAGTCGTGTGGCTGCAGTCCATGTCAGCAGACCACAGGTGAAGGAAACACCCTGGATTGATCTCCAGTCTACCACAGCTCCAACACAGAGTCAGGCAGGCACACACACACTCACACCGACACACACTTTGAAACCCACGTACACGTCCAGGTTTAGATGTATTCCCATCAGTTTCCTAACCACAGGTAGTATAAACACACTGGGATTTTCAGCCGTCCCGTACGAAAGATAACAATTGCGGGAGAATCCTGCCGATATCTTTGGTCTTGGCTCTAAATTGTTGCTCCCGTGTCTCACTGAGACCGGTCGAAGGACAGACGTTGTCATGGTCTTGTGCATAAAGACAACCTGCCATAAAAGTCAGACATTTGTGGCAATCGTCACTGAGGCTGCGACCTTTGTCAATCAACTACCCAATGGGAATGCAGTATGAAATGTCGTACTGATCAGCACAACACTGACGCTGTAGTGGACAGCTGACAGCCTAGTAGAGTTATGGCAGCAGAAGCCTTGAATTCTGGGAAGATTTCTCTCCAAACACATAAACGCCACAAGGGCGAGGGCTCCGTTCATGTTTGGCCACTTTCCTTTTCAGGACCGGATGGTGCACGCTTTTATTCTGGCGCATTTACATTGACCCCAGTACATCGTAGGCTGCTTGTGTGTTCATCTTGCAATATGCACATAGCAAACTTCATGTTGTGTTTACAGTTATTAGATTCATGGTGTATAGTGTAGCAAGCTGTGAACTTATAAGACTGTCAAAATGGAAGTGTGTGGGCCTTAGAGTTGTTTGTCAGGGACAAGGGCTGAATATATAAATGGACCCAGGTGAGCTTGTTTGCATCTGTTTGCCATTTATTAATGATCTATTTGCCTCTAAAATACATTTTCAATCCAAAATCAGGTGTCACGATATTTTCCATCCATCATGGAAATATCAGCTCTCCTGTCAGAAAGCTGATGTGGTGTGTGTTTTAATAGAAAGCCATACTTTCCTGTTAACTTGGGTCCTGTACACTCTAAACATTCTAGCTCCTTATCTTTATTTTAGTCCGCTCAGTATCTGTGACGTGTCTCCACATGTGATCCAGATGACGGTGTCGTCAATGTACTCTGTTAGAGAAGAGCTGTGAAACTCAAAAGTGCAATCACTCAGGAATCTGCGTTGTTATTCCTGTCGATCTACTCACACGTGCAGAAAAGAGTATTCCCTACGACCATTTGCAGTCCTGCACATGTTTAGAACTGTTTCAAATAAGTTGAACTCTGGTGTTGTTTTTACTGAACTGGGCCTTAGATAAAACGATTTCCTTCAGATAAACTGTAGTTCTGCTCTTACCATCCTATCGACAAATAACAGAGGTAGTGTGACTGAGTATTCCCATTGGTTTGCCATATTATTCCTAGTTCACCTGCAGCCAGTTGGAGAAGGTGCTCATGAATAATGTAGACTTTATGTAAATGAATTCAGAAACTGCCCGCTGGAGGCCGGAGAGCAACCTTGGCTGCAGCCCCTATATTATCCAAAGGAAAAAAATCTATAATTAATTGCAACTTATTAAAATAGAATGACACATGTGCAACCTTTCAACAGAGTGGCGCGCAAAAGTCTGCTTCTCATCTCTCTTTTTCTTTCACTTTACCAATGCTACTTACTGCAATTGAATTTGATTAAACACAGAGGCACAACATAACCCCACCAGAAGGAAAGAAATGTCTTTTAGTTTATTGGATTGTATTTATTCTCCATCCAACTCTTCTGACTTGAGCACGCTATCATCTGCAACCATTACGATCCTTCAGGGAGGCGCGGTTAGCGTCGCTGATGCTTTGTTTTAGTAACAACACATAATTTCCCCAAATCACAAGCGCCTGTTATCTGATTATGTTGTCTTACAGTAAATGGACTGTAACAGATTTCGGCTAACGTCTCCCGACAGCCTCGGCCGCCGTGGCGGTGTGCCGCCAAACTCTCGCCCGTGTCAACAAAAGGAGAAACTTCATTACAGTATAGATTTCCAGAAAGAGCCGCCATGCTGCTACAGTATTACCATAACAAATACGCCGCACGCTAATGTGTGTACAAGGCATGCTCTGCTAAAAGGTGCGGGGGCCAGAGAGATGCTGCGCACAGGTATACACAGGGAGGAAGCACACAGCGTGTGTGTGTGTGTGTGTGTGTGTGTGTGTGTGTGTGTGTGTGTGTGTGTGTGTGTGTGTGTGTGTGTGTGTGTGTGTGTGTGTGTGTGTGTGTGTGTGAATGATGGGGGGCTTAAAAGAGGGAGACGGAGTGTGTGTGCATGCATTAAAATAGGGGATTTTCTTGTCAGAGTAGCAGGGTTTGGGGATTAGTTTAGAATCTGACTGAGACACAGGAGAGGAGGGCTGATGACTTTAGCCACATAAAGAGATGACTGGGCAAATACGGGCGCATACATCAATATCGGCGGCAGGCACATTATGGAGACGCCCAGCAGGGCGAGAAGAAAGCCATACAGTACGCAACTGTGGAGACTTTTATTTGTTTATGCACGAGCGGAGAGAAGGAAATTAATATCAGCGTATTGAAACCGTTCCTATGGAAGATCTTTATGCTTCCCTAAACCGCAGATTCACACCGCAAAATAGATGCGGGTGACACACACACACACACACAATCACACACACACTCACACTCACACACACACACCCTGCTGAAAGACAGGCACTAAAATAACCTCTGTTCCAGCTGGTGGACTGCTGAGGCTCCTGCTGGGCTGTTTTAATGGGGAAAATTAGCCAAGCAGAAAGGTGGATCCTGTTTGTTATGCTCCACTGTCCCCCTTCCACGCAGTCGGCCAAGGAGGCATCCTCTGTTGTCCTCTCTCTCTGTCTCTCTGAGCTCTCTTGACACTGTGTATCTCCACCAGCTGCTGCTGCCTTCATGCATCCCTCTCCTCCTGCCTCCACACTCTGCCGGGCACAGATACACACACACACACACACACACACACACACACACACACACACACACACACACACACACACACACACACACACACACACACACACACACACACCTGAAGCAAACTAATCACAAATGTGTTTCATCTAAGTCTAAATCACAAAACCTGCCCGAGGATTATTTACTCTTTAATATTCCAGGTCGGTTGGTTCCACATATGTAAACCCGCTCCGGCACGTGCGCTCACCGGCAGCTACCCCGCGCACCAGGATGTGATGAGGAAAATTTAAAAAAAAAAAGAAGAAGAAAGAAGGGGGTGGGGGGGGGGGGTGAATAAAAGGTGCAAACAAATGAGAGGTTTGCATGATGCGGGAGCCAGAATGAGCGGGGAGAGATTGAGATAAAGGGGAGTGAGAGGTGAGGGAGTGAGGGATGAGAGGAGGATATGCAGAGGGGTGAAAAGCTTCTTTGTTCTGGATGCCCTTGAGACAGCTGACATCGTCACAATAAGACCTTTTTTCAGAGGGAAGGAGACAGAGTCAGAGCCAGGGAGAAGCCAAGAAAGAGAGTGGGATTTAGTACTTTTGGCAGAGCGACACGGTCGGAGGAGGCACAGTGGAAGCTGCAGTGTCACTTTGTGTGTGTGTTTTTTAAAATGTACATTTTCAGTCTGATACAATGTGTCTTTTTTTTTTTTTAACATGATAGTGAGATAGCATGTTTGATTTTCCCTCCTTTTTTGTCAGGGTGACGTCATCCTCAAACAACATGATGCAAGTTACATGTTAGTCATTCTGCCACATAAGTTCTGATTGATAAAATACATTCTCGACAATGTAAAATTCTCATAAACCCACAAAATGAAGCCACATTTACCACCGGGCAGCCTCCTCTCCTCCACTTCCTGGAGTTTTTGGGAATGTCGTCTGTTTTTGGTGTATAATGCAAGAAATGTTTACTCTTGGTGAAAGATGTGGACTGCAGGCAGCTCATGACTGAAGTGTTGTGATGCAGACAATGTGTGGTAAGTTACTGTCCTGGAGGAATATTCAAGGAGCTCCTTGAAACAAGCAAGTGGATGTGAGCAGATGTGTTGAAACATCTATATGACATTTTACATTCACTGGACCCTGATTTTATTTGTATTTCTCGTATCATCTCAACTCTTTCTGGAATTCCAGATGTTTATATATTTCCTTTTTTTCTTCTAAAGAACTTATATGATAGGCATAAGGTATTCCTTTTCTTGCTTATTTGAAGCGAACAGTGTTTTGTGTGTGTGTGTGTTAGTAGTTTCTGTGTGTTGAACTATGACCACAAATCATTCATTCATTCAATCATTCATTCATTGAATTTATTTTGCAGCAAACTGTTTCTCCATCCATCTATTCATTTGTTTTTGTTGTCTATTAAAGCACAAACTCAAATAATTTGCTGTATTTTCAGTTGCATTAAATGTAGAATATTTTTTAAATGTTAAATTTTTTTCTCTTTTCATTATTTATTTATTTATTTATTTATTTATTTATTTATTTATTTATTTATTTATTTATTTATTTATTTATTTATTTATTTATTGTTATTACATAAAATAAAATTGGTTGTTCAGGTTCTGCAGAACAAATGTTAAAGCATGAAGTACTCAACTTTGTGCTAAAACAAAAGAGAATGTTTGTGTTTTGCTATTTAAAACTAGGTCAGTATATAATTTGATTTCTGAAAAAGAGGACACTCAATCCAGCCTGGAGATTCTTGAATATAATACAATTTTACTCAAATAGGCCTTTTTGAAATTAAATATATTCAAATTATGTGGGTCTGTATGGATAGAAAATTAAGTTATATCATATTGAAAAATAAATCCTTTAACCAAAAACACAAATTCAGCTTCTCAAAAGTTACTCAACATGATTTATTATGCCTCCAGAAGTCAATCTGCCACAGTTTGTGATTACAGAAATCACTTTAAAAAAGTATGTATTTTCTCAACATAATCTCAAAACACAACATAAGAATTTTTAGTTTTCAACTTTTACGTGACAAATACATGAAAAAAGAGACAAGAACTGCAGCACTTGTGTATTGGCATTTTGTTGATAGATTATGAAGAATTTTGCCTCTGCTCCCTTTGTTTGTAAACAGAATACAGCTTCTAGGAGATCACATCACACATATTAGAGTTCTGTGTGTAAAGTGCAATATATTTGAATATGTAATTAATGGCTCCCATTGAAAAACAATGAAAACTGACATTATCATGAATATATAAAAAAATTTAAGTATGTAATAAGGAAGTTGTGGACCTCCTTACCATAACTGTTAATATGATTTTAATCAGGTCCATTTGAAGTTTAAAGGGGCTGTATGTGCCCTCTGAAATATGTTGAGTTTCACATCTCTGGTGAAGTTATTAGAAAAGCAGAAAAAGATGAAGCCATGTGATTTTCTTTTTTTACTTCAGTTAAAACTTTGCATGGATGTCAGAACTTCAAAAATCAACTTCATACTGAGTTTAGTGGAGGTAAAACATCTATGTGGAAGGAATACCACCTGCAAATAAGTAGCATGTGGTTTTCATGGACATACACGAAAAGTTCTGCCCCTAAACAAATATACTGCATATAATGTAATGATTTAATATTATATAATATAATACAGTCCTGTCCGGCTCAGCACCACCAAAACAATTACAACCTCAAAAAAAGTGTTTACTGCAGTAAAAATAAAACCTTTCAGGAAATACTGAAGACATTTGAAAAAGGATTTCTCTCTGAAGGCAGACTGTAACGCTGCACTTTAAGCATACTTTTCATTCAATTATATCAGAAGTTCAGTCCGAGTCTAATACTTGATCCAAAACTCTCTCTTCAGTTCAGTTTCTTTATTTTTGCCCCTCTATCTTGTTTCTGTCATACCTCCTTTGGCCACTGGAGGCTCTTCATGGATATTACCTTCATGCTAAAGCAGGTGTATTTGTTCTCCTCTAAATTCAAAACCAGGTTTCTAATGTGTGGGAGGATTTGAACTCCATTTTGCCCTTCAAATATCTCGTATATTGTCGGTGTCAAGCCAATGGTAGAATGGTTGAATGGTAGATTCCGGTGTTTTTCACAATTATGAAATTATTGGTGAAAACCATTAAACGTCTTCGCCTGACAAGTTAATGCTTTTATATAGTCTTACATATAATCTACCATAGGAAACTGTTACTCTTGTGATTTTGACCTAAAATATGATAATATTTAATCTCTGTTAGAATAAATTGTGTTTCTAAAATGTGTGTTTTAATGAATACAGACTTTTAAATTTGTCATTAACCAGGAGCTTTCCTCAAAATGTAATAGCAAAGAAATCATGACCTCTGACCCAACCCCCCACCCCAAACAAAAAAAAAAGTAGGCCAGCTGCCATCCTTTAAGCTTTTCGAGGCTGTGTAAAGATTGCCATCAGATAACACAACAAAAAGCTTTTAAGAATGGATTAAATTTGGGAAGACGTTCTATAAACAGCCAAGCAAAACTTAGACTTCCTTTACCAACATAAAAATCTAGAATATTTCTTTAACGATCTTTGATTTCTAAAACACCCTTCAGGTCGGCTCTGATGAGGCAAACAAATTCATTCCTTATATTTTTATGAAACGTCATTACAACTTTCCCAGCTTCAGCACTTCGACTGTATGTCCTTATATCTTCCAGCCGGAGCTGAGATCTAGTTTGTACATCAGCTGTGCTTTTTTCACCGCAGCAAGTTCTTGCAGCTCACGAAGTGGACTTGGCCCGTTTGTACAGCGGATGTGCTTCCTGCCGCAACAGGGATTGGAACCCTGGTACCCCACGCTCAAGGTCAAGTCTTAACCAGACGCACCACCAGAGAGGGAGACTCCATGATGGCTGACATTTCCTGCCCTGTCTGATTTGGCCGTTGAATAATTGTAACTCAGCAAAAACCAAGATAAAAGCTCCGCTGCAGTGAGGCTTTGCAAATACTTCTGAGTTTTCAGTGTTTTCTCTACACTTAACCCCACTAACAGAAATACAGAGGAGGAAGGTTATAGGAAGATTAGATTTATGTTTTCTTTCCTGGAGAAAAAAAATAAAAAAACCTTTCTCTGTGAGAAGCAACATCATAACTGCAAAGTTAACTGTCCAAGTCTGGACTGGCCGCCGAGCGTTTGTCACATCCTGTATCGCTCGCACACAAACACTCATTCGAAATCTGAGAGTGTGTTAGACCTCTCTTCCTCCTCACCCAGAGTTCCTGGCCCCAGGGGGTGGAGGGTCTCTTCAGCCGTCTTACACGTCCAACCCAAACACACGGCAACCTGCAGGACCGTACGAACACACACACACACACACACACACACACACACACACACACACACACACACACAGACTGGCAGCAGACCACATCAGAGGGGGTCCGTTCCTCCTCAAGTCCACAGGTCTCTGGATAAACATATTATTCTGGATTAAATGTTTCCCATATTTGTTGTTCTTTCCTTCGAGACTCCAGGTGGAATTGGTACAAAACCAAAAATCATATGTACATTCCTTTGAAAGAAACACCCGGCCGAGAGGGGAGCTCTGAACGGGGAGCAAGAATTCCCTTTCGGAGCGAGAACTTGTAACAACATTTGTGCCGATTTTTCGATTGCCCCAGATTCTTCGTTACAAATCTAACAAAGGCGACGCTGTGTTGTTGAAGAGCGTTCTGCCTCCTTCACTGCAACTCATGCTGCAAGACCACTCGGCCCTCTCTGCTCCGTAGCGGTGCGCTGGCTGGCCCCGAGTCAGACCCGGTAGGTTCACGAGTTGCTGACCCTCGCAGGGATGCTGCAGTACGCTTTCAATGGAGATAGGAGGTGACAGCTGAGGAGCGGCGTCGGCCACCGTGAGGCCTAAACTGAAGACTTCAAGGGCAGATGGTGATGATGGTGGAGTTCTGCTCAATTATGCAATTATGCTCAAATTACTGCCAGAGCTTCTTGCTTTATCAGGACCTGGGCTGTAGCCCGGAGCGAGCCAACGGGCGAGGTGATGATGTGCGGTGAGAGATCACAGGCTGCCCTCCTAGAGACCCCATGGCTATGGTAATGTGTCTGAGCCATAATGGGCCACCAGTTGGGTGGATTTAAGGATGTATGGATGTATGGGTGGATGGGTGGATGGATGGAGACACATGGTGGAGAAGCATCAACCAACACCTCACCCAGTTTATGAATAGTAAAGATGATGCACCTTGCTGAAGCGCTTCACTTCCTGCATACTAATCCAACCCTGTGCACCAGCAGAGCAGCACAATGGGCTGAAACGCGTTTGTTTCTTCCTGATGTGTTTATTTTTGTAAACTGCGCAGCGCCCCAACTTTTTTTTTTTGCGCAGCGGTGGGGCGTGCGCTGTGGACAGAGTGTTCTCTCACTGCGGCTCGTTTGATGTCTCCCTCACTCTCTCCTCGCTCTTTGGACCCTGGAGACATTACTCATGCATAATCGCTGTGTGTCTTTCTGATCTGCCTCTATCTGCTGCTGGTGGAGGTTAATGCGCAAAGCCGAAGCACGCTTACTAAATTAGAGGCGAGCAAGGCTCAACTCACTCCCCTGCGCAAAAGAAATAAAGCAAACAAAGGCAGAGAGGAGTTTTGTCGTTGTTTATTGAGGTGATTGGAGGGCCGGTCCAGTTCTGGTTGGGCTCCACTCGCGTTCTCACACGAAGATGCAGCTTTAAACACATTCCCACCTTGTTCTGCTCAATAAAACCATCCAGTGCTGTAATACATCATCCTCACCATACATTAAGCTGGAAAATCAGGGGAAGTGATGTGATTGGAGGAAGGCTCCTGGACGGCTCAGTATTCTGGTGAGGGCTCTCTAACTGTAGAGGGGGCAAAGAGGTCACGAGGTGTGTGCATGTATGTGTGTGTATGTGTGGGTGTGCGTGTGCGTACGTGTGTGTGCGTGCATGCCAGTGTGTATGTGTGTGTATGTGATGGCAGCATCACCAGTCCTCCAGGGCTCAGCAGGCTAATTAATAATGAATCCCAGAGAGTCTGTGTTTGAAATGCAGATGTGCAACTGCCGGCTCCGCCTGCTCCTTCAGAGGGACGTGTGTGTGTGTGTGTGTGTGTGTGTGTGTGTGTGTGTGTGTGTGTGTGTGTGTGTGTGTGTGTGTGTGTGTGTGTGTGTGTGTGTGTGTGTGTGTGTGTGTGTGTGTGTGTGTGTGTGTGTGTGTGTGGGCCACAGGGGAGAGCATGTTGGCTGGTTATAGCTGTGGCAGAGAACTTGCTCATATCCTACGTGAAATTCATCGGGGCCATTCATTAAACATTGGCTGCATTTGACTTTCCGTGCTGCATTTTAAGGGAAGAGGAGCAGCAGGAATAAGTGAAGATTGTAGAGAAATTCTTGTTCCAACAACTGCCCTCTTCTTTTTTTTTTTTTGATTCTCCAAATGCTCCCGAGTCCTTCTCTCTTGTTCACTGGTGTGACCGAGGCCTCAACCCCTGAGCTCCTCTCTGGGCTCTCAGCACAGAAGAGGAGAAGAAGCAGGAGGACGTGGAAGAGGAGCTGGAGAGCGGCTGAAGAGCATACATTACATTTCTACAGACTCTACTCTTCTTCACTTTCACTGCTTTTCATTTAGAGCACTGTGTGTGCGTGTGTGTTTGAGCGGTTTGAAGTTTAACAGATGGTAATGTTATGTAGATTTTTTACCAGCCATGGCTCCTTCACTGACCCGGGAACAATATACTAGCCTCTTCTGCAAACAGCACCTGTAACACACACACACAGACACACACAGACACACACAGACACAAGAATAATCTCTCTGACAAACATTGTTTGTTTGAGGGAAGGCAAGGGGGACAAACAGTTTCAATTTTGTCTGGGTGTTTCAAATTCTGGTAGATAATAAAAAATAATATTGCAACAATTGCTTTGGCTCGCAGTGTTTGTTCTGCAGGTGTAGAAGGTGCAGAGACATTTTCAGGAGCTGAAAGACTCCCTGACCCCAGGCCTCTGTGCTGTTGTGACTGAATTCACTTTCTAATTAACTAGAAACCAAAAATAATTTTACGCTGGAATTTGCATCATAGTCGGGAATGCTAATGTCCAAACCTTAGACGTTTCCATCAAGCTCCTCATTGCAGGTTTTAACTTTTTTTATGAATCCCCCTTGGAAATTAAAAGGCTTAAATTTGAGGGAGGCAGACTTAAAAACACAAAAGGAACTATCTATTATTATCTGTCCTGAATTCTGAATGTTTCACTTTTTCCTTAGTGTCTAATATTGTAATGAACCTCGATAAATTTATGTGTTTTTATTAATTTGCACAGGGACAAGATTTATTACTATAGCTCTGCTGCACAGTCAAGTATGAAGCTGTAATAGAAAAATAGAAAAGTAAACCGTTGTGATGTATTTCCTAAAAATTAATTAATGAATCGAAGCAATATAGTTTTAAATGTATTTTAACCACATTTTGTGTTTTTATGTATAGTTTTGTTTATCAAAAATGTAAATACAAATATAGAAAAACGGTTAAATGTGAGACTTCGAAAATTCTGTTTTCTGCACGAAAAAAAACGTTTTTCTCGTGAATGAAATGTAATGAAAGCAAAACGACAATTAATGCGTAAAATCTCCGGAAGTTGCGTCTTCGCTGCCACCTTTTGTATTTTCGCATTTAAAGTCACTATCATATTTTTTCCCGTGCAATAAATGTTACAAAACTTCTTCTTCTTTTTAAAAAAAAAAAAAGATTTCTTGTAAAATCTGAAACGATTCCAGACGGGGGGGGGAAATACACCCAAACCTAGAACTTGAAGGGAAAATCCTTCAGACGCATTTTATCCCACACGCAGGACACTGGGTCCAAAACTTGTTGAAAAGCAAACCCCTGCTCTTTGATTATGATGTGCAGATGTCTGAAATCTCTCTCTCTCTCTCACACACACACACACACACACACACACACACACACACACACACACACACACACACACACACACACACACACACACACACACACACACACACACACAGGCTTAACCCCTTGAACCAGGGGTCTGGCAGTGCAGACCAAACAGACGCACCAGGCCTCATGCATTATGAATGTACATTTACACTTGGCGTGCCCTCATGGGATGAGCTTTAGCCGCATATGCATTCGGTTGTTCGGTGTGTCCAATGTATTTCTTCCTCCCAACCTTGCCTGAACACACGCACACAGACAGAGGGAGGCAGCAGTGTGGCTTGTGACTGACACCCTGCACTTCTGGGGGAGAAACAGCGCTTAGAAAGACGTTTGGAGACGAAGCGATGGTGAAAACAAACGACTTGTCAGCGGAATGATGTGGAATTAGTAGCGGGTTGGTTTCTGGAGGGCCCGTCTTGTCTAAACAAGGTGTCACTGTCCTTTTATTAGGGACTTCACGGGTTAATGGAAATATCGATTGTCTGGTGAGCTGTGTGCCGCGGGTGTCACAGATCAGTTTCAGGCTGAGAGATGACAATGATGAGGAATATGATAAATGTCTTAAAACTCAACTTAAACACACAATCTGAGTATTGAAAGTCATCCAATAAATGTGTTGATGAACGAATAATAAACGTACATTTAATTGATGTTATGTAAAAAAAAAAAAAAAAAAGCGAGTCTATTACACTGGTAAATAAATATATGTTGGACACTGTCAGCGCGCAGGGGCACAGATTTACGCGTCACGGGGAAAGTTTGCAAGAGGTCATGACACCAAGTGACAGGTCCCGCCCTGGGGCCCAAGGCTGTCTCAATAGCAGACTAAAGCCTGATTTATCTGCAGGCTGCAAAGTGGTGCACTAACGTGGAGAGAAAGAGACAGAGCGGGGGATGGATTAAAAAACAACAACATAAAATTTTAAAATGTTTCCCTGACGTACGTATTTATATCCACGCATGAAAAGAATTTTGTTTAGATTTTTAGCTTTTGAAATAATTTTCAGACCTGCATTGTTTTGGTATCACAATGAATAATAACAGTAGAAATACAAGAGTGGTCTCCACAGACAAATGGTCATATTAGACTTGGTCTCTTAATTAAACGACAGTGGTCACAATATGAGGTCAATGCAATTGTCTATATAGTGACACACATAACTATTACTGATGTGTAAATGTAATTAACTACAGAAAAAAAAACTCCAACCTGGAAGCAATCTAGTTTCATAATGCTGTAGAATACGCATATATTCATGTTCTAATGAATCATGCGTTACAATAACATTCAACTTATTTTTTTTTTCTATAAACTGAAGGGTAAAGTTAGAGGCCTACAAGAAGATGGACATAGATATTCCATTCTGAAAATAACAACGTATTTGGTTTTAAGCTGTCGTTTCAATGCCACCAAAAGGAGAGTATCATTGACAAATCTTTTTATTTACTCCGCTGCCTGCACAGTAAACAGCCCGAGTCACCAACACAATCACTGAGAGAGACTCACTCCCAGGCGCAGAGCAAACACAAACAAGGCGCGCAGCAAAGGCGACAAAACGCGCACTAAATAGCATTTCAAAACCCCCCAAAAATGACTGAAATTATGAGTCATTAGTTGCAGTGATTTAGCGGTAATGTGCACCTTGGTAGGAGAGAGCCCGCAGTGCTGCATGGTGTAAGTGTAGCAGGGCTGGCCCGGGTTATCTGTGAATGGGCTCTTTATTGGAGGCGCGGAGCGGGGATTTGCCTTTTATTCGCCTCGCTATGGAAACGCGCTCGACGGCAGAAAAATGTTGATGCGAATAAAAGGAATCAGCACAAGGAGCGTTTCTAGAGAAGCATCTGTTACACTTAGAAACTTAGACTATCGAGAGCAATACAACCCCCTCTCAAACTCCCTCTCCTGTCTACTTTATGCGCCACAAAAAAACGTAGACTTTATATTTGTAACAAGACAAAAAAAAAAAAAAAAAAAAAAAATGTCGGATGTGTTTGTTTCAACATTATTATGATCGCTTGGGTAAATTTTAAAGCCTCCAATTTTGAGCACATCCTCTGTTTCGGTTTGAAAATTAGTTTGGGAGACACAATTTTAAATGGAAAGTACAATATTAAATCGTTTGGCTGTGGCGTCCCATTCGTAAAACGACGCGTCTAAAAATGCAGGCGTCTCACTGTCAACCACTACTACAGTTTTCTTATATTACAATTTCATTCAGCTCCCCGTTTCATCCCATAACTCCTCAAACGAAGAGATCCAGTTCATCAAACTAGGCCACTAGAACAACACTGCGATTCCCATCAAATATTCAGCCACTTTCAGCCAACTTTCAAAGAGGAAAAGCTGCATCGAGAATGTACACACCGCGCCACGCTGTAATTATAAGAGGAATAAAACAACAAACACAATCTGATGAATTATTTTCCATCCAGCTAAGGCTTCCAAAGCTGATGTAGTCCCGTCACTTCGTCTCCTTTCAGGGCTGCTGCCTGTCACTGCTCCAGTGTTGTGTTTGGTTTTGTTGCGTAGCCTCCAGCAGCCCCTCTGTCCACACGTCCAGCCCGCGGTCAAGCTCACCTGCTCCGGGCCTCCTCTCCTCTCTGCGTCCCTGCGAGCAGCTTGTGGCTCGGCTCAGCGCTCTTTAATGACTTTCTGGTGGCTGCAGCCTTCTTTTATTTCTCCTAAATGTATGAAAATGTATGCAAATTTAAATCAAGCTTAACCTGGGAGCCCGAGCAATATATTTAATGGAATTTCAAACCAATAAGGAGACTGGGACGCGAGTCATCTAATGGCAAATGTAATTACGCAGATAAGTTAGCTCCTAGATATGCATATAGATCTTTTTCCAGCTCTGATGAGATTCTTGCAGACTTTAAGTATCTACTAGGTGAAATCACATTTTCTTCTCAGGTGGATCAAAATGTCTTTAGCTTCCATTTGTGTCTGAGGATCACATATTTTCTTATAATGGCAAAATTGTGTTTGTCCTGCCAATAGATTTTTTTTTTTTTTTTCATTTTTGAAAAAAACAAATTATATACTTGATACTTTCTCATAATAGGACTATTTAAGTGCTTAATTTTTGTGCCTGACCAACATGGATGAATATAATAGCCCGTGCGTAAAAACAGTGTTCAGAGGTGTCGCTCAACAAACACCTGAGGAAATGTTCTCCAAGTTAATAATTAGCAATGAGACCTGCTCTTAGTTTGATTGCATCCTTCTAAATTAAGTGCTGGCACGTCTAAGAAATGCCATTGCGCTTTAATCTCGTTCGCATGCGTTCAGGGGTGACAGGAGCGCCAATAAAGTCGTGCGTAAATCAGTTGGAAACTTTAATTAATAAACAGGAACTGCGCTCCACGCTCACATCATTCCACAGTCAGACCCACTGGACCAACACTTCGACATACTTCCGGTTCGACTGGCTGTAACCCTTTCCTCCCTGCGGCGCTGCTTGCAGAGGCGGAGGATAGCGAGGTCTGCGTCGTCATTGGCGGAGCCGTGTCGTCAGCGCGTCTTGGTCGCCCTGTGAGTGGCGGCGGAGGCTGTCAGTCAGCTTCGGGACTGCTGCCGAGAATCCAGGGAGAGGGAGATGTCAGAGGCTGAGCTGCTCCCTCCATTCAGTAGCATTAGTGGGGTTCAGCAGCCAGCATGGCCACAGCTGCCTCCAGCCCCTACACCCTGCTCAGCTCCAGCCCCATGATCCACCCGGACAGCCAGGCCATGCAGCCTGCAAGCCCCTACAGAGGACACCAGAAACTGCTCCAGAGCGACTATCTGCAGAGCGTCCAGAGCAACGGACACCCCCTGGGGCACCAGTGGGCGAGCAGCCTGTCGGAGGGCAGCCCCTGGTCGGCCTCCATGGAGCAGCAAGACGTGAAACCTGGCCGAGAGGACCTGCAGCTCGGCATCATCCATCACCGCTCTCCGCACGTCGCACATCACTCCCCTCATCACAACAACCATGGCAACCACCCGGGAGCGTGGGGAACCCCGGTGTCCCACAACTCCTCCATCACCAGCGGGCAGCAGCTTAACATCTACTCCCAGACGGGTTTCACTGTCAACGGCATGCTGGACCACGGAGGGCTCACACCTCCACCCAACCCGCAGGGCCAAGGCATGCACCCGGGCCTCAGGGACACACTCAGCCCCGAGCACAGCGACCTCGGCGGGCACCACTGCCACGACCACTCCGACGAGGAGACGCCGACTTCGGACGAGCTGGAACACTTTGCCAAGCAGTTTAAACAGAGGAGGATCAAGCTGGGCTTTACGCAGGCGGACGTGGGTTTGGCTCTGGGCACGTTGTACGGTAACGTCTTTTCCCAAACGACCATCTGCAGGTTTGAGGCTCTGCAGCTGAGCTTTAAAAACATGTGCAAACTAAAGCCGCTGCTGAACAAGTGGCTGGAGGAGGCAGATTCAACCACGGGCAGCTCGAGCAGTATAGACAAGATCGCAGCTCAGGGGAGGAAGAGGAAGAAGAGGACGTCCATCGAGGTCAGCGTCAAGGGAGTTCTGGAGACGCACTTTCTCAAGTGCCCCAAGCCGTCCGCGCCGGAGATCACCTCGCTGGCGGACTCGCTGCAGCTGGAGAAGGAGGTGGTGCGAGTTTGGTTTTGCAACCGGAGGCAGAAGGAGAAGCGCATGACGCCGCCCGGGGAGCCGCCGCCGCACGAGGGACCCTATTCTCACGGCGGGAGCGCAGGAGACGCATCGTCGTGTCACGATCTCTGACCGCAGCACCGGGAGGGATCCCGACCTTTCGACCCCCCCTCACCCGACTTTCCCCGCGACACCCTCCCCCCTTTTCCCCGGCACAGACTCTCTGTGCGCGCGGGGACGGAGGACGGTGGCGCGCTCCTCCCCGGCCCCGCTGCGCCTCGTCCCGGTCCGGACTCCTTCACACGCCTCCAGCACTGAAACAATAACAATAACAAGAGATACCTGCTCAAGCCTTTGTCATTTTCTAACCTGTCCATGAGGGCATTATGACTCTGTACCGGCATATCGAAACGTCACAAGTCACATCACCTTCGGAGCGCGTCAGTTTGGTTTTTTTCTACATCACGGATATAAATACAAAATGTGCCTATAATAACCTGCCAGCGCCTTTGGTTTGTGTCACCACTTCTCATCAGCTCTACAATAACTAAGAAGGGGACTGATGCTTTTTTTTTATTTTTGTTTTTTGGGGGGCTTTTCCTCACACACACAAACACCACACACACTGTTGTGCGATCAAACAAATAATAATAATATCACTTTTCTTAATTGATTTGCAGCAGCACCAGAGGCCATTTTTACAGTCCACCTCACGCTTCCCTCGGGTATTTACGACGCTTTAGTTCTCACCCTATTTACATCCATTATTTTGTAACATACACGTAGCAAATCTGTAATTACCATTATTTTTATTTCTGCAACCATCACTGCAGTCTTAGAGATGTTGCTGCCGACATTATAGCACTTGGAGGATTTTTCTTTCCTTATTAAATTCCTCCCTCATGGCCTGTAGCTTATGAAGCCACACACACACACACACACACACACACACACACACACACACACACACACACACACACACACACACACACACACACACACACACACACACACACACACACACACACACACACACACACACACACACACACACACAGTTCCTGCTATTTATTAATCCATTTGTTTGATTTCAATCATCATCGACCATAGAAACTGTGTGGACTCTGAACCAGAGCCGAGAATAGAAAAAGAAGGGTTGACGACGCTATACACCTGCCTATAATTTTAAATGTACGTTCAAGTATCAAAATTTTATAATCTTAAATACTCCTGTTATTTGGTTTATTTCTTAAGTATTTTTTCGAATATTGTACAGTTTTATATATTACCCTTTTGAAGTCATTAATTTAAACAAATGCTCTTAGTTATTCATGCACTTGATTAGCAATGTTTAAAAAAAGAAAAAAAAAAAAAAGAAGAAAGCAAACGAAAAAAACCCACAATATTTTCAGTAAGATTGAACTGTTTCGGCGGTTTTATTCGAAATTTCGATGACAGCTCGAGTAATTATTTATTTTCAGTATCAAAGCTTGTATTATGTTTTGAAATAAACTATGTATGTTGTAATAAACGATTTTCTTGGTACAACTGTTCACTGTCTAAAACAGCATTGAACTTCTGATGAGTGGAGTTGGAGGCAGGACTCAAATCATCACAGTTATTGTAATTATTTAAATAGTGAAAGCAATAAATAAAATGTATATTAATTTTCAGTGCTTCACAAATTTTCCATACGTCACATTTCATTCTCGACTTAATTCTAAATGCATTTATTTTGTGTGCTTGTTTATACGCACAGCAGCAATGTGTTGTTTCCCAGCTCAGCCTTTTTCCAGCTTCATGTCAGAAGGCAACTTTTTACAAATCTTTCCTGTCACTCGCAGCTGTAACAGATCCAGAGGGTTGATCAGGACCTGGACTGCAGGTCTACAGGCTCCACGGATCACAGAAAAAGAAAAAGGAACAAAAAAAAAAAAGAAAAAAAAAAGAAAGAAAACCTCACACGCCTTCTCCAGCATGCAGTTCCACTGAAATGTTATTGTCCGGGCCCTCTGCCCTCCTCAATCAGACATGCGTGATTTATCGCCTGGGCCGCTGGGCCTGACAGCGAAACACAATGACACACACACACACACACACACACACACACACACACACACACACACACACACACACACACACACACACACACACACACACACACACACACACACACTCAGACAAACACAACCAGAAGCAGATGAATCTCATTTCAAAGAGCTGTGTATAATTGGGCATGCAAGGGGTGAAATAGAACTGAGTTCCTCTTAAAAAAAAGAAAAAAAGTATATATTTCTATTTCTATATGTATCGTAATGCCCTGAGATAATTTAGGGTAGAAGTGGGCCTGTAGATGCAGCACTGTTTAAATGAATCAAAAATAGATCTGGAGAGGGAGAGTGAAGGAGGGAGAGAGGGAGGAGAGGAGAGGCGGAAGGGTGCTAGGCCTTGCCTTGAAATGGAGAGCCTGACTGGAATACTAATGTGTCTGAATTTATGCATCTCCTCAGTCTGCAGCCCTGAGAGGGGGGTGGGGGAGACAGAACCAGGGAGAAGGAGGGAGAGAGGGAGGGAGGGAGAGAGACAGAAAGGGTGCGAGGGTGGAGGTGAAAGGGGGCGGTTATGTGGAAGAAAAGTAAAACCATGGCTGATTGATTCCATCCATCTATTTTAGTTTGAAATAATCCCTGATTTCTGTGAGGGGGGGGCAGAGGAGGGAGAGTGGGGGTAAAAAAAAAAAAAAAAAAAAAAAAATGACCCTGGGAAGGAAGAAGAGCCAGAAAGCAAGAAAACAAGCAAAGCAAGACAAGGGTCCAGAGCGAGCGCTGCAGTATCCTTGAGCCTCTTCCTCTTCCTGCCTCCGTCCAGCTCACCGTTCAAGAAGAAAAAAAACACCTTTAACTCTTTCCAAATATGTCTTTAAAGTGTAACCTGTACCTCCACACAAATAACTCACCAGCGTAAAAATGATTGACAGGAAAATGTGCAAAAGACAGAGAGAACAATCTAACAGATGCCGGATGAAAGCACACGTCAGAGGTATTAATGGGTGAACTTTAGATAATTATTTTTCCAAAATGTTCAGGTGTGGGGTGGCCCGCTTTGCACTCTGGGAGATAATTGAGCCTGAGGATCAGCTCCTGGGTGAGTGTGGACTGATGATCAGACAGGAGCAGCAGCAGTGACTTGGTGTAGTAGCAGTTTGAGGGCTGAGCAGAGTTGTTTACCGGAGGATGATGGAGCGGGGATAATAGCAGCGGCTGACTCACGCCTTTTTGGTGATTACATCTCATCTCAAACCTGCTGTTCTCTTCCAATCACACTCCGTGTCCTGTTTCCAAGACGAGGAGAGTTGAGATGGCAAAAAGTGTAAAAAAAAAAAACCCAAACAAACAAACAAAACAACAACAACAAAAAACAAAGAGCGCCAAATTTCTTCTCAATAAACTGTTTGCCGAAGCCTTTAACAGTCTTATTATTCCTTGAGAAACACCTCTGAAGGTTGGTGAAATGAAGAAAATGCAAGAGGATTAAAGAGCTTTAAAGGAAGGTGGTGCAGCGGTTCAGTCAAGGAAGTGTGTGAGGCCTTGATATAGTGTTTGCAGTAAAACTAGCAAGGTAGGAGGTCAAAGAAAGGACAGTGAACATCACATTTCTCTTTAATTAGACGGGAGGAAAGCGCGGGCCTGCAGTCTACTGGCAGTGCTGAGAACCAAACAGCAGCACCACATGAGAGGAGCAGTATAATGAATATGGGCGGCTGCAGGGGCCACGTGGATCTCTGACTTTCACACACCAATCGTGTCCCTTCTTTTACTTAAAGCTGACTCAGTCACCAACTCTGCACAGCTGATTTATATCGCAACAGCCTTTGCTGTGTCACACTCGTCAGTCACTTCTGGTCAGATCGGGTTTGTTATTAAGGTTTTCTTTGCACACATAAAATTAATTTGACTAAAAAACGGCTTTCTTACGGTTATAGTTCCACACATATCGAGAGTCTGCTGGGCTATTCAAGGCTGAAGTTACCAGTTTTTAACCTGACACCTTAAAACTGAGCTTTGGATTGGCTGCAACAGATACATTAAAAAAAATACAACATCCCTGTAAAGCTCTTTTTTTGTAAATTATGCACTCATTTAACATTCAAATCTATTTTGAGTTGTCTGACTTATAAGTTAAAACTATAAAATATAATTGGAAAACTTTTCTTAATGTGTGATAAATCTCCTCATTCAGTCATTTTCATATTAAATTCTGGGGATATTTACCTAACAGAATCCTAATATTTTGATATGTACACGCCAGGATTCTCTCCAGTTCTATTTATTTTGAAATGATGGAAAAATCTAAGGAAAATCCAGAATTAAGTATTGCTTTATTGAAATTACTTGTGAGTTTTTGGGTTTACAAACAAAAGACAAACGAGTAAACAAACAAAGATATACATTCAAAGTTATTTAGATTTAATTATTTCTTTAAACTTAATTCAAAGTGAACAAATAGAAAGGAAAATACTTTTGCTCAATAATGTCTATGAAAAATAATGTCTTGATTTTGATCAATTCTGTATTATTAAGTTAATTTGTTTTTATTATAAAGTACTGATACTGAGCCTAATACAGTTATTTACATGAAAGACTGACTATTATCCCTCCAAATGAAAGGGAACGTGATGAAGTGCTTAATTCAGCTTAAATCTCTTTTGTAAAAAATCACCCAAAACTGAATAAAAATATATATATATCCAGCAAAACAATACTATTTTTAGAATAGTCATATTAAAGTACTGTGCAGAAGTTTTAGGCATACGTTGAGGGGAGAACCGGAAGAAGCAGGAGAGAAAACTAAACCACATCAACATGCTGCAGTGACCTTCCTCTAAAACTGCATCCTCACGTGTTTTCCACACCTGCCAGAAACTTTTGCACAGTGCTGAATGAATAGAAGCAGCTCCGTCTCACCTGTGTCAGAAAAATCATTTCTGGAGAGGAAATATTTGGGATTCTTTGATTCTCTGCGGTTGACAGATTTGTGATGTTTCCACACACTAAATTGCACTTTGAGAAGTATAAACATGTTTTTTTGGTGCTGCATTTCACACTTGTTGCAGGGGGGGGGGGGGGTGGACTTATAAACTCCCCCGTCTTGCTTGTGCAGGGCGCTGGCACCACTTCACAGTGAAGTGCGACCAAAGTTGATAGCTGATCGCTGCAGGCCAGAGGACCTCTCCTGGTATTGATAATGTGTTAGGGGACCGTCGGCTGGGAATCAATTTGAGCTGCAGCCAGGGAGAGCAAAAGAGAGCGTGGTGAAAGGAGGTGTCAAAAAGGGGGGGGGGGGGGGGGGGGGGGGGAGAAGAAGACAGAAGACAGAAGAATCTGCAATAGGATTAATGGTGTAACCTAAAATCAATTTCACATCCTCAGTTCTGGCTTCATCCTGACGGGGGCAGGGCTGAGGGAGGGGGAGGAGGGGGGTGTGAGACATCCAGCCAAACTGATCCCAGTGTGAAAGTCAGTAGGGATGAATAGAAAAAGAATTTAAGTTCCTCGTAGCCACGGGCAAAAAAAAAAAGTCTTTTCGATGAGAGGAGCTGAAAACCTGCAGAAAGCTGGTGTCTCTACTGCCGTACACAGAGTCGGTGACAAAGAATTAATTGTGGAAATTGTGTCAGTAGAGCAGCTGCCTGTGTGATCTTGTTGCTCCTCTGTGTCGGGGTAGTTATGCTCATGCCTGTGCACTCGCAGAGACAATTAAAGCCGCTTTGCTTTTTGAGCAGAATCGTACCTCCATTAAGGAACACAATGAACACAAAGTGACATCAACAGGTTTTCTCCGCCAGCGTGCAAACTCTGGTGCGACGTCCGGTGGTCTCGCACGGCTGCACCGCCACAATCAAGAGGTGCTGCGTCACCACAGAGCACCGTGAGCAGGCTGGTTCAACTTTTTAAAAAAAAACAAACAACATCTGAAGCCTGGCCACCTGAGACTTATGCAAGCTAAGAAAACTTTAGTAGATTGCGGATCCCATCACCTGAAACTTCATTCCTTCAACAACCAGTTGACCCAAGTTGGAAACCAGCCAATCACATGGCAGCAACTCAGTGTATTTTAGGTATGGGATGGGATGAAGATGAGCGGTCAACGTTCAAATATAAGAATGAGGAAGTAAGGCTCTTTGGATCAATTGAGGATAAACAGCAGATGAAACCAGCCGGCCTGAGTATTGCTGCTGGCCATGTCTGGCAGGATAACACATCAGGTTCGCAGAGCTTGAATCTCTTCTCATCAGTCCACTGTCGTCCATTGACCTCCAGACCCTAAACCCAACCGAGCACCGGTGAGACATGGCGGAACTCAACATTCGTGTTGTGTGATATTGTTATATTCAATAGGGATCAAAATCTCAGAGCAGCATCATTCAGCACCTTGTTGAATCTACACCACCAAGAATTAAGGCGGAAAAGTAGGAACATCCCAAAAGTAGCAAGTAGTACCTCCAGAACTCAGGGCGTGTCTCACGAGGAACCTGGAAGGGAGGAAATATCCAACTGCTCACTTTCTTAGTCAATTTTGACATTGAATCATTATTAAAAGAAGTAATTATGTATAAAAACAAACTTCCACAAAATATGGCTCAAACATAAACAAGATATACATTGCAAAGCCAAAAGTGATCACAGTCATGCAAACATCAAAACGCTATTTATATCCTGTGGCTCACAGCAGCCATGAACAGTGATACTGTTTGATGTGAAAAATATATTAAGTTCAGTTTCATTAATCTGAAATTTACTGCTTCAGTTTGTGCTGCGATACTGTTGGAGCTCAAATTCAGCTGCCTGAATTTCAGTCTCAGCTCGTCAGAGTGGCAGTGATGCTTCACCCATTCAAAATACACCTTTTTGAAGTGTTTAATCAGTTGTTGTTTTTTTGGTTTTTTATGAGGTGGTTTAGTATATTCAATCAATAAAAAGAGGAAATAGATTGTATTCCCTTTCTGTGATTAACTCACCTACACCATACAGTTGTTGTTATTTCTCTCCTCATCCCTCCTGCACAACTTCATATATTTGAGTTCCTTCAACTTAATAAGAGTCCAAGTGACATTAGTGAAGCAAAACCGAATTATATCCGGAAAAACGTGTCGACATTTAATTCCCAGCTGTGACACAAACGAACCAGTGGAGAGGGTCAGTTTAACCATGTTTGATGAAAATATGTGTTGTCATTTATGTTTTTGTTAAATTCACGTTAAGACGGAATATATATTTTAAAAAAAATACAAAAACAACATCAGACATCATGCATGCATGTTAAATATTTTACATTTAACCAAACAACAATTTTGTCTGTAACACCAACAAGTAATTTCAACCCTTTACGGGGCAGTCAATGGAATACCTAAACACTTTCTTTTTTAAACTTGCGATCTAATGCAGTTTTATACCTTGTATTTTGTAGTAGAATCTGGGAGAAATGTAAAAGCTGACCACATTGCCCCTATTTCATGATATATAACCTAACATGTGTGTAACTGTGATGCTTTTCTTGTCAGGTGTCTGTAAGAACTTACATATCAACATCTTTTATTATTACCACCGACTGGGAGTAAGAGCTGCTTATTAAAGGCAAAGTGGCAAAACGCTCAGAGGTTCACAATTGTGTCACAATTTGTCATTCTTTGCACAAATTCCAACAGAAGCGACGTCGATTTCAGTGTGTCGCACCTTATTTTCTTTGTCAATCTTTTTTTTTAAAGAAACACAAAGAAATGAGGATGTTGCCAAATCTGATCACCTGAAGGTTCCACTTGTACAAACATAAGTCGTCATAACATAAAACAACATACAGATTTTTGCCCAATCTTATATTTCAATTACACTTGACTTAGTAGCTGAACCAAATCATGTAATTGAGTTGGGGTTACTAATGCCTCAAAAAAGCTTTTACACAATATTATTTCATGTTTTTTCCAGTGTGACATGTTTTTAGAGGCGCTTTTTGTTCTTCCCACTTATACCATGCAAGCATAACTAACAAACCCCTACACATGAGGGAGCGTGTGTGTGTGTGTGTGTGTGTGTGTGTGTGTGTGTGTGTGTGTGTGTGTGTGTGTGTGTGTGTGTGTGTGCACGCACGAGAGAGAAGAAAGGCCTGTTTATGGCACAGAGAGAGTAAATCACTGTGTCTGATATCTTCATCTGAGACAAAGGGCTGATCACCGCTCGTCCTGCTTGTTTCACATTAACTCATTATCACACACGCTCACTCCATTAATTTTCTTGCTTTTATTAGCAGCAAGAGTGGCTACACACACACACACACACACACACACACACACACACACACACACACACACACACACACGTATGTATATATATATAAAAATATAGGCACCGCGAACCGAAGACAAGCACTGCCTCTACCTCAGCTGACAGCTAATGGCTTCATTAGGAGCAGCGTGTTAATTGGCTGACTTTGGGGAGACGCTTGTTAATGAGGATAAATAGATTCACACCTGAGCGGGGCCCTGCCCAGCCTCAGCAGCAGTGTGGCAGCAGCCACAGGAGGCCGCACATGTGACTGCAGCCCCGTATTAACCAGCACACACGTCCACGGACAGGACGAGGCCCCCGTGTCCCTGCTCCTCTTCCTCCCAACACCAACGCACTGGTGTCTTTTTTTGCCTCGCTCTGCCAGGCGGACTTATTAGCCGAGTGGTTGATTAGCACCAGGAGGCCAAAACAAAGAGCAGTATGTCAAAGCAATTAGCCCCACTGTTTACCTCTCGGCTCCCAGGCTGACTGCAAAATGCATCTAATCCAGGAGAGAGAGAGCGAGAGAGAGAGAGAGAGAGAGAGAGAGAGAGAGAGAGAGAGAGAGAGAGAGAGAGAGAGAGGAGGCAGCCCAGACAGTCGCAGGAAAAGGACAACAGCTGGTCCCTGGGTCCTGTGTGTGTGTGTGTGTGTGTGTGTGTGTGTGTGTGTGTGTGTGTGTGTGTGTGTGTGTGTGTGTGTGTGTGTGTGTGTGTGTGTGTGTGTGTGTGTGTGTGTGTGTGTGTGCAGATGGATTGAGGCAGGAGGAGAGCTCCCATCACAAAGCACACACACACACACACACACACACACACACACAGTAGGTTTTTAAGGTCTAACGGGGACATTACATTGACTGACACTATTTTCTAGCAGAACAATTGTAAACTCGCCACTCGTCTAATGTGAACCACAGTTTGACCCTAAAACACTTCTTTTACTAAAATGCATTAATTTGCCTCATGAGGACAAACACACTGCACACAAAGCGATGTGTGTCATCATCGTGACTCTCACCTCAGTAAAACATGTCATCACCTTTACATGTATTCCTCTACATTACTTTAATGCTGTTAATTGAGGTGTTTTTAAAAACACCTTGTAACACTTCAATCCAACCCCACGGTGTGATTAAATATCTTCAAGGACTTTAATTTGTGAATAAGCAGATTTCTGTGCCATTTATAGGAAAAAGAAATGACTTTGAAGGTGTTAAACTGACCAAACTGACATGTAGTTCATCCTCTCTTACATAAAATTGCCCGAGAATCGAAACGTTTCTGACTGGATATCTGTGATTGAGTGACTACAATCTATTACCACAGCCCCACAATAATACACACTGTATGGCTTCTTACAAGTATTGAGTGGTTGTTTGGAAATAAAAGCTCCAACTGGTTTAATTTGCACAAATATATAATTATATAATGTATGTTTGGTTGGTAAAGAGGCAACATATGAAGAAGTGACTTATGGGGGTGTATACCATTTGAGACCACTAGATGTCACTGTATGACAACAGAACACTGCTACAGTGCCATTAAAAAAATAAAAAACTACAAAACCTCCATTCCTACCAAGTTTCATTGAGAAAGTGTAACTGGAGGATGGTGCAGTTACATCTGGACATGGGAAAATAAATTAGTCTTATACACAATGTGTTTTTCTCTTTATGGCATTTATTTATTTATTTAAAAAAAATGTTTTTGGACAGATGTGATTTGTACTCATGTGTGACTTGTAACCCATCAGTCTAATCCAGGGGTCTGCTACCTGCAGCTCTGGAGCAAAATTGGTCCAATCTCCTGGCGAAAGACAGTTAAAGAAGCTGGGATTAATAAAAATGGATAAAATAGCTAAAACTACACAAACAAAAATTGGAAAAAACATAAAAAAATGATAAAATCACTAAAAACATTTCTAATATAGCCTAGAAAATGCACAGCAGCTATAAAAAGCTAATATCTAAAAGCGATAAACAGCTAAAATAGCTAAGGTGCATAAAAAGCTAAAATAGCGAAAATCCTTGGGAAAAAAAGAAAATGCTCAAATTAGAAGGTGAAGCACAAAAACAATGTAAAGTTAAGTATATCTAAATTGTAATTAATAAATGTCATGAATGGCATTTTTTAGTTTTTTCTTCAGGTCAGATCGTTTGCATGATTTGTGGAGCGACACAAATTTTTTTTTGTAGAAAATCTCCAAAATTGCTCTTTAGGTCATAAAGGTTGCAGATCCCTGATCCAGTAGACTGACTGAGAGAAATTCATGTTTTATCAAAGGCAACATGGAAACTATTTATTCATGTTTTCTTACGATTGGCTACTTTGTAAGAAACTGAAAAAGAAAAGTGTGCCTTGCCATTACTGAACGCCTATCGATGTTTTCACCTTAACACGTGGCCTCATGTCACGGTTCATGTTTGTCTCCAGTACTTTTTGTGGAGTTCAGTGTCTCCAGTTTCAGGTTTCTTGGTTTCCCCTCCTCGTGCCTGATTGCTGTTCCTCACCCTGATGTCTTTCACCTGTGCCTGAGTTTGTGATCGTCGTCAGCTGGTGGCTTTGGTATAAATTGGGCTGTTCTTGTCTGCTCTGGTTTTTGGTCCGTCTGCGTTCTCTGTGTCTCTGTGTCTCTGTGTCTCTGGGTCTCTGGGTCTCTTACCGCGTTGCTGAGGCAGTGCTGTTAGTGGACTTCTGTTCCAAGAACCTTGAACATTTTGGTTTCCCTTTAATGATAAAATGACGGCCTGGGGTTCACCATAACGGTGTCTGGCATCACGAGCCCATCTCTCTCGACCCGTCACTTAAGCATCTAATCGTTTATGTTGAATTGTTTTAACAGTTTTGTGTCCCACAGTGATGGAGGACAGTGTACTGACTTACAATGTCTTACTTAATTTCCTGCAACTTCATTTTATAACTTCATCCTGAGCATTTGACATCCTGCAGGTCACAGGGAACGAAACAAACATTAATGTGCATGATGTCAGACTGTTTTTCAGTGCATGAAGATTGTGGACATGAATCAGAACATTTGTGTGAGAAAGTCCAGTTTTTACCAAGACACCTAACATCTAAGCCTCTTGTCACTAAACTCAAAGATAAAACTGAGTGTTTAGTTTGTCAAGAACAGATCCAGATAGAAATGAACACACTGAGAAATTAAAGGGGAAGAAAAACACAGAACAGGAATTTATCATCATGACAACCATCTGCTTTTTATTAAATGTATAAAAAAAACCACAAAAAAAAAACCACGCTGATATTGCATATAAGGGAAGTGAACTTGTGGCTCTGCTCTCCACAACAGACTTCGTTTTGGAAAAGAGAATTGTCCACCGTGACCTTAAAACATGTCCCAACCAAAAAACTACTGCTTTTACTCAATTGTGTCCCCATAGTGACACAATGTGGCTGTGAAAACAGATTGTGGTCTCCACAACACACACACACACACACACACACACACACACACACACACACACACACACACACACACACACACACACACACACACACACACACACACACACACACACACACACACACGGCAAAATGGAGAGATTGATCATTTACATAAGAGGACACAGAGCCACAGTGAGACTGTTCAACGACTATAAACTCAACATGTGCTGGGCAGTACTACCACCTAGTGGTGGCTACCGTCACTTGCAGTTTATAGGAGCATTTTAAAGAGAGGACACAAAAGGTGAAAGCATCTGCTTGGTCTCAGCCATCCGTTCTCACGGCTCATAATGAAGAAGAAATGTTTTCAATGTATCCCCTCACATGTTTTATTAAACACGATCGAATATTTACATTAACAGTATGATTGAGTCAGTCATGTGGGGAGAAAGATCGGGCTTCACTTAACACTCAGTTTGGCAGAAGTATGAAGCTGGTGTCAAATTACAGGCAACTGGTGATGAACATTGACGAACTTAGGACAATTGTAAGTGGTTGGAAGCTATTCAATAAAGAACAAGTTGCCATAAGTTGAATATAGGATGAATTAAAGGGCTATTAATATTGTATACATAGAGAGACAGACACACACATTCATGTTCACACCAATGCGCTATTTAGTTTTGAGCAACAAGCCACGCAGGCACAGGTAAAACATACACACCTCACACAGAAGTTCCTGGCCCAGTACCCAAAGCAATATCCTCGCTCTGAGGTGAGCGTGTCCACCAATAAATCACAATGTAAACTGGTTTAATATGACGTACTCATGAACAGACATGTCGTGTCCAGTGTACTCCATTGTGTGCTGCTGGTGTATCTACCAAAGTTAAACAGTGTGCCCCAGCTCACCTCGCAATACAAGTGTGCACCACAAGGTGGTGTGTTGAGACACTCAAAGATGCAGCAGGAGCAATACGCAACACAACAATTACTGAAGGTGTTTGATATTACACAGTAGTAGCTGCTATCTCTCTCCCACACGTCACACACCTCCACCTACTGGATCCAGAAAAACAAAACACCTTGTAACCTCACGTCTTTCTGAATATGATGCTACAAACGTTGCACACGACTCTTTGGGCAGTTTGTTCTGTTATTCTTGCAGCACCTCTCAAGCTCCACCGTGTTGGACGGTACACAACCATTTTCACATCTCTTCAGAAATCTTTAACCAGATTCAAGTGTGACCTCTGACTCAACCACTAAAGGACGTTCAGAGTCCTGAAGCCTCCTTTGATGACCTTCACAGCAGCAGAATATTTTTCTGTGGTCTTTATCAGATTCGCGTCTTTGAGACAACCTTGTCTCGGAGGTCTGCAGACATTTCAGACTTCATGCTTGGTTGATGCTGACATGCACTGTCCACTATGGAATCACAGGAGTGCCAAAATTAAAAGGAAATTAATGTGGAAGTATAAAGAGAATCAACAATGCAAAAAATATACAAAGGTAGTCATATTCTTTATCGATCTTGTCTTTGCTTATTCCATTTTGTCAATGCTTCTCCTGTTTGGTCTTTGTGTTTTCCCATTTGCTTTTTGTCATTGCATTTACTCGAAGAGTCAAGCCGTCTGGAAACGACAAAAGCAACACAATGCAAATCAGCAAGGGCTGTGGGCGGGTCTTTCTATTCAGGGTGACTAGTCCATACCTGATCACACGACTCCTTCTTGGATGACGTCATGTTGAGCAATTTTATTTCTTGCCAATAGATGGCACTGTTGCATAAGGAATAAGTTTGAAATGTTAACTTTTTTTTTTTTACTTTTACACATTTCTTATGTCTTGCACAATATTGTAAATGTCATTTCTTTGTTTTGGTAAGAAAAGTATTTTGTTTGATTAAGAATCCGCTGGTTATATTGGTTTTTGGTGTAATGTGGGTATCGACTAGCTGATTTGCATTGTATTGCTTTTGTCTTTTCCAGGCGGCTTGACTCATCGAGTAAATTCAATGACAAAAAGCAAAAGGAAAAGACAAAGACAAAACAGGAGAAGCATTAACAAAATGGAATAAGCAAAGACAAGATATAAAAAGAATATGACTACCTTTATGTATTTGAGATTCTTTATATTTCCACATATATTAATTTGGGCACTCCAGTGACTCTATAGTCCACTGTGGGTCATTGTCGAGACGGTGTGTCTCTTCCTAAATAATGAACTGAATTTACCACAGGAGGACTCCAATGAAGCTGTAGAGAAATCTGAAGAATGACCAGTGGACACAGAATGTGAATAAGACATAAACATAAAAGCGTGTGATTAATGATGCTCGTGTCCACCGATGGATTTTTAATCAGAAGAAACAAAGTGGGTGCATGTCAATAATGATCTTTAATGTCAATATATACAGAACTTGAAAGAAAAATAGAATTTTAAAAATCAAATGAAATAAATACAATATCATACAATTTCCACAATGTCTTTTTGAAGAGATATCCATGGAAATATTTATATATTTTTTTAATTCAGCCTCTCTGGTTTGACAGGGTGCGTCCCATCCCCCCCAGAGAATTCCCTACTGTTCCCCCACATGCTCTTCATCTTCCTCATCTTCATTACTTATATATACTTTTCTATATATATATATATTTTTTGCAAACAAGTTTCTCATTACCACAGTTTCACCTTCAAACTCGAGACGTCTTTTATCCATCTGCAGCTTATTTCGCCTTTTTCGATACATTGTTAGCATCACAAAGTAACACGAGTCAGACTGTGAATCTGAGAGCAGGAATGCAGGTTCTGTCCACACATGCATTTATGCTTCCAAAAGTGCTGGCAAATGATTTTGATTGAGGGATTTATTTTTTTTTAAATCTGTGACAAGCAGAATCTATTTTTTTTTTTTAAAGCAGTCTAACAGAGAACCTCAGTCAATATCATCTTGCCAGTACTCTCACACATAAATCATAACCTCACTTTGAAGAAAAGAAGCTAAAGAGAGCGAAAGCAAACCAGAGAAAGAGTGAACTGACGAGGGGGAGGAGGAGGAGGAGGATGGCAGAGCAAAGATGAAGAGTGGTGGGGTGGGGGGGGGCACAGTTTACCAAAGCAGCTTTGAATCAGCCAATCACAGTGAAGGAAAACATCAGCTGGTGCTTTTCTTCCCCATGCGAGGAAGAAAGAATGAAAGGCGAGAAGGGCGAGTGCATATGAAAGCTGTGGAAATAAATACAGGTCTGTCTGTCTCCCCAGCAGTAACAGATATGTGGTTGTCCCCTCTTCCTCTTCAGCCGACGTCTTCGCTATGCAAACTTGTCTTGCACGAGTGTGTGTGTGTGTGTGTGTGTGTGTGTGTGTGTGTGTGTAATAAATAGATTTAAAAAGGGAGACAGTAGTTCTGACTGGCCAAGACTCGGGGTTTGTGTGCGCGCGGTTCGTGTTTTTTGCGAATGAGAGTCCGACTGAGGGCGAGGTGGAAACTTGGAGGGCGATGGATGGGAGTCTACATGTCTGTTGAGGTGAGTTTCTTCATGCTGCGTCTCTGGGCCAGACTGGACGCTGCCACGGGCTCCAGAACGGGCTGGCTGGTCTTCTGGCTCAGAGCAGAATAGGTGGCGGCCATGGCTCCCTGGAAAAACATCATCATCATCATCATCATCATCACCTGGTTTCCACCTTGAAAAAACATTACATACATAAATTAAAGCTGTGAGCAGAACAGCCGGTTCACTTGTGTGGCTGTTTGTGGAACATCAGCTAAATAAGATAATAAATGGAAGCTCGGTTGGTACAGTGGTCACCTGGCAATCGGAAGGTTGCAAGTTCAATTCCCCATCTCCCGATGTCCACACATAGAAGTGTCCTTGAGCAAGACAGCGAACCCCAAACTGCTCCCAATGGATGGACTGGGCACCCTGCATGGCAGCCGCCCCCATTGGTGTGTGAATGTGATTAAAAAATGTAAATTGTTTTCTGGATTGCTCAAGCAGTGGAAAAGTGCACCTAAAAAAAGTGCCATGAAATTGCTCATAATCTAATTCAAACTTTGATATATTTCATATTTCTTATACTAAATATATTATTTCATTACCAATTTCAGCTTAGAAGTCATGAAAATATTCTTTTTTAAAAAAAATATATTACATCATTTTGGATCGGGTTATTTCCCCATTAAAAAAAAACAGAAATCATTTTTACTAAATGTTTTCTTGTATTAAATCACAAAAATGCAATACATTTAGCTGAACAACATTCTTATTTTTATGTGTGTACATTTTAAAGTGAAGTTAAATGAAATAAGAAGGATTTATGCTCTGTGCACCTAAAAGATTAAACTGCAATGGAAAAGTTTTTTTGGTCTCATTATTATTATTAGTATCATCCCTTCTATTATTTCCATATATTTTTCTTCTAATCTGATTTAAACTGTAAAATTTATTGGTTTTTTTTCCCAAATAAACTCATATTCCCAAGATTTTGTAGGAACCTAAATATAAAAACTTCAAATACCAGATCTCAAAGTAATACCCCTTTTCTTGATCTTATTATCATACTGGAATTTAACAAATGCTTGAAACTTTTGTTTGTTAGTGCAGAAACAACCGACACAAACGTTTTCAATGATATTCACATTTCCTACCAGCCACATTGTTTCCCATTACAATTAGTCCATAAATGGTTATATCATATAAATACTATCATTCAGGTTAATCAAATGCTAATAATACGTCACAGTATTAAAGCCAGAACAATGAAGCTGATGTCAAATTACAGGCGTCTCAATAGGCCTGGGAGTGTAGAGCTGTGTTTAATAGTTAGAGGTAAGAGTTACACCAATATGTGTGTAATAAATTCCCTTCAGGTGTGCGATCAGTCAGCACTTAAATGAATATTCTGCCAGTTAAAAAAAAAGAAAGTCTGCACTATAAACAAAAGCCCAGCTTTTCCGTTTCACAGTTAACAGTGTATTTTATGACCAAGTGATGGTTATGTCGTGAAAAAATGGGATTAAAATGTCAATCACAATGCTGCAGGCCTGCAAATCAAAATGAACACTGATAGATAACTACTTCATTTACAATTTATCTTGTGAAAGGGGATGAATCATTACATAATTATTATCACAGTTGATGATATATTTAATTTTCTTATTATGATCAAACTCTGGGTGATTAACTCTCCTCTCCAACTCCTCCAACACTATTACACAACTGTTGTTTATACCACGCACTGCATCTCTGTGTGAATTGGAAACTCGTCATGCATTAATTACGAAACGCAAAACTGGATCAGCTTCAAAACAGTGTGGAGAGAAGAATCTTCAGCGAGAGCAGAGGAAAAATAATCTCTGGGCCAACTCCACTGTCGGTGTTTAATAAAAATGTCTTAAAACATTGGAAAGAAGCTACGCCTGTGTGTGTGTGTGTGTGTGTGTGTGTGTGTGTGTGTGTGTGTGTGTGTGTGTGTGTGTGACTACAAATGAGATCGTTAAAAACTGGAACACAGAGAATCGATACTGAACGATGTTAGCAGTTTGATATCTTGTAATACCACCGTGTACCACAAGGTGGTGTAGAGTCCCAACTTGTAATTAGTCTTGAATATAGAAATACACCATTAAAACAAACTATCTTAGTTGGGGCATTATCACCACTACAGGATGCTTTGGTAAGAAAACACAAAAGATTTCAGTCGTTTGACAGAAATTGTGACGGCAAGTCAGGAAAATATGTTTGAAGCTGAAACAACAACGTTTCTTCTCAGTCAGGAAGTTTCCATTGTTGATGCTGATGTGGTTTATTGTAGATGTATTACACCGCTCCCAGCTTTACTTTATCTAAAGTATCTTTATATATTCCTGCGGTCTATTAGCTGCAGAAGTTTATTTGTTCAGTTAGCCATCCGCTAAAGGGACGCAACCAAACATAGACCACTGAACTATTTAAACAACTGCAGGCAAAACTACACAATCATATTGATTTATGTTTTTTCTAGTGTTGTATTCTTACTACAAAAATGTGAAGTAAACTAACAAACTCGAGCTAACTGTAGGCCGACATTATTATTAAAGGCATGTCTCGTCTTATAACCACAGTCATTGTAGTCAGACGCTGGTCAAATTAACTGCAAACTGCCATAATTCAACTTGACATGACTCAAAACAATAACATGCTTTCATACAAACTCTTACAATAGACATGACAGTGATCCTGACGACACTACAGTCACCAGTTAACTGCACGTATGCTACAGCAAATGGTGAAGCATTTGCCAGAAAACGCACCACTCAAGTGTTTCTTCGCATGCTCTTCTCTTAGCATTGCTTAAAGTATCGGCTCCGACACCGATATCGGTGCGCCTCGACCACAAAGTGCAGCCTTCAGCTGTTCTTCATACCTCACCTGAGTGTCCATCTGAAAGCACGGACACTTCTGTTTTAGAATTGATATTTACATTCTAGTTTATAAGTTTGGATAAGCATGACTTTTCCATTAACAGGTAAATGTTATTCCAGTATTCAGGACTTTTTTCCTGCTCACTGCCATGACTACTTCTCCCACATGTGATGGTCATACAGCGGTATTGCCTCCTTCCTCTCACCACGAGCTTTGGCTTAGCTTCACACCAGATGTTTGGATAAAATCCTTTGTCTCGGTGTGGTTTTGGCATGGCATCACTTCTTGTGGGATGAGAAAGGAGACTGTTGGTGTGACGCATCACTACTATGCACTGCAGGAAGAAGACTTTCTCTGTGTACAGTTGCTGCTCTCAGAGATTACAAGGTTACTAAGGTGGGCCAAGCACTTGGAAAATGTCTCTGTCGGGGTCCACAAACAACCTCCACAACATAACAGAGACTGTGAGTACTTGGAGCTCCTGCGTGAGCAGCAGCAGGAGGTTAATGGAGGACGGCTCCACGCTGCCGTTCACACAGAGTTTTAAAACGTGACCATGCAGACGTTTCTCCTTCCTTTTCTAAAATAAACGATGGCTTCCAGCTTAAGATTTGTGATGTACGTCAACATTAAATCCGTCTGCGACCTAAATTTGATGCTGTAATGAAAAGAAATGACTCAATGTTTTGGGAAAGTGAGGCAGGACAACATCACTCTTTCATTGTCGGTCACCTAGCAACCGCGCAAACACCAAACGCAACACAATACGAGGAGCGGCACGATGAGCGTCACTTCAGGGAGGATCGGATCTGGGTAAGTGTCGAGATAAGATGTGCAGGAGCCGGTGTTGGCACAGAGCCGCGTGACTCACCAAGGACCCTTTTATGCGTGGAGAGGCACAAACACTTCACGTGTGTGCGATCAGGCAGAAGAGTCCATCACCTCATCTGGTGCCGTGGGATTATGCAAGTCTGTGCTTAAAAATACTGACACTCACCTTGACGAGGTGCGGTGCGTCATGGCGCGTGAGCTGGAAGTGTGGGAGCGCGTCTCTGCATGTGATCCAGGAATGCTTGAGAACCTGCTCTGCTGTGTATCGCTGGTGAGGGTCCACATGGAGCATGTGGGACAACAGGTCCTGGAACCCAACAACAACAGTGCGCGTTCACACAAGAAGTCTGCAGCAAATCCGATGGTTAAATCACAATCCAGACATTAAGACGGTCTTCTACCAGCGCTTGTACCTTTGAGGTGTCTGACACAGTGTCCCAGTTGCCACCCGTCAAAGAGAACTTTCCAGATCCTATCCGGAGCAGGATCTCTTCCGGTGTGTCATTTGGCCCGTTAGCAAACGGTGTGTACCTGACAGAGCGATAAAGACCAGAGGTTAGGGACACTAAATGCTCGAAACCATACAACTGGCAAAAATGAAAGAAAAATGGATGCAATACAAGTCAAGAAAATGTAGCCAAATGAGGAAAAGGTCAAAATGTCAGTAGTTATTTAAGGTGGTCCAAGAGAGGAAAAGTGGCAAACCCGTGATAGTGATGTAAGGAGTGGCTGACCCGCGTGGTTTTAAGCAACAGACAAGCTACTGTGGCTCAGATTGCTGCTGAACTTATTTCTAGTTCAGATATAAAAGGTGTAAGAGGCACAGGCCTGTCGGGGTCATAATCTTCTGGCTGATCATGTGGATATTTCCATTCAGACTGCATAAAGTTTAAACATCTTGTTGCGTCCAACTCCCCTGTCACACAATCATTAAATAACCAAATTTTCAATGTTGTGCACACGTATTACAGACTTTATTTCTTCAAATTATAATAATCTGTTCCATAATTGATGCGGTGATGAGAAAGTGACGACACAGTTTCTTCACCCTGGAGGGGCTCGCTGCATGTTGGAGTTGCCTCTTGCATTCAACACACAAAACGCGTTCTCCCCAAGCTCTCTCGAAAGCTGTTTTAGATCTGAAACATGCAGGACTGAGGCCCTGCAGGACCAGGATTGGACACCACTGCACCTCAGTGCTGCCAAATCCCCGCATGGGTACAGGTGATGCAGTATTACAGTTTGATCTTCTTTAGAAACCTGAACAACTGAGCTATGGTTAAAACTCCTAAATTGAAGGATAAAGCTGCCAACTACTCCCATGTGGCAGGAAGTGCAATTTGGATCCACTTTAGTCACAATGCTGTGAATTTCTTGTCAGGCAATATACATTCTTTTGAGTGCAATTGAAACCGATCTGTGTGTTGATGCTTCAAACATCAGGTACTGGCACAGCTAGCGGGAATGAAGGCTGTGGTACTTCCTAATTTAAATCATGTTGACTGTTAAGCTGTTTGCAACACATCGAACTGGTAAAAATATGTGAATCTTTGTATGGTATGTGTATATTGTATTGTATAAAAGTGCTTCTGAAAGATTTCCGTCAGCGGTCTTACCCTGCCAGCATGGTGTACAGTAGAACTCCCAGACTCCATATATCACAGGCTGCATCATAACCTTGTCGCATTAGTACCTAAACACGCACAGAAATCAGAAATACACACTCAGGACTCATTAACAGTGTGAATGAACTACAGACGCAGTCTCAGCCCCGTTATTCCCTCCTTCCCAAAACTTTAGATGGTCGTCTTTAGTCCTGCAGTTTCCTTCTTCACCTCTGGTGCCACGAAGTTGGCGGTGTAACAGGGGGTGAGGAGCAGGCCGTTTCCTCCCCGAAGCTGCTTTGCAAATCCGAAGTCACAGATCCTGATGGAGTCTGGATTACCCGAGTCATCCATGTACAGGATGTTGCTGGGCTTCAGGTCTCGATGTACTACCTGCAGAGGAGGGAACAGAGGACGTATTGGTTTTAGCTCATGCGTGTGTGCGTGCGTGTGTGCGTGCGTGTGTGCGTGCGTGTGTGTGCCCGTGTAGGAATGCCTCCTCACCCCTTGGCAGTGGAGGTAGTCAACAGTCTTGGTGATGGTGTAGAGCACAGCACTGGCCTCTCTCTCAGAGAAAAACTTCTGCCTGAGGATTTTGTCCAGCAGCTCTCCTCCCTTCATCAGCTCAGTTACCAGGTACACATACCTGCCTTCATCGTACACCTGACACATACACACAACCCATCAGCATGTGCTCTGAAACCAAAAAACCCCACGCGTGTTTAGAAACATAGATGTTACTGACGTCTTTAAGTGTGATGATGTTGGGATGCTGTCCGTATCGCATCAGGATTTCTATTTCTTCAGAAGGATCCCTCTTGCTTTTGTCTATAATCTGCAAAACATGGGAACAGAAACTTCAAAATACAGTGACAGACTTGACCGAAATAAAACTACAGTAACAAATCAGTGTAATTAAACTGGCAGGGTGCCATGATTTGAAAAAGCTCTGAAGCTGCGCTGCCACCTGCTGGCACAAACAGGCACATTAAACATGACTCCACATTGAGCAGGTTCACATGAACTCTCGGAATAAAGCGGACGCGCAGAGGTCATAACGGTAATTAATCACAATTAAAATTAAGTGGTTTACCTTCACAGCGTAGTCCATGGCGGAGACTCGGTGTACACAGCGTTTACAGATGGAGTAGGATCCGACCCCGATGTCCTCCTGCAGCTCGTACAGATCGGAGAACTTGGCTGAGCCCCCGTGCATCTGGAGAGGACAGGAATCATTAACTGTTACACTGCATTCAATTACATTAAGTGAACAAACTCTTTTCCAGTCGTCGCCATCTGTCCTTCACCAGCCGCTTCTCGACTTTCTTCCCAGTGATTATTCACCATCAGTTCCACTCCAGTTCTCCGTTGGTCCACACAAGTTAACAAAGTGTATCATGTGTCGAGGCGTCCGGCCTGGCAAGCTGTTTCAACACCGACTAGATGAAATGTGTGCGCAGCCAATAAACGTAATTTAATTCTTCAGTCCGCAGGAACATTTCAGATATCCATATAGACATCTGACCAAGCAAAGAGAGATGTCCAGGCAATTTATTCTCATGGGGTTACTAAAATTTTATGTGAAAATATCAATAACTCTATGTATTTACCATAAATTAGATAAACATGTCAGGAAATCAAAGTACCTTTACCAGGTAACAATCTTGCAAGTTGTAGATCTCTTCAGTACTTTATGTGTGGGGTTTTACACCTTTTCTCCAAGCCCTCCTTTTTCCTCCCACAGTCCAAACAAAGCGATACATTTTAAACAATGGTGACTTCAAAATGTCTCACAGGTGTGTGTGTGTGTGTGTGTGCATGTGGTTGTTTGCCCTGTGTTGTAATGGTGACCTGTCGGGGGGGTCTCTTCAGCTGAGATCGGCTTCAGCAACACGCGACCTTGAGCTGGATAAAGTAGCTTAGAAGATGAATGAATGGATGTCCTCATTTTATCTTCCCTCACAGGTTATATAGCAGGATCCATTTCATTCAACGTGGTGAAAATGTAATTACATTTTTGCTGATTTAAGAGTGTTAACTAGGCGAACTGATATATATATATATATATATATACTGCTAAATATAGCCGCTTACTATTCAAACAGGGTTCTTTCAGAGTCTGCAACAGTCACACCATAAAGCCCCTAAGAGAGACCAGTGTTTGCCAGCAACAGCGTCCACGACATTATCTCAGGGTGAATTGGTGAAAAAACATCCATGTTGAAGCGACAAAATGCTGCAGAGGATTTAATCTTTTTTTCTTTTTTTTAAGCATTTCACTATTTGTATTAAAAAAAAGGCTGAATTTTTAAATTCTATGTATTTTTATTGAAAATGCTCCTTATCAAGGATATTTCATCAAGTGCAGACTTTTTCATAAACATTTGGGCCTCTTACACTAATCATTAATAGGTTATTATGCTATTATCATTTTACTGCTCAGCCACATTCGAGATCAAATTTGACTATATGTGGCACTTGAACAAACATGAGTTCGACACCCTGATTTACACAAGAGTGACAAATGTGTGTGATTTTGCAGCTCGCTCTCGATAATGAACGAGTGAGGTGTAACTCACAAGTGTGTGTGTGTGCGTGTTCTTCCACTGTGCAAGCTCACTTGTGTACACAGCCACCACTTCACCTCTGTTATTACCTCTGCTGCCGTCACACAGGCAGAATGGCATTAACCCATTAACTTCACCTCTCTTGACATTTATTCAGCGAGCACGAAATGAAGGAGCAACAGACTGGAAACGAAGTGAAAATGTGAAAGAGAGAGTAGGTACGATGAGTCATGTTCGACGCTGCAGCCGGAGCACAACAGCAGCTGCTCAGAGAAAAGCTCTTTCTATTTACTGGCATCTTATCCACAACGGCGACCACGGGTCACATGCTTTGTTGTCTCAAATGGGATGATTGAGCACAGAAATACGTTTTTGCCGTATCAGCAACTGTTAGTTGAAAGAGTAAATTTTTTTTTTATATATTGCAAATACATGCAAATATCATGTAGGATGTTTGAGAAAAGAGTTCAGTGAAATGACTTTAGACATCTTCAATTAAAACTCTTAGAGGTCATCAGATAACTACAACCAGTCAAAATTAGGATATTGATGACTTTTCAGTTGATTCTGGATGGTTCTCAGCTATATATTATAAAGAAGACGCTGCAAAATTCAGGTATTTAACTAAAATAGCTGGAACATCTGGATTTTCCCATCATTACTTAATTGATATTTCTTTATGGAGTTAAATCCATCCCAAATAATTGAAACTGAAAGATGAAGGTTTGGTCTTGAATTTAAAAAAAAATAAAATAATAATAATTTTTTTTAAACATGCTAATAAAAATATAAATAAATGTATGAAAGGTTATTTTAACTTTAATCTAATTTTGATTCAACTCTTGAATTATTTAAATAAAAAAATTTTTTTTTTTCATTTTTCGCTTTTAAAAAGGTATACATATATTTGCTTTTTTTTTTTTTTTTTTCAGTTGCAGGTTTAAAGTTTTCGGATTAGGATCTTACTGCTTTCACACATCATTTTCAATTTTTTAGTCACAAAGCATTTGGCCTCCATACTTAGTCATTTTCAATGTGTTGCTGAACGTCATGTTACAAATGTATAATGAATGTGAATATTATCTGTGATAAACGCGGCCATACTGAAGAAGCCTTGGGAGTAACTGTAATTAGACATATACGTGTGTGCAAAGACCAAATTCTCTGCTTTCTTGTGGTTTTTGGAGTTTCTAGCCATCATAAAAGGTCCAGGAGTTTGGGATGTGAGAGGTACGCATGCCAAATCCTCTCATTTGTGACAGGATAGGAATATATGAGTTACATCACACACACACAAACAAATGCTTCTGCCTGAGTGGAAATTTAGGTGATAAACACTGTAAACTGCAACTGGAGTCAAACTGTCTTAACACATTCACTGCCAGGTTTTTTTATTTGGGTATTGATTTAGATGTAGTGTAGTGGCAAAGTGCAGTCAGGTGACAGTGTGTGTGTGGCTCTGCAGGGGAACACAACTATCACAGCTTGATGCATAATTACAATTAGTTGGCAATCATGAGCGTGATCAGCATTTTTTTTTAAGCATATCTGAAACCTCACAGTAGTGACAACCAGCAGCCTTTAAAAGAGACGTGTTGATGTGTTGAAACACTACGAGTGCAGCACTAAGTGAATTATTACAAACACATTGCTCCATCACATTTACACATGTGTTAACTACTGTTTACTGAATTATCTGGAATTGTCTGCAAACTCCAGATCGAGGGAGATAAATTTCTCATCGGTTAGTTTGTTATGAATATATGTGGGATAATTTATCTTACAGCCTGACTGAAAAATCAACTAACTAAAACAAAAAAAAAAAAAAAAGTGAGGTAAACGGCCACATCCTGCATCTCAGTGTATCATTTATTAATGAGCATGTGCGCGGTGTGACATGGGGTTCATTGCAAAGTGCCGAGGGTGCATGTTCACCTGAACTATAGGAAGTATGCTGAGCAGTGGGGAGCTCTTGTTCTCGTCCATGGGGGTCGGAGCAACAAAGCTGAAGCCTTTGAAGAGCTGGTGGGCGTTAGCGCTGGGTGGGATGCCAGGGGAGTCTGAACAGACAGAGATCATTTAGGATACGAACACACTCTAACGTGCACATACTGAATTTTGAATGTGCGGTTGTAGCTCAGGCTCAAATGCAGTTTCCATGGCTGCAGGAGTGCCCGCTGCCTGTGAGCACGTGTGTGCGGCCCCGTGTGTAGGTGTACCTTTAGGCGTTTTAGCGGTGAACTCTGGGTCGAAGCAGAACGTGTCATCTGGTTTACCTGCTGCAGGCTTGAATGGGGGCTGGAGCTCTCTCCTATACAGTTTCTGAGAAGAGCGAAGTGCAGAAAAAAACACACACGTATATGTTAGAACTCAAACCCTACCGCAGGCCATTGGGAGCGTGTGAACATATGTGCAAGAGAGGCCAAGACCCCTCCCAGATTAACCCCTCCAATCCTTTAACAGCTCAGTCCGGCCAATAGTGTCCTACTGGCTCTTAAACACTCACGCAGGGCTATTAGTGCACACACAGTGAGAACTGGAGCTCTGCCCAGACTCGCACACACACAAACATAGTTGCCGTGGCCAAGACTGATGGCCAGTGGTCACCAAGCCAAACGTTTGTTAGGTGTGAATCTTCAGCAGAAGCTGTGTGTGCGCGAGAAAATGAGAGGGAGAACTGTATGCTCACATTCCAGTCGATGGTGGAAAAGAAAGCGTGGCGTTTGATCTCCTCCACTCCGTCGGGCCCGGCCCCTGAAGACACAAGATCACTCCGTTTCAGTTCACCTGGCACGTTCGTTTTCATTGTTCAGCGTTCAACGCATTGGACACCAAAATGTTAACAAGCTTTAACGAAGCAGGCTGTGATACCTAGTCTGTTCGCGGGGTTACGTTTGAACAGCATTCTCAACAAACTCTGGGCTTCCAAGCTCAGGAACTGAGGCATTCCCAACTTCGCTCTGTGTGGAGGCGGAGGAGAAGGACAAAGCAACAGGTCAACACGGAACAGCTACAACCGATCATTATTCACAGATCAGAACTTGTGGCACGACGACACGCTACTGAAGTGACTCACTTGAGAATCATGTTCATGGTCTCATTGCGGTCTTTCCCTTGGAAAGGTAATGTCCCTGTTAGCATCTCAAACTGCAGAGAGCAAACATAAATTGCGTAAAATATGATTAAATCTGCTCCAAGAAATGCAACAAACAAGAATATTCATCGGCGTGTGAATGTGTGTACCATAAGTACTCCCAGAGACCACCAGTCCGCACTCTGTGTGTGTCCTCTCCTGTTGACCACCTCAGGGGCCATATACTCCACCGTACCACAGAAGGAATAAGCCTTCTTATCAGCATCTACTGACTCTTTACTCAAACCAAAGTCTGGACAAAAGCAAAAATTGCCAGCGAGAAACAAGCAATGTGTTACAAATGACTCAATGTTTGGCACTTTTCATAAAGACTGTCACATAACTGGGTAAGTATTTCAAACGAAAAAATGAGAAGGAGAAAAAAAAAAAAGATACACAAGTGACTAAAAAGCACCAGTAAAAAAAAAATGGATCAAAACAAAGTTCTGTGAATGTGAATTGATTTTGTGTAATAAATTTTAATTGTTCCACAACTCAGCATAAAGATATGAAAAACACATACCTGTTAACTTTATGTGTCCAGCTTCATCAAGTAAGATGCTGAAAGACAAGAACAAGTTGATTACAATCCAGGATACTTCACTCAAACCCACACTGTACAAACAGGATGTAAAACAATGTATATATATCTTAATATGTGCGTGAGAAGGGAAGATTTTGTTTGGAATTTGTTCAAAAGGCCTTCTTGGGTTTCTTTGTTTTAAAATTGGTTCTTCAACATTAGAAAGGCTGATTATGTACTTCATCATAGGTACCACATTTGTCTGGAACATGCATTTGCGAGATGAACATGCGACTTGAGTATGTTGACCGACTTGTGTCAAGTATTGCGAAAAGTATTGGAAGCTTCCCCACAGCCGCAGTGTGTGAGCAGGCTGGAGATCAGCACGAGGTCCAAGTGCCAGGATGTTGTTGTCACATGATCTGGATGCTCCTTGTTTGTTCAGTGGATAAACCCTCAAACTGTTTCTAAAGACTTCCATCATCCAATCCACAGAACCTGCATAAGTCTGCTCTGCTGCTCATCCCACAAATGCTGCTCCATTCAAAATGGGAACAAAAAGGCTTTCTAATATCTTAAGATTCATTGCCAAGAAGCAAAGCTGCAGCAATGATCTGCCAACAGTTTTCAGTATCATTTCATTGTCATGCACCACTGTTTGATATTTTCATTAAAATAGAAAACGTATAAAATGGAGATTAAAATGTTACTCTTCCTGCTATTTTCTAAATTAGATTTAGACATTTTACTGGACTCTTGCTGTACAAGCCGGCTCAAGAGGCGTCAATGATATGATGAAGTACAACTATTGTGCTTTGATTTTAAAGATTAAAGCTAATATTCTTTTATTTTGTCAAGTGTATGCTTGTACTCATCTTCACTGTGTTGAAGTATTTTCAATGGACCTTTGGCTAAGCACCGCCCCCAAACACAAATGAACCAATAGCATTCAACCAAAAACTACCCGGTAACGTCCACTTGGACATTCTTATCATAAAACTCCAACAACTGTGAACAAACATGTCTACAGTTGTTCTAAGGTAAGGCAATGTCTTGTATAGTTTTAGAAATATAGTCATATACTATCAATCACAGTAGCGATGACCTTCTATGAGATAGCCACCTAGCTTGCGCGATGAATACTGATGTTTAGCCACTGCCACTGGTATCAACCCTCCATTGCATAATGCAGACCTTGCCAAAGGCTCCTCCACGAAATAAATTCAAGTTGCCCAGCGCCTGTTGCGGTTTGGTTTCGACACTGACAGCAGCCATGTAAACATGCAGTCAGCTGCAACGGCTTGTCTGAGTTAGTGACAGTAACCAAGGGGGGGCGGGGTTTAGCCAAAGATCCGTGTCAAAACAAAACCTGGAATTTATGTCCAGGGTAGATGATCCCCCATGATCTCTATGCATCTGTTGAATTTGTTTCCAGTGACACGTACAGTCTGTTTTAAAACGATGACGCCTTTCAACGAGGCCAGAAAATGTGGGCATGTCAGAAATCATATCAGTGTGTGCGTTTGGTTTTAGGAGGTGCAAGAGGTGAAAGATTTCGTACTTCTCTGGCTTGAGATCTCTGTAAACTATGCCCAGGGTGTGCAGATGGTCGAGGGCCAGTGCCAGCTCTGCAAGGTAGAATTTCACATCTTCCTCTGTAAACATAACCTGATAAGAACTGGACAAATTTACTCTCTGAACTCTGAGGAGGAGACACAATCAGCAGCACAGACAAGAAAAAAAACAATTCAATCATTAAAATAACAGAGAAAACAGGATTATCAATGTCACAGTATCAACATTTCAGATGGGTTAAAGCCTGTTGATTTGACACTGCTCCCAGCCGTCGCTTTGGTTCCGGCACACACTTTCAACATCTATCTGGAGAACAATCCCACATTGTTGTGAAAGCATTTGAAAAGCGCCTTTAACTGACAAGCGACTGGTGATGTAAAAATGAGTGAAGGGTCCAAGAAAAGCACTTTGCCTTTCCAGGAGGAATTCCAGTCAGTATTTGAATGAAAAACACACATAAAAGAAGGGAGGATAGACAAATGACTTGGCAGAACTTGTATGAGATGCGTACACATACTGTCACTAAGTTTGTTCCATTTGTAGAGGACAAATCAGTGAAAACATAACATTGTGAGACAATCAGACACGTGAAGCAAGGCGAGCTTACCTCTTTGGATAAGCGAGTGAATACATCCCCTCCCCTGAGAAAGTCCAGTATTAAATACAGTTTCCCTTCTGTCTGAAAGGCTGCGCATGTAAACAGAGTAAAAGAGTTCAATACACATGTAAAACATACAGATGTCCACTAATATGTTTCTGGATGCAGATACAGTAAGCAGCTTATTGCATACACAACCTAAACAAGCACGTAATCTGTATGATGGTAATCGCCTACGTACTATGTGAATAAGAGTGTTATATCTCACCGTAGTGCAATTTCACTATGAAGGGATGATTTACTTCCACTAAAATGTCTCTTTCCATCTTAGTGCGAACTCTGTCCCTGACTGGAGACACAGAACAGACACCAACAGTGAGACGCTTCAGTTCAGGAAACACACGGGAGGCATTATCAAATCGATGCTGAATTACCTTTCAAAGATGCCTTTTTTAGAACTTTCATTGCATATAACTGACCAGCATCTGGACCCAAAATCTTCCTTACGAGGAACACCTGAGAGAACCAGACGGGAGAGTTTAGACAAACGTGCCGGCAGAATCGTCCAGCTGGTCAGGCGAGTGTCCTCACCTTGCCAAAAGAGCCCTGGCCGAGGACTTTGAGTAGTTCAAATTGTGATGGATCGGCTTTCTCACAGCCCTCTTTCACATGGTGGGTGATAGGAATCTCCTTATATGTTTCTTCATCCTGCTCAAGAACAGCATGGAGTGTGAGGCACGGTCGACGGCGGTATCATCCCCCATGATCTCGAGACACGACGCTACTTACACAGTGTGAGAAAGACTCTCCCTCCTCCATGGGCTCGTCCATGATCTGATGTCCATTGACCTGCAGCCAAACCGGCAGATTTGATTAGAGTGGTCTTCAGCAATGACCACTTTCACAAAGCTTCTTCCTCCTTGTTTTGAGCTGAGCAGAACTCTGACTGTAACTGCTGCACGCCCACATGTATGATGGAAGACTCAACAGATGAAATCACTGAGTCACATTCGATAACGCAGCGCTTTTTTTCCCCCCCCCTTCTTTCCAAAAGCTGTAGATCTATTTGTTGTCCAACATTATGGAGTCCATACTTTTAACCCTGGCCAGCTATCCAGCTCTCATCCTGTGCCTAAAGCCCCTCATTATTAGCATTCTAGCTTAATCCCCCGCCAGAGCAAAAACAACATGTCTGACCAGCTCGGAGAGACCGGTTTGTGCCTAGGCTACAGTCAGCATTCAGCCTCCTAAGGACAAAACATGGCCTGGTTTCTTTAGAAGGCTTCCAGCTGATTGTGAGTGTGGTCAGACGCTTTCTTTTGACCACAGTTGGACATTCTTTGGATAACTCGTTTACACTGAAGAAGCAGTGCAATGCCTGTTTCAGTCATTATAGCAATCCTGCACTGTAATGACATTGTCAGAGGGGGAATGTCAGACATCTCAGCATCAGCAACTAAAGCAGACACTGAAGTGACCACTGTAATATTATCCAGGTTGGAATATTTGAGATTTGTGCTGGTGCTCAGTCTGCATTATGTATTCAGCCTGGTGTGTTTGTGTGTGTTGAATTCCATCAAGCCTCTGAAGAGGGGGGATGAGTCATAGCGCTACGCAAGCCCACTCAGTGGGTGGAGCCACCAACATACACTCACGTACATCCACAGAACGGAGGCCAACAAACCACCCTTGAACATCTCAGTGCCACAGAATGACATTTACAATGTAAACAATCAATCAGTCCACATACACACTCCACAGCCTGATAAAACACCGACTAAACTCCCAAATGAAAGCCCGGGTGCATCTGTGAAGTTTAACATGCAGGCTGGCCAAAGCCAGGGCACTGCTTGTGTCATAATTCACACATACATCTTCACACCCACCTTTGCTGTGGCTCATCTCAGCCTACACTCGCAGCACAAACCAGGCGAGCCTTTTGCAGCCATTGGAAAGCGCGTCTGACAACCACACAAAATTTCACCTTGCAATCACAAAAAACATTGTGTGAGGAGCTGGATTAAACATCTTCCCCAGTCTCAAACCTGACATAAACCAGCATCACCACAAGCCTGGTTTATGTGGCTTAGCTGATGTTTACTTCTGTGCCTCTGTAATCTTGGCAGCCTTCTGAGGAGCAGCATCCGGTCAACAGCAGATTCAAGTGCTTGCTTGTGTCATTTTTAAAGTGACAATAGATCAGTAACTACTTAATAGGCACATCATGCCAAAGAGTAGAAGATTATGGGATGAAGACACAGAACAATAACAAGAGGAAGAATCAGTTCGAACAAATTAGATGTTGCAACAACTCTCGGCTGACTTTAAAAACAGTCACACTGTAGGTGTGAGAGCGTGCAAATAACTCAGGAGATCGAGGACTCGTGTAACCAATCTGTGTCAGCACTGCCATCACATAAAAGATTTTGAAAGCTAACACTGACTTCTCTGGAGACGATAACCAATAACAAGACATATAGAATCATATTGCTACAGCATGCAACTATACAGTAATTACTCTTTTATTTAGTAATTATATTATTATCTTTACAATAACGAACATCCTCTCTAATTCAAACATCCTGAGTCGTTCAGACGTCGGACCAAAAGGCAAACCAGCTACAGTTCGGATTTGAACTGGCAGAACGTCATTTAAATGTCTGATCGCTAAACTACAAACAAAGATAAAATACTTACACCAAAGCTCATTTTGAAGTAAATATTAAAAACTTGGCTCCAAGTTTGGAGCCTGCATGCTGTCAGCAGAGCTAGCAGGCTAACTACATGCTAAGGCTAAATGCGCTAAGCTAGCTCCGGGGTAAACTCCTCCTTGAGGAGAAGTGTAAATAAATACAAACAAAAAATCAGAGAGTCGGTGTTGTGGGGCTGGATAGAGAGTCGGATCTCTGCTCGGACCGCGGAGTGGCGGCAGAAGTCCGGGCGGGCGGCCACTTAAAGCGGAGAAACTCCGGACGGTGCAACAAAAATAAACAGCGAACCAGCTGTTAGCATTAGCTCGCCTGTTAGCATGCATCACCGCGCGCTGCGGGTCGTGACGCGGATTTAAGCTCGACCCAAAACTCACGCGGCGAGCTAAGTTAACCGGACGGCGCGAGCCGAAAGAGAAACAGCGGGGGAAAACACGCGTACTTCCACTCACCTCACTACTGACGCTGTTTACCTCCATCTTGTGCCAGCTTTCCTCTCCGAGTCTAAGGCATCGTAGTCCACCTAGAGCCCCGCTCCACGTTGCATGTCTCGCCGCTCCGTGGAAGTCCGCGGCTGATTCCGCCTCGATGTCCGGATGCAAAGCTGCGTGGCCGCAAGTCGCTACCGGGGAAGGACTCTCCGTGGGGGGTCGGCGCGGGGATGAGTCGGTAACTGGATCATACGCTCGCCCAGAGCACCGCTAACCCTGCCATGGATGCGAATATGGCGGCTACCGTGGTACCTGACCGTCAGTGAATGAGAGTTTATTGACGTATTTATGACGCAATTCAGTTAAGGATTTCCCCCCGTCCGAACCACAGAGCAGACCACCGGATGGGGAGAGGGGGGAGGCGCGTGGACATGACGGGCACGGGGGGCGTGCGTGACACGCTACGTGACATCCCCGCATCCGGTTGACTGCTCGCGCGAGGGAGTTTCACTCACTGTGGGTGGAAATTAAAAAGAAGCAAACAGGCTCCAGTCGGATCTGAGCTTCTTTTAATCTTCAAGTTGGATGTTTTAAAGCCACTGTTTCATAAGCCCGTCCGTCCCTAATTCAACAGGGAATAAGAGGCTTAAGACTCATCCACTTTCTCTCCACAAAGGTTCACAGCTGTGCAGGACTGTGGTTCCTAATCTGTGGTCCGAGGCCCCACCAGGGGCCTCCACAGATCACAGGGGGATCGATCCAGGTAACTGATACCAGTGCAATGGGATCAATCAGTGTCAGTTCTCGAACACAAGCAGAATGATTTATCAATTGCCGGTGGGCCAGTGTGATATTTGGGCTGCTCGGGCCTGTATTCACTTTTTTTGTTTATTTTTTTTTTCTACAGAACTGGGTTGATCACACACCCTTTCCGCGGTTCCTGGGCAGCTTCCGCCTCCCTTCACTGGCAGCTTCTTTTTTTTTATTTTTTTAAAGGAACTTTATTTAAAGTTTGCCTCTGGCAAACGACTTAACACGTCCATGCACTCGGTCAGTGGTGTTTGAAAGATGGATAGAAAGAACAAGGTGGAGCAGAGAAAGCTAGAATAAAAAAGAGGAAAGCTCTGGAAACAGATTTGCAACTTTTTTCATTAAAACCAGTTCACGGTTAGAAACAACAAATGACGATGGAACGGGTAAGATGTTTAACTTTGCCTCCAAACCACTGTTCAATTTGATTATCAAGTCAATGAATTCTGTGGCGTTGTGGTATATAACATAAAATTCCATAATTTGAATAATAGTATAATTGTCTTTTGGCTCCTCAGAGACCAGATCCAACACCAAGCAGGTCGGGCTGATCTCAGGATAGATCATATTATTACATTCAATATAATGAAGAGTTTGATGAAGACCTGCTCCATATGAGAAATGTCCTGAGATTCAGAGATGATTCAGCTCTACATTAATGAAACTGAGCTGAACTTTGTATAAAGTGAAGATTTGTGCTGAGAATTTAGACAATTTTTAAAAAAGTGATTTAGTGTCAGAAGCAGAGCCAGTGGTGATGAGGGGATTGATCCTGTCAGGTCTCTGTGTCTGCCCCAGTGTGTCTCACCTCACGTTTCCTATTAACCATTGATCTTCTCCCTTTGTGTGCTCCCATCGTTATGAGTTCCACCTGCGTCCACCCTTTCCCTGTGTATTTAAACCCCTCTCCGTCTGTTGCCTTGTCAACGTGTCACTCCTCTTGTTGCCTGCCGGTCCTGATTCTCTGTGGGGTTTTTTTTGGTGTTCCCTGGACATTTTCTAAAATAAGCTCTGGTTTTTATGGAACTCTTGAGTCTACGCTTGGGTCCATCCGCACGCCACCTGACAGCTCCCGTCAGTATGGAAAGAACAGGTGAGCTGTTGTAACAGTGTGTGAACAATCAAGCAGTACTTCCAATATATGAGAATTTTCTAATAAAAGAAATGGTACAAGTGCACATTATAGATTAGAATAGAGAGCACTTTAGTGATCCATTCATAGAAAAACACTAAATCTAAGGAATTGTTGCGACTATTCAAAAAAAAAAATAATTTAACAATGTTGCGAAAAGCATCCCAGATTATTTTTCTTAACCTATGAGATTTGTTTCGCCCAATCTGTTCAAAACAAATCTAAGTTGCCAAAAAGTCATCCAATCTGGCAATGTTTGTTGTTGAAGACTGCTGGGCTGTCGGATCTCACAAGGGGCTGGATGATGAGATTAATACAAGCAGGATGTAATGGAAGGAATTAAGGGTCACGGTTGTTCAATAGGTGGATTTGGGTCCATGTCTGGATAGCTGGATTCTTCCATGTGGACCACGGAGAATTTTGTTGTAAGGGGAACCTCGTTCAGAACACTGGAAGTTGAAAGATTGACATTTATTTGATGCTCTTTCAGTGGCTTCTCTAAAGGGCAGTGGTTGTGGGTTCTATATCCCACCTTCTGCGCCAGCAAATTACCCTATGAATAAAACTACAATATTATGCTTCTGTATTTGTAGAATACTTTTAAAATAATTATTTTCCTTGGTGTTTACGTCCATATTTCCTTTTTTAGTTTTGTAAAATTTTAAAGTCGGGATGTAAAAACATCAATAAATGCCAATTATGTATAGTAAAGTGCAACACCTACCAGAAATATTGTATTTTACAACTTACAGTTTCAAAAGTAGATAATTCTCACTGGATGTCAACTTTAACAGTCCAGTTGTGTCATTTTGTAAACTACTAGGTACCATTGTCCTGCTTAATGTCTTATTCTCAGAATATTAATGAGTTAATTTTTTTTTTTTTCAGAAATGACCAACTATGCTCGCAGGCTTTTCTTAAACACAAGAGTATCTTTAAGGACCAGAATTTGGAAACCAACAGTTTAAAGGCATACCAAGTTTTGGACTTCTCAAGCTGTGTCTTTATCCGCAGGTTTAGCCACTAATGCTGGTGTGTACAGAAGATAAGGCAATAATTAACTTTCTTGAATGCTCCATTCCGTGCCATGGCTGATTGTTGGGTGGGCTAGGCTCCAACACCCTGCGACCCGGAATTGAATGCAGCAGACATGAGAATGGATGGACGGTTGCCACAGTGGATCATCTTCCTCCAATCCCTTCTGTCGCCTGCTTCTTCCTTCCTCACAACAATTGCCTGCATGTTGTCCCTCGCCACCTTCCACTGACCTTTTCTCTCACCTCGTCTGGCATCCTCTGCCGCCTTCTCACAACATGGCCGCCGTCTCTCCAACCCACATGCGCAAACCATCTTTATCTCGTTCATTTCACTTTGCCACCAAACGATCCCATTGACATTTCTAATGTTCAAGGTAGGATGGTATCTCTTTCTGAAGAACAGCGGATGAGAAAAGGAAAAAGACCAGAGGTTAGAGGTCTTTATTGTTCTCTCTGGATTGGACCAGAGCAAGGCGAATGATATGCAGTAAAAAAGGCATCAGTCAGCCCAACAGTCATAGTGAAGCTTAAATCCACAGGCACTGGGCGTGGAGTACAGGTTTACCAGAGTGTGTCATCGTTAGGCCATTCACTTTCTTACATGTGAAACCTGCTTCTGTGTGGAGTGTGAAGAGTGTGTGTGTGTGTGTGTGTGTGTGTGTGTGTGTGTGTGTGAGGTGGTGTCTGTAAAAGAGTCACTCTAGTTCTGCTTCCTGCAGTTGCTCCTCTGATGCAGAGGGCTCAGTAACTTCCATTGTGTGATCCGTGTTCACAGCGACCAGCGGGTTTTCCTCGTCCTCGAGGGCCTGCAGAGGATCTGCGCTGCTCGTCTGGGAGTAATCGTGGACGGGGGAGGCTTCTGCTGACTCGGCAGCAGGATGAGGCCCGCTCTCCACAGTCATGTCCCAGTCCTGGTCTGAAGGCTGAGGTAGACTGGCCATGAGTTCCTGAAAACACGAGGAGTATGTCGGGTTAGACGTCTGGAAATCCCTCCTTCAACGGGAGCAGCCTGAATGTCATGCTTGCCGAGCGTACCTGCTGTCGCTCCAGGTCGTTATCCCTCACAGCGCTGAGCAGGCTCTTTGTGAAGTTTGCAAGCTCCAGGTATTTTTGTTTTTGGTTCTCTAGCTCGTGCTCCAGGAACTGCACTTCCTCGTGCTGAAAACAGGAGTCACAGGGGCTCGTTCACATCCTGAGGCCTCAACATTTGCCAGTACTGCCTCAAACGAACATTTCATCAACACATCTTGGTCTGTTCACCTTGAATTCAAGCAGGTTCTGCATTTGCTCGAGGTCCGAGGCCACTAAATCAACATCGTCGTCATCATCAAGGTCTTCGTCCTCATCGATCACTTCAACCTTCTGTGAAGCAAAGAGTTAATTTCAAAATGACAAAATTGTGATCACATGTATAAAGTCCTGAATACTGGAGAGCTTGTCTTTATAATTTATGTTCTGGAGCAAGCGACACTGAGTAGAATTAAAATCTTGAACTGAGGATTTTTAATATAAATGTGTGATAATGGATTGTTTGATTGTAAAAACTAATCACCTCAGCTAATTATACTTGGTGGTTAAATTAATGCACTTCTCAATATAAAAAGACAATTACAAACGGTGTGACACAGTCACACACACTATCACGAGCACACCTACTTACAGCCACCAATTAGAATTAAATGTATGTTGGAGGAAAATGGATTAAAAAAAAAAACGAACCCAAACACACACACAGGGAAAATATGCAAACCAGAAAGAAGTCGCAGCTTGATGAGCCACGACACTGCCAATTGCTTAAAATGACGGTGGATTCGATGCATTACTCCTTAAAAACCCTACTGTTCCAATGAAAATAGATATATTTAACAGCCTTTTATAGGGAAAAACTGTTTTCTTTTATTACATTCTCTAGCCTCTAAACCAATCTGTGAAATAATGTTTGAGAGAAATAATGCATTACCACATTATTGGCCAGTGGAGCAGCAGCGGACACATCTGTTCCATCTTCTCCGTCTCTGTGTTGTGAATCAATGGTGCCATCTAGGTTTGACAACGCTGCATGAATGCTGAGACACTTTTTTTCTTTCGCCTCTCTCTCTTCCAAAAGGTTAATGCATGCACAGTATGAGCAGCCTCACCCTCAGACAGGCACACGGATCCTCCATCATTCAAGTCATCTCCAAGCTCGGGTGATCTGAGCTGCTCCTCGCCCGGGCTGAGGGCCACCGGGGACTCGTTTCCTGGAGAGGAGGTGGTGAATACAGCAGGCCCACCTTTGGGTGGAGGGATCTCAATCCCCATGAGACGGTACTTCCTCCGTCTGTTACTGATCCATGTCTGGGAGCAGGACATTTAGTTATAACACACTATTGTAGTGTCTAATGTCATCACAGAGGACAGTAACTTCACATTTGGTATACAGTAAAGCCACATGTACATACAGTGTTACACTTTACTCAGACATATTTCAAAGTTTAAAAACTAGAAAAAGACCTAGTATGAAAAAAGTGTTGCAATATATCCGAGTAGATATTGCATGTTCTTCCTGTGCCTGCATCGATTTTCTTATTTTTTATTTTTTTACAGCCAATTCCCAATTTAATGTGTTTAACCTTGAATTGTCTAAAAAATACCATGTAATTTTAACGTAGTGTTATACCACTTTGGATCCCTGCCTGAAACCACGTGTAATAAATTACACCCAAAAAAGTTAATATGATCATCCGTCACAGCAGAGAGGTCAAAATTGGTCCGTTTCTTTCCTTGCACCAACATAAAGACGGTCCTAAATTATGATCCTCTCTCTCCGTCGGTAGAGATTTTTCTTTCTGGAATTAAATATCCTTGTAAGTGAGATGGCAGAGGGTCATGTGTGTGTGTGTGTGCCAGGACTGGGGCACTATATTTAGTCCATCAGCATTCCCAGCGTCGCCCTGATATATAGCTACACGACTTTTATGCAACTTTGTGGGAGTAACTTCTAAAACTTCCATGACCTACAGAAGTTGTTTCACCCCAATTCCTCAACGCCCTTAAAACCATCTTATTAAACAAGTGGCCTCACAATGAGAGAATCAACACATTCTATTGGCTTCTGTAAAAGTCTGACGTTGGTAATGAAATATTTGATAGTCTGGGGTGGTTGGGGGGGGGGGGGGTTATACCTTGACTATTTCAGTGTCTACACTGAGTTGGTTGGCTGCAGCAGTGATCTTCTCCCTGCACACCGAGCCCAGGCTGGTCATGCCTCGGTCCCAGTAGCGCTTCAGCTGGATGAGATCGCCATCACTGAACTGGGTCCGATCCTGCAGCTGAAAACAGGAACCTCGGTAACATTCACAGACACCATTGGACCTGGAGGGCCTCGGTCCTGCACGGTTTGCACACGTCCTGGCTCCAACACACCTGATCGTGAGGTGGCTTGGTCACGTACCATTTTCACACTGACAATGAGACATTAAGTCAATTCTCTGAACAGGTTGGGGCCTGTGACGCATCAACATTATACAAATTTCTCACTGGCCTCCAATCCGGGGTCAAATCAATCAATTATCACCAAAGCAACAGAGTACCTGGAGGTAAACTGAGGTCACGGTCCCATGACTTGCAGAAGAATGTCTTCCTCCTCTCCGTCATATAAGTTCAGTGCCATTTATCAAATTTCAACACAAGCCTTGGTAGTTGTTTTTTTCATTAACACTGTGCAGTATAAGGACAATATTTAATACTCTATAAAAGGTAGATGGGTCCGCTCACCCACTCCCCTTAATAAATAAACACATTCCCACAACCACACGCTCAGCAGGTGGGTTAGCATTAAAACCATGTGGATGTGCTGGAGCAGGAAGGCACTGAAAGCAGGACTGTGGCTGCCGCGAGATGTAAGATAAGCATATAAAACTGGTATTTCAGGTTCATAAAAGTACTTACCGTTCTCTTTCTGGAGTTACTGATAAGCCAGGGGGCAGCAGACGCACCAACTGGTGTCTGTACATGAAGAAACAAATATTAGAAAACAGAGGGACAATTCACACTGAGCACCACAATTAATTTTGAGTAACAAAGTCACAATAAGTTAGTGTACAACTTCTTAAAGTACAGGGTATACAGTGAATACACTCAGGCACGTGGCCACATACAGTGGTGTGAGAAAGTGTTTGCCCCTTTCCTGATTTCTTACTTTTTTGCATGTTTTCCACGCTTACAAAATCAAACAGTCAAAAATAACACAAGTAAACACAAAATGCAATTATAAGACGAAGGGTTTTATTAATGAGTAAGAAAAAAATCCAAAGCTACATGGCCCTGTTGTGAAAAAGTGTTTGCCCCTAAACCTAATAACTGGCTGGTCTTTTCCAACGCTGTGGAGGAATGTTGGCCACTCCTCTTTGCAGAGTTGTTGTAATTCAGCCACATTGAAGGGTTTTGGAGCATAAACTGCCTTTATAAGGTCATGCCACAGCATCTAAATAGGACTGAGGTCAGGACTTTGACTAGGCCGCTCCAAAATCTTCATTTAGTTTTTCTTCAGTCATTCGAAGGTGGATTTGCTGGTGTGTTTTGGATCATTGTCTTGCTGTAGAACCCAAGTTCGCTTCAGCTTTGAGGTCAAAAACACAGGACATTCCCCTTCAGGACTTTTACGCCAGATGTAATGGGACAGAGACCTTCCAAAAAGTTCAACTTTTGTCTCGTCAGTCCACAGAATATTTTCCCAAAAGTCTTGGAGCTCATCAAGACGTTTTCTGGCAAAAATGAGACGAGCCTTAATGTTCTTTTTGAACTTTTTGTCTGCCATGCAGACCATTTTTGCCCCCGTCTCTTTCTTATGGTGGAGTCATGAACACTGACCTTAACTAAGGCAAGTGATGCCTGCAGTTCTTTAAAGGTTGTTGTGGGGTCACCTCTTGGATGAGGTGAGGTCGCTGCGCTCTTGATGTCATTTTGGTCATCCGGCCACCCCTGGGAAAGTTCAAGACTGTTACATATTTTCGCCATTTGTGGATAATGGCTCTCACTGTGGTTCGCTGGCATCCCAAAGCTTTAGAACCATTTCCAGAATGACAGATTTCAATTACTTTTTCTCTCATTTGTTCCTGAATTTCTTTGGCTCTCGGCATGATGTCTGTAGCTTTTTAGGATCTTTTGGTTTCTAGATAGAGAACAGGTGTGCAGTCATCAGGCCTGGGTGTGGCTACAGAAGTTGAACTCGGGTGTCATCCACCACAGTGATGTTTTAACAGGAGCTGGGGGTTAAACACTTTTTCACACAGGGCCATGTCGCTTTGGATTTTTTTTCTTCCTCATTAATAAAAGCCTTCATTTAAAAACTGCATTTTGTGTTGACTTGTATTATCTTTGAGTAAAGTTTAAATTTGTTTGACGATCCGAAACATTCAAGTGTAGAAAACATGCAAAAAAGTAAGACATCAGGAAGGGGGCAAACACTTTCACACCACTGTAAGTATAAATGCAACTACATAGTCATCAATGACACACTTCTCTGAATAAAGTCAACAGTTTGACAGCACATACATGTGATCGTCGTCTGTAAAGCTCTAAAATTGGGCTTTTTAAAAAATATATATATTTAAAAGTAAGAGCAGCATGTACTCGTCTCTGTGTCTGCAGGAGATAGATTCACCGTCAAGGTTGAGGATCATCTGTGAGTCTAAGTGACTGCACATGAACGAGGACGTGCGCACAAAACTTGGATGAGAACGGAAGCTAAAAAACTGCACTTGATGTAGCTGCAATTGTTTAAATGCAACCAGGCATAGTGAGGCGCGGCAGGTTCACAATATTTCACATTTGTACTTCTGAATAACAGTGTTCTTTGGACCGGGATTTAAACACACGTAAATATGCTACCATTTTTCTTTTTGTTGTCAACATACGCATCTTTAGTTCCCACTAACAGCGTTTCACAATTGTGGATTTTGTTTTTAAATAATTTTCCCTTGACTTTTGATGGTTTATAACATATTTAACAGTCCTGTTTACAATCAAATCAAAATGCAGACAGTTATGCAAATTAGGCGTAAACACATTCTGGTTGAACATGACGTTCACATACACAGCACATTAAGTTCTTGTCAACACGAGAAGCTGTCCCACCTGTGAGCTGGACTCCCCTGGGAGTGAGGTCTGTGCTGTGACTGAGTAGCTGCCCTGAAGAGTTGTGTTGTTGTGCAGCAGCAGTGCGGGTCTGGAGCTGTTGGTTGGAGGTGTGTGGCCTCCTCTCACCACCGATGCTTCGGCCCTGGCTGGGCTGGATGACGTCTGCTCCCGGTGGAGGTGTGTTTGAGCGGCCAAATTTGCCAGTTCCTCCTCCCGTAGCCACTCATCTTCTTCATCTCCAGTTTCCATGGCAATGGAGAAGTTATGACCGCCGTCCAGAGGGCGAGGTATCCGCCTGTGATGCTCCTGGTTTCTCAGAGGGGACGCTGCCTCTGGTTTGAGTCGGTCCGCCTCGCCCTTTTCAGTCAAGGTGAAGACCTGCTGAATTCGAGGGGTCTGCTCAGAGGAGGGGCCAGAGTTCTGGGCCGCGAGCGGAGCCCGAGTCTTCTGTAGAGCAGGCGGCTGAGGTTGAGGGTTGGAGTGAGGTCTGGGCTGGAGCTGGGCCGGGGGTTTTGAAGAAGAGGACCAGGGGTGCGGCTGAGCCGTACCGTACTGTCTGGCCCAGCTGTGAGGTACTATTGCTGCTCCTGCGCTGATCCCCACCTCCCCGAGGGACACGGCGCCCTTCCTGACAGCAGTGTAGACTAAAGGCCCTGAGGCAGAGGTGAGGGATGGGAGGTTCTGAGAGAGTGATGCGAGCTTGGAGTGGACGGGTGAGGAGGTGGAGCTGTTCCTGCTCTGCAGCACCTGGTTGATCAGAGAGGAGGAAGTGTGTGCAGAGAGCTCCGAGTCTGACTGAGACGTCGGCGCCGTGGGTCGTGGTCGGGGCCGAGGGACGGAGTTCAGGGAGTAAATTCCGGTCAGGATCACATCGTTATTGTTATTGTTATTGTTGATGCTACTGCTGCTGAGAGGAGAGGAGGACGAAGGGGAGGAGGATGCCGAGGAGAACGAGGGGAAGGACGAGGATGGAGGCAGAAGGTGTACACGATTCTGGAGGTTGCGTGCGGCGGCCATTTCGGCAGGAAGCAGCCCCCCCGCCGCTAGGCTATGATTGGACAGAGCACCTCCGGCTAATGTGTGATTGGAGAGCAGCCCCCCAGCTAATCCGTGGCTGGACAGGGAATGAGACATGCCTCCGTTCTGGTCGACTCTGGAGGCCAGTTTACGTCTTTTGTTGCCAACCCATGTCTGCCGGGAAAAAAAAAAACATTCAGCAAGACATTAGAAGAACTAACTCGGCCGAGGTTAATAATTCATCACGACGACAGATAACGCACCATTAGTATTCGCTAAGCACACACACAACCATGTAGTACAAACGATGGCAAAGAATATTTCCCTCGTACGCACACACAAGCACACATTTTATGGGCCTACCCGGACAACGCTGAAGTCCAGCTTGGCCTCCTGAGCACACTGCAGTATTAGCTGGAAGCAAGCCTTGCTTTGATTGGTCATCCCATTCTCATAGTAACGTTCCAGGATCCTCTGCTGCTCGGCCGTAAACACCGAACGCAGGTTCATCTGAGAGACAATCATAAAGATGAAGAGCCTGACGTACTCAAACATTCAGGACATTAAGTAGCAATCAGAAGACACAGGTGAGAGGAGGTGATGAGTGTCAAGAGGAAAACTGTAGCTGTCAATTTAGATGCAACATGTAACTTCATGGTCCTCTACCTGCCACAGGCTGACGACAGCCGCAGCAGCCACACGCGCACTGTATTTCCCATTTATCAGGGTGGTAATTGTGTTTATTCTCGAACAAAACTCTCGATGTACTCACAGTCTGCAGGCCACGCCTTTGTGGCCACGCATCCATTCTGCTACTGGAGGGGAACGGGGCAGCCATGCAGATCACAGCTAAACCTCCATATTTCTAGGTTAGCATTCTGTTGACCGTGCTCATCTCGTCTCAGGGTGCCGGGCACACTGCTGGGTAATGTGGCTGGGGAGAGAGGAGGCAGAATGAGGCTGTGGTGTAGAGTATGCTGACGGAGAAGATCACATGCACTCACAACGAGGATCAGGAGATGCATGTTTTACCTTCATGGTGAATACAATTTGAGGCCAACTATTAGGACGCCAGATTACTGGTTCCCAACATGGGTTCTGTAACTCCCTATTATGTGGGCCAGAGATCAGAAGGGGACCCATCCATCCATCCATCCATTGATTCATTCATTCAAATGTAAATATGATGGATTTATATGCATCTTTGAAGTTCCTTTTCTTCTAATCCATCGTTTCCTGCCTTTTTCCATCGACAGAGGAACTAAACACTATCAGAACATATAAATAGCTAAAACAAACAACTCAGTTCATCATTTAACCTTTAAGCTTAGCAACCGTGCCAACCAGGTTCTCAGCATTACCTCAGAAGAGAAAGCTTTTACCATTACACACTCACACAAATGTCTTATGACTTCTCAGTGAAAGAAAACCTCCAAACATTTAAATCCATTAAACTCGAGCCAAAGTACAAAGTCTGGCTTTCCTCATGAAATGCTTGATTAGTGAAGGCGTTTAGAGACTATTACACCAAATGACATTCTCTGGTCTTTTTTTAAACAGTGACAGAAAATACAGACGGCTGCCTGTCAGTCTGACAGATTAGAGTATGAGGGAAATCTTTTGCTGTGACTCTGCCAGTCAGAAGACAATCTACCAAAAAAATGTGGTAAAACCTGATTTGTCCACGTTGGTTAAAAGAAACTAGATAACGGTGAACAAAAGCAAATTGCCACCCATCATTCTATTCTAAACAGAGAATAAAGCTCAAACCTCTAATATGAACAGGAAATTACTACTGGACTAATTGTATTATTTTACAGACAGAAAATCTAAAATTTTTTAATTGACAAGGCTAAAATAGAATGCTGTTAAATTGAATAAGTTGAGTCTAAACAAACAGAAAACCAACAACAAAAAAGATGAAGAAACACATAAATCCACTCACAGAACAATTAAAAACGCCATTTCCAAAACTGAGTCTTTAAAAGTGAAAAATACTAATCTTTTTGAGTATGTTACCTGGTATTTTCCACTCTGATGGTGTTAGGAGTCCCGGAAACTGACGCTTGTACAGTGCAATGGAAAGTGCAAATGTTCTGACTCGCAGTATTACATGAGCAGTACGGTTGTAGATAATAGTGTCAAAGTATTTTCTTATTAACAACAATAACAAAGGAAGATTGCTGGGTGTTTGTGCTGCTTGTGAATTTCAATTCAACAGCAAATTCAACAAAACAGTACATTTACGACACCGTCATCTGGATCCTATGTGGAGACGCTGTTGTTAAACATACTGAGTGGGCCAACACAATGAAGATGGAAGCTTAGAAGAGTTTGAACTGTACTGTTTTCAGTATGGTTATATGAAAAAAATGAAGTTTCCAGTAGATCTGTCCTAGAGTGAGTTATCCAACTCACAATCTCACCTGTCCTGTGTAAGATGTAATAAGCTATTCCTTTATTTGTTACACAATGGGGAAATCTGCATTGTTGCAGCAAGTGGACATTAATAAAGAGTGGACAAAGGATATTACAATAATAATAATAATAATAAAGATTAAAAACAACAGTAACCATAATATAAAAACATGACAATAATATTATACAATCTCACATGCTGATGTTGGTAGTGATTGTAAATATACCAGAGACTAGTATGACTGCACAAAGTAAATAAATGAAACATTGCAGACAGTTACGTTGTCCAGGTTGAGAGATCGGACATAATTTCATAAGACAATTTAGGTTTTCGTTAATACTGATCACATTACGCGTTCTGAAGCCCTCTCACAAATCTACTGACATGCCTGATTGAATTGAACCAATTTCAGAATGCGGTTTTTTGTTTGTTTTTAATTTCCATTGTTTTCAAGTTTTCTACACAATTTAAAGCAGCAGAAACTTGGAAGTTTCGGGTCTTTAAACGCCTCACGCTTGCAGGCGTGTTAAAGCAGTTGTAACTGCTGCCGTATGGAGGCAGATCTGCTGGAGTGGGAGCTCCTGGAGCTGCGGACAGATGGATTAAAAGTGTGACTTTAAAGCAGATCTGCTGCTTTAGTAAACACATCTCCACATACGGGGAACCAATGAGCAGGCAGCGGCTTTATTTTGGCTGGCTGACTGCGCATGGCTGCGCTCGACACGGACACGTTACGGAGAGAAATTGCGATCAAACTGTGGGCATGTCTCCCCCCTGTTTGTGCGGATCTAAGTTTCCGGCGGAGAGCCGCACGGTAAACAAGCCCGGGGAGAGGAGGAGCGGCGCCGCCACATCGCAGCCTGCGCTCGCCCGCAGGCCCGAGCGGCCATAGCCTTAGCGTTAGCATTAGCGTAGCTTCCCCCAGTGGATAGCCGCAGCTAAACTTTTCCCCTCAAATCTGTGATTTCCCGACCCCGGAGCGGGTCTAATCCCGCTGACCCGGGGCTTCCAGCGGACCCGAAGAGGAGCGGCACCGGGCTGGACCCGCAGCGGAAAGTGAAACCGCCTCCCCACCTACCATATTTGATGTTAAAATCAGACGGACGTTCAAATTCAGCAGATTTCTCCAGCAGTCCCCCCTTTGCTAGACAATGAAATCAGAACGTCCGATCATCAATTCTAATCATGATTGTGACGTGTCCGCAGACAGAAGCCAATGGGAGCTCGAGATCATGGCTGTGACATTCGCACGGGGCTGAAAACTGAGCAAGTGGTCCCGCCCACCATTGACTTTGTTCAGTGGGAGCTGGAGGAGGAGGAGGTCACAGACATGGAAGCATGTGGGGGGAAGAATCTGTTTCCTCATCATCGCAATGTGCCAACTCCTCAAGACATGTTAGTCCAACTTCCCTGTGGAATAATGTCTGTGTGCGCAGCTGGAGGGGGGGAAACATTTCACTACAGGCTGCAAAAACACCTCAGATAGTTAGAGAAAAGCCTCATTCTTCATTTAATGACTCAACAGATTTTTGACCATCAGAGAATACATTTGCAAATACTTTTGAAGCAGACTGGCTTTGTAAGAATGGCCTTACAGAGTTTCGGTGTTTTCGTTGTGAACCTTGTAGGATTTAGTTTTTGTTTGTTTTTTTAGAGCTGCAACATGTGAGAAGAACATATGATGATGGTGTTGAGTTTTGCAATTCCTGATAAATAGAACCACTTAAATATTTGAGGTTCATGTTGTGTTTTTTTTCCCTTCTTGTGCTCTTTCTCCTGCTCCTGATGCACCCAGTTTATATTTCTTTTCTAGGCAGTTTTGCTTGTTTCTTTTAAATTGTAAGCTTTTTTTCTCTTTTAGAAATGGTCATTTTAGCATTTTTCTTCCCATTTGAGTTATTGTGCCTTTATATTAAGTCTTCTTTCTTTTTTTTATCCAAGAGATAAAACACATTTTTGTGTGTACATAAAATCCTAAAATGTTTGTTTGGGTATAACTTTGTGAAAGCGTCGGAGAACATTTGGCTCCAGAGCCGCGGGTTGCTGACCCCTGGCCTAGAGAGGAGGCAAGCGACCCGGATGTTTGCTGGTTTGAAATCCAGTGCCCAACGGGTCATCACTGTGGGTCCTTGACTCCTAAAACGCCTCCCATTGTGTCAGGAAGGACATTCATAGCCTTACTTGTTGTAAGGTTCACATTTGTGTCGTATCCTACATAACCTTTTTGTCCAACCCAGCTGTGGATGAACGGCGGCATTAAAGCTTTTGTTCCTTTCAGTTCTGTTGTTTTATGAGGAAGGAGGTGTCTACGCAGTAACAGGTAATGATCCATTCATCCATCCTCTTTACCTGCTTCGATTAAACTAGAGACGCGGGGGACCAATCCTCACTGTCACTGGACAAACGGCAGGACAGATCGCCAACAGACACACACTGGCCAAAACATTAGAGACACCTTGACCATCTTGGAGAATCAGAACTGACACCATTTAAGTCAGATTTAACAAGGTGCTGAAAGCGTTCCTCAGAGACTTTGATCCATATTGACGCGCCATCGTCGCACATTTCCTGGAGATTTGTCCTGCTGAACATCCATGACACGGAGGCAAACTCGAACTTGAATAAAATAGGTTTCAGATGGTTGAAGCTTTTTTTTTTTTTTTTTAACACTTTTAGCCAATTTAATGTTCCCCAACAAGCATGTTTTTGGATTGTAGCAGGAAGCTGGAGTGCATTGGATACAAAAAACCACCCAGATATAAGGAGAACATTCAAACTCCACTCAGAAGGAATAACAGTTACATGTTCTGCCTCTACATTTTACTGGGTCACAATTTTCCATGCAGCCAATAATATAAACAGCTCTGCGTTTGCTAAATCACAACATTAGTAACGATGCTCTTAATGATTACGTTCATTGCCGGTCAGAAGCAAAGATAAACTGTTGCATTTAGCTGGAACTGTCTCACAGTGATGGTCTTAATTAAGACCTTTGCATGGAGTTCGCATACAGTGTTTTTATTTATTTTATTTGTTTCAATTATTACAGTTTAGTGCCAGATCAACATGCAGGAGGCTCTATATCAACCATAGACAGGACATAGTTTTATGTATCGACCAGATGCACCATTTCATCTCTCTATTGATGCATCCTCTCTTTTACTGAAATATTTCATCACAGAGAAAACGTCGCCCTGTCATGCTGATTAAAGTTACCTCACCAGCAGAACAAACAAATCACATCAACTATTTGTATTTTAAAATTCAGGTGTAACATGGTTAAAAAAAAACAACAACACACACACAACTAAATATATTTGTATTTCAGCTGAATGAAGTAGCCAACCTCACACTCTTGATAACTATCGTGCACTGGGGGTAAAATAAGATCTGTTCAACTTAGTCAGATGCGTCAATCCATTAGTTTAAGAAGGTGTCATTATTTAGAAACGTTCATGATAGAGGTCTTTGTTTTGAAGGTGACTACCTTGTCCTGGGGAGACCAGCAACTGCTACATTCATTGTAATTCAATATATAACATGTTATTATGCTCATTTTATACGTATGATTTCTTTGTCTTAAAGTCTTTCAAGCAGATAGTGTAGTTTTAAACTCCACTTTTTGCTTTTTTTTTTAATCATAATGTCTTGTAAAGAAAGAAGAATGTCACAGTGGGAAAAGAAACCAAACTCCTCTATTAAACACCTCCCCCCTCTGGTTTTGTCACATTACACCCTGACTATAGGTGTTACAGACTCTGTATCTGCCCTCTGATGAACTGGCATTTTGTCCCGGACATTGTCTTCTTTCCAATGTCAGCCCCGGAATAGCCTCCACTTCTTTTGAGTTTAATAAAGCAGGCTTGAAACGTGGAGATTTGTAGGATCACACTGTGCAAGTTCACCAGTTGATGTGAATGGTGGGAGTACATTTGACCCCCCCCCCCCCCCCCCCCCCTCTCCCCCCCGTCTACGAGTCAGTGAAGTTCATTTGGGTGGTGGGGGGGAGAGTGTGTGTGTGTGTGTGGAGAAGGGGAGTTCAGTTCTGCTTTAATCCATGACGTCACCTGTGTCCCAGGTGGGCAGCAGGGGGCGCTGCCCCTCACAGTTTAATCGGCGGAGCCTGACAAGCTGATCCATTGATGGTGAACTTGGAAAGAGCAGCTGACACCTCGCATTGTGATGTGGCACAACCTGTCAGCATGCAAACGCAAAGACATCATGTCTTGGGGGTAAAATGAAAACAATCAAATCCTTTCTGCTCTTTATATCTTCTGCAATGTCGTTCTCATTTATTATGATGTCAGTGCTGTATGGGATGAATTAAAGTTCTTTTCCCCATCTCTCTGTAAGCATGCATGTGTGTGAGGCAGGAGGGAGGGGGTGAGGAGAGATCCTCCCTATATGGTGTGCGTTGCACCATTCCCTGGTCTGTATTATGAGTGGTGGCCCTAGTGATGCTGCAGCGAGGCGGGCGGGGGGAGGAAGAGGAGAGGGGAGGGGTCGCTCCATCTCCTCGCGCCCACCGAATCCACTTCTCAAAGAGCGCGGGCTGCTGGCGGGAAGGCACGAGCAAGAAAGCGAGAGAGTGAGAGAGCGAGAGAGAGAGTGAGGGAACAAGAGGAGGGAGGGAGGAAGAGAGTGTGTGCGTGTCTGTGTGTGCGCGTGGATTGCACCACCGCATCCCGCTCACCGTTTCTGCAGGCGGCCATGCTCTGATGGAGAGAATAAACCTGACGAGCTCCTCTTTCTTTCCTCAAATTGATCCACCTGCTCTGTCATTCCAGATGTGACCGACACAAGTCGTTTTATGTCGCCCGCATTGAGTCCTGAGCCGTTCACCTCGGAGAGACTGTGACACCATGGCTTTGGTTATGGAACCTATAAGTAAATGGACCCCAAAGCAAGTGTTGGACTGGATGAAAGGTAACACTGAATGTATTCATTGCATTAGATTCTTATTGCTTGTGCTGCTTGTGGTTGGGATGGTGATGATGATGATGATGGTGATGAGGAGGAGGAGGATGATGATGATGATGGTGAGGATGATGAGTGGTGAGCAGCGGAGGGCCACACTCTGTGCATGTGTGTTCCCCTCATCCAAACCTGCAGTCTGACGTGGGCTTTCAGCCGATTCAGGTGACTACTCTGATTCATGCTGCGAGAGTGGAGCTCTGGGGCCGCCGGAGAGAGATGGATGTCCCCCAAGTAGCAGGGACTGGAGGCTCAGCATTCTGTCATCTTTGCTTGCTTGAGAGCGCATCTCTCAGAGCTTACAGGCTGCGTCCATCAGCAGGAGCAGCAGCAGCAGCACAGCTCTCATCAATGGATGTGGGAGATATGTCATCTTCACTCACTGGCACATGCCCTCAAGCGCACATCGCCACCGCTTGCTGTGTATGTGTGTGTCCGCGTGCGCGTGTGCCACGGTGCGCGTACGCGTGCGAGCATGATTAATGTAGTTAGCTGCATGCCTCCCCCCCCACCCCCCCATTCCAGCCGTACAGTCAGTTTCAGCACCATGGACAGCGCAATGCCTCCTGCCATATAAGGCAAACGCAGCGATCACACAGGCTTTTTCTCTCTCTTTTTTTTTTTAGCTCCTCGCTTTGCAGGCACGGGATACGTCCTCTCAAAGAGACAGTATGAATGAGTAATCACTCAGTGTGCGTGTGTGCGTGTGTGTTCGCATCTGCATCTCCGCGTGTGTGCGCGCGCGCGCGCGCGTGTGTGTGTGCGTGTGTGTGTGTGTGTGGCGGCAGTGGAAGATGCTGTCCTCATGCACACACTCATTATGGTCATCCACAGGGCTGTGAGAGAGACTGTGGTGGGCCTACTGACAGACAATAGGAGTGGGAAGGGAGGGTGTCCGCAATCCCTTATTTAAGAGGATGACTTAATCACTACTTGTTTGATGACTCAGACTATTATCAAAGTGATTGTGGTTGTGTGTCTGTGGTATTTACACACAGGATGATCAAATTAAGCATTTCATCTTGAGGATTTCTTGGATCTTTATCTCTGTTGCTGCATCTGTTTCAGGGGCTCGACTTCCCTTTGACAGTCGTGACGTACTGACTTCTTAGATTAGAAGGGGGAGCTGACAGACTCTTGAGATGCACAGCTCGGAAGTATATTGGGATGCATCACATTGAATAATTGTGATGATTGTTGGGGGTTTTAGATTTGCTCTCCTTGGGCATGGCCACTGAAATCCACAGCTTCATCCTCTGATGTGTCTTGATTTAGAAAGTTAATTCAGTGAGTGGATGAGATGACTGGAGAATGGGCCAAATGTGGTTCCAGAGTGCAACATGTATAGCACACTATGATGATGGTGACACTGTATGTACAAGAGTTGCAGAGATAGTGGGATCTAACACTCAGCCATCAAGCCAAACTGCATTGATCAGTGCTTCATGCAGGATTTCACTGACACTTTAACAGGTGGCTGAAATCAAATGTATAGTGAATTCAATTCTGCCAGCTTTGGAAATATACAGCCAGACTGTTAGAATCAAATGAATGCCATTGACTGACCAATGAGATAAGAGTTGGCAGCACACATTAAATATATGAATTATATACAAAGGATTAGGGGTTATTGCATTCTAGCTATTGGGTATCTGGGTACCTTTAAGAATATTTATATTTGAGTATAATTGAGTATTTTGAATGTATACATTTTATCTGGCTTTGTTGTGTTTACTCTTTCTTAAAAGTATATTTCTTACTTTTACTTTTTGCTTAAAGCCAGGACTTCCAACTGCAAGCTCACTGAGTGTATGGAAGCATATGCTTAATATGACAATGAAAAGATTCTCATTCTGATTCTGTGAGGGATTTTAGCTGCTTTGGAGTTGAGCTTATTTTAGAGGTTTTTGGAATAAAACTTGTTAGTTATTGAACCATATACATCCACAAAAGCTATAAAAGTCATGTGTTCGGTGTGATCACAAATACAAAAATAAATCCTCCTGAACTGATATTATGTATTTGTTCTTTTGAGTGGTGCTCAGGTAAAACTCAACATAGTTAAAGTTCATTAAAAAGACCTGTTTAACTACCTCAAAAAGGAAGAGACTGTTAAAGCAACTTAAAATATTCGAATATTCAATGTTGGTTCATTTTTTATCAGTTGAATCTTTTTTTCTAATATTTGTGTTTGCACTGCATTCCGAACTCTGAGGTACTTCTCTCTTATAAACTCTCAGAAGTTCGACAGATCGACCAGTTCACGCTGCAATTGATTCATAATTTGCTCAGAGAGTTTAGCGAGAAAGACTGTATAAGAAGACATGAAAACAGAACAGGTGGATAAAATGATGGAATATATTCATGTAATTCATTCAAATTCATGTTTATATATAAATATATAAATATTTCACTAGATGTGATCATCCAAAATCACCATTACATTCACTTTAATATGTCAACTGTTGGTGTTTGCAAGTTTCAGGTAATTTGACTAATATTCTCCATCATCATCAGTCCAGTGAATTCAAAGAAGAAATGTCCACAGCTGCATCAAACTCTTTTGCAGACTTTAGTCGTCTTGTTGCTGCTCGCACTGTCCTCCCTGCTCTTATAAAGCTCACTCATATTTCCCGACGGGGCTTCAAGCGTGGACCCTCGGTGGCAGCCTCCTGCTCAGATCTTACTTTCTTATGAATAAAGAAAGAGGGCAAAAGGCTGGTATTAATCTGTCCGCTTACACGCGCTTCACTTTGGCCTCTTCGCTGAAAACGCTTCATCTTTCCTACACTGATCCAACCAGTCGCGTACCACTCTCACAGAGGACCGACACTGAGACCTTCTTTAATAGCTCCTTTGCCGTTTCTCTTGCTTTACAGTAAGAGAACCGGACCGGGACACATGGGTGTAGACAGCACACGCTATTAGCATGTAATATTTGGAGGTCGGAGCGGATTAGGCAGAACAGTCAGTGTTTCATGCTCGGAACGCTTTCCTGTTTGCGATGATAGTTTGAGCACAGAGTCAACACCTCTGCGTTGGAAATTTGAATGTATTTGTCATATTTTATGGCAAAGGGAGAGAAGTGAACATCCAAAACAGGGTTGAGGTAGAGGTTGTTGCACCAGCCAGTAAGAGATGAAGGTACCCTGAAGTTCTGGGTATGAGTCATATACACAAGTCTTAGAACTTCCATTACTGAAGTCAATTATTTGCATCAGGTATAGAAATAGTTTTTAATGTAGTTTAAGAATAATATGCATTAATGATCATGTTTTTCATATAAAAACTGAGCGGGCAAAGTGGCCAGAGACAAGGCCTGTTGGGTGAAATAAACCATTTAAATTGCTCTGGTGTGATCATCGGCTTGAACGGAACAGATTGAATTGAATTACAAAGACAACCAGCTTTTGGACATTCATCAGAGGATTTTGGGTTGCTTATTTTTTATTTTATTCTTTTAGGACTACATCCTTTAACCAGCTTCCAACAAAAAAAAGAAAAGCAAAATTGCAAGCTGTTGTCTTTTGTGGGCAGTGGCTCTCTTTCCTCGACAGCCCATTCCTGTCATACGACGGACTATGGGACGTAAAGATGTGAGAGTCTGCAGTCCATTTGGGAAAACCTGACACAGCTGGCCATCGAGCAGAGCAGACTATACAGTATCCCCCCACTGCTCTGGAAGGAGTGCTCCAGCAGCAGAACAGCGGTGAGGCTCACGGAGAGATGACTCATCAGCATTTGTTTTGATTTGAACACCCACACCGGAGGAGTTTCCTCTATGTGTGTGAGGGTGTGTTTCTGCCGGGGCGTGTGCAGACGCAATTGATTTGTTAAGTACGTTGCGTACGAATCGGCGCCTTCGCATGTGAGGCAGCACAGAAAAAATGGAGTTCTCCTCCAGTTGTGGGTGCTGTGTATACCTCATAAGATCATCCTGCGCTTTCAGGCGCGCGGCATCGGCAGCCTGCTGATGCATACATTGACAGGAAAATGAATAAGGCAGCCAGCTTTTACTTCTGCAGTCATCTCTCTTTCCCCACACGTCGCCTAATGTATTGGAACAATCTAAAAATGATGGTGATACGTCACATTTAAGTGAGTGCGGGGAGCTGTGAATGACTGAGAGCATGTACGGATTCAGATGAACTTCAGTATCTGCTGGAATTTTTTAACTCATGCAATTGTGCTTTCATATCCATAAGCACCAAGTTTGGAGGATTTCTCAGTTTAACTTCCCTTCAAAGTTACAGTTACCTTAAAAGCCACTTAGTCAGTCCCTTAACACACAAAGCACAGCTGGCAATGGTTTTGGGGTACCTATGATTGTGATTCATTGTATAATGAATAAAAATAAAAATGTATTATCAGCCCTCATAATTTCCCAAAAATGTAAGATATTTTTTAACGTATTTAAAATACTTTCCATTGACATGTGTCGTCAATCCATCTTTATGGCCTGCAGAAATATTGCCATTTACATTCACTGTATTTAATTCTGTATTTTGCATTTATTCTATTATTCACATTAGATTCACGTCTAAAAATATGTGTTTTAGTAAAATATATTAGTTCTATGCACCATGTATTTGTCTTTTTTGTCATTTCTTCTTAAAAAAGTTAAACTGCGAGAAAGGTTGTCCCCCATCCCACCCCAAATCTGAACTCCCTGCAGTGCTGAGACGAAGCTGGCACCAGCGATCACATGTATTATGCATGTTAACAAGATATGGGCAGTTCCTCAGCTGAAATAATCCCTCTTAATGCCTTTTGGTTAGTGTGGCTCTCCTGTGGTGTTAAAGGCCATGTTCACTAATATTCCATACTGTGTTCCCTGATTCAGGCTCCTGCTGACATGGGGAGGAAGTCTGTGTTGGAGGATACACTTCCCCTGCCTCTGACTGTGTGCTTGTTGTAGTTTCAGCGGCATTAAAGATTAAAGAGTGCGCCTTATTATGGGGAAACACACACACACACACACACACACACACACACACACACACACACACACACACACACACACACACACACACACACACACACACACACACACACACACACACACACACACACACACACACACACACACACACACACACACACACACACACACACACACACTCATACACTCCTACACACAGAGGAAACTCCTGCTGCCCTCCATTTTTTCCCCTTATGCACACAAAGAAACGCAAAGATGCAAGAGCTGCATATGGATGCATGCAAGAATGCACATGTTCGCAGAAATACATGGCCCGCATGTATGTATGCACACTTCCACATGTGCATACATGCACACATGCACACATGCACACATGCACACATGCACACATGCACACATGCACACATGCACACATGCACACATGCACAGACACTCAAACTCTGGAGCAGCAGCTTTAAGTGGGGCATCGGTAGTCATGGAAACCAGATCTGATCATGTTGGAGTCACAGCACATGTCATAAGATGGGGAAGCAATAACACACTCAGGCAGAGGCATTCAGACTCAGAGAGGTGCCTACGTGGACAAAGTTACACACACACACACACACACACACACACACACACACACACACACTCCTGCACTCCTGTTTTACGGCCCTGAACGAAGAAAGAAATTGAGGGGGGGGGGGGGGGGGGGGGGGTGCATATATTCAGACCTGGGGAAGGCATCGTAAAGCAAAATGAAGGAAAGGCTGAGAATCTGAGAATGGAGGAGGAAATGGGGGACGAGGAATACGAAGGGTGGGAATGATGGGGGGGGGCAAGAACGAAGCCGATGTGGCAGAATAGGAGACGCAGTGGGCATCATATCAAAGCACCCGCTCTATCCGGCTCCCAGGACAGAGGGCCCTGTGTGTGCGTGTGTGTGTGTGTGTGTGTGTGTGTGTGTGTGTGTGTGTGTGTGTGTGTGTGTGTGTGTGATGTTCACATGTGCTGAGTTGATTTTGCACCTGTTGCTCTGGAGAGGCCCCTTCACAGACACAAACATATAACTGACATGTTTGTCAGCCGAGGGTTCAGGACTTCCACCGGGTCATGTAGAATATAGAATAGACATTTTGGATCACAGCAGTAATTTTTCATACAAGACAAATTGTGTGGAAGTTTGAATGAATGCTCAGCAATATATTGTAAATGTTATGTCATCTTTCTGAATCTGAAATATTGTTTTATACAGTTAACTTATTGGGAACCACAGCCCACGAGTCACCAGCTCTTCTTTTTAATACACTATTTGTCAAAGCTCTGACAAAGATCAAATATACTCTCTCAGTTCAAGTTCCAATTCATTTAAAGCAAAGCATTGTGTTGGTTGCTGGGACCACTGTTTAGTGTAGATCATTAACTCTATTGCGACAAACTAAAAGATCAAAATAGAATAAATGTTTATATATATACTGTAACTACCACAGCACCCTCTGTAGTTTGCTACAGTATTTCATACTGGAGTAAAACTGCTAATCTCTAAAGTTGTAGATCATAACTTTCCATCATGCCAAATTTCCATCCATCTTCAATACCCCTTCATCCTGTGCAGCTTTCAGCTCAGTTAGTCTTGCAATACAAACTTGCACCAACAGATGGTGCATTGAGTCACCCAGCCCGGCAGCAGGAGGACTCTCAAACAAGCAAACTGAAATTACATACTTATAGTGTCCTTTTAAACCTTGTTCACGTGCAGGGTCGATGTTCCATTCAGTCATATATAGTGAGTCATTATAATGAGAATATTAGGAGAAAAATAGCTAATGCTGGTGAACATCAGCTTTGTTTCAGGTAGTTAATGTTCATATTTACCTTCAGTGAGACAAAAACAAAAATACACCCTATACTCTTTAAAAGAGTATAGGGTGTTCATGATCCAGTGTTCTGAAAGTTACAGAAAATTAGAACTTGATAACAGTTACTAGTTACTTCTTTTGAAAGTAGCTGAGATAATTGACTAAATGGGATTACAACAATTTGATCAATCTAATCATTGATCCAGTCATAAAGTTCAGGTGAAGCTACATCAGCTAGTTAGAAGTCCAATGGCGTTGCACACATGCTATATTCATCTATTCAACTTAAGCAAATCGATTCCCATGGCTCCATGCACACACACTCCAGCGAATTGGATGCATACTTTGGCAATGACGCAGAACTTGGTGTTACACCTGTTTTTGAAATAAATGTGCTCATGAATTAATGATAACACGGACAAACTGCTACGCAACTGCTGAGAAACTACTGATATTAAGAGCCTAACAGACAATAAAGTGAGCAAATGTTTAATTGAGGCCTTGAATACATCACTGGTACTATATAAGTAGTTTTAGGTTAATATAGAGAGACAGCAGCTTCTCAAACTGTTTTTCATGACAAAAATCAATAACTTAAAAGCTCGGTAAACATCAATAATTGTTATGGAATGTCATTGAAAAAAATTCAATAATAATTTCAATGAGATAAAAATATTATGGAATGATCTGATTCATAAAAGTAATCAGTTGGTAGCGTGTGACCAGTGATATTGCAGTAATGCATTTTTTTTAGTAATGCATCATAGCTCATATTACATTTATAAATTTAGTAAGCATCTCTTGATGAGTGTGAGTCAAAATCTTCATTTCAGCTCTCTTTTCCTTTTCTTTTCCTTATTAGTTGCCAAATGTTCCAGTAATGTTCCCCTGGCAATTACTCAGTGTGTATTCTTCTTGATTTGAGCTGGTTATGTAGCATATCGTCAGTTTGTGTGTTCAGAAGTGAAACTGAGCCAACGCAGAAACGAAAAGTCCAAATATTCTGCTGAGAGATGCCAGATATTGAGTCGCACTGAGGAGTGCAGTTTGGAGAGACATGCCTCCGTCTTAGTTACAGTGAGTGACCCCGTTTACTTCACACATGCCGATTTGATCCAATGTTAATACGAATTATTGATCGGACAGGCCTCGGGTGTGAATGTTAATCCGACGGGACGCGTGAGAGGAGGCGTGCCAGCTCGTTGTCGTCTACTTCTTCTGCAAATGGATGGCCTCAGTCCAGATGGGGATAGGCAAAGCAAAAGTTCATGTCAACCTAACGTCATACTTGCAGAGCGGCTTTTGGGACTCTCCAAGGACAGTCACATCCTCAGTCGTGCTCAGTCCCTGAACTCCTTGCACTCTCGTCGTTGACCCTGTTTTTCCTCCCTCCTGCTCCTTCCAGTCGCCTCCTGATACCTCTGCTCGCTTCAGTTCAGCGACCAGGCGGCGCCGCACTTGAAAGCTCACATACGAGGGAGCTAAAACGCCGCCGTCTTCAGAATATTCTGTCATGATGTGATGAATATTTCACCGTGGAAATATATTTAGTGAAAGTTGTGTCTTTTCTTCACTGGAGCACTTACTCCAGCCGGAGTTTATGTGACGGGGGCGTGCGAGGCAGCGGTACGGGGAGTCTGCCGCTTGTCACCACTCTCAACCCCGAACACGGTCTCGGAGGGGAACGCATGTTTGACTCATTTCAGTTGATGTTAATGGCTGAGCAGCAAAGTGAGCTCTCTGCGAGTTTTCAACTCGAGAAACTGTACTTATTTTTTTTTTTTCCCTCACTGCGGCCTTCAACAAGCTCTTAGTCTTGTGTTTGTGTGTGCGTGTGTGTGTACTCATGGTGTGTGTGTGTGAGATCCTTAGCCTACCATCAGCGCATGGTGGTCCTGAGGGGCAGTAACTGCTGATCCTTCACTTCTGCTCCGAGGCCTCTCCTGCTACGGTTGCCTTGCAACCCGTGGTGTTTCTGAAGAGGAGGGGTTTTATTTTGGCCGGTAAAAAAAAAAAAAAAAAAAAGATGGGAGGGAATTGTATGAAATGTGGATGAAGCTGTCAACGTGAGATGCTTGCTCAGGGCTTAGCACAGTGGGATTCGTCGATGGTTGGGATCAAGAAATGCTTCAGTGTTTCTTACAGAGATTTCCTTCACTCACTCAACACAGATTTGCCACACATTGGGGGAAATCCCCGCCGCCTTTGTGGTAGAACAACATTTCTTTTGAAGTCCAGCTTTGAAATGAATGATCTGAAGAGCAAATAAATCTCTTAAATTTATTTCAAAATGATGGCTGTAACCATTATCATTCATAGTAAAACATATAGGAGCCAAATATGTTTATTTCCATACATCTTCTATACCAGTTAGATGGCTCACACATTTATCTTCACCTATACAATACGAATGAGGATATAAATTCATCTAACATGCATGGTCTTGGCAGGAAACCTGCAATGACGTGAAGACGTAGTCATATCAGAAATGATTGAATATCCTTTGTAAGCCCATCAGAATTCATCACATTGGAACAAGCAAATATTTAATCCTCTTTGAAACAGTGGCTATAGATAAAGTTTATTCAGTCCAATGTAAGTGAGGGTTTATTCCTCAGTGGTCAAAGTACTGCAGATGGAGTCAGCCTTTAAGCCTCTGACATCGTCTGCTCTTCTCCCCGCTGCATGTGCTTTTCATCAGGCTGAGGACTTATAGATTCCTCTAAAGTTTTGGGATATAAAGGTTTTGGCAAATGATTGCAAAATACTTCAGTCCACAGCAGGAAAGTAATCCTACAGCAATGGTGGTCGGACAGACGACCTGTGAAGCCTAGCCAAAGAACAAGTGGATTTGATCCATAACCAGTTCCAACAGTTCATCACAGGATCTCCAGGTGGCTTTTATAACCGTTGCTGACAAACGTGCCGTGTCTGTGCTCAGAGAAGAGAAGAAGTGAAGGTAATCACAGGAGACTCTCCGACTGTCTTCACACTTGTCATGCTTGGTCCAGTTAAAACCAGCATTTTTATGATTGATGTCTCAGTGCAATGGAAGTGTGAATGCTGTTATCAGCACCCATTTCACCACCGAGCAACCACAGCGGGCCTGTTTGAAAATCAGGTCTCAGCATGCTTATACATTTCTAGAACGATTACAGTCTGAACGCAGCACTGACCAAACTGCTGTGGAAGTTGTGTTGCAGGATGTGAGTCACAACAGCCGTCCACGGCCCGTTTTATTTGTACATTTTGGCTCAATGTTAAAGGCCATATGAGATGAATGAAGACTGAGTAACAGGGTGGTGGCAGTGTTGGGAATGAGCTTTCTTTTTTAACTTAGCCTGGACTGGACAGTTCTCAATCATTTGTTTCTCTGTGTATCGTATCAAAAAGAGCTTGAAAACAATGTGAGGACAGCGGGAAGTGGACCTTTCGACAGAAGAATAATTCTTCCACAGAAAGATAAGGAAGAAATAATATGGCCGGGAAAAAACCCTTTTATTTGTAAAAACACCAAGAAGATTAGATATTTTGAATATATCACAAATGACTAAGTTTTTATGAACTGTAATGTAGCACAAGGCTGTAGAATAAGTAGAGCTTAAAATACGCATCTCTTTTACTAAATAAATATAATTCAATGGATGTTATAATAAAACGTCCTTGTGTTAAAGTGAGCGAGCGAGAGCTTAACACTCAACAACTTTAAAGCCTTATTGCGACTTTGATTTTGGTTCAGATCTGATTAAGGGGTCAGCGAACACATCTTCATTCATCAACCTGATTGATTGAAGCATTTTTATTTTGTTTGTGTTTTTTTAAAGAACTGGGCGCTGCCAAGCTTGAATGAAGTGAGAAAGGCTGATACACGTTTGCTGGCTTAAAGTGTGGAATCATAAGAGAGACGACGGCTCAGTAAACACAGTCCAACTCAGAGTTTGTGCGCCTCGGAAAACCTAACAGAGCGAAGACACTCGAGTTCCCCGCCACCACACAAGCAAAGTCCACCGAAAATATTTCCACTCACGAGCGGCAAGCTACCGAGTGTAATATCCTCGGTTAAGCTGTGATCAAACATCTTATTCTCGATATTTCCCGGAGGGAACGAAGCACAGTGAAAGACACTTCTGACAAAGCTCATGCAAAAATCCTTTATTTTTTTTAAACTTCAGCTGCATGCAGGCCAGGGTGTGTTTGTTTCAAACTTCTTGCAGCCACAGTAAACAGTTCGATGTGAGCCTGGATTTGGAGTGCAGGAAGCTGTGTTTGCTCTCGGATGCTGCGATAGCAACTGCTGAAGGCCTTGGCCGACATTTTAATACCATTTACTGATGAGGTGCAGCGTCGAGACCCCTGTGTATTAGTTTGTGTGCGTTAGTGAGCACCATGTGCTATTTCCAGCTGGCATATGAACTAAGCAGATGAATCCAGATCAGCTGTTTGTCCTCTGGAGGGGAGTGAGGCGCTCTGACTTATCTGATTGGCTAGCAGCAGAGTGTCACAAGGTGAACGTATACAAGTCAATGTGTGCTCATTTACACCTATAAGCAAATGTCTGCATGAGCCCGTCAGAGAGTGCTGAGTGTTAGTAGTTTGTGCTTTAAAATGTAGTTACTGTGGCAGTAAGTGCAAGCAACCGATGACCTGGGCTACATGATTAAACCGCGTATTCGATATCACTGCGACATACAAGTTGCAAAGCTCTGACTGAACCGCATGAGATTATATGTTGCAGTGCATCACACATTTATGATCTGCATGTCAACATATTCAGCCAATCAGAGCCCGTCGTCGTGGATTGGGTTGAACTTAAAGAAGAATACACCTGATGCGGTTGTGTCTCAGTGAAGCTCGGTCCACTAAGAGAAGCAGCACTGTTAGGTGTCATCATGTACACACGCGGAACAAATGCCTTCAAATTGAATTCTTGTGTAACTCGAACCATGATATCCCATTTCCTCGTGGTATAAAAAAGGGTGACATTTTTCTTAGTTTTCAAAAGATTTGGACTATGAAATGTCGTCTGACCTGCATCTAAGTCACGAGTATAGACAACCATGAATTTATTTGAGAAGTTGGGTCCACAAAGAGAAAGACCACAGTTACTTGAAAGTTCAAATATTAAAGCGCACCATTATTTATTCATCTTTCACATGTCACAATACTCTTGTGTCTGTTGCTGTTATGTTTCTGCCTCTTCTTCCTCGCAGCTTTTTCAAAAATTAATTACATGCAAATTATAAAGTGTCTTCCTCTGACTAAATCAGACTGATAAACAAGGTCCTCAAAGCTCAGCTGATCTGCCACAGTACAACAAAACATATAAAACATCAAGAAAAACGAGTTTTACAAGGCTACTAAGTAATTCTGACTTTTTAGAAAAGTAAAGAGTAACTGTAAATAGATTCTCAGTAATCTGCTGACCACTGTATTGTTTATTATCACATAAATTACCATGCAGTAACACATAACCCTTTCAAAAGTTATTTGTTGCTGTAGTTAGAACTATAGAAGGGATATATTGGGGTTGATGTCTTAAGACTCTTTAATCATCACATTTTGATATGATTGCTCAGTAAAGTTGTAGATCCTGTCAAAAAGGAACCCCATAAAGGATGTTTGTTTATTCTTCGGGAGTAAGTGCAACAAATGCAAAACAAATCAACAGTGAGGGTGAGCACTCGGATTTTAAAACAGCACCAGTTCTTCTGGTGCGCTCGCACACACACATATACACACACACACACTCACAGGTACTTTGAGTTCCTGACATCTTGCAGAAGTCGACACTGCTCCTCTGTGGATTTAAGCTGTCTCTGTATCTTCTGTCTCTTCCTTGTAATCCCACAGAAACCTGCCTGATTTTGGGATCGGGGTTCTCCGGGGACATTTCCAGCTGTTGTGGGACACCTTGTTCCCCTTTCATTGTCTACTAGGAGTCTCCTTTAGTGTTTTGGGTTGTTGTCCTGCTGTAGACTATATGTGAGACTTGTAAAGGGCCTTTTCAGTTTGTGTGATGGCTCATGATCGAAACCAGCAGTTGGTCACACGGGCATGTTTCTCACACAGTATCTAATGGTTTTTTTTTTTTTTTTTCCAATTGTATATTATGGGACATTTTGTTGGGATTGTTATTTGAGGCCGGGACATCTTTATATACATGCATGGAGACAGATTTAATAAGATCCTCTATAAAGCATGCTCATGCAAATAGGTTGTGCCTTCAGTTTGTTTGGAGGAAATCCACTCACATCGCCCACACATGATGCCAGATGACAACAGTATGAGACACTATAGGACAGGCTGCGGTGTGAAGAGTGTTTCCAGGACTCACAAGAAGCAGGGGTGTAATTGGCCAAGGACAAATGTGAAAGGGAAGGAGTGGTAGAGAAAACGAGAGGTTTGGAACAGCAAGCTCACCTCCCTTAGGTATGAACATAAAGTCTTCCATCTGAGAAGTGGTTATCTCCAGTGGCCATCTCATCGTTTCACCCCCACACTCCTTCTCATGTCTGTCATAGTTGGGGGTCAGAAGTCACATATTCAGACATCCTTGCTATTAGCCGCAGGGTTTCCTCTCTGCTCTGGCTCCATGTTTTCTGCTCCTGCAGCTGCAGGCCAGCTGAAGGAATCTGCACACTCAGTCCCCCCGTGCAGGTCCATGATTTATTACACTACACTGCACTGCTCTCTCTCACTGTGGAAAACATGTTATATTCAAAGAAGAGAAGCTCATTTGGATATACTACCAGAGTGTGGCTTAGTTCTTTATCTCCTCTCAGATTTGTCAACAAGAGGACTCTTGTTATACTTCAGTCTGAGGATAAGCTTCACATGGAAAACTCTGCTCATACTGTGTTTGGTTGTGTGTTTGAGTTAAAGCATTGTGTTAAAATTAGATACTTGAAAGTGTATTTCCATCTATGGAAATGGTTACTGGTACAAGATGATATTGTTTGTGATTGTTATAATGGCCTTTTAGCATTAGGTTGTTAGGTGAAGGTACACACAATTAAATAATTGTTATTGAAGTGATCAGAGATGTTGGGACCAGAATTAAGAACATTTTTTAAAATTATGAACAGAATAAGCTCTCTACTGTAGGATGACCATATTTTAATTTCTGAACAATAGGAAAAATGTCCTAATTGACCCTTGACGTTTACTCAAAGATGCTTCATAAGTTTAACACATTTAAAGGGTTTTTTTGGTTTTTTTTTGGCCAAATACATGCATTACATTTGCATTCATTTATAAACTCCACCCAGTAGAAATTTCTTTATCCATGTTGAGTAACTTGTTCTTTTAGATTATATCATAATCAATAGATTTTTTTTGTATTATTATTTTCATTTATTTTTCTTTTATTATTCAGATCATATAAAATAATTCGTATTCATGTAAAAATAAAACCAAACTGTCAATACTGTATTTTATAACAGTAAGAGATTATGATTTTTAAGGCACTATTATTGTCACTGTTGTGAGGAAACCCAATTTTCCCCTGCATGCTTTCCTTCTTTAAATGACTGTACATTTATTTTAAAACTTAAATTTCTTTTGTTGAATGTCTCACCAAATTTACTGCAGCGATTGTGGGACAAATGTGGGCTTGCAAGTTTTTTAATCTGTGACTGTGAATGATTTGTGCACCTGTAATTAAGAATTTGAAAATAGGAAAACTATAGAAAAAGCTGTACTGCAACTCCAAAAGTGCAACAAGTCCACTGGTTTATGTAGAGAACTACCCACTTGGCTGTCACTTTTAATGTAAAAAGCTTTAAGTTGAACACTTCCAATGATGTCTGTCGTTCAGTTTTGGATCCCAGCTGCTATTTATAACAAGTTCTGTAGATGTGGAGTTCATGTGTGAGATTAAGTGTGTGCTGCCTGTGATTGTAGCGTCAGCAGCGTGACTTCCACTCGGGATGCCTGAGCGTTGGCAGTCCTGCTTGACTTGGTTATCAGACTACAAATATTGATGAGTTTTTTCTGCTCTGCTGGTGAAGTCGCTATAATCACTGTGAGACAGAGATAAATTTTATCCAACTTGCATAAAGATAATTCACCCAACGCCGACCCGTGAGGGGGAGGGGGAGGGGGAGGGCTCTCTCATCCCTTCCAGCAAATTACAACAACTCAGTGTAAATAAAGCACAAATAATAACACAAACTTCCTTTGAAGTGTTGCACTGGAAGATGTTAAAAACCCTATAATTTCTTAATGTATAGAATACTTAACGCGCAAACTTGTTTTTTATTTGACCATACTTGGTAACTTTCCATTCCTTACAGTTTCTTCCTCAATTTCATGACAATCATTGTAAATCCTGAGGAAGTGCTGCCAAACATTTTCTCTTACTCCCAATGACAGCATGCTTAAGGATTGATCTTTCTAACAAGTTATTGCGGAGGAATGATTAAGAAAACTGAGTCCAACACTAAGTCATAGTTATTATACTCGATTGCATATACTAGAATGAAGGCTACAACAATGAAGCTATTTTTTTGAAGAAATGAAAGATTGTCTACTTTTTGTCCAGTTATTGCAGCTGGAAATGCAAAAATGTGTCTGACTTGGTCAATACAAACAACAGTGTTTTTCCCCCCAATATTAGCCAATACATTCCTTTCTCTATATATATATATATAAATATACGTTGTCCTCGTGCACATACTTAGACTATTTCCAAGTATTTAGATTTAATAAAAGGATTCAACTGATGTTATTTTCTATAATTCCCAGGTAAGTGTGTTTATTTAAGGCCCGAATGAAACACTGATAGTATTTCAATAAATGCCTGATAAAGAGTTGTATATTTTCACGTTGTAACACATGTGTAGAGCAGCTGTTTTACTTTAAAAACACATCATTCTGAGTAACTGCTCAGATGTTCATAAGCAGCAGCCCATGATTATGAAAGCAAATTACACAAGCTCATGTAAGAACAAGTCGGCACATGCTGCCACTTGACTTCACAGTTTGTGCAAACTTCCACGTGGAAGTGTTGTATTAATACGTGCGGAACACATGTTAACGTAGGAGAGCGGTTTCTCCGGTTTCTCCGCAGGGAACACTTCCCATTAAACAATTTTCACCCGAGTTGTTGCTGCAGTTCAGAGCTCTCGCACTGATGTGTTGCATTAAAGAGAACGGCTCTGCTGTGCTGCATACAACAAGATCACCTGTACACGTCACCCACAACAACAGCAGAGCTTATATTTTGTCTGTTACAGTCCCATGGCGTACAAAGACCAAGACGCCTCTTACTTGTATAGTGTGTGTGCGTGTGTGTGTGTGTGTGTGTGTGTGTGTGTGTGTGTGTGTGTGTGTGTGTGTGTGTGTGTGTGTGTGTGTGTGTGTGTGTGTGTGTGTGTGTGTGTGTGTGTGTGTGTTGTTGAGGTGCTACCACACTGTCTGCTCTCTGTCAGCATTGCTTCCCTTGGGTTTCAGTGTTTTCCTCACAGCTTGGCGGGGCTTTAGCAGCGTGCCTCTGCAGAAGCGTTGAGACCCGGACTAACAGCAGTGGTTGTAATTGTATTTATATGTGTGATTGTGTTTGGAGTGCTTGTTCGTGGAGGGACAGAGCATACCGTTCCTGATCCTCTGTGGCTTTAGGATGTGCAGATGTACTTCTGTGTGTATGTGTGTGTGTGTGTGCGTGTGTGTGTCTGTGTGTGTGTGTGTGTGTGTGTGTGTGTGTGTGTGTGTGTGTGTGTGTGTGTGTGTGTGTGTGTGTGTGTGTGTGTGTGTGTGTGTATATTTTTCTTTTCTTTTTCAAATGTGTGTGAGCATGGATTTGCTTCCTCTTTTTTGCTTGCTGTTTGCTCATTTTTTTTCTCGAGCAGGCTTGTTCATTAGGTCTGTGGGGAGATGTGCTTTCTGCTGACTGTGTTTGGTTCAAAGCCAGCGGCACTTTCTGATCAATAGTATCCCAGCTCCACCATTCCTATGTGCCGCTGATTGGCTCTCTGCAAAACAGGCACTCACAGAGTAAGAGCAGAAAGTTATATCAATATATCACACACATCTCTCGAGGTATACGATACACACACCCTTTATCCTGCATTGTGCGTAAAATTCACATTTTTTCGCTCAGAAATCTCTCTAAAAAAGGGCCTTTATTGCTTTCATTGCTCTTCAAGGTAAAAAAAAAACAAAACAAAACTCAGCAGCTTCAAAGGAAACCTTGGTGCTGTAAAGTATGACCATGATCAGATGTGAAAAGAAAAGATGTTTGGATTTAGACGGGTGTTTATCTTTAGCTTTCCATCCGGCAGAGTAGGACACTGTTTTTTCTGTGTGGGTGTCTGCACTCAAGCCTGAATCCTGTGTTGCATCTCCGCCGACCAAGATTCAGAAGGACAGGCAGGAGCTCCTGTTTGCATCTTGGAGGGATATTTACCCTAATCACGTTTTCGCTTCATGTCTCACGGCGGAGAGCTTTCCAAAACACCCAATTAGACTGATAAAAATGTTTTGTCATTTACGGCGAACGCCTCACGCGCGCTGATGGGAGGCAGGCACATCAGCACATCCTAATCTGCATCTGTCTATACTCTCCTTAGGTCTGGATGACTGTCTCCAGCAGTACGTGAAGAGTTTCGAGCGGGAGCAGATGGGGGGAGAGCAGCTGCTGCACATCACCCATCAGGAGCTGGAGGAGCTGGGTGTCACCAGGATAGGACATCAGGAGCTCATCCTGGAAGCTGTGGACCTCCTCTGTGCACTGGTCAGCCTGCTTTCAAATATTTATACACGTTAAGGGTGAAACACAGGAACTTCAGTCTACTCAGGGTTTTTTTCTGATGTTTGTGTTGGTCAGATATGCTTGACTTGGATAAAGGAAACGAGTAACTCATTCAGAAGAAGTTGAGTGCATCACAACAACTAACTAACTTTCTTTTCTCTTTTTGCATTTTTGCTGACATTCAATTCAATTCAACTTTATTCATATGGCACCAAACACAACACAGTCATTTCTAGGCTTTTACAGTGACAAACCCAACAAATCAGGCTGTACATTTCATTATTTTTGTAGGCTAAATACTGGTTAAACTGAGTTAAAAGCTATCAAGTTCAGTGTATTCTTCAACTTTTAGTTCGCTGACCTCTATGACACGAGTGTGATGTGCATAAATACTCGGTATTAAAAAAGGCTTACAAGCTACTTTGAGGATGACCTTGTCAAACTGAACTCTATTGACACCAATAAAAAAAAAAAAATGATGTAACATGCTGGGTCACAGAGATAGATTTGCAATAATTGCACAACACATCAAAATGATTCCAACACTTTTATTGACTTTGACGGGGTTTGTGTTCTAACGTGTGTTAGAGGAGCAGTCGGTACGTCGTTCTGCTGCCAGACACCTTTTGGATATTGTGATTGACATATGAGCCACTTCTAATCTATATATTTCGTGTTATGATGTAATGTCCACACCATTTCCTTTATAGTAACTTCACCACTTGTTCCAAATATTAATTTAGCTGTTTAGACTTTGTTTTATTAAGGAAATATAGAATAAAATGTAGATAATGGGGTAGTAATGTCCCCAATGTAAAGTGAAGCATGGTTCTTTCTTTCATCTAAAAACTCAAGATATTACTCCAATATGGGATACAAACCAAGTTTTATACATGCATGGATATGACACATAACAAAAGGTGTGAGCAGAACCAACCTGTCAGAATAATGTCCATCACAGGTCGACTTTTAGTGTGCACATCTGGAAAAAAAAGAAGATAATAACAAATCTTGAATCTCAACAGCTTCCTGGGGTCACAATGAAATCAAAGTAATGTAAAGAAATGTAGTGAAAACAAACATAATGGAAATGTGTAAGAGGCAACAGAAGGCATAATAAGGAATATAAGACATCAAGTTTTACTAGTAATTATTGGTCTCTCGTCTTTGTGTAAAACATGGTTTCATTCAGCGATGGGGCAAATTGGGGGCTTCTGATATGTTTCTGTTGCTGATTGGTATGTTCCAGAAATCCTTTTGGTATTCACATGTTTTGCATCATTATATATATATGAAACAAACAAACAAACAAACAAACTAAACTCTTATATGTCATTTCTAAATAAATCCAGATATTTATTGATGAGACAACCGGAAGAACAAAAATGCAATCCTGAATGCTCTGCTGGCGCAACTGCATTACTTAGTGACATAAATCACTGGGCGGTGAGAGTGAGCTACAAGTTCTGGAATTTTCATCATGTTTTCAGCTGCTCTGGCTTTTAAGTTACCCCGCTGATCTCTGGTGATGTACATAACTGCAGTTTGAGTCCATGACTCTTTCAAAAATGATTTAAAAAAAAAAAAGGCTCCCTTCAGGCAGGAGCACAAAGTCGACCTTCTTTCAGGAGTTACAGTACAGTTACAGTTTATTCAGGAGACAGGATTGAGAATCGAACACTGTGTCCAAAATTCTAACATTTTTGGTCACCAGCTGCAGATTTCTTTGCTTTAATTAGCCTTTTCATAGTGACAATCTAATTCAGAGCCGTCAGAGCATGTTGTAAAACTAGTGGCCAATACAAACAATAAGGTTTGAAACTAATTATTCAAGAAGTTTGTAGTCATGTAGCTCTTTGTACGGCTTCATAGCTTGGAAGTAACTCTTGTTTTGAAAATCTTGACTTAACTCGTGTTGCAGTTGTGCCGCAGCCTGTTGTTTGGACACGTCTATACTGGACGAATGTCCTAATTCAACAAATTGAACTGCAAAGTGTAGACGCTCATTCTGGTGAGCTTGAGAAACACTCAACCCAGGTTGCATCCCCTCAGTGGATACAACCAACTGTGACGAGGCTCTGAGGTTGGCCCAGCACCCGCTGGAGGGATTATATCTCTGGGCTGGCCTGGTAACTGATCGGGGTCTTCCAAGGATGAGCTGGCAGAAGTTATCAGATAACTCGACTTCACTGCTGCCATTTTTTCAACATCAGATGGATGGATGGATGGATGGATGAACAGCTTTTCCAGTTTACCACAGATTCAACACATTGTAATTCTTACTTCATTGGATAGTCTCTCTACTGTCTGAGTGACAGTTTGGTGCCACACGTTAACCTTTAGTCATCCTCAAATTGGTGATTTTAAAGTAAATAGGTCATATTAAGACATGTTACTGTATGCCGGTTGAGCCTGGCGTCCAACGCCAATACAGCATTTAATATCAAGAGAAGGATTCACATCTTTTGCACAAATTTGTTAGCAACTAGCCGTGAGCGCCAGAAGAAAAGAAAAAACACTGTGACGTGAAAATGACCTGCAATGTGTGAGCATGTTCGCCCCAAAACTATTCACTACGTTATGGAATCAGCAGCCAAAAACTGATTAATCACCATGTTCAAATATTTTGTGCTAGTTTTGATTTGTGTTTCTTCAGATACTCGACACCAAGTTTCTTATGGAAAATCTCGATTCATGTATTGGTGCATGACACTATACAGTATCTGGCATAATTTCCAGTATTCGAGGATCGTAAACCACAACAAACTTGAGAATGTTATTATTTCAGAGAACAATTCTGCTTAACACTCAAGTTCATTAGGAAGCAAATTAACATCTTGAAGAAATAGTTTACTGCAAATACTAAATCTCTCACAGGTAGCAAGGTTTATATTTTAGTTCTTGTTGTCTTTTTAAATTGCTATTGGCCTAAGAACAAAAAACCTCCACCATCATTTGGGCCATGATTTATGTTTACTCCCTCGGTCACCACTGACTGTATGAGCAGTGGCCCTGCACAGGATTAGGGAATTAGTGGGAATTAGGTGCTACTCTCCCAGAGAGAGGAAGTGAGGGAGAGGAGGAGAGGAGAGGGTGAGAGAGGGAGAGCGAAAGTGAGAGGGTATGTAGAAAGAGTATGCAGGATGCACCTTATCTCCCAGGCACACATGGCTGGATTAGTCGGAGCTGTTTGAGTGCGTGCGTGTGTGTGTGTGTGTGTGTGTGTGTGTGTGTGTGTGTGTGTGTGTGTGTGTGTGTGTGTGTGTGTGTGTGTGTGTGTGTGTGTGTGTGTGTGTGTGTGTGTGTGTGTGTGTGTGTGTGTGTGTGTGTGTACTAATCAGCACCTCTTCTCATTCAAATGTTCCAGCATGGGAACGAGTGTCCCAGAGTAGCAATCACCATATGTCCTGAAACTGGACACACACACACACACACACACACACACACACACACACACACACACACACACACACACACACACACACACACACACACACACGCAGAGTTTTAGGGATGCCAAGCAGACAAGATGAATCACTGCTGTGAGGACTTTCAGAGGATAATACCGCTGTCTCACAACTTGGGCCTCACTTTCATGCAGTTTTTGGCGATCGTTTCTATCTGATATGTAAATGTTGGACGCTAATTGCTGAGTCTAAAGAACACATCAGTGTCTGGGGAGAAACTCGGGCAGTCAGACAGATTTAAATATATCCTCAGGTTAGTCAAACTTAAAGGAGTTAGAAGCGACATCCGGAGCGAGCTGTATAAACATTCCCCCGACTGACAACTCACACTCACAATACCATTGTGCACATTCAGCTTTCCTCTGTGCAAAGAGGGATTAGTACCAACATTTTGGGTATGTTTAGATAATCTGGTTAAACTGTTGGCAGGTCTACAACTTGTCTTGTTGTGCCACTGCTCATTTCCTGCCCAGGCAGGCTGTCTTGTAGAAATATGGCTGTTTGCAGACAGTTCTCACCATCGCTGATAATATAACTTATCGCCAAACAATAAGGAAAGGTAGAACAAGTATAAAATGATACTGTCCTTTAAGCCAGTGGCTTTCAAACTGTGGGGCACCACAAGTCTCAATCGGCAAGAATAATCTTGGGGTTGACAGATAATACCTTATTTTTTTTATTACAGGAAATTTTAATCAAAATAAATAAGTGGACAGTCACATGATTACTTATTAACTAAAACTTTTCAGAACCAAAATGCATTGAAAGCATAATGGATAGACTGTATATGTATATAAATCCAATCTAACTTCAATTATATGACTTATAAGACTTAACTGCCATATATTATGAGGCAAAAGCATTTCCTTACTTGCCTGATATGAAATTTAAATGGTGAAACATTATACTGAAGGTAAATCAGAGATTGCAATATTCACACAGAGGCTGAAAATTCAGTCAGTTGTTTGAAAGTCGCATTCATCTTTCTTATTTGCTGCCAAATTAGTATTATTATTATTACCATATTATCCCAAGTATTCAGCATCTCCAGGCACGATGAATGTTGGAACAATTAATGATTTGTGGTTTTACCATGAATATCTAAAGATTCATTCAGGGACCCTTTATCACATTGTTTGGAAATCTTTGCTTGAATTAGAGACGTCCTAATGTTTTTCTCATTATAATATAGTGTTGATGACAGCTGTCAGGATCAATTCACTATTTAAATTTCATATCAGGCAAGTAAGAATATTTAAGCATTGTTTTTAAACTGCCCATATAGTCGGTTAACAATAATATCAATATTTCAATCAGCAAGTCAGTAGTTTTTCAGATACCAACTGGTTATTTTTAGCACATCCATCCTTGTAATTTCCAACAACTTAAAATAGCAACGTTTTTTTTCAAATTTTATAAAGATAAAAAATAAATGTTGATTATGTTATATATCTTCCGAAGCTTGACAAGTTGCTTTTTCCGAATAATTTCATTGATTATCCACAGTTTCACCTCAGGGTTTTTCTATACCATTTATAATGACTGTTAACCCTGATGTCAGGTTGGTATGAAGAATAAAGATTTTGATCACCGAGGGAACTCACAGTTTTTTGTGGTCACACATTTCTATTAGCTGGTTTGAACTTTTGTTGTTGTTGTTGTTTACATTTGAGCTCCACTATGGTGTCCCTGAAGGCACCACGTCTGGTCGGATCATCTCTAAAAGAAATTAAGTTCATTATTAAGTGCACATTGTGCTGACACTAGTTTAGGACATCTTAGAAATCCAATCTGCCACTTTGATGCTGCTTTTGACAAAATGACTTTTCAAGTCTTCTTGACACCCATGAATGATGTTTCTGCTTTGGTTTCCAGTTTTCTACATTCCTTAGCTAAAGAATATACCAATTTTTATACCAATTTAGCAAATGACAATTCCAAACATGTAACATAAGTAAGCTTTCTAAGTTTACCCCCATTGTGGTAAAAGGCAGCATCCCTTCTTTATTGAATTTATTTAGAAAAAAAATCATGATTAAAACGTAAGCGATGGATAAATTAATTTGTTTTTTACTACTTGGGGTTAAGTACAAGTCTGTAGCCCCACTTTGTATAGATTTTACAATACATTTATGTGTGTTTAGCCTGGTTTTCTAGTAATGGAGCTTTAATCTTCAATCCCTCTGAATCTGAGATTTGATCCCTCAAACATCAAAATTAATCCAAAATGAATTCAAAACATTGTTGTGTAAATGGAGAAACTTTCCTGAAAACATAAATGTCAAAATGTTGTATTTTTTGTTTATATAGATATTGCCTTTCAATGAAATCTATCAGTTCTTTCTTTAACAGATGCAAACGTATATCACACAGTGTTATAGGTACACTGTAGGTCATTCAGGCCTTCAGCTGTATTGAATAGGTGTTTCTAAACTAAATGGGGGAAAAAATAGATCGCCCCTTGATTTAAATCCAGCGTACCTCAGAAAACTACAGCCGGCCTTATTTTGGTTTAAGAAGAAAATCCATCAGGACAAATTTGAACTGCTGTGATTATACCAAGCTCATTTGCCTGAGTTGAGTATCGAAGCAAGATCTTTCAAGCAGAGAGCAACACAAATGCAATCAATATCCCCCTGATGAATAGATACTCCGCTCACTGATACAAGTGGTCTGCGACAGCCTGAGTTATAGCACGGAGCAATATTTCACTTCTGAACAGAAAATGATTCTATTATGAAGCACCCCGCACTGTTTATTTTTTTCTTTTCCAGTTGTGTTATAAATGTGGCCTGACATGTGAACGAATGCAGAAATATCAGCATAAAGAGAGAGACCACTCCACACATGGCTGCTATGGCAACTGCATTGACTTGAAGGGGGGGCGGGGTCGCTCTAATGGCATCGGCCTCTTACTGTATTGATTTGACTCACACAGACACACGTATGCACGTCAGGCTAAAGTGGCTTCTCCCTGTTGGCACACACACAACACACACACACACGCACACGCACCCGCACACACATGTTGACAGTTGACACAAGGCTGTTTCATTTCTTGATTTCAGCGCTCTGTCCCCTGGAAGGAGCTGCACACAGTTTGAGATGGAATCATATGACAGCCTAATTACAGCTGTGCAAACATGTACGCCCCAAGAGCATGTATATGTCCACATTCACACAGAATGCATAAGATTATACAAAACATTGCACATGCATGACCTAGTTACAATCAAATTCATAGCCGGGTACTCTCCCCTCCTTGTCTCCTTCTTTAGTACCTCATTTCATCCCCCCCACCCCCCCCCCCCCCCCCCTCTCTCTCTCTCTCCCTCGCTCCCCCTTTGTAGTTACTGTGGTCGTGACTGGGTAGAATAGGCTGAAGAGAGGAACTGTGCATTTGACGATATACTGTGTGTGTGGGTGGGTGTGTGTGTGTGTGTGTGTGTGTGTGTGTGTGTGTGTGTGTGTGTGTGTGTGTGTGTGTGTGTGTGTGTGTGTGTGTGTGTGTGTGTGTGTGTGTGTGTGTGTGTGTGTGTGTGTGTGTGCATTAGTACAAGTGTATACAGCGACAGTTGCATGGAGGTGAGACAATGATGCTCGATTAAACTCAGCCTACTTATGTAGGTATGGTAAAATTATGGAGCCAATATCAGACAAAAAAATACTAAAGTTATGGTGTCTCCATTCTGCATGTGGATCCATGTTAATCTCTCATGTGTGTTTATGAAATTACCTTTCTATGTTCAATGAAAACAATTCACTTTTGTCGATTTTTGTTTGGTTTTTAGTGTAATACCAAACTCAACACTCTCATGAAGGATATTAGTAGTAAAAGTGACAATAGAGAGAGCAGATAAAAGTGTGGTTTGCTTATACTACACTGAGAAAAATAAATCTGAGAAGTAAATTTACCTTAATTGAATCTCTGAATCTCAACAATAATAATTCTAATTAGTATATTTACACAAATATATCTAATATAAAAGTTGTTTGGAACATGAATAATTCAAGTAATGTGAGCCAATCTTTTCAAATTCATCCACACAACAAATTGTTATCTTTACTCTGTTTCATTCGGTATTCCAAAACACCAAATACTACTATACCCATAAGACATCAGCATTTCCAAGCACCACAGATGGACAGAATGAAAATATACAAAGACAAAATTAAGTTCACTTTACTTATTTTCATTTTTCATGTAAAAAAAAAAAAGTAAGTAGTTTAAACAAGGAGCAATCTTGCTTGGTCGACATGAATGGATTAAGCAAAAAAAGTGACTTATTATTCTTTAAGTAGATCTAGTAGAACATTTTCATCAGTGGTAATAACTCGCTCTCCTTTAGCATTCAACTTTACAGGACTTGACGATGTGCAACTGATAACAGATTGGCGCAGGGGGGGATGCTTCATCATAGTGGGATAATGAACATTTATGTGGAGTTAACCCGACCCAATGCTGGAGTTTTGTCACGTCTATTTTGGTTTTTAAGTTCTATTTCTTCTAGCTCATTTATTGTATTGTGTATTTCTTCAACTATGAATCAAGCAATGCTAAGACCATCAGGTAGATATACTGTGATTCTAATTATGTATGTTGATCCGGCTGTCGCGCAGAACTACGGCCTGGAGACGGAGAACCTCCGGACTTTGTCCCACAAGCTCAACGCTTCAGCGAAGAACCTGCAGAACTTCATCCTGGGCCGGCGGAGGGGCGGTCACTATGACGGGCGAGCCTCCCGGAGGCTACCCAATGATTTCCTCACCTCGGTGGTGGATCTGATTGGTGCAGCTAAGAATCTGCTGGCGTGGCTCGACAGGTGGGAGCGACACCTTAGACCTCCAGATAACTAAACAAGAACAAACTGTGACTATGAGTAATGCATAAATGATACGGCAAACCTTTACCCAATAGAATCACATTTTAGCCGTTTCACTGTTTTTCTACATTTTTATTTAAATGAACCTAAGTATGATCACTTCAACTCACTCCACCCATTGATGGGTGATACTGAAACACATATTCAGCTGGAAATGCCTCACAAACATAAGCTTTTGTTGTCGTTTTCGATATTGTATCACTGTTTCAGGTATTTATACCTCTTTTTTTTTTATTAACCCTGATTAAGTACAATCATGATACAATTCATATAATATATTCTGGCCAATATAATAATAATCCAAATATAGTATTTTAGAGACTCATATAATAAAATTTGGTTCTTTATATTTCCTTATAAAATCATAAAAATGGAACACATCAAAATGAAAATGCCATTACCTTATGAAAACAATGCAAAAACACATTTTTCCCCTTTCAAAGTTCACCATGTTTTTATCCATCCAAATATATTCAGTTGATGATGTTTGTGTATTGGTTTTTTTTCTGCCTCCAGGTCTCCATTTGCAAGTGTGACAGAGTATTCTTTACTGAAGAACAACATTGTGCAGCTCTGCTTAGAATTAACCACCATTGTACAACAGGTGCGTTCACATGCACTCACCAACACACGCAGCGTATCACACAGGTTGCTGTTTCTGTTGCAGATGTTCTGAAACGGCAGATAAAAAGTGAGATTGCTATTATGGATTAAGGCCTGTAGCTCGTTTTTATAGATTTGACTGGGTGCAACATACTGTATGTCCATGGCCAGGGGCTGTTTGCGGCATGGCTGATGGGACGAGCCGCTCTCAGTAACAGCCTAAAGCGATGTACTCATCGACTCACAGTTAGGCCTTGTCCACCACCTGCATTCAACCAGGGGTCCCTCGTCCCCGCACATCCAACCTCCCCGTCGAGCCCGCTCCCTCGTGTTATTGCGCCGCTTCACGCTGTAGAAATACACAAGCAGAAGTGCGCGCGTGCATGCTCCTGTACTGGAGACATTCTCATTGTTAGGGCAGAAACTATGTCTGCTCTCCTGGACCTCGTCCACGTCCTTCCAGTAGAGAGCCTGCTTACAGTGTGTGTGAGAGCGTGTTTGTACTGGTGCCCAGAGTGAGTCCTGGAGCCGAGCAGATAACACCCATGTCCTCCTGTAAGGGCCATATGAGAGCAAAGAGAAAGGGGCTACCGCAGGGTCCACAATGGGCCAAACGAGTGCAGCGAGACTCACAAAGGTGGCAGCGCATCCCGCGCTAATGCCTCAAACAGATGAATTAACTGGTAACACGCACATCTGGTGGATTGGATGGGCCGCTTTCCCAGAAATAGATTAACTATCAGCTAAGTAACAATCTGTCATGTTCGAATAACGTCGCCCGGTGCTGCTCCTGGTTGGCAAAGTAGATCCAGAGCCGCGAGTCCAACGTACCAGTCTGCCGACAGTGTAAAATAAAACCAGCTAACAGCTCATGTTCAACACAAGTCTTCTATGTCGTCCTGTTGAACTCATTGCCATCTTTCCTGTATCTCATACCAGGAGCAATGTGACGTTTGAGTTGGTTTGAGGATATTCACGATGATGCTTTCTTCATCTCACTTGTTCTTTTTCTCTCCCTTTACAGGATTGCACCGTGTATGAGACAGAGAACAAGATTCTTCACGTGGTAAGTTTGAAAACTATCCGCCTACATAGATACATTTACATGAAGTATTGGCGCACCTGTAAGATTTACTTGTTTTATGACTGTGTTGAAATTATAACAATGATGTGAAAATGTAAAAAGATAAAAGCAAAATGTTTCCCAAAATGAAGTCAGGATGTTGAGGATAAAGTTAGAATGTAGTGAAAAATGAATTAATACAGTCTGTTAAATTAGAATGGAACTTCTGAAAATAAAATCAAATGGAAGTTGATTACTAACAAGTTTGACTAGAGTGCAAAATAGCACACACTATACATTCAACATGTTTTACTGGAGGAGGATCAGCTCAGCCTGAGATGCTGTTGTTAATGTGGTGAGACGCATTTACTCTGCTGGCTCACCACAATGTTTATTACTGGACTTTATTATAAGTGCATTTCTGTGTTGCACCTCAGATTATTGGGGGCTTTGTGCTCTAGTTATTCATTCCATGCTGACTGCCAGCAACTAATGCGAACACAACCCTCATTCAAATGCTCCTCGTGGTAGATTACTGGCATTTTCAAGAATTCACCCACAAAATGCTAAATTAAAGTGCAATCTATTTGTGTGAGCATGCAATTTTAGTTTCAGTGCAAGATGCAAGAATCAGGATATAGTTGTTAACAAAAAACAGAGACGGAGAATGGCCAATATACTCCAAAATACCATGAAAGGCCCTGATTCCTGTTTGAGTTTGCATTTCAGGAAAAGCAATCTAATTTTAAGTTCCGTTTGAAATACTGTCAAATATATTGTCTTTGAATAAGATCAATGTGGAGGCACCTGAACACTTCAGTATTGTGGTGTTTCTCCAAAACAAGACAATCCTGGAAACGAAATGGATTACTGTCGAGCTACACAACATGAACTCTGAAAATATCTGCAAATACTGAACCCTGGTACAACCTCTCTAATTTAGAAAAAAACAACTAAAATCACAATAATTAATTAAAATGGAATGTAATTTATCTCGTAATTCAGAAAAACTGTGACTGTTCTTCTTCATGTGAATGCAATCCCCCTCTGCATGTCCTTAACGTTGCACTAATGCTCCATTGATGGTGACCCTCACACCCCGATGAGGACAAAGCTGTTCTCCTGACAGATAAAGAGAAATACTACAATCACTTTCAAACATGAACTTATGCTGCTGTAGTTTTAAAACTGTATATCTATAGCCGTGTAATACGTTTTTAAGTTGCTCTTTGGTGTGTGCCTATGAAAGAGACTACAGTGCACGTTGTTGGGATTTGTGGTACCGTTTTTGTCTGTTTTAAAGTGCAAGTGCGCCCGAGGCCTTTTGCGTGTGTGTGTGTGTGTGTGTGTGTGTGTGTGTGTGTGTGTGTGTGTGTGTGTGTGTGTGTGTGTGTGTGTGTGTGTGTGTGTGTGTGCGTGAATGATGGAGAACTGTCTGCGTCCACGTGTGAAACGGAGTGAGCAGCGAGTGTGTGATGTGGGCTGACAGTTGGATTGGGACGCTTCCTGCTGCCATTCAAGGTCAGGTGGTGGAAACCAAATAAAACGACGGCAGGGGGAGACCTCAGAGAATAGTCCCACCATTTAATAGTAAATCCTCTTAGAAATAAATTCATCTGTCAATAGGTGGTCACATGCTCCTGGAATACTTAATTATAAGAGCAAAACCAGCGTATAGACTGTATTGGAGATGTTAGTAATTCCCTTTTTCAAACGACTCACCCCTGAGATTTCAGTTATTTTAGATGTCACAGCCGCCATTTACCTCCATTGTTACAGGACAATGACACACACACACACACACACACGCACACACACACACACACACACACACACACACACACACACACACACACACACACACACACACACACACACACACACACACACACACACACACACGGTGCCAGACTAAAGGCTACACATGACTAAGTCTGTTATGTGTGTGGGAGGTTTATGTGTGAAATGGGGAGACAGTGTGAAAAGAGAGAAAGATAGAAGGAGCTGAGTATTTTAAGATGCAACCTCCTTACAGTTCCTTATTTACTATGGGTCCTTATTATTCTTTAATGTTGAGGTGAGGGCACATCACCTCCGAGCACACACACACACGTGTTAGGATGAGATGTTTTCTTTACACCTGAATTGTGAGGAAGAAAAATGTGTTTCAACCTAAATGTTTATTCATGGAGCCAAAAAAACTTAAATAAGGCCCTGTTTATACACCAATGTTTTAAGTAAAGAACACATAACTGTTGTGTTGCCTTTTTAGAAAAGTTTTGCCTTTACAAGGTGACATTTTGTTTACACAGAAACGGCAGAAACGCTGAAAACTATGTAGTTAGTATGACTAAAAAAACTACGAACAGCACATTTGTAAGGATTATTTGTATTTTCCTCCTCTGATTCGTACCTAAAACAAAATAATTTCTGCATTATCGTATATAAAATCATGAAGAAAGGACCACGTGTAAGGCCTTATGGTGGAGTGCAGCTTATCTCTCAGAGTCACACTGTGTTGACTTGTATCCATAGAGGGTTAGAGAAGCAAGCTTGGATCAGAAAATGTGAAAGTTTGAATCCCACTGATGACAGTTTTACCGCTGTGGGTCCCTGTACAAGGCCCTTTGATGTCTATAGTCCACTGGGGTCATCCACTGCAATATGTATAGCTAATATGAATAGATTGGCTTAAAATGCATAGAAATTGGTAACATTTCATAGAAAATGATTGTCCAAAACTGCACTGAAGATCGTTTTCATTTAGTTCTCTTTATTTTGAACAACAATGTCCATCTGCCTGGTTTGTTTCCCACATAACATCATCTCAGTTTGTTGAACAGATCGCCGATAAGCTAACTGAGCCAGCCAGCGATTGTGAAGTGTCCAAACAGCATGTCAATCCACAGCTGACTGAAAGCGCTCATAGTGTGTCTCCCTGGCAATAAAGAGCCGGAGACCATCAGGATGAAACATTTGTGCCTTGACAGAGGGAGACAGAGGGACAAATGATGCACATGGGTTTAATTTCTGGGACAATATTTAGAGAAAAAAGATTTCAGTCTGAATGGGATGAAATCGAAGCTCTAATCTGCAACATTAAGCGGCCGGCTCAGGCAAGTTGTCTCAGCCTGTTAGCCGACACTTGCAGCGGTTTAAAATATGCTGAAAGATCAGCATTTCATTTCATTCCTTTTTTTCATCTACCAGACGATGGTTAAAAACATTCAGTGTTTGTTTCTGGGTGCTGATAATAGTCACCTCTTTCTTTTTTCACCATCACTGTTTATAGTTTTTCACAAATCATTTATGAGAAGTAACAGAACAGATGTCGGAGTGACTCGCTGTACCCTGTTGTGTTTCAAAGTGGTATTAAAAGGCAGGATATCGCTGCTGTAAAAGCTTGGAGGTCAGGTGGAAGCCTTTTGACTTTTTCAATTTTTGACAAGCAATCATGATAAATTGCCTTAAAGAAAACATATTATTCTCCGTGCAATAGAATTGAATAACACCATGAGTTTAAACAGCTGCAACTTTTCTATTTCAAGCTACAAGCAAGCACAATACTAGTTCTGCTTTTTATTGGATCCGAATAGCCATTTGCAGAAAAAATCCAGCAAGCAAGCAAATAATAATAGTTAATGTTAGAAAATCATGAGACGAGGCACAATGTGACTCAATCTGTGTGTGTGTGTGTGTGTGTGTGTGTGTGTGTGTGTGTGTGTGTGTGTGTGTGTGTGTGTGTGTGTGTGTGTGTGTGTGTGTGTTGGTGGGGTGGGGGGCAGGGGAGCAGGAGGGATGTCTCATCCTCCCACACACTGAACATCCCCTGCACAATATTCAACACAAAAAAACACACACTCATGAGACTTACTCAAGATAAAAAAAAAAAGGCCAAATCTATATTGGGAATTATTGTTTGGCTTTAATTATATGAGCATTATTGTACTTCAGAAAATCCTCAATGCATACATGAATGACAGTTACTACGAAATGAACGTAAGTATGTTTGATCCAGACAGATGTGCAGTGTATATCCAGCATGGGGTTCAGAGACCGTTTACCGTAGTGGTAGTGGTACGTTTCTCAGCTTCTGCTCAATAATGCAAAACTCACTGCTACTCTGCTGTCCTCTAGACTATGGCCTGCAGCAATCAGATGGACAGGGATAGCGTGTGTGTGTGTGTGTGTGTGTGTGTGTGTGTGTGTGTGTGTGTGTGTGTGTGTGTGTGTGTGTGTGTGTGTGTGTGTGTGTGTGTGTGTGTGTGTGTGTGTGTGTGTGTGTGTGTGTGAGAGAGAGAGAGGGAGAGAGAGAGACAGAGGCAGAGAGAGGATAAGATATGAGCATGTGTGAGTCTGTGTGTCTGATGGAGCATGAAGTGTGTATGAGTGAGTGTTTTTTTATGAGCATGCATGCATAAGGATGAGAGGAATTACATAAGACTGTCCTAGTTGTGTATTTTCCATTTCCCTTGTGTTCTCCCCCTTTCCTCCCAGACACCCCCCCCCCCCCACACCTCTCATGCCTTTTGCTGTTTTTCTCTCCCTCTCTCCATCTTCTACTGTGCTTCAGTTTGTATCTCCTGTAGTGCGTGTTTATTCCTGTGACCTGTGTGCATGTGCAGACGGTGCTTGGTGTTTGGATGTCACTAAATAGTGGATGGGGAGGGAAGTGAAGGAATGAATGAATATGGTGGTGTTGGTGGTGGTGAAGAAGCATCCGCCAGAGCTTAATCCATTTGGCAGTGCACTCTGTCTGACTTTCTGTGTGACTGCTCTTGAATCTCATGCCAGCCACATAAGTTAACTTCTCTATAATCTGTGCCCCGGTGCTCCGGAGGCGTGTAAGATCAAGGGCGTTTGTGTCAGAATCGGAGAAGTTGAGAGAGTCTCCTTGTTGGCAACTGGCCTTTTGTCTCTGGGCCCTCGTGATAATCCCAGGTCAAGACTATTAGTCCGATGATCAGAGGAGAGCATTCGCAGAAGCGTAACATTGTCACTCACTGTAGTATCCAGCTGGGGACTTCAGCTGCTATTTGTGGCTCTATAGTCAACATTAGTGATACACTGCTTTTTGAATTTGGCTTTTCTTGCCCACATATTCCCCACCGTTTTCCCTTGGTCTGCAAAATGAAACCCAAATTATGGTTTAGTGGCTGTGTATAACATTGTGTTTATTCTCCCATTATGTAATGTGTACACGTTGACTGAAGCATGCTACTGTATAAACAGAGAGCAGTGTAATGTTGAGATAACTGACCCAGAAAAGAGTGAAAATGTGTGTGTATTTCTGTGTGATGATCACATAGCCGGCTCACTGAATATTCTCCACCTTTTCTCTCCACCACTGAATGAATCACAGGCTGTGAGCTCGGACATGTGTGTGTGTATGGGTGTGTTTGCGCGTCATATGTGAGTGTGTCAAAGATTGCATGTGTTCATTTTGGAACTATCATCCAGTAATTGCTCATTAAGATTGAAATCAGAAGATTATTTTATACGGGGTTAATCACTGTACTGCTGTAGATTGCATACCGCGTGTTCCTTCTACATGTTGCAATTCAGTGTGTGTGTGTGTGTGTGTGTGTGTGTGTGGGTCTGTGTGTGTGTGTGTGTGTGTGTGTGTGTGTGTGTGTGTGTGTGTGTGTGTGTGTGTGTGTGTGTGTGTGTGTGTGTGTGTGTGTGTGTGTGTGTGTGTGTGTGTGTGTGTGTGTGTGTGTGTGTGGGTGTGTGTGTGAGACAGGATAACCAGGGTGAGGGCCTCTGTAAAGCCACAGCAGTCAGTCAGCTAAGATTAGAAGGCGGAGATGTTGCCGTTGATAAATGAACTTGCATGCCCGACCATGCAGACAAATAGCCTGAAAAAACAGTCAAGGTTTATTTAGAGCGAAGGCAAGGTGAAGCGAAGCTCCTTATTTGGCTTCTTTTTTTTTTTTTTTTTTGCTCAGATGCATATTAACTGATATAAATTCACACTTAAAAATATGTGGACATTGGAGAATTCAACCTTGTTATGGAACAATATTTTAGCTTAATGATGTGCCATTAGTATTTTATGGAAAAAAAAAAACCAAAACCCCACAAAAAAAATTTTCAGGGTCTTTTTTGTCTCAAAGCTGTCTATGAATGAAAAAAAACTAAACAAAACTCTCACTTAAGGTCTGTACATTTTTCTATGTATGCATGAACTGTAATATTTTAATATGTATAACACACACTTTTTCATATGTATGTACATGTTGTTATCTATCAGTTTGCAGTGTGTTAAAACACTGGAATTTCCCCATTGTGGGATAAATTAAGTCCGTATTATCATATATTATCTTTTCTGCATTTGATAACCTACTAACAACTAGTTCTCAACAGTATAACCTTTGATCACTTCCAAGCTTGATCACTTCAATTACCTCACATAGTTTCAAGGTAACAGGAAGAAATGCCTGAAGATATATCATTTGGTCACTTGTCTGATCAATGAATTTAAGTGCAGTGAAAATAAAAAATATTACTGCTCTACAATGTGTCCGGGTCAGTCAGTTGATGTGAAGACAATAAGAGGCTCTGTCTTTCCCAAAAGAAATTAGTGGTAACAATAAATGAAACCTGTGCTTGGTGATTTAGCTGTTAGAAAATGTCATCTGGACACCCTGGATGCCGAGTGGTATTGGTGATGTGTTGCTCTGTCTGCGACGGTGTCTGGTGGGCATGCCTGTGGACAGCCTGTGACAGGAAACAGTTTGTATGCTGGAGTGATGGAAGTGGCGATGTGGAACAATCTGATGAAATGATGTCTGTTTCACCTCCTCCAGCTAGGTCACAGCATCCCTCGCGGACCAAAACCAATCTCAATAACTTTCCGTCTCTCTTTTTACATTTTTTTTTCCTCTGCTCTCTTTACCTCTCCTATTTTCAGTGTAAGACCTTAGCGGGGATATGCGACCACATCATCTCTCTGTCATCAGACTCCCTGGTGTCCCAGTCTGCCCATCTGGAGGTGGTGCACCTCACCAGCATCATGCCCAGTGAAGGCCTGGTAAGGACACAACTGCACAAACCTTGTTTGTTGATATAGTGATCTGTTTATAATGCTCTCCACCTGCTGCAGAAATCATTTTCACACCAATTCTTCTAGAAGTGCTCAGACGTTGTAATCCTGTGAACACTATTAAGTCATTTTGCTAATCTTGCATTTTGGTCTCTGCGTGGCGCATGCTGGTATTACAGTAACGACCCTTTCAGAAAATCAAGTTATCGCCTCTGATATGTGTCTAAATGTTTGACAGATGATTCACTCTTGATCTGAATCGAAATAGTGTCTAAACAAATGCTTGTCTGCTCACATGGTTACTATGTCAACTCAATACCAATATGAAATACAAGCGGCCCCAAATTAAATTAGGTTATTATGCTTTCATATCTATTCTGTCACATCAGGTCATTTTTTTTCACTTTACAAAACTCTGACAATAGATTAGATATGAGTGCGTACGAACCATCGACATCCTGTATTTCCCCGTGACTGCTCACTTCTCATCTGCCCGGTCTTTTGTTTCAGGGGATGTATATCAAATCTACGTATGATGGCCTCCACGTTATCACCGGAACAACAGAGAATGTGAGTTTTTGTTTCACTCAGTCGGAAGCTTGAAACTTGGCCGGCCACAATTTATGCACTCACATTTCCCTGTGACAATGAATCCATTGCGTGCATTACTCATTCAATTTGTCCCCATTGTCCTTCTCTGTCCCCCAATTTGTGCCTCTGCAGTCTCCAGCGGACCAGTGTAAGAAAATCCATGCGGGGGACGAAGTGATCCAAGTCAACCATCAGACAGTGGTGCGTCACAAAGCTGCCAAACACAATGCTGGAGTCATGAAATCACAGGAAATCTACTTTCCATGTGTTTCCACTGGCGACATTTTGCTCTCCATCCTGTGCTACGTTGAAGAGGTGTCACGATACATGACATCTGCCACCGCCACCACCCCTGCCACCATGGTGCTTCCTGTCCTGTGCCGCTATGTAGGCTAATTAGGCTTTGCTTCAGGAGCAGATTATAGGACGATTGTTACAAGACCTTTGTTCCGTCCGGTGTGATTGTCAGCTCACTCTTTTTGGAATTTGTTCCCTTTGTCGTATCAAAGCCCCAAAGGAGACGTCTGGTTTGAAATGTGAGCCCATGCTCCACTTTGAATACTTTGTATTTCTGCCTTCAACTCATCACATCAGAGGAAAGCACATAAAAAAAAGAAAAAAAGAAAAAGGCAGCCATTTTAAATGGAACGGTGCCTTGTGAGAGCATGTGATTGAGTGCGCGGTCTATTGCCTGGTGCTGTCAGCGCTGGCACAAACAATTTGTTCCAGCATTTTAGTTGAGATTTCCAGAGGGGCGAGAAAAGGGTTTGTGTCTACGTAGATGTCTTTTTTTTATTTTTTTTTAACCTCCCGTAAGTAATTCCTTGCGCATCTCGATAGGTGCAGCTCATGTGAAAGCTTGCATGCAGACGCTGGGGAGTGCTGCTGATTGACGCATGGTGGGGGGGGGGGTTATGCGTTATCTCCCCTTCTCTCGCTCTTCTCGGGGTGACAGTGCAGATCGCACCCTGCCAGGCTCTCAGCTCCAACCCTTCATTACTCCCTCAGCTGGACCCTCACCACTCTGATCCCTCACTCTGGGGATGGAGATAAGCAGGGGGAAACAGAGGTGTGTGTGTGTGTGTGTGTGTGTGTGTGTGTGTGTGTGTGTGTGTGTGTGTGTGTGTGTGTGTGTGTGTGTGTGTGTGTGTGTGTGTGTGTGTGTGTGTGTGTGTGTGTGTGTGTGGTGGGAAAGGGGGTCGAATCAGCAGAGCTGGGAGAGTGGGGCAAACAGGGACGAAGATGTAAAGAGGGGACTTGGGGAGAAGAGGAAGCAGATGAAGAGAACAGCAGAGGAAAGATGGATACACGCCAGCAGCAGAAATCTTCCGTCAACATCGCTGCTGATAAGTTTATCTTGTTTGGCTGTAAATTCAAAAATGAGATTAGTGTGCATATTGAAGGAACAAATTCCATTACATTATAGAATCATTATGGAGGACGAGCCCACATATTTAGCAACAGCGCTGCTTTCATGTCTATGCATGAGCTCTGTTTGAGACCCAATTCAAAACAGGACTCGCAGTTTTTAGCACAACTCCTCTTCTGAGGTAAAATGTGGAATTTGTTCAAATAACAAACTGATTGTTTGAAGAGGCAAAATAATTATGTGGAGGTAATAGCATCTGGGAAAATAATGAAGACCCCTGGGATTTGAAAAAGCTCTCTAGCAGCAGTTTATGCTCTATTATTTTTGGTAGGTCTCTCCCAGTTTGCCTTTGCTCAGTGCGTATTTGCATAATGGAGCATTTCTAAACAGGGCTGGTCGACGACGCCTCTGTGTTTGCTGTTGACTCGTACCGTCGCAGGACCACCGTGGTTTATCAAAGAATGGTTGAAAAGTTTGACTGAATCAAGGTCCAGTTCGGCTTAACTTGGTGTGTCGATGCAATGATCCTAACAGCTGCTACCATCAACTGTTTTATTCATTCTTTCGCAACTATATTTCTGAAAACATATTGGAGCTTTATAAATCATGACACATGTTAAGCACAGACCTAATCTCTGATATCTAAGCATTCAAACGTCCATTTACTGTGAGGCAAGGACACCAACATAACCTTAACTTCATCTTTCAGCAATGATCAACTTATACGTTATATACCATATGTATGTCAAACTGGCCAATTTTGTTCAAAGCAACGGGTCATCCAGAGAAATAATGAACCTGAGCAGATATTTAAAGGCATTTTGTTCGACTTTTAAGAGTTTTGACACACTGGCACATTTCTGTGAGTTACCTTCACTCTCTCCGTCTGCAGGACGAGGACATAAATCACATTTTAAACTGGTAAATCACGTCCCAACTGAATGCTCGCCGTCCTGGAAATTTCCTGTGTGTCCTAGTTTACCCTCTTTTTTGTTAAAGTGGGCAGGACAGCAGATACAGTAGCGCCTTGCTCGGACGTTTGTACGCTGGTTGAACTCGGAGCTCTGAACTGGGCCAAGGAGAGCGGGAAACGGGCCGCCACAGGCCGACATGCGTTGGTCATCATTATGTCAGGAATAAGGTCAGAGCAGCCTTGTCTGTGTGTGTCTGCGCGTGTGGGTGAGTCTCTGTGGACACTTCCAGCAGCTGAGACCAGTGTAGCCAATCAATGGCCTGACGAGTGCTGTGAGCTCTGGAGACAACCGGAAACATGCGGAAACACTGCTGTCAGCACTCTTTCACTCCTTCAATGCCACTCGCATTCCTACAACGCAGTAGTGACCAACCCTCTTCCATTCATTGTATTGTAATGTTGGTCCAATAACCCTGTGTTCAGTGCAGTGCTATAAAGAGAGCTCAGAAGTCCTTTAAAGGCTAATATTTGTAATATATATAATTTACAGGGTTCCTCAAGAGGGCAGAGATTAGTGTTTCTGAAGCAGAGTGGCTCAGGAGATTTTATTTTGCCGCGAAGGGAGTTATTTAGTTGTGTCCTTGATATCACATAAATCAGATTAGAACCTGAAAAGTCTTTGAGATTGAGCACTTCACTGCCAAGGACGTGGAAATCGCTAAACTTTTTTGCATGTGAGCTCAGATTTGCATCAAAATAGAGATTTTCTGACGATGACATCATTTTCGGAGATTACCTAAATCCTGTCCGGGAATATTAAAGCTTTTAAAAGGATGAGAAATCATGTTGGGGCTGAATCCGTCATCCTACAGCTACAACTCTTTAAAGGACAGACGGTCCTCATATTACTAGAGATGTATATATTTTGTCCACCCCTGTAATGTCAGTGGGCGCAGGTCATGCACAGGACAAATATACCGTTCAGAGGGACGAAAGCTATTTAAATGACAAAAAGTTAAAGCCAGCCAGCTTTCGTTGAATATGATTTTGGTTACATTGTGGTTGTTCGTCTTAGCCCGTTAGCATTAGCATCATTAGCCACAGCATGTTTGGAAGGGGAGTATAATTTCTTTCAGTGGCCTCCGGACAGCAACATGAAAGATGTCCAACTGTACTAATATTAGCAATTCCCCGTATCCACAAGTGGCTCTGCTGCATCAGCATCTTTAAATAAACATTATCTCACATTTCTATTCAGTGCTCCTTGGAGCATCTTGTTACTTTGTCTTTTTGAGAGTTTTTTTTTTTTTTGCTGCTGCTGCTTCTTCTTAGTGCATGAATTCGGTCCATCCGTAAAAGGATCACATTCAGACTTTAGAGCATCTTCCTCCAACTGATCTAGCTGATCTAACTAAACAGAAGAGGATGTTTCGGGGGAACGGGGAATTTTCAGTACTTGAATCTGCAATCAGCTGTATTTTTCAGAAACTTGTGACCTTTAAAGCATCTGTCGATCATATGTGGTTTTATGCCCAAAAACAAATGAAGAGCACAGAGCGCTTTGGGCAGGTGGTGTCAGAGCACGTGTGTGTGATGGTGGTTTGCTGCAGCAGTTAATACAAGCTGATGAAAAACTGTTGCTGTGCATGTTGGGTTTTTTTTTTCATTCCATGTGCAGCAGTTTTATTGGTAGCCCTGGTGAGTGTGTGTGTGTGTGTGTGGTCCTCAGGTGGGCTGGCAGCTGAAGAACCTGGTGAACGCTCTGCGAGAGGACCCCTGTGGAGTCATCCTCACGCTGAAGAAAAGGCCCCAGAACACCCTGAGCTCCACACCGGCTCTGCTCAGGAACGTCCGCTGGAAACCGCTGGGCCTGCAGGTAAACAGCACCCGCAGTACTCTGCACACACTTTACTGACTCAGCCACTTCCGGGTGTCAGGTTCAAGGCTCGCTGCGACCGATGTTTTTACAAGGGTGCAAGAAAATTGATATTCGCACCCCAGAGCATGTGTCCTCCCCTTCTCTACGCTTATCGCGACACTTGATGTTTTTACATCTGTAAATTTACGGCGTAGAGGTTTGACTGCTCGCAGTAAACTGTGCAGTATTTTTATCCTTCCGTCAATCTCGCCTCTTGTTTCCACTGCCCACGCGCTACATTCTCCTACTGGCATTTAAACAAATATTTTTCAAACAAAACTTATTTAGTGTTTGACCTTGCATCAATCCTCCAACAAATCTCTTATTTTTTACTGCCTGCCATGCTGCTGGCATAGATCAGAGCCATTCACAAATATGTTAGTGGCTAAAACTCCATTTGAAAAGAATTTATGTTTTTTTTTTTTGTGATACATAAAACCATGATTGTAAAGGGAGAAACTAGTTGATTGAATGAGCTCTCTCTCTCTCTCGCCCTCTTTCTCTCTCTGCGGTGAATCTGGTATAAAAGGTCACCAGAGGGTCGCTCCATTCACATTTACTCAACCTCAAGTCCTGATTTATTCAACCTTTGCCTTAAAGAACATTTTCCTCTTCCTTTGAACGTATTGTGAGCTCCTAAAAGGTGGCGTGCTCGTCGGATGGCTCAGAAAGGGTGTACACATTTCACTTAAGGGCAAACACTTTGTAAATCCGTCACTCATAGCCCAGAAATATCACTGAGCAATTTCCAGACTGAACACGCTGTGCAGAGCTGGACGGAGAGGTGAGGCGAGGGCCAGTCTGACGCTGCCTGAGTGCTTTGTGAGGCAGCCGCTGTCTTGTCAGTCTCCCATGTTTCTATGGCTGCTATTTTTAATCTCGTATGAGGCTAATTCATTTACATGCTACACGCATGCTTTGATCTGTGTTCAGAGCTCAGCCGCTCTTTGGCTTTTTCTCTCTCTTTCTCCTCGTTTTCATCCTCTTTCATTCCTCTCCCAGCACAGACTCCTCTGTTCTTTTAAAGCAACTGTTGTTTTGTGTTTCCGTTGTTCCTAAACGTCGGCGAGCATATAATGTTGCTAAAATGTGATGATGTATTCACACGAGCGTTTGTGGCATCAACTAATTGCGTCGAAACCATTAAAAAGCTACACGTCAGCTGCGGTTTCAACACCATCCTTGTTTTTAACAAGGTGGAGGACTGCGCCCGTTTAGAGGTTGCTGCCTTGTTATCGTTGCCACAAGTTGTTACCAAGAGATTATTGTTATATTTGCTGTCTGCAACAGCAGAGGATTGTGGGAAATCTACCCTGATGGACTGCTGAGACAGAAAACGCGACGTGAGCACCCAGATCAGAGCGCACAGATATCTGTGGGAGAAGAGAAGAATGGAGTGTTTTAGTTTTGTTCTCTCTCAGAAAGACTGGAGCTCTTAATTATTCATAAGCAACTACAAGCAGCTCCACTGGCTCAGAAACAAGAGCCGCTACTCAGCAAATACTGGAGATAATTCACTGAATCCAAAATATCTTGCAAAACAGCCTGTTTGTGTGTGTGTGTGTGTGTGTGTGTGTGTGTGTGTGTGTGTGTGTGTGTGTGTGTGTGTGTGTGTGTGTGTGTGTGTGTGTGTGTGTGTGTGTGTGTCTGTCTGAAGGAAGAGGGGAGAGCAAACGGGCCTGCACACATCGCTAAACATGGGTCCGTATACACACTTGTCCATCTGTGCATCGCAGCAAGTGCATTCTTTGTGCACATGTGCAGAGAGAGAGAGAGAGAGAGAGAGCGAGAGACAGAGAGAGAGAGAGAGAGAGAGAGAGAGAGAGAGAGAGAGAGAGAGAGAAATGGATGTTGTCTGTTATCAGTTCCCTCGTTGCTCCTTTGAGAGTCAAAGGAACTGGGTCACCGCTCTCTGTAAGCTTGGCTTTGGATGCATACTGTACATGCACACACTTAAAAACAAACACACCCCACACACACTCACACGCACGCACGCATGCACACACACACACACACACACACACACACACACACACACACACACACACACACACACACACACACACACACACACACACACACACACACACACACACACACACACACACACACACACACACACACACACACACAGGAAACACATGCACACTCATACCTCTAAGCCTGCTTCTGGAGGATATGATTGTGAAGTTTAGCTCAAATGTGGCAAATGTTCAGCTGGATTATAACGGGGATCCACAAAGGAAACAATTTATCTCAGCAAATTATCATGTGATTCCAGTACCAAATCCTTCCATGGCAAAGTCTCCTATTCTACTAAATGATAACATATCTCACTCCCTTCCTGTGTGTGTGTGTATGTGTGTGTGCGTGTGTGTGTGTGTGTGTGTGTGCGTGCGTGCGTGTGTGTGTGTGTGTGTGTGTGCGTGTGTCATCATGCGAGAAAAACAATTTCATGATGGGAGTTTAATTATAATAACGTTTTTAACAAAGATGAGGATTACTGTGAGGGTGCATATTGCATGCATGGATGCCCCGCTGCGCTGCTACAAAGTCATTTTCATGTGTTCCTGAAGGCCTCATCAGCATCCACATCACAGGTCACTTCACCCAGTTGCACATGTGTCACACGGCGTCCTTGAGCCCCCTGTCATAAATCTCCCATGTTATACGCTTCCACTCATAAATCATTACTCTTGGTAAATACCTGCTATTTTAGGCAGCGTGTACTTGCAGCTAATGTATTATTGAAAAACTGACTCTGTGTGTGTGTGTGTGTGTGTGTGTGTGTGTGTGTGGGTGTGTGTGTGTGTGTGTGTGTGTGTGTGTGACTGCTTTTTTTTCACAACCACAGGATATTTTTTAATGTTCATAGCATGCACATCATTTCATGGAGAAAAACACATTGTGGCTTATTCTAACAAATAGATCTTATCAAATAGGTCTTTTTTCTCGCTAGAATTTTCACGTTATATCACATCAATGTCTTAATATTAATGAAGCATGAGTGTATAAGTGCTTAGTTACCGTTGGAGCTAAAGAATGTGAAGCCCCTTGTAGTTGCTTTATGTAGTTTCATATGCAGAGGTAGCAGGAAAATACAAAGACTGTAACTATGAGGTACAATCTCATCTCTTTAATTGCTTTGTGAGATGAATGCGAACATGGCAACATGTCAAGCGGATGTTTTTAAGAAGTTCAACTGCAGAGAAGACAAGGAAATCATAAAAGATGAAGCTTTATGTTGAGATTTAGTCGATACGATACATGTCGATACATTATGACTGTATATAATTGTGATATGATAAAATATAACGCGATTAGATACATATGATAGGATGCAATGTAATACTATACAACATGATACAATTTGATACAAAGTGACTCAAGATGACACAACATGATATGATTGTTGTTGATGTGAGTCAATATGATACAAAATGATACAATCCAATGTGATCTTACATAACACGACAAGGCGGGATACAATGTGATATGACACACTACTGTCTCATATTGTCTCTTTTTTTACATTTTAACGTCATTCTGAAATTGGGTTTCAACATTCTTAACTTTTACAAAATTATTTTCCCTATTTTAAAATATTTTTCACATTCCTCCCTTTATTCACAACTATTTAATTTTTTTAAAAATTTTACAATAACTTTGTTTTGCACAACAAGCCAGAACGTTTTATTTCCTTTTTCTTTAAACCTTTTACAATGTTTGTTATTACAATGTTATTCTTACTAGTTTCTCTATTTCTCTTTTTAATACAACCATGTTTTCTAAACATTCGTTTTCCCCTAAATGTATCATCATTTCATATTTTGAATTGATTCTCAGCTTTTTGAGTTTTAAAATGCTAAATTCTAAAAAAAAAAAAAAAAAATGGTTTAACTCTTTAGATTTTCTTGGAGGCCTTTCATCACAAACTTCACCACAAGAAAGAGACACCAATGACAGATTGGTGACAAACATCATTTTGTTTTCAGTTCATGACATCAGCAGCCAGTGAGGTAGAGCAGTTTAATCTCTCATATCTTCACCTGAAGCCACAGTGGACTAAAAAGTACATTATTTCCTTGTGAACTGTAATGTAGGCACCTGAACATGAACACTCAGAGTCGAGCGTCTCGACTGCTTTTCACCACTTAACAGATTAAATTCACTCCGACTGTAAACATTTGATTCATTTTGAACTTTTTAAGCTTTTACCAGCCAAAATATTATGTTAAGCATATTTGTGTGTGTGTGTGCGTGGGTGTGTGTGTGTGTGTGTGTGTGTGTGTGTGTGTGTGTGTGTGTGTGTGTGTGTGTGTGTGTGTGTGTGTGTGTGTGTTGGTCTGGAGAGGTTTTGAGCTGCCGATTTTTACGTGGGCTGGAGTGGGCGCAGCGGGGGTCAAATGGTTTAAGTGCTTTTTTAACAGAACTGGAATTTTTGCCCGCTGTGGTGGTTCTATTCCCCTTTACTTCTGCACCCCCGCCACCCCCCCTTCCTTCTCCTCAACCACCTTCTCCTTCCTCCCCCCTCCTTTTTCCTCATGCAGGGAGCAGTGGGCTGTAATCACTAAATTACTGTTTTCACTCTGAGCTGAAGTCACCACACTGCACAGCTTCCCAGCCTCTCTCTCTCTCTCTCTCTCTCTCTCTCTCTCTCTCTCTCTCTCTCTCTCTCTCTCTCTCTCTCTCTGTCCTATTTCATTTGCACCCCTCTCCCTCTGCCACTCATGTCTTTCTCCTTCCACCCCTTCTTCATTATTTATTGTGAAGCCTTCTTACTGTAAGCTGCCTTCATGATGGGAATGGAGGGAAAGGAACTGGGCCTGAGGATGAAGGGTTTGCTAGGGAGGGAGGGAGGGAGGGAGGGGGGGAGATGGAAAGTTTGGAATATGAAATGAATCTGATGGAATGATGAAACACCAGGCTTCAGGAAGAAGATTGCTGCCTGTCTCTTTATTCATTCTGTCCACACCATGTGCTTCTCCAGAATACAGTAACGCCATTGTTGATGTTGTTTTTTTAAACACCCTCTTCCTTATAAAGGGAGAAGTTGAGCGTGTGAGCAAAGTGCCTCCCCAGCTGATCAGTCTGAGAGAAAATATGTTTCCTCTAAAAGTTGGACAGTGCTGTCGTGACATCAGAAGCTCCACATCCTGATGACAAATAAATCTATGTGTCCTTGAATCGAGCGAGAGGCAGAGGGCCTCGCTGGCTCTCCTCTGTCCTCCGTACGCCTTGTGTGGCCTCAGATGGAGGGAGCGAGGGAGGAGTGAAAAAGACACAGAGCACGGAGAGTGTACGCTAGGAGGGGTTGTCATGGGAACAGACGTGGAGAGCCCTGTTTGAGTGAGGAAGCTTGAGACAAAATGACAGTACAGTGAAGCGATTGAGCATGGGAGAGGCAGTCAGACAGGTAGGAAAACAGAAAAACACACAGCATGGTCTGGAAACAAGTGCAGTACAAAGACAATACCCCAAATAAAAGTTCCATTCCCTCGTGACACTGTAATCTGCGTGCTCGTTTGTTTTCCTCTGAGCCAGGAAAAGATTTAAAGCTCACATCCTGCAGGTTGTACACTGAGATCCCTCAGCATTGTGACTCAGGAAAATAAAGGATTCACCCCCCTTCTTTTTTATTCTCTCAACTCAGCCTATCCCCACCAGCCCCACCAGCACCTCCCCAACACCCGTTGGCACCTTGGGTATGTCCAAAATGGACGGTCCCAGCATGCAGGACGTCTACATCCTGTCTCCTGTCTCTGGACTCTACAGCACCAGGTCAGACCCACACATAATTATGATCATTATGCTGATTGTTGGTGATGATAGTGATGATGCTGCTGCTGCTGGTGATGATGATGATGACGATGACGATGACGATGACGATGACGATGACGATGACGATGACGATGACGATGACGATGACGATGATTGTGATGGCGGCTCTGTTGTCCACAGGGAGGAGATGGGTCTAATGTCCTGTGACGACATCAGCCGCTACAGCGTGAGCTCCCAGTCGGGCTCTAAAGGCTCAGAGGCGGTCAGCTACTACCTGGACCAGGACAGCGGGCAGTACTTCTCCCTGCTGGAAGGAGACGGGCCGCCTGGGCCTGACTATGACAGGGGGCGCAACACGGGTGTACGCCGGCGGGACAAGACCCCCACACATGGTGAGGCATCAAGTGCGAGCGTGCGGTCCCAAAGGAGCAGGAAGGCTCTGACTCCTCATTCGCTCAGTGGAGGCGCATGATCTCTCACCTTTTGTTTTTTCAACGCTCCTCCTTATGTGTTGGTTCATCCCTTCGCTTCATGGCTTTGTTTCCATCGTCTTTATCTTCCACACGCACGTCCCAGAAAGAAACCAAATGGCACACCGAACATTGAGTCCCGGCACACACACTGTCTCCAGCTCCCTGTCTGCCCAACCACCTGTGTCCACCCTCGTCCCAGACCGCTTCAACGGCGACCACTCCTGTGCTGCAAGCCCCACCGAGTTACTGCTTCATGACATGCAAGACGAGGGTCTGGTCACTCCTCAGTGAACTCTGAATGTACAAGCCAAACCCCCCCCCCAAAAAACAAACAGAATATGAAACCATTACTCCATTCATGAACTCATATACGAACACAGACGCCACCAGGCCCATCTGCTTTGAGTGAGTCAGCTCCACAGAATGGCTGCTGTTTGTTCTCATCAGAGCTGAATATATGTGGGAGTGGGGCCCACCTCCACCACCTCGTTAGCTCACTCAGCTGTTATCGATAACACTATGAATATTATGGACTCGTGGCAATCGTCAGGTGAAAACAGTCCTGTCACTTTCGGCTCAAATACATTTAACGAATACGTTTTTGAGTTAATGACAAGTAAAAGTATTGTTCTCCCAGTAAGACGTGTTATGCTGATTCCAAAAAGGATGCTACACCAAGTAATTGTACCTTGGAGCAAAAACTCGGCCTAGGATTTGAAAGAATAAACTTATTAAAACAAGAGGCATAAAGATTAAAATTTTACTGACACACTGGGTATTTGGCTGACGATTTACGTAAAGGGTAGGTCACTTGATATCTATTTTATTTACGTTTATGTTTGAGCACAGCAAAAATACAAATGAATTCCAAAAATGTTTATCACTTTTACCCCTGTTTGCAAGAAACACTTTATACCACTTTTACATTAAGACATCAAAACAACTGGGACCCACCCAAAATAAGTGAATGGCTCGGGTATAAATGCATCCATTATGTTATCACTGGTATGGCTGCGTTGATGAGCCTTTTGATATCGGCACATAGTTGCAGTTTGGTTAGCGGTTTTTTTCTAAAGCGTGTGGTAATAACTGTAAAACCTAATAACAAACTTTGTTTGACATGGACTTTATATTGGATTTTCTACATCAAGGCATTGTTCACGTCATAATTCTATTGGCCACTAGGGGGACAACAGAACTCTTACCAGAGGTTCCTCCAGCTCACAGCAAGAAGAGATAAATTCAATTCAACCTTCTTTTGTGGAGCTTTCATGTTTTCTCTTGTTTCTGTGTGGGTTTTCCCTGGGTACTCTGGTTTGCTCCCACAATCCGCACACTATTAATCACTTTAGAGGGCTGAAGAAGTGAATGTGACTAGATAAAGTGGACTACCGAGGACAAGTAGACCGCTTCTAAAAGAATAAAAAAACAATGTATCGATAGCTCTCAATAAAAAGAGTACTATAAGAGATGTCTGTCAAGATTGGTGTTTATATATTGTTGTCATGAATTGAAAGGCTCTTCATGAGTTCTGAACTTTTGGATGAAAGGTGAAAGGTCCCTGTTGTTCTCCACCACCAGTTCCTGTCTCACTAAGTGCACTGCACTCTTTTGGCAGTTCAAGTCACTTTTCGCTGGAGGGGTAAAAGCCTCTTCTCTATTGTTTTCAAAGTGTTTACTAACCAGAGATTAAGTTTATTTGACAATGGCACAATTATGATGCAGCTAGGATGCTCGTCATGCTGCAGGAGCTTTTACAGCTCACACTTGTGGATTAGTGACGTGCACCCTCGCATGAACACTTGTAAAAAGACGGCAATCAACGTTAAAACTACACAAGATTAATGGTCATTGCTGATTATACAGGTCAACTAACTGCAACTCACTTCCTTGGTCACTTTCCTTTCGACGTTTGTACAGTTCTAACTTAATCTCGTGGCGTAAGCTGTGATTTCTGACACTTACTAATCACCATCAATTTGTGTCATCGTTGACAGCTGCTGAGCGGCTTCTCGATTGAATAAATTCGGCGCCGTGGGACTATTTGTGGCGCTCTGCATGTGTGCTGAGGACAAAAGCCATTGAAGGATTTCTGAAGGCCTCCCACTCTCTCTCGTTTTGCAAGCCGTACACAGTTCCTCGAGGGTCTCCCTTCCTCGTCCCCCCACCCCCCACCCGCACACACTTTTCCTCTCTCGCCTGTTCACCTGTCCGATTGTCTCTCACGCTGTCTCTCGGTCACGTCTCACACCCCCAGTGGATTTCCCGCCCAAACACCCCCACCACCTCCCCCTCCCCACCCCCCCCACCCCCAACAGCCGACTCTCTGATTGCTGATTGGTGCTTCCAGGTGACCTCAGACCTGTTTCCATGCCTCCCGAATATAACTGGATGGCCGAGGCCAAGGAACCCAGCATGGGCAAGAGAGGGAGCCGAGGTACACACACACAAACATAAACATGTACACACGCAACCCCCCGCGACCACCCACCTCTTCCTCTTCAGTCACACTCGAACAAACACACTTTACACACCCGGGTGGGACTGATGCTGTGCTTTGCTTCATACTCAGTTCAACACATTTCAGCTCATCTTCTGGGTTATCCATCGTGGTGTGGTTGTGTGAGGATACATATCTGCCAGGTATGTATCTGACCGAGCGTCAAATAAACATAAATGCAAGGAAATTGCATTTATAGACTCGCTCTCGAAAAATGAGGGATATTTCTATGTGACCAATTCTAACCAGCCTCCCCATTTTGCTGTGAGACTCGATCTGTATTCAACCGAGGATCCTCCACTCTGCCGTCAGAAAGTCTATGAATAACATTAAAGCACAATACTAATGCTGGGGGTCTGCCTTTCTTCCTCTCCTCCTCGCTTTCTCTCAGTCACTTTTTCAGATTTTCACATTTAAGTTGTGTGCATAATAAAGAAAATTAGGTGAGAAACTTTATCTGCTCATAGCTGAAGCAGAATTTTTTTTTTCTTCTGTGACCCACAAGATTTTTGCCGTAGGTCTTTCCAAATCAGCATAATCACTGTAAACAGATTGACTGTATGTCCCTGGCTGTGGATCCGTACCAGCGTCGACAGCTCTGAGGTACTTTTATCCCTTTTTGTTGTTTTTTTTATTCTTATCTGAACAGGCCTGTTCAGCCTCATCCATTTTTATTCTGAGGTTCTCCCTTGACTCCCTGGCGCTATCTCAGCCCCTCTGAGGCTTCTCTCTCTCTCTCTCGCTCTCTCTGTTATCCTTTCTATTGAGGCCGTCCATCCTCTAATGTCCACCTCCGTCCACTCCCCTTCCCTCTGCGTCTCCTTCACAGATTCAGACAACTCCCTGCTGCGTTACCTCAGCGACGATAAGATCTTGGTGATCGAGGAGGAGCCCGAGGGTCCGGGGAGGGAAAGCCGTCGGGATTCCACCAGACGCTCCCGGCGCAAGAGCCGCAATCCCAGCAGCCCGAGCTTTCCCATCAGCCCCTCAATGTTGTCCTCCACTCTGCGCCTAGACCAGCCACCGGACGCCTTGCCTGTACGTACTCAGTCTTAAATACCTACAGCAGATACACATGGTGCAGGTTCATGTTTAACCTTCCACTGAAAGGGAATAAAAAACATGAATGAGACGCACAGTGTGACTGAATGAGACGTTTCCATCAAACTCCTATTAGGGTGAGCATTGACCTTGATGTCTGGAACCCAGGTTCGAATCCCAAATGCAGCAGTAATGGCATCCAATGTCTAAACTAGTCAATTGCACATTGACCTCTGTGAAAGGGTGCGGCTGAATCACTTTTTTGTGATTAAACTATTATCTGGAACGTAACCCGGCATGGTCAATTCCACTTTTATTTTCTTAAACTGAGCATTACAATTTATATAAATAAAATAATATACATTACCATGTGTTGATAAGGATGTGACACCATTAATGTTAACATTTTTTGAAGACATACACTGAGAATTTGAGCCTATTGAGAAACCTGTTCAATTTCCTTTTTTGATAACTGTGATGTAGATTCTGTCCTTTTTGTTTTTTTACTTCCTTGTAAACTTTTAACAACATATAAATAACATTTAATTGTGTTTTTTAGGAAAACAAATTTGATCTCATAGTATATATTTAATATATATCCTAAATATTTTAACAAGTATCTTATATATAGCTAAGTTAAGAATAATTTGTGAAACGTGTGTTTTTGTGTTTTAACATATATATAGTATATATATGTAAAGTGATTCATGTGAAGCCTGGAAAACGCTTTTATTCTAAGAATCGAGTACATGATTGAAGATCATGTTGCAGTTTTAAACATACTTTGCTCGGCACAAATAAATCCACAAACTTTACTGGAAGGGCCTGAGAGAGAGCTCTCTGAGTCTGTAACAATAATTTAATAATTTACCCCGAAAGTCTGATGTTGTATGCCAAGAGGTCCATGAGCACACGTTTGTTAAGATTAACAGAAAAACAAATCAACAGAAAGAAAGAAAGAAAAAACACTAACAGAATAATCACCGCAGTGATAAATGCATGTTGTTCCACTTATAAAGTAGTTACCACAGAATGGAGCATTTGCTTTTAACAATGTCCTGCAATGCTATTTCAGCAAATTAGTCATTTTCAAATGAGTGACTACAGGTATAAAAACATGAAAGTTAAAAACAAAATATCATGGCAGATTTTTCACAGTGAAAATACATATAAACCCTAAAACCTTTTGGAGATACATGATTTTATAAGGCGTAGGCTGAAATTATTAAGAATACCATAAAAAAACAATCCCGATATTTCAGTTTATGTAGAATAGAGGTAAATTACATGGAAGTTTGGATTCAATTATGTAGGAAATGTACTTCTTGAGATACTCCAGTGTATGTACACAAGTCATGTAGCTTCCATATTTCTTTAACATTTCTGACACATAAACTAAACTTTCTGTTTTATTGTTGATTTCAGTTTATACATTATGAAAATGCATCAAAAAGTTACAATATTTCTTCAGATATGACTCTTTTTCTTTTTCGCCTAAGTCTACAATTATCAAAATTTGGATTAAATAGAATGTATGAGACTTTTTAGTTTCACCATGAGAATAGAAATAAGTGACTGTTATTGTGAATTGCCACCTTCAGTGACCTTCATTAGAATAAAGATATTTAATGAGCGTTTCTGGAAAAGCTCTCCCTCTCTCCTGCACGACTACACTCAGACATGAGGCCATATACAGGAAGCAGCAGTTACGAGTATTGAATGATTTGTCAATAAGTTGGATCCGGAGCAATAAACAACCACAGGATCAGAAAACAATGGAGGACAGTTTCAAAAGAGAAGCAGAAGAAAGCAAACGGCGACATTAAAACATGCTGCTAATGGCTCCGACGTGCTCAAAATGAAAAGTCATCAGACAAACCATCAGAGTGTTAGTATGTTATTACCCGTTATTATCGCTGATTGTTGTCTCCGAAATAACCAGAGGTTTTTTTTTTTTTTTCCTCTATCTCTGTTGGAGTCAGAGTTCGTTCAGTTTATTGTTTCATATCTGAGTTTTACTTCTAACAAAGTGTTCGCAGCAGGTGTTTGTGGTAGAATGAGAGGTCATGGTGTCTTCAGATTCACACATGGTGTGTTAGTGTGTGTGTGTGTGTGTGTGTGTGTGTGTGTGTGTGTGTGTGTGTGTGTGTGTGTGTGTGTGTGTGTGTGTGTGTGTGTGTGTGTGTGTGTGTGTGTGTGTGTGTGTGTGTGTGTGTGTGTGTGTGTGTGTGTGTGTGTGTGTGAAGGGTCTCGGGTAGAGGAGACAAAAGAGAATGAGAATGATAAGTGTTATTGCATGGCTGCCAACATCAGGGATGATAAGAAGGACAGTGACAGTGAGGAACACGCCCCTCTGTAGCTGTTACGTGTAGTGCGTTTTGTGCACGCACACACACACACACACACACACACACGCACACACACACACGAACACACACAGGCTTACACAAAGACACAGTCGCTCTCACAGGAGTGCATTTGTATGCAGCCATCTCACGACTCATCCTAACTCATCCTAATATCCCCATCTCCTCAGACACACCAGAGTCTAAACAGGAGTTTATTCTGAACACACACACACACACACACACACACACACACACACACACACACACACACACACACACACACACACACACACACACACACACACACACACACACACACACACACACACACACACACACACACACACACACACACACACACCGAAGCACGTACCCCTGCGAGTAGGTATATGACTCAGCATCAGCCAGACCAATTACAAGTGCAGCTGACAGACTGTGCTTAAAACACAGCACACGCAAACACACACAAAAGCGGCACGCAAACAGCTTAGCTCACACCAGCCCTCTCTAACCCTCTGAGCAGCGTCTTTCTCATGGCGGTGACTCATATCTATTCGGTGCCCCCGAAAGTATGCTATCTTTATCCTTCACTAACAAGCAGACCTCAGCGACCCGATTGTGTTCTTTCTGTATCATTCCTCACAATCAATGCAAAACAGCAACAGAGAGACGTGACGTCTTTCTCTTGTACTTGGATTTTCTTCCGCGAAGGCCGGAGATGAAGCACCATGTAACGTAGTTGCTGTAGCAAAGGGGCTTTCATCGTTAGTAGTGTTGCAGAATTTAGCCGAAGCTTTGTCGGGCTATGAAATAATGGTGCCCTTGACACACTGACTGAGCCCTTCCGCTCTTAAACAAGAAACACTCCTAATGATCTCTTCACACTATGCCTGAGGATCCAAAGATCCCCGCAGCACACAAACATGTCCTCAAGTAGCTCCATTCATTTATCAAAAAAGTGACCAAAGTGCACGGGAACAGATAAATGAAGGCCGGTTTAATTGGGCTGCGATGCTTCGATCACTTCAGTGATCACAGTAGTGAAGGTTTCTTACAGCACCAGATGTGATTAAATCAAAATAAACACATATAAACCTTTAATGAGCCCAAAATTGTTTGATTTTAAAGAAATCAGTGCAATTGGAAGCTACATTGTGTGAAATCTCATTAAGACACATTTTTTTTAAATAATTCTGTGCTTTATTACAACTGGATGTAAATCAGCTTTGATTATTAGGTGTATTATTACCAACACTTTGGTATTTCTGTTGCTTGAGCACTTGACCGTTGACCATGAGACTATTGTTGGGAATAATATGTTATGAATTAAAAGGTTGCTATAATGTCACTATTTGAGGCAGTGGAGGCTGCTGTCTTTAACACTTCTGGTTTCTGTCACTATTAACATCAGTCTGTATCGGCTGTACCTGAATATGTATTATATACTGTGTAAACATTACCTTCTGCATGTTGATAGTTAAATCTCAGCTGTTTTGATTCCAAGTCTTCTTACTGCCTTTTCTTAATAACTTTAGTTTATTGCAAAACCCCCATTCATAACCCATCTAAATAACAGCTGAGCAACTCAAACACACTCAAAAAAAAAAACCGCGTTTACCACCGTTTGACTTCCAACTGGCTGATCTAACTCATTAATTTCAAATTTAATGGGTGAATCAGTCATCAGACTGACCCACACAGAGCCGACAGCTCAGCTGATGGGTCCCAGGAACACGACAATAATACCACTATGTGCGCTATATTAAGACATGCCAGTTGAGAGGGTTACTTTCCCAAGAAGCCAGATACTTTTTGCTGCAAAGTGACAAAACTATGTCAAAATATTTTTTCTTTTGCAAATGTCGTGATGAATTTTAAAATATCTAACTATTCATGGCACTGCAGGTATCCGGAGAGAACTATAAACTGGGTAAATGTGTTGTTTGTGTCTGTGAATGTCTGAATGATTTTCAGAAGCTATTCAATGTGTTGTTTTGTTTCTCCCTTTCAGCGAGGTGCAGACACACTGCGAGCAGACACAACAGACAGGTGAGTTCATGTTTGCGACCTCCTATTTTGTGACAAATTAAATTAGTTTGTGGTTCTATTCAATCCTGCGTGCCCTCTCTGCAGGTACTCGGGCTCAGGGAGCTCAGGAGCGGCCTCCATGAGGAAGGTACAGGTCTGATGCTGCAGTTTTCTATATACATTTTTGAAATCATTGCGTGATATTTGTATTTTCCAGGAAGCTCTGTGACTTCAAACCCATTTTAATGAGGCTTCGGATTCATCAGGAGTCTCCCAGCCTCTGCATCCGCTGTTTCCTGGAGATCAATTGTGTCCAAATAATAGCTGAACATACAGCAGAGATGCCTCGGATTAAACCCATTCAGGACTGTAATAATTGAATTAAAGATAACAGTCGCAGGAGGTGGATTGATTTCCATATTCAGGCTACCGTGACATGGGAAGCTTTATCACTCATTAGCCTTTAGCATACACTGAGTCAGCTCGGTTGACTGTAAACACACATTTATTTGTCTTCGTTGCATAAATAAATATATCTGTAGGCTTATCCAGTCGTGCTATACAAGGGTGTGAGAAAATACAAGCAACTATTAGCACAGAAATGACATCGAAGTAGCTGGTTTCTATTTAAGCCCCTATATTATTTCAGGTAATAAAAAAATATCTAATCTACCACTGGCCTGTGGTGTAGTGTCGGTGCAAGCTTCAGTGCTGCATCACAGGTTGGAGGTCACCTCCTGTCTGCGGAGGTTTCAGACCTCCTCCCTGTCTGAAGTCCTCGCTGCTGTGCACCTGAGGAAATTATTAATTAGCTAAACATGCAGCGTGAACTGGCTGCTCCTCTGTAGGGGGGAAGAGCCTCCAAAGTCACTGAGAAAATCAAGCACTTTCATTTGCTGAAGACTTTAATCTGACGTCTTTCTTCTCTGTCTTTTCCAGTCGTTCCATTACACCTCTTTAAGAACGAAAACCAAAAAGAGAAGTAAAGGTACGCCCTCTGTCGCATCCTTCCTGGTAATCGAATGATGGTTCGAGCACTGTGTGTGTGTGTGTGTGTGTGTGTCTGCAGGGAGGATCACAACTACCCTCTGAAGGGTAAAAGGGCATTAGACTTGTGAATTTTACATTATATTATACAAAAAAGGATTGAGAATGCCATCATTTTTCCCTCTTCATTTAACTCACTGATCACTGTTTCTGATACGCCGTGTTTTGACAATTTGAAACAATTGTCCATGTCCTTTTGGACACAGAGTGACTCTTCTCTGTCCTCTGCAGGTTCACTCACTAGTGCCAGTCGAAGGAGAATCTCCTGTAAGGACCTGGGCCATGGCGACTGTGAGGGCTGGCTGTGGAAGAAAAAAGACGCTAAAGGCTACTTCACCCAAAAATGGAGAAAGTACTGGTTCATCCTCAAAGAGTCCTGTCTCTACTGGTACACCAACCAAAACGTAAGACTAACTCTGGACATTTTCTCCAGCCTTTCAAGAAGCAATTGTATTAACAAAACTAATGAAACCCTCAGCAACAACAAAACAAAGGGAAATATTACAGAGGAAATTTAATCGGTTTTAATCATAGACATCAGACTGTTCATCATAGGAAATAACACTCGTGTAAAAAGTAAAAACAATATGGGAATCAATAAAGGATGAGAATGAAAATACAAACATATAACAAACATATAAGATGCTCATAAAGAGACCGTAACAAAGTATAAATGCATTTGACAATGGATTCTCTATGAATTTTTAATTCTTCTGCTCAAGACTGTTGCATTATTGATGTAAACATTTTGAATAATGTTGATTGTTATTATGTTGTGGTGCATCAGATTAAGTCTTGAACTTGAGGGTGAGGAACCCGGGTTTGAATCCTGCAACATTAACCACATGCCGTGTAAAAACTATCAAGGTTTATAGGGCAAGTTGCTTTGAAGTTCTGTGGTGACGTCTGTAAATGAGAGCAGCCGAATTGTCTCTAACACTAAAATTAAATCTAATACTGTTGGTGCACAGTAGTCAGTGTGTTGCCTTTGTAGCTGTAAATCTGTTTTGTGAGAATTTAGGATTTATTCATTTATGGTTTTACCTCCAGTAGTAGATTGAAACCCGGTAAAGTACAGAATCAATTTAATATGAATACGACTAAAAGAAACCGACATGTACATGATTTACAATATCAATGAAAAATTTACAAAGAAAGCCAATAATTGTCACATTTGTGAACTATCACACTATGACACCTTTTTGTTCTGAGAATTTTTAATCATCAAATTGTTGCAGCTATAATCCAAACAAGTTTAACCCATTTCATCAATAAAGGAAAATGACATCCATGCAAAGCAGGAAGTCATTGTAAAATAGAGTTTTAATCAACGGATTATAAGTAAATCTGCAATATTCTGTAGTAAAGGGCACATCCACGCCAAAAGATATATATATATATTTTTAATCAAATTTGAATTTTATAGCTATTCCTGGTCGACCTTTTCTATGTTCAACGGCGAAAGGATTTAATTCCAGCCAATATAAACAACTTATGTTCTTTTCATATGCTCAACTACAGCATTACTATCCTGGTTTATGGTTTATCAGTATGCATGACATTTTGTTCTGTGTGTTGATGATGTACCACCACTCTCCATCTGTCTGTGCCTGCAGGATGAGAAGGCTGAGGGCTTCATCAGCCTCCCCGAGTTCAGAATAGACCGAGCCATAGAGTGCAGACGGAAATTGTGAGTGTCCCTCACATGTCGCCAAAATTACTAATCAAGCACATTTTGCATCCACACACACACACACACACACACACACACACACACACACACACACACACACACACACACACACACGAACCTGCTGTGTGCACACAAAAAAGCACTAATCAGCCTTCTCCTCCCCGACTGACTGCAGCGCCTTCAAAGCCTGTCATCCCAAAATCAAGAGCTTCTTCTTCGCCACAGATTGTCTTGAGGAAATGAACAGGTGAGCGGGATTCTGTGTGTGTGTCTTAATGTGGACAGTAGTTAGAGACTAGGGACATCACGTGTCCTTTCATGAATATTTTAACCAAGTGAATCAAGTTTACACAAGGCTACAGCCCACCAACACAACGCTGTGCATGAATAAGGCATGAACCTGGCCCTCTGTTGTTCAACACAGGAGTGTGTGTGTGTGTGTGTGTGTGTGTGTGTGTGTGTGTGTGTGTGTGTGTGTGTGTGTGTGTGTGTGTGTGTGTGTGTGTGTGTGTGTGTGTGTGTGTGTGTGTGTGTGTGTGTGTGTGTGTGTGTGTGTGTGTGAGAGAGAGAGAGAGAGACAGAGAGAGAGAGAGAGAGAGAGAGAGAGAGAGATCGTAGTGATATTTGCAGGAGTGCTATCTGATGAGTTCTAATTATCCACACCTCTCCTCAATGACATGGGGAGATAATTGGGGGAGAGTAATTAACCGGCTATATTTGACTTCCATACTGTGCTCGGAGGCTCATGTGTGAAAGCGCTGTTCTGCACACGCTCGTGTGTGAAAAGGTAGGTGTTGACATACAGAAAAAGGAAGCGAGGAAAAGCTTGATATGCGTTATTAAATTCTCTGAGCTTTTTGGAGCACTTACAGTAAAGACACATTCATACAAGGACTTCCTGAAAGCTTGCCGATTCATGGGGAGGATTCTTGTTGTGGAGAAATGTTTAGCTTTGTTGCCTCACAGCAAGAAGGTTTCTGGTTCAAACCCTGCTGGATAATGGTTAACTGTTTCTCAGTGGACCTCTTTGTTTGTGTCTGTGCTTCAAATGTATTATTTACCATTGAAAACTTAATGAAAAACTACAAAATCTCATCTCTCTGGAAGCTTTCAGTTCAGTCACATCCCAGCCTTCTCCCCTCTCTTCTGGTGTCCCTCAGGGCTCTGTCCTAGGTCCCATCCTCTTCATTGTCTTCACCATATTTTCTGAAAATAAATCCAGTTTCATTGCTATGCAGATGACACTCAGGTCTACTTTTCAAACATTTGACACAATACATTAAAACAAATTTTTCATTTCAAAAGAAAGGTTTCTCAAATGTTTTGGCTCGCTAGAAGAAAAGCTCATTGATTCTTTTTTACTCTTGACTTTTCATACTGTTCTTTCTTTCCAAAGATGTACAAATGATCTGAAATCAATAGAATTTGCAACAAATTCAACATCAGGAGCTTCCAAAGCCTCCACTGGGGGGCACCAAAGAGTTACAACCTGTGTGCAGCAAGTTTGAAAATATCTGTTTGTTAAGGCGAAGAAGAAATCGTGATGAAAAGAAATGAATGAAAACTTGATTATTCAATGGAAACACACATTATCTACAGCTTGGATATTTTCCAAAAGACATTACACAGAAATAGGACGAAAATCAGGTCAAAATATTACTAACAAATGTAAGTAAAAAAAAAAAAAAAAGCATTTATGAGTTCATGGTATGAAGTGGAAACTGTTCGAAGAGCAGTGGATTTGCATTGTGGAGAAAAAAAATGTGTACTTGATAAACCCTTTTACAATAATTTTTTTTGATATAGAGGGGTCAAACCAGTATTTATACTTTACATTAAAAACACTTTCTGGTAATACTTACATCGGTATGTTTTTATTGCAATAGTTGTTTGGGAACATTTAAATATGGAACACTAGAAAATGTAAAACACACATTTGTTTTTAAGAGTATTTGTGATACAATTTCATTAAATGCAAGAGTAACTTTGGATATATAGTTTGATTTTGATCATCACGATGAAATATCTCATCAGTTTTGGACTAGGTCATCTCGGGCTAGGATTACACAATAAAACTGGTTTGATGTATTACTTTTAGATCTTTTCGGGGGATGATGGAGCACGGCTAGACGCTTCCTCCAGTAATATGATAAGTTTCCTGTTCTTCGCGTGAAGACGAAGCTTCTATTCTTAGCAGCGGCCTTATTATTAGGCATCTGCAGGGGGACACACAGGACGAGCTGGGATCTGTGATGGAGACGTGGAGACTGCAACGGATGCCTGAGCAGGAAAAGGACGCTGTTGATAGAGGAAGAAACCCGGGATTATCATTTCTATCATTCTGCATCCGTCTGTCTAATCATCTCAAAGCTTTGCTCTTCTCATCGGGGGGATGGAGTCAGTTAGACGGATATCAACTGTGTGTCAAAGGGACACCACGTAAAATATTTAGGCTGAGATGGTTTTTTTTTTTTTATTCATCACCCACCATTTACCCAATATAACCCATCCTTCTTTCCTCTTCTTTTCTCTCCTGTTTTCTTCCTCTTCAAACATTCCTGTCAATCCGCTTTAACTTTCCATTAGGTGGATGAACCGGCTGGGACTCGCGGCTATCGGCTACACACCCGACGATAAGGTGCCTCGCCCAGATGAAGGTGAGATAGATTGGCAGAACCAAACCCTAATTCAATTTGGGTTATTTTTAGAATTAATTGCTAATATTTAAGTGAGTGTTTATCTTCTTGTCAGATTACTGGAGCGAGAGCGATCAAGACGAGGTTGACGGCTCAATGACCTTAAAGCAGGAGGGACCATCATCCCTCTGTGATACCTACCATCGCACACCATCAGTGAGTAACACACAGTCACACAAACGCACATTCGTCAACTTTTATTTTCTGCTTCATTCTGATGCAATATTTTATTCTTAAAAGCCCCACAGTCTGCAGAGCTGCATAGACCGGGGCTCTCAGCATTAATAAAACATCAGACTATCTGGTTCTGTAAGCAGCCAAGACCGTCATGTCTGCGTTCTGCTGCCAGAACCTGCACAGTCTGACCACCAGGTGGCGTTTCATCTCCACTCAGAGCAGTCACGCCAGTCATCTCATTGCTTCTTTGCTCTCATCTTTTGATCTCTTTCTTTCCTTCACACACCCTCCCCCCCGTCTGTCTTCCTCCTCCTCCTGTCCTCTCGCCGCCCTCCTCCTTGTTTTTGCGTGTTTTGCTTGTATCTGTGCTCACACTGTCACCCCCTCACCCCTCATCCCTCACCCCTCACCCCTCACCCCTCACCCCTCATCCCTCACCCCTCACCCCTCATCCCTCATCCCTCACCCCTCACCCCTCATCCCTCACCCCTCATCCCTCATCCCTCATCCCTCATCCCTCATCCCTCATCCCTCATCCCTCACCCCTCGGCCCATCCAGGCTAACTTCCTCCACAGTTATGACCAGTTGCCCCGCTCAGTGAGCTCCATGAGCCTCATGCGCTCCACTCCGTCCCCGCTCCCTCCACCGATGAGTGCCTCCACCTCCCCCATCCCTCCACAGATGGTCTCTTCCACCTCCCCTCTCCCTCCCCAGGTCAACTCCTCCAGCCCCTTCCCGGAGCCCAAGCACGGCCGACACTTCTCCAGTGAGTCCACGCACTCCCACTCCTCCGCCGAGGACCAGCGCGGGGACGGGATGGGGATGGGCACGGGCACGGGCAGCACCAGCACCCACTCTTCGGGATGCCGCTCCTCCCACCGGGAGCGCCGCTCCTGGCAGGACCTCATCGAGACCCCTCTGACCAGCGCCGGGCTGCACTTCCTCCAGACCGCCCCGAGCGACAGCGAGTACGGCGGGCTGATGGGGAGCATGGCCGGGGAGATGGGCTTCTACGGCGGTCTGGGCAGACAGGGGATGTCCCCAGAGAGGCGCAGGCAGGCCACGCTGCCCGTACGGAGACACCATGCAGCGGAGAGAGACAGAGACCGGGACGGGCCCTTCCCTCTGGAGCGGGGCCCGCACACACACAGCCACACACACCGGCGATCCCACAAGCAGCGGAGCCAAAGTCTGCCCAGGAACAGGGACCCCATGCCGGGGAAGCTGTTACACTCTTCAGTTCACATGGAGGAGAGGAGTGAGGATGAGGAGGCAGAGGGCCAGGCTGCAGACCTACTGGAAGGGGACGAGGGTAAGAAAAGGACACAAACTCTGGATTGTACGACAGATGAATGAATTCAATGAAAAAGTAGGACACAGGCTGTGTTTTTGGTCATTTTGGTTCTCATCCTGAAGACCAGGTGATGCCTCACGTCAACCAGACAGCAGCCGAAATACCAGAGTGAACTAAGGAAAATGACATTACTTCCTCATGATCAGTGAATTAAATTTGTTAAAACAAACTTTAAGTGAACTGTTCCATTTAGGCTTCACAAAAGTAATGTGACTCAGCACTTGTGATCAGAGTCAAACCTTATGAAATATAGTGGATCTTCAAACTGAATAGACTTGGTAAAATCTAAAGAATAAATAAAATGAAGTAAAGGTCATAACCAGTCAAACATTTTTTAGATTAACTGCAAACTATTCCTCTTCGTTTTAGAGCAAGGAGACTTAAATTGAGACAAACAGACTTATTTGTGTTTATTCCAGCTAAATTGATTTGCTTTAAATGATTTACTTCCCTATATTTTCATTTTCACCAAAGCTTTCAAGGCAGGGGTTTTAAACCTCAGGGATCAGTGCTGAGCTCAGAAAAGATCAAGAAAATTTAACTTAGCGTACGTAATCTATTTCACATGATAACTATTTATGTTTTTATTACACACAAAAGTGTAAGTTGTGATGTAGATTTTAAATGACCAATAAATACAATCTAATTACATGAATGAATTGTAATTGAATACTTCCTCTCTATTGAAATTGTCACTCCTTTATTGAACCCTCCGTCCCGGTCGTCTCTGTCGGTCAGACCTGCGGGAGCTGCGAGTGGAGAGCAGAGAGCGGAGGGTCTCTGAGGGGAGGGAGCGGCGGGTGTCTGACGGCCGCGAGCCCGAGCAGCTGGACGGGCTGGAGCAGCTGTACCGGGCGCTGGAGCAGGCCAACGTCACCGCCCTGGGAGAGCCGCGGCCCTGCAGCAGGCAGGAGCTGCGACGCTGCTTCACCCAGAGAGCCAGGGACCCGCTGCTCAACGACAGGCTGCACAGGGTCCGAGCCCTGCGCAGCACCTTGAAGGTAACACTGGCACCGGCTGTTTCTTAATCTTATGACGATAATCCAGGAACTGATTGGACGTGATAACCTGTGTACACAAGCACTGGTTTTTGGAAGAACCACCTCAGACTCATCTGTTTCTATGAATTGGTGCACTAAAGATCCTTATTGGTTTTCAGCCTCGTGCCTCGTTTAAATTGCTCTGATCTCATACGGACGTCATATATGACAGTGTTTTTTTAATTTATTTGCAATATCCTCTTTCAACTGTTACACTATTTACCTGTGCTGGCAATTAAAATGATACATTAAAATATTGTTGAAATAAAGTTGAAATTTCCCAAAATTGAATGTACACTGTCAACCTTCATGATATTTCAGAACTGAATCATTTCAAGTCTTTTTAAAATTTTATTTTATATAATTTTACGTTATATCTGATGTTTTTCCTACTTATTTTCACCAGAGGATATTATCATCACAATTAAAAGTAGTGCTGTTATTTTAATATACAGAGTATATAATGTTCCTGTACATATACTAAAAGCAACCCTGCAAGTCAGAAAATCCACATAGATATACAGTATATATTTAAAAAAAAAAACAGATACATTTCGGTAAGACTACCATTGAAATTAAAAGTGTTTAACAACTTAGCAATGAAGAAAAAGTGTGCTAGAATGATTTTGCTGTTTGCAGATTGATAACAGCATAAACCGATGAGCTTGTGTCTTGTAGTTTTCTCTAAAGGAATAAAGAAAGTGGAGTGAAGAACAAAGACGGATCAAGTTGCTGGATTTGTTCAGTGGCTCTGCAGATTATTTGTCTCTTGACCGGGTTTTACTGGCCACATTCAGACGTCCCAGTTTGTCTTTGTCCTGCACAGTTAGGTTATTGCAGCGGGCAATAAAAGGTTCACACTGATTCTGTAAAACAGACAGAGTCCCATCGTTTCGCTGAAGAAAAAATACGATTACAGATTAAGAAAATTAGGTGCAGACAAAAGCATAATCTCTATTGTTGAACACACATTCCCACATGATACAGGGCTTTTGTTGCGTGTTTGTTTTTAATTTGGATTGAAAAGAATTGAAAACCCCCAAAAAAAGCAGACGAAGATTTGGACACATTTTGGTGATGAGAATTTGACATATTATTTATTAAATAACCATGAAAATGATTCAGATTTTACATTTCATTGTTATTATATAAAAAAAAACAAGTAAAATTCAATTAAAAAACTTAAAACGAGAGGTTTGAAGGATTTGCACATCCATACATACTGTTGGATATTTCTCCATTCTAAAGGGAGTTGCATGGTTGAGTAGTGGTTAGCACTGTCGCCTCACAACAAAATATTCCCTGGTCCGAGTCCAGGTCCTTGTCCGAGGTCAGTGTCCTGATGTTTTTTGTGGCTGGTATGTTTGGGTTCAACTTCTGGTATGTGCTCCCGCAGGCCAAAGAGTCGGAGCTGTCTGTGATCTGTGCCCTCCTGGAGGACCCGGGCCTGTGCTCGCAGACCTTCAGAGAGTGGAAGCAGTGGCACAGCGAGCTCTACTCGGACATCTGCCAGCTCAGCCCCGGAACCAACGGACAGGACGAGCTCTCCCCGCTGGCAGCACCTCTCATGACCCACACACACTCCTTCATCGAGACGCACGTGTGAACGAGGGACGGGAAGACAAAGACTGAACTTACACACCACACACACACACACACACACACACACTCGCACACACACACACACATACATACATAGCTTCACCTGAGCTACAGCCTCTCTCCTGATCGCCACTCTGAGCACGCATTCACACAAACACACACACACACACATTGTAAGATGTGTAAATATCATAGAGGGAACAGTCTGAGACCTGCGTGTATGAACTTTTGATAATCCCGAGGACCCCACAGGGTGCCTATTGCATGCCTGAACAGAAAGCATTAACCTTCCTTTGTCTATGGAACTCAGCATAAACTCCACGTGCTTGTCGAGCAAAACGGGGGAAAAAAGGAGACTTTTTAACACGCCGGTTCCTTTGTATTCTCTTGCTTTTGTTTTTTTGTTTTTTTGTTGAGTTTAAGGGGGCAGGGGGGAGCTATGTAGCAGCAATACAGAGGAGAATCCTTTTCACCACAGCACTGTACTTTTGTACCGATGAACTTTGCACCCAGAGCCACCAGTTCTCCCCCTTTCTCTCCCTGTATTTATTTTTCTTCTTTTCTCATTGCACATCTTGTTGAGTTACAGGGACCTCACTGTTATTTCAGGTTGATCTCAAGGGACAAGCGTAGGCGGGACAGCACGGGTGACTTCTCCGTGAGACCGCGAGAGGTAGCCAATGGACGCTGGTTAATCTGTTCTGGCCGTTTTCTCTGGGAACCCATGAAAACAAGCGTCATCCAGAACCCATCACGCTCGGCCCGGTGCACACACTGTTTCAAACTGTGAAGCGACGCGAAGTCCCCGCAGAACGAGGATCCTCCGACAGAGTGCACATCTGCAGTTCCCTCCATCTCCTCCTCCTCCTCCTTCCCTAATTTTTTTATTCCTCATCCCCCTTCTCTCTCTCCAGTCCTCAAAGACTTGTGTATATGTGTATACTGCTGTGTATACTGATGTAAATGTTTGCGTTCCACTACCACTGTGATATGCTTCTAGAGGTAGCGGAGGGAAGACAGAGAGTATGTATTTGTGTGGGTGCAAAACAGTTTTTTTCTTTTCGTTTTTTTCCTCTTCTTCTTCTTTTGTTTCTTTCTTCCTTTCTTTAAACAGTGAATGCGAGTGCTAGAGAGTTCTTTTCAAAAAGGAGTCACTCACTACAAAGAATGCACTTTCTATATCTCTATATCTCATCGGCTGCATCACAGGGTCTATGTCTCATCGGCCTCTTTACCATCGCTGTTCAAATATCAGGTAAAAGCATTTGCCGTCTCATTTTCTAAAGATTTGTGTACAGTCTACAAATATATTTAAACATAGAAGAATATATAAATCTATTTACGTTTTGTGTCATAGATATAATGTAAAGTATGATGTATTCTATGCCAAGGTTTTGCAGTGTCCCCCCCTCTTCACTCTGTAGACGCAGGGTGTTTAGCAGTTGAACAACTCGGAGGCAAACGATAAAACGACCATCACTGACAGCTGACTGACAGTTATTTTTTTACTGGTTTACATCTCGGCTGACCTTTCTCCTGGTGATGTGTTGCATGTGAGACAAGGCCTGCGGCTGGTTTTGAACGGACAGGGTAAAAATACTGTGGATCATTTGTGTTCCTTCCTTTTCTTATTTTGATCCTCGTCTTCACGTTTGCAAGACAATTACACTTGTAGCGCATGATACATGCAAAAGTACTGTTGAGGAATGACTTTTGATTTCTATGCTCATGGGTTCTACTGTCTTCTTTTGCTCATTAGGTAGTGTTCGAAGACACACACTGTACAACAACTGGGGGAGGCCTTTTGTTCCTGCCACTCAGTTCCTTTGATGTGATGCAGATCCTCCTTTTCAGCACCCAAACAGGAGGTTTCAATTTGATGAGGTTTTTTTTTGTTGTTTTGTTTTGTTTGTTTATGCATAGACAGACCGACACAAGGCTTTCAGAAACCGTACCTGAGAGACACCAATTATAGCTTCTTCTCAAACATAAGCTATTTTCACATTCCCTCCGAGCATATGGTTGATACTGGGCAGCCATAGACCTCTACGTCAGATGGACTGTCACGTCTGTGAAACTCAGATGAATCATTTCGTCTGCAATATCAGGCCAAGGACTAAACGGTGCCCCCCAGTGTTCGAGACCCTGAGAGACATGCGTAGCACCTGCTGCACCCAGCACTACCTGTATTCAAAATCTTCATATTTCACTGTAGTTCTTGTGTGAGTTCAGGTTTTTTTTCTCCATCGCGTCACGCCCATAACAAGATCTCCAACATAGCCCAGAGATATAGCTCATGTTTTTACAACGCTTCATTTTGAGAGTACCACAAAGAAAACTAAATGATGCAAGCACTTTCCCTGTGCCTCCCAACCCTCTCTTTGGCAACAAAGGACTGACTTCAACCTACACGCACACGCACACACACACACACACACACACACACACACACACACACACACACACACACACACACACACACACACACACACACACACACACACACACACACACACACACACACACAACTGTAGAAAAGTTAGAATACAGTTTCAGTCGGCAGACTTCTCTCCGTTTCTCATCCGTAGTGTTGGTCTTCTTTCTCCAACCGCTGCTCCGCAGAGCAGGCAACATACTGTAGATTAAGGAGTTACTGAGAGTTTCGAATTTGTAGGCACTGACTGTGTTATCCCTCCCAGATCTTTGTGTGTGCAGACCTGCAGAAACAGGCCGAGAAGGGAGATTCCACTGTGTGTTCTTTCAGGGGTGTACACCTCATGGTACATTGCACAGGTGTGTAAGATGTAAGTTGCACTGCGACATTAAAAAAAGGAACATATTGCTCTTTTTCAAGGATAATATTAGCTTACTGTTATTCTGTACATTAAACTGACTAAAGATGATATTAAAAAAGAAAGAAAATGACATTTATTCTTCCTAAAGTAGCCTTTTTTTGGTTTCATATATATGAATATATATTACAAAAAATACAGATTGTAAACCTGAGTTGTTAAACTTTGACTTCAATAAACTGAATCCTCTGCACTACGAGCTATGTGATGATTGTATGTACCTGTTTTTTCTGAATAAGTGATTTGCTCTGGAAAACATTGATGAGATCAGGACCCATATAATGTGCTAGTCTGCATACCTAAGTCTCGGTAGGACTGTTGACACTTCTTTCTGAAGCTGCCCATGTTGTCTTACTATTATCTATGTCCACTATTCACACAAGGTAAGACTTACATCCCACACTATCAAATAACATAAATTCATGTTCCTTTTTGCATGCATGCAGTATTATATTAAGACTGAATTAATATGTCTTGACCAACATACTCCTAAGGGGTCTGTACAATATGTATGATGTTGTCATACAATTTCACATGATATTTAATACATCCTGCACCATGCCAGTATATTTCATTCCTCAATAGTTTAGTTTAGCACATTTCGAAATGATATGAACATAAAGGATGAAGCACACTTAGAGAGGGGTAGGGTAAAAAACTAACCTGTTTCACGACGGTCACGATACTCTCTAAAATGAACTATTGAGGAGGCATTAAAATCGCATTTCAGCTCATTAAAACAAAAGGTACATGTAACACAATAAACAATTAGGAAAGGCATTTAGAAAACAACTATAATAATACACAGAAGTCAAATATACAAACAAAAACAATTTCCACTTCACTGGTAAGCTGCAAGAAGCAGAAATGTTTTCAGCAATGATTTAACATGTTCATAGGTGCTCAGTACAAAACTATAAAGTTAAAATGTTACATTAAAAGTGTACTACTTATTTTTTTTTAAATATATATATTTTAAAGTTTTAATATACATCAGGGAAATGGGTGTCTTGAACATGCAGAATAAACAATGTATGGTTGCGAAGTGTGCAGCAGGAGAGGAATTGGCCAAACGTCAGTTGAAAGAGAAATATGAATCATTAAAAAAAGTAAAACAAAGGAGATATCAAGAAAGTCAGTTAGGAGATGTGGTGTCGCCTAAGTTTAGAAAGATAAACATTCGGGTCCCTCAAGAAAAAGGTTGGCAACCACTGAAAAGGTTTTATCTCACCCATCCGGGCTGCAGTTCTTCCTTCTGTCAGGCAGATGGCGGTATGTGACCGTGTTACGTTACAACTGCCGTGAACTAACTGCAGACTGAAGAAGAAGAAAAAGGAGGAGGAGGAGCCCTGTCATGGCGGCCAAGGTGAATGTTTGACATTTTCTCTTAAGCAAAGTTTTCCTTTCGCCAACAAACTATTTTAAATGAAAGGTCTTGTTGTGCGTTGAGTCTTCCTGAGTGGCGAAAGCGGGCTGGAGTCGACTGTCACGTCACGAGCTTCTACGGAGCGTGACAGTAGCTCTGCTAACAATTAGCCTCGTTGAATGAATGTTTCACTTCTAACAGTGTAAACAGAAATTCCACCGGCAAATATCCTCTCTGCTGCATGAAACACACGTGAAACTGTTGACACGTGGAAGTATAGATTGTGTTTTTGAGGAGGAACAAACTGTACAACAGTGTTCGTACAGTTTGTTCAGTCAATGCTAGCATCACATGTGTTAGCCCGAATAACTGGAGGTCCCTGATGTTATAAATCCACTGTGTGTGTGTGTGTGTGTGTGTGTGTGTGTGTGTGTGTGTGTGTGTGTGTGTGTGTGTGTGTGTGTGTGTGTGTGTGTGTGTGTGTGTGTGTGTGTGTGTACACAGTTGTGAAACACCCTGTCACTCCTTATCTCGACTGCAAGCTGTTGAGATACAATCGAAAAATAACTAAATATGGTGCTCTTTTAAATAAATAAAAAAACAGCCACTAGTTGTATTTATTGTATGTCTTGTTGTAAAAGACCATAGAGAAGTTGGCAATTACACCTAATGAATAAATACTGAGGTGGTGATATTTTTATTCTAATGTTGTCTTTGGGGTTTACTTCATTTGTTTCTGTTACTTGGCATGTGGTTGTATGAATGAACGGATATCTATTACTTCTTTTCTGATCTGTGCCAGGTGGTGATGGTGGCCGTCCCGACAGTGCTGGGAATAGCCTCCATCCGTGTGTACACAGTCAGAGAAGCTCCCACCGATGGCGTCAGAAGAGAAAAGGTACATCTGTCTCACAACGTGAGCAGACCCGAGGGATTTCACCGAGTCTCATTATAACACGCTGCCTTTTCCCTGTCTTCAGCTGAACATCTACACACCGCTGCCGCCGTCTGCTCAGGTTAAGTTTCTTCCTGAGAGCCCGGGAGTCATTGAGAGTGGGTTCTCAACAACCAGAGAGGGCGTGCTCCCTGTTTACCAGGCTGTTAAGGTATTTACATTTTGTTGAATGTATCTGCTGCTTCACATTAAAATAAACTTCACAGACAAATATCTCTGCAGATTTAACTTCACTTCTTCCTCACCACATATACAAAAAGGCTAAAATTGATGTAGTTCGGTGTTATTTGAAAAGATCAATAGTTAAGCTGTGGTAAAGAGATCTTGTCTTGCACCTGCAGCCTCTTTGTAAGTCCTGATTTTTGTTCCTCCAGTTTGCAGTTGCAAAGCACAATCCCACGCAATGCAGATGCTCTGTGCAGGTCTGATTTTTGCAGAGCAGCATTTCAGGAGTTACACAGGAAGTAGCATTGATGCATATTGTTTTACAGCCGAACAGTCTTCTGTGAGAGTTTGACAGTTTGATACTTTGAAAAAGGGGAAAATCACATCACACTACTCAGAAGCATCTGCTTCAGTGCCTCCTTGGCAGTTGTTTTCTCACAGGCCTTTTATAGTTGCTTCAGCACTGTCTTCTGTTTCCTGCAGGGTGCTGGTGTCTCTGTGAAAACAGGAACTATTAATCTTTACCATGCAGGACAGGGTGAGTCAACAAAACATGCATCCAGGGGCATTAACTTCATAAAGCATATAATTATTGATGGGAATAGAATCACTGGTGCATAACAGAGTTCTAAACTCATTCAACACACCTCTCAACACATGTTTACACAAAGTCTGATTAAAAAAGGTTTCACATTCAAAAAAAAAAAGAAAAAAGCTGATTGCCTGATTCTCACTGATGATCACAGTGGTTCTTAACTGAGACGGCAGAATTAACATCTCCCAGCATATTGACATTGCTTCTCTGTTTCCCAGATGTATTCTATTACTTGAAAGACCCACCCCCAGGTTTTCTGCCCAGATTTGGGACCATCACCATGGCTGGCCTGCTTGGCATGTTCTTGACACGGAAAGGTAACAGACATTTTCTGAGAGACAGTAAGCAGCTGTGAAAGCCCCAGAACTCATTTTTCTAGGTCCTTATGTGGACTCCCAAGAGCAACATCTTGAATCAGCATCTTTTGACAGATTTGAGGCAGGCCAGCAAAAACTACTGAAGATGAATGTGTTAGTTTGTTTAATGTGCACATATTATCCAAAGAACATCATTTTGATACTGGCGTAAAACCTGTCATGTGTAGTCATTTCAATGCTCCAAATTGACCTGTTGAGTCAATTTAACACACAACTGCAGTAATTATACACTGGGCTCAGACTGCTACACTCCGCATTCAGCTGAAATTGAAACTCACTTTTCTAAATCTGCTTGTAAACAACAGAGAGAAAACCCAGATTTCACTCTCATTTTGTTGAACTATTCAATTTCCTGTTTTACATGTGATCGAATTTCATCAGCCTGCCAAACATGATGCTTTTGATCTTGTTTGTTAGACCGGATGGCATTGTTTCCAAAGAAGTTAGAGGCGAAGGAAACAATTTGAATGTTTGTAGCATTTTATCACCATTTCATCTAAAAGGTTTTTTTTTAGCGATAACTGAAAGTGCCTCTAAAGCAGTGGATATTTCCAATGCAGCTGTGTGATGCAACAGTTGCACACTTGGGGAAAAAATAGCATTACAACATTAATATAGTTGTTTTTCATCACTTTTGATGCATATATCAGTCCCTACACTACACCGAATATGCACTTATACTTTTAAACCTCAACAATGTACATTTGATCCAAATTCAACTATACTTGGTTACTTATCAGAGTGCCAATGAGTAAAGTCGGACTCAGAGATGGCAGCAGAGGTACAAAAACACACCGCATGAGAAAAAAACTGGTTTAAGTTTCTGTTTCACTTTTCCCACCGCTGTTTGGTTTTGTCTTTCAGTCCCTCTGCCTTTGTAGAGACTCATTCAGCCTCCAAGTAGCAGCTAATGTGATTAGATTGCGGTTCCCACCGCTTAAAGAATTTCCTATTTCAAGCAAAAAGTTGACTTGACTTGGGAATAGTTTTGACCATCCAACATAAATTTCACCCTTGCCCTGTCTTGGGCTAAATATGATTCGATGCCCACATCTGGACACGACCTCTGAATACGGCAGCGATGCTCCCGGGGTTTAATCTCTGCCAGCGTATATCGATCGCTGCTCTTCTGTGGAAAACTGTGTTTCAGGCTCTCATTTCAAGAAGTTGGCCGTTCCACTGGGACTGATGAGTGCAGGAGCATCAGTGTGTTACCCGGCTCAAGCAGTGGCTTTGTGTAAAGTAATGCTGCTCCTTCAAATAGCAAGTATGTAAAATACTGATGTGTAATCAGTCCAGTTCTGATATTGTCTTTGTGCTTCCAAGGTGTCGGGTAAGAAGCTGTACGCTGCAGGGCAGTGGAGCAGCGCCACTGTTTCATCGGTGTTTGTATCCAGGGAACCAGCTGCCAAACAAATCCTTGCTTCTCAACCACAGGTCAGCAGTCATTCTGACTACTGATACACTCTCATTATGAATGTTTAGTATTTATTCATCTCGCAAGTATCGAAATAGAAACTCCATTAGTTTTACTGCATATGACTAAAACCAAAAGAACTCGGCTCATTTGCCATGAAATGATTCCTCCCCATACATATTTTACTCACTGAAAAATCCCTTCTGTCTTTTAACATTTATTTCTTTTTCTAATGTCATTCTTTCTCTTTCTGTTCCTTGAATGTTGCCCGAAGCTGCTTTTTTCTGCTTCATACAATCACTCAAAGGTTTCAGTGACTCAAAAGGGAAAAATTGTGATTTAATGCTGAAAATTATTATATAGCCATTACATTCTGTTTTAATGGAAATAGTTCTTATTAAAGCTGAATTATTTCATAAAATGTGGAATTCTCTTTGTAGTTAAATGATAAAGCTCGTGATAGTTTGTTAAACAGGTCATCACTTTATTTTTCTCCTCTTGTTAGTCAGCCACAGCGCCAAACTCTGCGTCGGACCCCACCTCCACCACGGACACCAAAGCCCAGAGCTCCACAATCCCAGAGACTGAAGTGGAATCAGCCGAGTCTGCTCCCATCCCCGATGAGCCCGTCGGTGCTGTCATAACAGAGGAAGAGTCTTCAGTAACGCTCTCAGAAATATCCCCTGACCCCGTTCCCACGGAGACCGGCTCAGGTATTACAGCTATCGATCGCTGTCTTTTTGTTTTTCTGTCTCCATCTCCTTGTTTCACACACCACCAGACAAAGACTGATACTGACGGCGAAGGTTTCTTTTCTCTTTGCTCGGTTCCTGTAGAGAGTCCGATGCCATCAGAGGCAGAAACCTCCCCGGCCTCCACAGAAGCTCCAAAACAAGCAGCAGAGGACGTTTTGGCTGATGTCGGCTCAGCTGAGCCCACAGCGAGCCCAGAGACGATAGAAGCTGCCCCTCTTGAACCTGCCCCATCCGAGCCTGCTCCTGTTGAGTCTGCCCCTGTTGAATCTGCTCCAGCTGCCCATGCCGAAGCTGCCCCTGCCCCTGTTGAATCAGCCCCAGCTGCCCCTGCCCCTGTTGAATCAGCCCCAGCTGAGCCTACCCCTGTTGAATCTGCCCCAGCCGAGCCTGCCCCTGTTGAATCAGCCCCAGCCGAGCCTGCCCCTGTTGAATCTGCCCCAGCCGAGCCTGCCCCCGTTGAATCTGCTTTAGTCCAATCTGCCCCAGTTGAATCTGCCCCTGTTGAATCTGCCCCAGTCGAGCCTGCCCCCGTTGAATCTGCCCCAGCCGAGGCTGCCCCCGTTGAATCTGCCCCAGCCGAGGCTGCCCCCGTTGAATCTGCCCCAGTCGAGCCTGCCCCCGTTGAATCTGCCCCAGCCGAACCTGCCCCTGTCGAGGCTGCTCCAGTTGAATCTGCCCCAGTCGCGTCTACCCCTGCTGAGCCTGCCCCCATTGAATCTGCCCCAGTCGAGTCCACCCCTGTTGAATCTGCCAAAGCCGAATCTGCCCCTTCCTCTGAAGAAAGTGCCCCAGACGCCTCCGATGAGCCAGCAGGTATCAAACACATCCTGTCACATATTATAAGAAACATTAGTGATGCGAGCGTAAGAGAAAAATCCCCTGTTTACCACTATCGTTAAAATAGATGCTGTTGTTTCACTAATCATGTAAAATTCTGCTCTTTTATGCAAAAACTTAATTTGCATCCACAAAAGCAAATAATTGCGTACTGGAGTTCCACTCAATTGAGTCCAGCTTGCAGGCATTAGCATGGCAGCTAGGATTCTCACACAGTGCTTACCGAGTGCTTAACGGCTTCCTCTGAGGTGGAGGCACTCATCACTTTTGTGTCTGTGCTGCTAACTCGCTGACAAATCTCCTTTCAATCTCAGGAGTTGAATCAGCTGAGCCCGTCGCGCCTCCACCTGAGGAACCGTCTGCAGCAGACAGCAGCAAAGGTAACGCGAAGGGGAGACATCTGCTCCTCACACACACACACACACGACATACTGGGAGTCGGCTAAAATGACAGAATATCACCCAAACACGGTTTCCACCCGCTCATAACTTTCCTTATTGTACATTCATGTTGCCGTAATCTGGAGTAGCAACCACCCGAACCACTGCACAGTGCACTTCTCTTGTGTTAATGACTCAGTCTGGAGACGGGAGGAAGATTTCATCATGCGGGCGTCTATTTAAATCCAACACCGCTAGAAACAGCTGCAGTATATTCGGTTCTACTCCCTCGTATTCATTGTCTGACGTAAATGAAGACAAACCTGTTCTTTTCGAGCAGTTTGACTCCTACCTGACATCTTTTAGGGTGTATAGCACACTTTGGAGAAAACGTTCATGTGAATGAACCTTGTGGCAGATTAGAAAGAAGGATCGCTGCTGATGTAAAGCTGCAAGCAGGAGTGGAGTGGGATATGCAGCTGGAAGCCATTACTCCAGCTACTGCAATCACCTTAAAAATGTACATCCTTCTCGCATATGGCCACTATATATAATGGAGCTTACAAACACAATTCCTACAACATGTGGATTTTTTTTTCTTCAATATTATTTTAACAGCTCATCAGAGTAGCTGCACAGAATAATAATAATAATTGGGACGCGTGCTGTGACCTCTGCTTTGCCACTGCGTATTAATCAAACCTTAAGATTTAAATCAGATTTTCTCTGTCTGATTCATCCAGAGTGGCTCGTCGTCTCTATTAGGTGCATCTCAACAGTTCATTCCTCTTTTTTTATTTTTAAATTTTTTTCCCGGCTTACTTTTAGTTGGCGTAAGTTGCAAATCCCTCGCTGAAGGTCAGAGCAACTTCTGGGAACTTTTTACAAACTCATTTAGATTTACACAAACCGATTTCTCAGTAAGCACTCAGCTTGATTTATTAAACTGTTTGGTGTGTCGACAACGTTGTTCTCGTGGCTTTTCACTTCCTTTTTTAAAAAAAAAAAAAATCTTTGATGCCAGAAAATGTTAAAAAGAAAACATGTCTGATCACAGAGTTAGTTCTGACCTAAAAATAAAACAAGGAACACAAGACGTCCAGGTGACGTGAGGTTCTGGTAAGTCTGCGACGATGCTTTGGTCTTTATGCAAATACGAGCCGGTAAGAATCAATATTCCTCTGCAGACATTTTTCTCTCTTGTATCTTGTCGTCACAGGAGGGTTTCCAGGACATTCAGGCTTCGCTTCGGTTACTCTCGATGTTTATTTTGGGTGTAATTGGTTAATCTGGTAATCTACGAGGTTCCCACAGTCTGGAATCCAGGAGTTAATTTAAAGGAAGTTTTTTGGGGGGCTTATAGTTGTTCTGGTTGTTTTCTTAGATCAGTTTGGTGTTTGAAACCTCAGAAAATGCTAAATTGTGAACATGGTTTCCCTCAGAGACTTATAGTTCATCCTGACGTGATTGTGTTCAGAAATAAGATCAAATATTCAGTTTATTATTTTAACGAGCTAAATGATGAAGCGAGAATCTGAAGATTGGAGCTGATTTGCTTAATCTTCTGTCAATTGAATTACATTACATCAAATTTATTCAAACAAATGCCACGTTGGGAGCGCTTTAAAGTGTGTTTGCAGCTATCCACAAATAATTATAAATATTTAAAAAGTGTTTTCGAAAGTTAATCTCTGAAATTCCACCAAATTATTGAGGGATTAACAACTGCAGGTACTTTAAAAAAAAAAAAAAAGTAATACAATGAAAAAAAAATATTTTCCCTTTATGATTTATCATTTCTTTTTTAAATTTTAGACATTTCATAATTTATATTTTATACGTTTATGTTTTATTTAGTATTTATGGTCGACGTATTATTGATTTCGACAAACTGAGATGTTAAGATTAAAATTTTTTGTGTTTTTTGTATTACAAGGTATAAATATCAAAAACAAAGTACCTCAACATTTTGGAAACATGTTGTAGCTTTTATTTCCTATCTCTTTAAATGGGAAAGTATAATTATACCCAATTAGAATTTTAAAAAGCTCTTTAAATGTCCTGGCCATGACTGACATGTTGTTGCACTTCCCTCTCTGCCCCCCAGAGGGCTCCAGTTTCAAGCCGGACCCCTCTCTGGTGGACTTCGGCCAGTCCAGCCCTGAGGATGCAGACTTGTACTCTACGAGGAGCTGAGACCCCCCCACCCCCCCCCACCGGACCCCCACCAGAGAAACCTCAGCTCTCCTCCAGTCCCACAAACACTACGTCTCATCTCACATTGTCAAATGGAAATTGGCCGTTTTTGCAGTGCAAGCTGAGTTAAAGAGACTTTTAATCAACATTTCCATTCTCGTTGTATCTGACCTCATCATTCATAATCCCCCGGGAAATTCCACGTAAGTCGGCCGCTTTGTGTCGGAGAGAAAACAGAGAAACACCCACAACTATTCTCATGCCTTTTTTTCCACTCACAGATGCCAGATAGTGCATTTTTCTCTGTTTGTGTCATTGGACTGTTACTGGCTGTTTGTGCTGGAGGTACGAGTGCACGGTGCTTTTATTTATTGTAAGTGAGCCCGATGCGCTTGGGAAGCTGACAGAACTGCACATGTGCTAGTAACGACTACAAGACGGACCATCTCTGGTTGATCACGCCAACAACAGTCTTTGCTTGTTGATTATGGAAAATAAATCTATATTTTTCATGATTGGGTCTCTTCAACTATTCACTGCTTTTATTCCACATTCAAAGCTTTTCTAAGAGTGAAGAGGCGGTTAATTAACGTCCGAGGTAAAGATGTTGAGTTTCTCACATTCATCTTTCATTCTCTCAAAAACGGGCGAAAGAAGATGATTAAATGCTCTGCGTCACACTTTATATTGCTCTGTGGTGCTGTAGCACTCGCTCTTGGAAGGAGGAAATACCAGACGGTATGAAAACCAAATGTTATTGCTCGATGTGGTTCCCGCGATCCAGGGTTTGCCTGTTCCGAAACGCTTCAAATGAGATGTGCACATATCAATAAAAAGAACAGAAAAGCAGAATAAGACTCTGGAATCTGGAGCCAATGGAGGCTTCTGCTTTTGTTTGTTGGGTGGGTGTCTCTCTGACGGAAAAGATCCACAGCCTTGTTTTGATCAGTCAGTTCAGTAATCCAGGGGATCGCTTTACTTTCCTCCTTATACTCTAGAATACTGTATCGCAATAACAAATGTAAGATTTCTCACATTTTGCCCACAGGATGGACACTTTGACTTTGTTTTTTTTCCCAACTATGTGCCTCAGTTAGTTTAGTTTGTGATGTCCGTGTAGTCCAGAGGATCGTCTTACAACATTTGACTCTATAAGGAAACGATCAGCAGATAAGTTCCATTCATGGGGCCCAGAGGATGACTTTTACTGACTTTGTACTCAATTTTTTTCCCCCAGTTTTTTTTTGGTGTTTCTTCTTATAATCTGCATCATTTTTGCACCAAACCGCTGAGCTTCATGGTTCCCAGATTAAAACTGTCAATATTTGTTAGTACTTTAGAGATACACCCTTTTCAAGGGTTTTATAATATTTGTAAGCTTTGCAGATGCATCTTCTTTTTTTGTTTGTTTGTTTGACTAAAGTGCTTATATGTTAGGTTTTAACACGGACCTTTCTGTTTCCCCTGGGGGTTTCTGCCTCAATCTGCAGCTACACAAGGACCACATCAGAATCATTTAATTCAGTTAATGGATGGATCAAACTAATGTTTTAGTTTTTTTTAACAGAGGATAATGACCTCTCTGGATGCTTTAGAGGCATTTCGATTTCCCCTCTGACGGAATCCTCAGGTTGAAATGTTGTTTTTTTTTGTTCTAAATGAAGAAAACCTTACAACACTCGAAACAGTCTTGGGTGTGATTTTTTAATTGAAAAAGTCGGGTTGCACAAGGGCTCCGCTAACAGGATTAACATCATCGTATTTCATATTTCATCATACGCAAGTTTGGTAGAGTTCAAATATGCTTTCTTAACAAGACAAAAGGACTCAGTATTGACACACCCTTAAAACGGTCAAGGTTAAAAAAGTTCATCTCTACAGCTGACTTGTGTTTTATGTTCACACTCCCGTAAGTTATTCTAACTCAAGTTTTAAAAGTTATTGGAATCTAATCAGTGAGAGTTTTTGTTGTAAATAAGGGGTTAAAAAGTAGCGTGTTACTTAATGTAAAGTACTTTTGACAGTGACAAGGTAATAACTGATTATTGATACTGAAGAAATGTTAAATAGTGTTATCTCTGTTCTACTAACTGGTAGCAGAGCTGTTACCATTTCAGTAAACTCTTGTTTGAGAGCGGCGCAACAGCCTGTATCGTTTCACCAGTGTAAACTTAGCTGCTTTTCTACCTGTCTGTATTTTATCTCAGCTGTTTGACTTCTTTTTGTAAAAAACGACTTCTTCAATAAGTGATAACGTCCATGTTATGGAGCATATTCCTTCCGCTGGCTTAGTGAATCAGTCAGGAGATATTTCAGATCTCACATTACTAAATCAGCCCAAAATGTCTTAATAACTTGTGTTCGTGACTGATTTTGTGCCACAGTTCAAGATTTGATCCGAAACTTCCAACGTGTGAAAGAAGGTAGATTTAATAGAGTCAAAAAAATCAATTATTAATTCAAGCATAAGACTTAATGTTCCAATTGAATTTACTCCATTATTTATTCTACTGCCTTTATGTTCAGTGGACCTAAGTTCAAAAATACATGATCCCTTCACTTGTATTCTCTTATTTGAACCCAGGTGGTCAGACACATTGTAAAACTTAAAGGAATTCTTCTTCCTTGATGAGTAAACGGTGTCACAATGAATCCAACCGAAAACACATGTTTGAGCAACAATGGCCAGACCCTGAGAAATTCCGTAAATGCTTCGTCAGGCTTTCGCTGTGCCACATCTGTGTACGCACAGTCTGAGGACAGAGACGAGGGTATCTGTTAACATCTTTACAGCCTCTTTATGGCCCACCAGGGAGGATCCAGCTGGACCCCTGGACCTCATAAACTCTGCATGAGTGTGTCCAGAGTAGTGACCCCCGGGACATCTCAGGCTGTGTGTGTGGACGGGATCAATTCCACATCAATATGTTCCCAGCCCTGTTGTTGTGATACATTGAGGGTAAAAACCCATATGGGAGAAATAGTTTCTTGTGATCTGATTGGAAACACACAACATATATAAAGAATAAGGAACTGTTTGTCCTTGTGTGATGAATAAAACCACATGGAACCAGAGAACAGAGCGAACGGGAACGCTGGAAATCTGTGAACTCCCTCCTTCTCACAGAGGATAAACATCTTGTTGCTATAAGCTCCAGGGCAGCGTTGGAGGTTACAGAGCTTTCCCCCATCCCGGGTCCGATGTGGCTCTAAGTATAACTCTGTCTCACCTTCCTCAAGGGTCCCCATCCTCATACTGGGGGGCCCCCCCTTTTTCTTACAGCGTCCCACACGGCCAGCAGCCTCTACAATAACCTTCTGAGAACTATGATTAAAACTGGTTCCTCTCACATGTTTTTTTTGTTTTTTCTCTCGACCAGTAGAAAGGAAACTGAGGGACAGCCCCGACCTTTCACCTTTCCACCCCCGAGAGCTGGATTTTCCACGGCGGACTGGTTTGCGGTGGCGGTTATCTTCTCAGGGTCCGACCGGAGACGGAGACCCCCATCATGACATAAACAGGCATGACATTTATCAGCACAACGTATAAACACAGCGGCCTTGGAAGCTGTTTGGGGGGGGGTGTGTTTGTAATCACTGTACATGTTTGTTTGTGCGGGTCTGTGTGTGTTTGTATGTTTTTGTGCACTGCTTCCTCCTCCTTCCCTTAAGTGAAGAAAAATCTAATCGTAGACACTTTTACACACCTCTGAGCTCAACCTTTTGGCCCCGACAACATCTGCTGTTACATAATACAGTATGTCTAATTTGTTTAATGAATACTTGAGAGAAAATGAAGCGACTTTTGACAGACTGCAGTGGAAATTAAAATGAAATGTCCTGCTTCTCATCCAGAGCAAAATAATTAGCCGGCGGATTGATGTCCGGCGAGAGCTGTGATGCAAGTTGAGGTTGGATGCTCTCTGGTCTGTTGCCCTCCTTATCTGCGGCCCGCCTGTATCTAAATCCTCGTGTTTGCATCATCAGACCAACACACATAAACACTTACTCCCACGCATGCTTTAATTGTTAATTGCCTCGCCTCCTCAGTTAGTTAATTTTTGTTTGTTTGTTTGCTTTGTTTTGTTTTGCAGGCACCTCACGTTTGCAAACCGAATCGCGCGTGTTTTAATTGACTGTCTCTTGATGAGACAGCGTGAGACTGACACTCCAAACTGTTGACAAAGGTCAAAGCAGCTGTTCCGAGATACACGGAGTAAAAGTGAGACGGAGTATGAAGGCGATGGGCAGAGTGAGACGACTCCATATCGACTGTGTGATGGCGCCAGCTGTTGTGGTGGAAGGACAAAAACACTGTTACAAGGAATTCCATTCAGTTCCCTGCTCACGGTATCTGATGAGCCACAATTAAAGCTGCTTATCCTATTTATTTTCCAGCAGCTTAGCCATAAAAAAGCAAGGCAAGCAATAAAGCACCGTGGCACTAAAGTTATGAACAGAAATGGCTCTTAAACTGAAGCAAATTCCACAGTCTTTACTCCATTACAGCGCATGTGGACTGAATTTAAATGGTAGTTTAATCAATGCTCGTGCATCATGTTTTTACTAGTCATCCGGGATGGCAACTGATAAGCCCGTATTGATACTGTCGCAGCTCTGCTTATTACTCCGAGTCTGCATCGACTCCGTAGATTGATTTCTGATACGTTTTTGTGTGGAGAAAAACAAGGCTTACACAGGTTCCTGGCTTCCACGCGCTGCTACAAATTACGTGATTATATAACTGTGTGAACGCCTCATGCAGACGCTGGCGAGAGCTTTGCGCAGAGGACAAGGGAAGGCGAGTGGCCAAAAGACAGTTAGAGTGAAATGAATGAAAATGGAGAGTGTACTGTCAGATTTGGCAGCTAAGCTAAAGCTGTGTGATTCAGGCCCCGGATACACGGCATTCCGCATTTTCGCTTCAGGGGAGTTTTGCGCTTCGAAAACAATGTCCATTTACAAAACGATGGAGTCAGCATGCCAGGCCAATGAGTTGTGACTGTTGTTTGTTTTAATAATTAAACCGCACACACCTACGTGCAGCCAACAATACGCTACAAACATTAAACGGACATTGTGTGGACAGACGACCAAGTTGGATCGCTAATGCTGGTGACCCCCAGGAGAATATATAGCTACACAATAGCTGCTTTTCAGAAAAGCCGTGTTTGAGAACTGTTTTCAGATAGTTGAAATGTCAGTGATGTTGTTGGAGTAAACAGACACACAACACACAAAGTTTTCTGATTCACTTGTAGACGTTGTTGCGTGAACGGGACCTGATTCTCACTTTGGTTTAGTGGATTATTATGGGTTTTGTACTAGCGAGAATTGAGCGTTCCTCCTTTTGTCATGGGTTTGTCAGTTTCTACCCACATATGCAAAGTTTCACTCAATGATGTTCTTATAGTATACGGGCGTTACAGTGAAGCCCTGTTTTAGGTGGTTAGCTTAGCAGTTAGCATCAGCATGGTTTCCGCCCCATTAAAGAAACTTGATGAGCTAATGGCAAACATACATTATACATTATTATTTATTATCTTCTTACAATAGTTTTGGACTGTGAAGCAAATGTGGAGCTAAAAAATGAGCTTCAACCACATATAACTGTGAAAGTGATTTCTCTCAGCATGACCTTGGAAATGTTGTAAAATGATCTAAAGGTGGGACAGTTTGAACATTTCAAGGCTGCAAAATGTGGTTTTCACAATGAAATATGCTTGATAGCTCCAGCAGCCTCAGTCTGTCCTTTTTAAGGACTACACCAAAGAAATAAAAACTGGGTGAACCAAAAACTTTCTCTCTTTCCATATGTAGTGATAAAAAAATCTAAATTAATTCCACATACAATTGTTCCTGCTTCTCCAAATGACTTTGCTGTTTGCATGTTTGAGTTCTTCTTATCACAGAGCCCCGTTACAGCCTGATGAATGTTTGGACTCCGGTTAGCGACTTGTAAAATTCATATCTGACAACTCAAAATATGATTACATATGTTCTCTCTCATATCCCTGATAGGAGGAAGTGACACTGCAGATGGCCAAGATGACAGCGCCGGTCTACACACTTTGCTTTTCGTGAATATGCGAAACGGATTCGACTTATTTTCACAGATGTTTGCCGTACTATCGTAAGCTCGAACAGCTTGACACATGCTGGCTTTAATAAAAAAGAATTGATATCTTTGGATTAATTCCCAAGTATCCTCGTATCATTTTGATTTTGGCTGATGATATGAAAGTTAACAAATGCCGAGCTGTCAGATTGTTCTGGTAGAGTACAAAAGCCTGTATATTCCTCTGACATGTAGCGGAGGAGAAACATCTTTTTAGCAGAGAATGCTATCTCTGCATTTGACTTAGTGTCTTTCTGACCACTGGATTACCGAGTGACTGTGGGGAGTAACGGGCTTAGTTGTGTTATTTTCTGTCATCCACTATTTCTGTTGGCCAGCATGACTCCATAAATTTCTGCTCTGGGCCGCTGCACGTCATGACTCAGGGTCTTTGGCTTCTATCTGTGTGCGTGTGTGTGTGTGCCTATTTGCATTTATCTTTGTGAGGAATGAAGTGATCTTTAGAAAGAGGAATTAAGGCCCAATTCTCAGCTTTGGATGGTTTAACTGGCTGTGGGAGGAGTGAGATGTGGGTTTATGGGGTGAGTTGCGATGGTTGAGTTTGGGGTAATGTTTGGTTCTCGTAAAGATAATGGCCGTGTTTGTGAGAGAACAACTGTGCATTCCCAGCATGCCATTGGAGGAGCACTACAACACAAAGTATTAGTGTTGGAAAGCTGAAATATCCCTCTTTAAGAGTCCTGCCGCATTGAGGACATTCCCGATTTCTCATATCGCGGCACGTTGGACCTCTTTACGTTTGCGACCTGCAAGAATGTGCAGCTCGTCCGCCTCCATCCCTCATCCACACTGTCAGCTTTCCCACGGCTATTAGAGCATGTCACATCCTGATAGATACTCGATGGAGCAGAGTGCGTGCACATGTAAACAGTTTCGAGTGTGTTGCATCGATGAACGCGCGCCCGGCCGAGATTAAGCACATCCAGCGTCGGAGCGTAGGTGCCCTCGTGCACGCGCAGGTGCCCGTGCACGGTCTGGGAGTGATGAGCGCCCGTGCTGTTGATCAAAGCGGCCGTGATGTAATCAGTCTCAGAGCTTTGCACACATCCCTCATTAACTTTCACCAAAGGCTTTAATGAAAAACCACTGGAGGGAATCTCCTCTTTCTTTTTTCTCTCCTCTCCTGTTCTCATCTTCTCGTTCACTCCCTACAGTTTATGCTCATCCTCCTCCTCATTCATCTTCCATACCGTGGCCCTCGCCTCCCCCTTTCCCACCTCCTCCACGCTCTCCCTCTGCTCCAGTGGCTGCTGGCTTGACTTCCGCTGAGACAAAGTAAATATTTCCCATGGCTTATCTGACCGCTGGCAGAAGGAATATGACACAAAGTGCGAGGAGCTCCTAATTAACACTCAGCCTCCGTTTCTCGGGTCAGAGGCCCCGCCGGGGACAGCAAGCGGCTTTGACTGTGACACCACCAGCGTCCCATCCATTACACTCAGGTACGACACGTGCTTGTGTTCCTGCCGCCACTGAAGACGCAGTCATTACTCCAACACACATCTTGACTTGATTTCCTTCTCTTTGGTTCTCTCTGCTAGAAAAAAAAAAAAGGAGGAGGAATAGTATGAAAAACAAAGGGAGTGAACTTCTCTCCCTCTCTCTCTCTCTCTCTCTCTCTCTCTCTCTCTCTCTCTCTCTCTCTCTCTCTCTCTCTCTCTCTCTCTCTCTCTCTCTCGCTCTCTCTCTCTCTCTCACTCTCCATTTCTTTGCTGGCTTGTGTCCAGGTACAGTCCGGCCCCTTCTGCAATGATGAAGGTGTGACGTGGAGCAACTTCCCTGTTGTGCAACCGTCCAGAGGCTCTTAGGGGCTATAAGACCCCCCAACCTCATCTGGTTTCTTAGAGCCTTGAGTCTGGTTTCTACACTCACACAGACACACACACAGGGGTGGATGATATGGTCCCGGGTACTCGCCTCTTCAGATTTCACATAGAGGGGTCGAGGAGCCCTTGTGACGGCATGGACTTCAGCCAAGAGGAGCACTGAAAACAGTTTGGGCTGGACACTAAACCGCTTCAGGTAAAATAAATTCTTTAAAGACGGAAAAACTGTAACAATATATTGTGGGGGCATCTGTGATTTAACAGCGAGGGTTAGGGTGGCTTTGGCTATTTCTTTATATCACTAATTGAACTGTCCTTGTATAACTGCGAGATATTCTTTGTGTTGAAAAAGGTTAGTGGTGAGCGTCATTTCCCATATATTACTGGCTGTCTGCCTCAAATGCTACTTTACAGCTCTCCACTGTAAGAGGATCTCTTCCTGTGACTTTTATGATTCTTGTAAAACCATTAAAGCTTTAAATTAGGTTGACACTCTTTTCATCTAAATCATGAACAATTGGGAAAAGTCATTCATTAATTCAGCATAGCTGTTTGTGAGGAATCCAATAAGCAGCCAGACGATTACAAGCCCTTCCTACGTATTTCATTACAGCCCTCAAGTATGGTGTAATGCATTTGTGCAGTGATTAGTTATCAAGTAGGACACCTAATAAACATTTGAGCCCGCTAAAGATTATTCTGAAGAGAAAACCAGTCTCCATCCATAAAAGGCAGCTGAATTTTAAATGCGTTCCTGCTTTGTTTTATTTCTAGCTGACCTTGGAAAACTGAAAGGAGGGAAGTCGAATTGAGTGACGCAAGCGTACATCAACTCCCATGATGGCGATCCCCAATGACCTCTCTCTTTTCAACGCCACCTCCCCCCCCAATTCAACCACAGAAGTCTACGCGAACACGTCCCTGGAGGCGCTGGGCGGTGCCTGTACGGACTGGCATCCTGTCCCCATGACCACCGTCATTCCCGCCATCTACAGCATCATCTGTGTTCTGGGAACCCTAGCCAACGCCCTGGCCGTGTGTGTGTTGGCGCACGCCAGCGCCTCAAGGAGAACCGTGGCCAACACCTTCATGCTGAACCTCTGTGTATCCGACCTGTTGTTCTTGCTGTCGCTACCATTCTGGGCCGTCTACTACTCCTGGGGCTACTATTGGCCGTTTGGCCAGGTGGCTTGTAAAATCTGTGGAGCGCTGCACAACCTCAACCTCTACGCGTCCATCTTCTTCATCACGTGCATGAGCATAGATCGCTACTTGGCCATTGTGCATCCGCTCCGCTCTCAAATCGCTCGAGACCCCAAGCATGCCCAGCTCCTGTGTATCCTGGTTTGGGTTTTGGCCTGCGCATGCACCGCCCCCACCGTGGTTTTGAGAAACACTCATTACCTCAAGCCTCCTGGAGTGGAAGCCTGTGTGATTATTTATCCCCAGCCTGTCTGGTATCTGACCCTGACCTGGATGAAGATTCTGCTGGCCTTCCTACTCCCATTGCTCATTATTTCTTGTTGCTATTGTGCAATTGGGAGACATTTGTTGGCTGATACTAGTCTAATGAAAATGCAGAATCCATCACATCCCCCCAAAATGCCTTCTTCTAAATCCCGGGACTCCCATGAGGATGGTAGTAAACCAGAGAGACCTTCGACCCCCAGCGTAAGATCGAGCCACAGCGGGGGCAGACCCCTGGAGGGGAGGGGACTGGAGAGGGTGCTGTGGACGGTCGCTGCCGTGGTCATGGCATTCTTCGTCTGCTGGTTCCCTTTTCACTGTGTGACTTTCATAGACTTTCTGAACAGTGAGGGTTGGCTGGACAGCTGCTGGGTGCACTGGACCATCCAGAATCTCACCCCTCTCACCCTCTGCTTGGGCTTCTCCAACTCGGCTATCAACCCCGTGCTCTACTGCTTCATCGGGAACCATTTCCGGGGCCGCCTCGGAGGCCTCTGTAAGGGCCTCAGTGCCTGTTTGAAAGCCCGCGGGGAGGAACACAGCCAGAAGAGGGGCTCCTTCAGTACCAGGCTGAGCTCCTTTTCTCGAAAACTCAGTGACCTCAAAGACCTGGCGATCGTGGAGCCGTGCGGGAGTGCTTAGCAGCCTCCTGGCTCCCTTTCTCTCCCGTCTCTTCACTGGCTTCACACCCTGAGGATTGAACGTCTAATGACTACTAAAGTCTCATAAGCACGGATGTGCGAGATGGAGTTGTTACCGAAAGGGAAATTCCTGCCGAGCTCTACTGTTTCTCTCAAAGAAAAAGTAACTAGAAAACATGAGGCTGTATAAAAGGTTTCGGTTTTTCCAATCTGGCAAATTTCAGTTTTGCAGCAGATTATTTTACACACTGAATTTAAACAGGTTCAAAGCAGGTAGTCTATATTGCTAATGAGCATTTTAGTACTGCTGTCTTACTTGCTGTGTTGCACTGTTGTTATGACTCGGTCTCGTTATGTCTTTTCGGTGTCAGCAGGCGGCTCCTTATTCTAGAAAATCTCCGCAAAGCCTCAGTACACTACCTGCTCAGCCCTGCACAGAACTGACACACACATTAAGTGACTAGCTGGTGAAGCTGGTGGAGCATTTAGCAGCTAAAGAAGCAGATACTTCCTCCTGGAGTCAGAATAAATATAGTGAATACCGGACCAGAGCACATCTTCAAACAATCAATATATGCTGAATCATGAATAAGTTAAACAACTAAATAAAACATAACCATATTTTCAGACAATAATCACACTTTGTTTGCACTTGCAGAAGAAATTTCAAGAATAAAGTAACAAATGCAATAAATATTGATACGAAAAATTCAAATGTACTCACTTAAGTATGGAATGAAAGAACAAATAAATGATTTATAATAATGTTTGCAGGTCTACTGGAGGTTTAATTAGTTTCATTGTCACTGCATTTGGAAATCATCATCCAATAGAAAACCAATCAACCGAGAGCAAGTTATTGATCATAAATCAAGAAAAGTCATTATCACATCAATAAAGGAATTCCTAAGAAAGATGACCGCGAGGAGATCTTTTTGGCTGGATAAGTTAAAGTAAGAAGTATTTGCAGGTTTTATTGCTTCCAAAACAATCCTTTCTAATCATTTCAAATATTTAATTTGGTCTATAAAAGTTACATTATTCAAAAATATCCTTTACTTATAATCTGCAATGACGCTGCATAATTTATAGATACTAAATGCAATATATGAATAATTAACGATAAAAATGATACATTAAATAACGTTTGTTTAACTTTGAAGTAATGGATTAAAAAGTTGATTCAACTGATTTGATATCCTTTTTATTAAAATAATAAAGTATAATCACATCCTGTGTCCCCTGCAGTGGAAACTTCAGCAAAACTAAGCGAGGATAGTAAAGTATTTTACATCATAATGCTGTTCATTTCATTTCATCTCTTCAACTTCAACTATTTCATTCAAGTGGCTTCCTAAGATGGCGGAAAATCACTAAACATATATGTATATTATTTTTTTATTATTTTATTTAGAAAGCATGCATTTGTTGGTAATTTGCACAAGCTATGGCCTTTTCCTTTCAGATCTGCTGATGATACATCACAACAGTGATAAATTCTAAGGTAAAGAGGTTGTTAAGGAGTGAGACACCTCTTTGAACTTTAAAGCTGCTGAATTCTAGCTTTGTAGGCAACAAGAAAAGTGAGACAGTATATAGATAAGGGTGATGAATAACCATTTCCACGTGTATTGTTTTTTTTAATGTATTATTATATTATATGTATAATTACCTTGCCACATAAATGTATCGTCCAGTATTAGCAGTTTGAAGTAAATAGCAAATAAATAAGATGCCATATCAGTGTGAAGCGCCATGTTTCTTTCTACAAAGAACATTTTCTCAATGTTTTGCAGCTAATTTTCCTCCAGCCCCACACACTGATTTTGTAAAATCGTCTCCATTTGCGATTTTCCATGTTTCCTTTTCAACCCAATCTTACCCTCTAACAGCTGTGACTAAGAGCTTCCCCCCCACCTGGGAATGAGAGTGCTGAGATTACTGTCAGCTTGGCAGATGGACATTCTGTCTCTATTTATTTATTTTTTTTCCTTTCCCTCTTTCCCAGAATGCCTCACATGTCTTCTACTTTTATCAACGCTGGATCACATAATTTCATGCTGATGTCCTGATGATGGATGCCTGTCCAGCCAACTGTCGGTCGAGGGAGCTCCGGCTGATCAATGATGCATCTCGGTGGGTTTATTTGCGTGTTGTATGGATCTGCTGCATTCTGCATTGACCCTGGCCTGTCTCCTTCTCCAGTCAAAGTCAGGGGGTTATGTTGTGATTCTTCTTCGCACCGTCGAAGGCCTGGGGTGTTGAACGTTGAATTAATAACATGAGAAAGGCTTTCATCCGTGCCTAAATGGAGCTGCTCCTTTTATCAAGATGTGTGGATTGTTTTTACAGATCAATATGGCGGCATCGGAGAGAGTAAAGCCTCCTATAGAAGAATATTAGTTGCCTAGTTTGGACACTGGGTGGTGCTGAACTACTGTACATGCATGAAGCAGGCTGCCACTCGACGCTTGCCCAGACCAAGGCCCCAAATCCCACCACTCATGATCTTGGTGAGCTGAGGGGGAAAAATGTCTGTGGCACAGACTGATGACTCATGTACAAGCTACAGCTCCGAATGTATAACATACAGACACCCTCTACAAGTGCTGCATCGTATCTCCCAGAATGCACTGAGCTTAACCTCATTGCTGTCGTTGATGTGAAGGGACGCGGCAAACAGGCTCATAACCAAGAACAATGCACGTCCCGGGGTTTAAAGAGAAGTTGCAGCCATCAGCTTTCTGGCTGCAGCAGAAATATTCTAATCACCGGATTCTTAATTTGACACGACAGAACTTTCCGACTGACGGCACAGATTGCAGGATGAGTTTTGCTGCACGCACAGCTTCATTAGCCGATCCCTCTGTGTTTGCAGGAGCAGCTGCCAGCGTTCCCCGACACACGCTCGACAGAAGACGGGCTGTTGACATGTAGCTGGTAAAGTGTGTGGACCTGTGAGGGGCTGAGAGCGCTCCGTCGACCAGCGGGGGACAAACGTTCTGCTTGTCTGTCTTAACGCCACAAATCAGTCCAACGCAATCAAACAGTCTGAGACAGTCTTCACTCTCTCACTGTGTGTTACGAGTTCGAGGAGACGTTACGGACAGTGCTGATAATCTATTTTTCCCGCTGTGAGAGACAGTAAAGAGAAGACAAATCTGAGCATCCGTCAAAAGCATCAGGCGTCACGCTGACAGCACAGGTTTAATATAGAGAGGTGCGAAAAGGTCACAAATATAACTACCAACCCTCTGACAGCGCTTAGATGTAAGTCAAAAGTTGTTTTTTTTCAGTAGAAGTAACAAAAGACAGCAATGTTGTAGCTGGTCCTATATAAATAAAATTCAATCAATTCAATTACATTTAAAAATACTTTTGTAATGAAATACTCTATCCGCTTCTCTTTGACATTTAGAATTGCATCTGTTAAAGCAATACATTGACCGGGCACAAACACATATCACAACGGTCACATATTATTTCAAATTGTAGGTGTACACAGTAAGAACGGAGCAATTTACACCTGTACTCAAGTGAATTACATTCTTTCAAAAAAATACTCATGATAGTACAACTATCCAATAATTGTGCGTGCTTTTGGTTTGTGCATTGTGATGCAGTGGTCGCTGGATGGACCTTTCTGTGTGGATTCATCAGGTTCATCAAAACGGCAGCTCAAGTTAAGGGAACGTAGTGCAGGTGCAGGATTATGGTGCACTCCAAAATACATGATCTCAGACATCAAGTTTAGAATTTCCAAGTGGTAAAGTGGGAAGTTTCAGACCACATGCGGTCCTGGCCTCATGCCAACTTGGCTGCAGGTCGGTGAAAGGTGAGAAACACATCGAATACACCGATACGTTTGTGATTGTGCTTCATGCATAAACATTTGTGGGGTTAAATAACACGGTGTGATCTTTCTTATGTAACTCTACCGGCAAATATTAAAGTTTCGACTTGTCATGGCTGTACAGTAAATGTGCATAATAGTGTGAAAATGAATGGAACTTTCTTTTCTGGACTCACTCACCAGCAGCAACACCACACTGCCATGTTGCCTGTTTGTCATTATCAAGTAAACGCTGAAAAAAAGTGGGAACTGGGATCTTTCCAGCTGGTAATTATCCCAGTTCCAAGCAGAATGAACCCAGTAAACACAAATGTCAGTCCAATTACATTTTAGTATTCAATTGTCTCGTTTAGTACTTTTAAAAGAATGCATTTGAATACAAATAAAGTGCTAAAATAGAATTTATGAAGGTGAAGATGACTCTCTCAACAATATTCCTAAATCTGGAATAGCTTTACTGAATATGCTTGTGTCATGTTTAGCTGTGAGAAATCTCAAGTTAAATTGACCTTGTGTACTTTTATCCAACCCTCATTGGTGAATGGTGTAATCAAGCTTTAACACCTTTCACAGGTCTTTTCTTTCTTTCTTTCTTTTTTTTAACTGAAAATAAGTTGAATTAAATCTATTTCAAAAGAAAACAAATCACTTTTCGTCTGAATGCAATATCTAATAACTTGTCTGCAGGATCTGTTCTCACTGCTGGGTCGAGGATGTGTGTGTGTGTGTGTGTGTGTGTGTGTGTGTGTGTGTGTGTGTGTGTGTGTGTGTGTGTGTGTGTGTGTGTGTGTGTGTGTGTGTGTGTGTGTGTGTGTGTGTGTGTGTGTGTGTGTGTGTGCGCGCGCGTGTGCGTGTGTGTAGTGTGCAAGAGGCACAAACATGAAACGACACAGTTTTCATTTGCATATTCATCTTTCTAATTCAGCCCTGCAGAATCAGAAAAGAATCTTCTGGAAGTTATTAAAAACAGATATTTTGCGTTGTTTTCCATCCTTGAACTGTGGTACTTTGACTCGCTACATAACATGCCGTGTGAATTCTGAAGATTGCAGAGATGTGAAACTAACTAACCAAAAAGTACCTCAAAAGAACTTCCTCCTGAGATTAATAAAGTAACTGTATCCTGTTGTAAATGGACAAAAAGCTTTACTTTCTTATTTAACATGAGTTTTATTGTCAACAAGACTTTTGCATTCCCCTGTTTTTACTTTGGGCTTTCGGCACCTGCATTAACTTTAAGGACCTGAACATGTCTGCCTGTGAGATTTGCACAGCAAACTGCCTGTGCATCATTATTCATGGAAACTGAGGTGGAAACAGACAGCGTAAGCAAACTTGTGCTAATAAGAAAACAGTGGGGTTGGAAAGAGTGGTAAGTCACTGCATAAGCATAATATATATTTTCCTGTGTGGAAAAAAAAAAAGAGGTGATATTGCCTTTTTCTTTTTTTATCCCTCTCTTGTGCTTTCTATTGTTGTGGAAATATTCAGTTAGAATCTTTGAAGTTATTTCCTGTCGAAAAATACAATCATTTCCTGAGAGATAGTCGAACACAAACCCACATTTTACACATGTGTGTTCATGGGTGTGTATGTGTGTGTGTGTGTGTGTGTGTGTGTGTGTGTGTGTGTGTGTGTGTGTGTGTGTGTGTGTGTGTGTGTGTGTGTGTGTGTGTGTGTGTGTGTGTGTGTGTGTGCGCCTCTTGCTGAGAAAGAGGAAGACTATAAGTCATAAAGGTTAGAGGTTGGCGAGTGCTGCTATCAGTCTGGTGAAAAAAGTGAATATCAGAAAAGCGTGCTCCCTGAACAGCGAAGAAGCGAGTATCAAATGAGAGGCTGGGCGGCTGACTTACCTGTGCTCCCTGACGACAGCGCACAGAGAGCAGACGAAAAGGCTGGCCTGCAGTGAAAATTTAAAGACAGAGAGAGAGAGACGCTGTAATGGAAAACCTGGCAGTCTACCACGGACCCATTGGAAAGCTGGAGGGGGAGAGGCGGCTGGCCCAGGACGGGCGGGACGGGTGTTACTTAGTCCGCAACAGCGACTCGGTGCCGGGCGTGTTCTGCCTGTGCGTGCTGTGAGTATCAACTCAAACTGTCTGCTTCTGTTCCTCTGCCACACAGTCACAGCAGTAACCCTGTTTTCTGCTGTCATACACATTATTGATCGAGAAAACAAAGGCTCAAACAATCCGAGAGCAGCGAGTGTCGGGCAGGCCTTCCCTGACGCAGCGGGGAAAATCTGGAGGTCAAGCCGGTGCCTTTCGCCCAGCATTGTGCGTTTTGTTTTTTTTCCAGTTTCACTTTAAGGAGGAACAGTCAAAACAACTATTGATTTAATTAAAACACAGTTTTAGAAGCGACTTTCTGAAAATGCAACTCGCAGCTCTGCCTTTCCTGACACGACTCCCAGAAGCGTTACATGTCAATAAATATTTCTCAAATCAGACTTTTAATGCTGCTTTGAGGTGACGAATGTGACGCTTGAAAAGAAGGATGGTTCAGCAGATTGTCATCGGAAATATGCATCACATCCTAACATATCTCCAAACTACTAAAAAGTTACGGTGAACGTGCCAAACGGCTACGAAAGAAGTAAAAACAGTTAATCCGACCAAAACAATGACTGACTGCTGAAAAAACGGCTAAAACCACTTTGTTAAAAGAGCAAAAAATGACTACGACAGCAGCTAAAATGAATAAAACTACTAAGATGTCGACGGTTCCTGCTTGTAGTTTGAAATGTAATCGATGCAACATAAACTGCAGTTTTGGTAAATATGCAAAAACTAATATAGACATTTTTAAGTTTCAACGTTGGACGTGTTTTGACTGTTTGACTCTTTTAGTTGTAAAGTTGTCAGAACTCGGGTATCGAATATGTTTAAAAATGATAATGGTTCATCCTCCCACACTTTCAAAACAACCTCTGTCGTGGAGTCGAAGTGAAACCAACTTTAGAGATGAGTGGTCTTGGAGCAACGCTGAGCGGAGCGGGGCCAGAGACTGAACATGAGCCGCGGGTCAAATGTGTTTCTTTGTGTGTCTGTGCGCAGGTCCAAAGGATACGTGTACACGTACAGACTCCACAAGGACGACGTGGGCTCGTGGGCTGCAGAGGTGACCCATTTCTCTTTCTTGCCTCCCTGCACGTAAGATTCCCCCAAAAAAACCCTGGAGAGGAGCAGCTGAAGCCGCTGTACATGTGTCCCGCTTTGGTTGCCGTTTATTGGTTTTAGCAGTTCTTTTTGGCACCAGTGTGATTCAACAAACTGTGAATTCGAGGCAAACATGCTTTTTTTTTTTTTTACCGGCGCAGTGACAGCACTGAGAAATAGGTACATTTCTTTTCCTTTAGCAATAACACCCTGTGAGATAGTTCCACCACCACCACCTCAAATTTAAGATGCCACAGCATCAGCATATACTCCCGAGAAGGGAAAACGTAGAATTGCCTTTGACAGCATTTCTGATGGGATATGTAATTGAGCGCTGAGGGTTGGCAAACACCCAGAGACGGGAATGTATAGAGACATCTGAAGGCCTCTGCCTGACGACTGAAGCTGTCGTAACGACATTTTACCCTCGCTCGCTCTCACCGAGCACAGCAGATACAGACGGGGCTCGAATTACACGGATTTCACTACAAGCTCAATAACGGTTTACATTATTCATGCGCGATATCAATCACTTTAATGAAATATTCGCGGGAACAGAGGTAACACTTGTGGCCAGAGACAGGAACATCCGCTGGGTGGGAGGGTGGATCCGTGTCTGATCGAATCATTCTGAAGAAATGTTCCTTCCCGTGTTGATTGATTACTCAGAATGAGAGAACGTAATGTGTTTTCAAAGAACTGACTTGACAAAAATCATTTCGGTTTGGAGGGATTGTCTGTTAAAGTGAGCAGACAGATGTGCGCCTCCTCTGTGGGAGAATGATGCTCGGCGGAAAAAAAACCAAGAGGAGGACTTTTAAAAAAACTAATGATTCCTCCACAGATCACTTCTGATAATGATCTTTGTCTTATTTGAGTCTTTCTGTTGTCACGAGTGAAGCCGTTGAGATAATGGGACACTTCAAGCATCTCAGATGTCAAACATAAATCCCCCCCCCAAAAAATGCTTCTTTTTTTTTAAATTGACTAACAAAATAAAAGAAGACCCAGGGGAGAGAATGTTTTTGGAGATAATTGCGTTCTGAATTTTCTAAATTTAGGTTCCAAACATCCTGAGTATGTCTTCAATATGTTTATATTTAATTTTGTCTGCATCTTCTTATTTATTAATGTCCTTCTGTTGGCTTTTACACAGCTTCAGTGTGGATCAATGGAGCAGATATTTAAAGATGGAACAGACACAAGGCTCGGCCCATTCTCCTTTTTTAGCCTGTCTGATACCTTTTTATGAGCTGAACCTGTGAGAGTTCATTTTTAGACGGGCCTGTCGCGTCCTCCTCATTTCCCCTGCGAGGGTTTGATGTGGAGAAAAAGGCAGAGACACTCTGAACTCTCTCCCACTTCTTCTTCTCTCCTGTGTCTCAGACCACTCCTGGCGTGGCCAAGCGGTCTTTCCGCCACATCAAGAACTTGATATCAGCTTTCCAGAAGCCGGAACAAGGCCTGGCCATGCCTCTGCTTTACCCGGTCACCGCTCAGAGCCGGGCGCACGCCGAGGCGCCCGGTAACGGCCTGTCGTCGACACACAGCGACCCGGAGGCTCTCCTCCAGCAGAGGACCCCACATGCTGCCCAGGGACACAAACACAAGCGGAAGAAGGAGACGCAGCAAGCCTTTAGTTAGTCTACTACCAGAGGAGCCATTTTGGGAGTCAAAGATTAAGTAAGATTTTGATCACCCGCCTAATCTTACATACACAACAAATACTGTGACTTATGAAAAACTTTCTATCAGAACCAACCAAAAAACTTTCTGTTTCCTTCCTGGAACCACTTGAGGCAGACACAGACCGGAGCAGACCGGGAACACGTTAGGATGGCTGCAATGTGGGATCCATCACAGTGTAACTCCTGTCAAACTCACTCAAATCCTGACATTTGCCCATTTTACTGCTTAGAATACATCGATTTTAAGGATGAAAAACCACCTGCTGCATAATCAATCACACAAATAATGCCATGACAAAGAGATGATCTCTTCTCCAGTCAATGTTCATAATGTTTAGGTTGATAGTTTGACTGTATATATAAACACATAGATAAACATAATCAATCTTGTTGACAGTGATAGGAAGTGCTGATGTCGAATTAAACTTTTTATTTTTACCAGATATGTTTCTTTCATTTGATGCATTCATGGTTTGCATGTTGGAAATGTTCCTTTAATCACCTGCTGGACAGGTAACCTCATAGGATGTATTTTAAATTCAGCTATGCATATTCTCATTTACCCAGGGAGAACTCATCTCAAAGCAATTCAAATTAGGTCAACTGCAGACTCAGTTTACACGACATTTCCAGTGAAAATGCATCGTTTTTGCATTTTCATTTCAGAAAAGTTTCACTTTCACATGGCAACGTCTTGAAAACAATGTCCGTTTCCATGGAAATGGCAGCAACATTGAAAACAATGTCGTTTTCAATGTTGGGCCGTTAGAAGGTGTTGTTGATTGTTTTTAGAGTAAAACCAAAAAGTCATCTGCACAGAGAACAATAGGTTAAACATTCCCAGGAGAATGTGGACTGGGAGTCAAGACACTCTGGAGGCAAACATTTTTATCATTGCTCATCTACTGGCGGATGTGCAGAGGAACTGTTCATTACGGCCGTTGTGAGCATGCACAGTAGCGGCATTTCAGAAACGTTTCAGTGGTTTGGAGCATGGCTGACAGCCAAAACGCAACAAAAGAGACACAGAACCCCTCAGGACTGGACTCAAGTGAATGTTCACAACTGCAAAAAGCAAAGAAAATAGCAATGTGTATGTTCTAGACTAAGAGTAAAATAAGACTGAAAGTGGAAAAATATTTTTTTTTTTTTTTTTTTTTTTAAATGGCTCTCCCACATTGAGGACATTGTCTTTCCTTCTCTTCCCAATCAGCATCCTGAATACGACCATAATAGAGGTTGATAAAACACAATAGCGTTCAATATTCCATCATCATGACAAACCCGAAGCTGTTAACACAACCAAAGTGTTTAAATACTAAAGCTACCGCCGTGTCAGACCATAAGGAGGTCTGGTGGACCTGGTTCAATTGCATTGGGATTTATTATTATTATCTTGTGACTAATCTGGACTTTTAAATCAAAAACAGTAATTTATTGTCATGTACTTTGTGAAAGCGACACAGAGCCTGAAGGGAGCACGGACATGTGTCAGTGACAAACCTTCTTACTCAAGGAAACATCCTGCCGTCGAATAAATACGGCAACTGTAAAGCAAATGTCATTTTTTCCCCTGTTTGCTTAATTCAAGTAGCAAGTGACTGAGATCTACAGATCTGACCTCCCGCTCTCTCTCTCTCTCTTTCTCTCTCTCTCTCCCTCTCTCTTCTTTCTTCATTTCTGCATATGCAGCAAGAGAGCAGAGTCATAACTTTCAGGGACGCGGCGTGAAATTTTCAGCTGCTGAGACATTAATATCCATTACTGCATACATAATTTGACAACAAATATTGTGCTCTCTTTTTCTTAATGCGATAGAGTTGTGTGAATGGCGAATGGAAATAAATGATATCGAATGAAGTAAGCGCTTTTTGAATGAGGTCAGGCGCACACAGCCTGTACAGGCGGCCGGGTCTCTGGCTGACACATAATGCAGGGGGGGAAAGAAAAGAAGAAAAAAAAAATTCAATTTGACGTATTGAAGTAGTGATTTCCATGGAGAGAATGCTGACTGCTAGGAGAGAGAAGGAGATTGACATTACCTCGTAAAAAAGAGACAGACTTTCAAAAAGAGGAGCAAAGGAGAGAGAGACATACAGGGAGAGGGAGAGATTGACATTACTTTATAAAAAATTAGAGACAGAAGAAAGAGCGAGGCAGAAGGAGATAGACATTACCATATAAAAAGAGATATAGAAGACCAAGAGAGAGAGACAGTGAGAGAAAGATAGACATTAGCTAATAAAAAGAGAGCAAGAAGGAGAGAATGACATTACCCGATAAGAGAGAGAAAAAAAAAAGGTAAAGAAAGGGTAGCTCATAAAAGAACGAGACCTACAGAAAGAGAGATTGACATTACCTTATAAAAAATGAAAGACCTACTGAGATAGAGAAAGAAAAAGACAAGAGTGTGAGAGAGAGGGAGGGCGAGAGAGAGAAATTGGTATTGCTTCATATTGAAGAGAAAGAGAGGGAACAAAAGAAACGGGGGAAAGAAAGAAGTTGACGTTCTGAAGAAGAGAAAGAAAATGAACAAAAGAGAGGGAGAGGAAAAAGTGACATCTTAAAAGCCAGCGAGGCATAGAGAGGAAGAGAAAGAGATTGACGTTACCTTAAAAAGAATGAGAGACAGAGAGAAGAGAGAGGAGGAGAAGGGGCATCGAAGGCAGAAAGATAGGGAAAGGAAGACGAGATATCTTAAAACAGAGAGAGGCAGGAAGAGAAAGATTGACATTATCTTGAAAAAAAAATTGAAGCAAAGAGAAAGAGAAGTGAGAAAAGAGATGGAGAGAATGACACCAGCCTATAAAAGTGGGAGGGATAGAAAGAGAGACATTAAAAAGGAGCGATACAGATAAAGAAGCAAAAGAGAGGAGAGAATGAGAGCACCTCATAAAAAGATAGATTCACATTACGAAAAAGAGGAAGAAAGAGAGAAAGCTCGACATTACCTTTTAAAAAAGAGAGACCACGAAAAGAGAGAGAGAGAGAGAGAGAGAGAGAGAGAGACAGAGAGAGAGAATCCATTCAGCGCAGACAATTCTTCATTGCAGTGGTCTCCTAGCAACCGGACCCTCCATCTTTTCACCATGGAGATGAGGTTGGACAGTATCTAGCAGCGCATATGGTTTAAGAAGGGAAGGTGCATCGTGGCCCGTGGAACGTATATCACCTGCTCGCAGTCAGAACATATGCATTGTGCATCTCCGTCACCGGCGGCCCGGGAGAGACACACAAACAATTAATGGCGGGCAGATGGTGGAGTGACGATGGGAGAGAGGCGGGCGGGTGTGCAGGCAGGAAGGATGGGGGTGCGGGGGGGGGGGGGTGGTGAGGCAGACGGACGAGGAGGTGGATTAGTAGTAGCTCCATTTTTTGTTTTTAATAAAAAGGGAAAAACAAACTTCTTTACTTTTTTTTTTTTTTTTTTGACTTTATTTTTTTCTTCCTTTTTTTTTTTTTTGTGGGGGGGAGGCTTGGAAGTGGTTCACATGTAGTCTGATTGGCATTTCCTAATGAGAGGAGACAAGCTGGAGAGAACAGTGCAGCCAACTCCAGGTCCTGCCCCTTCTGCACTCGCCACCCACTCGCCGAGCCTCAGCTGTCACATTTCTCTTTCCCGTCCTCTGTGCACCCGCTCCCTCCCCCCCCCCCCCCCCCCCCCCTCATCCCCCTCCTTCTTCTTCTTCTTCTTCTCTCTCTCTCTTCTGACAGACGCAGGTTTCTCATGCAGATCTCGGTTTGAGCCGTAATGATGGGTGATAATGACAGCACAGATTTGAAAGTTACAAACTCCCTGAAACAAGAACAAAGCGAGCACAACAAATGCGCGGAGGCAAGAGGCGCGGAGATAGAAGGAGGCGCGAGGGAGGCAGCGGGCAGACAGGGAGGGAGATAATGAGCAGCGACGCCGATAAAATCCCAAGGAGCAATCGGGTAATTCACACATAATAACTTTAATCAGCATTGTAACCCAATAAAGTCAGATTTTTCAGCGAGAATATTTACTATAGCCATGTATAATTCTTTGCAAAAAATGTAACTGTTTTTCTATTGATTAACAATACTGACACTTATGAACAACAGAATTTTCCAGTTGAGCACTTTTTTTTCAGTGTGAAAGCACTGGCTATGTACATTCTTGATTTTAGTTTACACACTCATACAAACTACTGTTGGAGCACACCAGAGGCAGGAGGCCCCCGCCGGGGGAGGGGGCGCTCCTTCTCTAAAGGGGGAGTGTCAGAGTCGACAAGGCCTCTCTTACACAATATGTAAACGATAGTATATCCGAGGTAAACCATGGAGGAACTCAAATGGCAACCGGAGAGCTCTTGGTTTGAGTCATGAAGCAGATCCTTCTCTGGCAATGCTAAAGTCCTCATCGCGAGAGTCCATGTGATATCGGACAGAGTCCCGAACGGTGGACAGTGTTGAAACAGCAAAATGGACGGACGGGTAGTCGGTTCATTGGTGAGTCGGTCGGTCGGTCGGGATACAAAAAAGCGAAGCCACAGCCAAACCACACTGCTTGTGCCACTGTTAGAAATTGGAGAAACTGGACGATAATAATAAAATACCATCATTTTGTCACAATTAAAGGCATTTGGAAGTTTCTTTTTCCCCCCACCAATCTCTCTTCTTGTTCTGCTTTGTCGTCTTCTTCTTCTTTTTTCTCGATACGGTATAGAAACAGTAGAACAAATCAGAGTAGAGTAGAAACAGGCAGTCTTTGGTGGGGCGGGGGGCTGCTCGCATGTCTCTGTTACCTGCCCCCCACCTCGCTCAGTGTCATAAAGTGGATGTTGGAGGGGCAGTCGGACAGCTCCGGCTGCTGCTCTATAGGCAGGGAGTAGTAGCCGTCGTAGCCCTGCACGCGTCCGCCGGACAGCAGCTGCTGTTTCTCCGCCTCGCTCCACGCCCGGCTCCCCGCGTCCCCTGACTCCACCCTCTTCTTCTCCTTCTCCCACGCCCCCTCCACCGCCCTCTTCCTCGCCTCCTCCCTCACCCGCGCTCGCTCCTCCTCCTCGCTCCCGCCGTACCGCACGCACAGGCACAGCGCCCCCTGCTGCAGGGTGATGTCGGCGAATCGTCGAGTCCTCCCGTTCACGGTGGCGCTCATCTGAGACACGCTCACGTTCACGCCGCTCTCCAGGACGCGGCCCCCGACTCCCAGGCCCAGGGCCAGGTCCTCCTCGATGGGCCGGGACTGCAGGAAGTAGTGGGTGTCGCAGCCGTGCACGGTGAAGCTCAGCCCGCTCAGGTGGACGGCGCCGTTCAAGATGGCCGCCACCCGACGGCTGTCCTCGCTGGCTACTCCGATGACCTCGGCGCTCACCCGCCCGTGGGACACGGCGAATCGGATGCTGGGGCCAAGGATGGAGGGTCTGGATCCGAAGGGAGGGGGGCGGGAGGGTCGGTGGCACGCCGAGCCCACCGGCTCTGAGACCAGAGGTAACCGCTCCAACGAGATGAAGCTCCTGAGCTGCCGACGCAGCTCGCACTGGATCCCCAACACCACCTGGAACAAAACATCACAGCGGTCTGCGTCATGTCGCTTCAAACTCTACTTCATTCAAGAATGTGAGCAGATATGACAAATTAATTAGTCACATTTCAGCAACCAACTAAATACTAAATTGCATAACGCTATAAAGATACAATGAACTCCCTTAGATGAGGAAAAAATACTTTTAATTTAAAAAAAACAAACAAAAAAAACCATTTTGGTAGGATTAGTGAAGAAAATAGCACAATGTCACAGTTACTAATTTTTATCATCATATTAATATGTTTGTAACATAAACCCTTTCGACAGACACATTCAAACATGTTGACATGTATTATTGGTTTGAGAACGTTGATTTTAAAGGTAAATATATCGACTTGCGGGAAGGTCGTGGGTGAGTTTGCATGTTCTCCAGATACTCTTACAGGTTTTTGATTACGACTATAACAACCAATAACGTAATAACGTCCAACATATAAAGCCTGCCAATAATGTGACAATTCTGCCCCCCCCCCCTTTTTTTTTTTACTACATTATTAATTAATAATGTAATAAGAAATTTGATCCCTTATTATTTGCTTTAATAAGAAAGTTGACGGCAAGTTGTTATGTCACTGAGCCTTATTGCATTATTCGATAAGATGGACAAGGGAACAACTTGCAGCATGGGAGCCGGTAAAGATCATGTCATATAAAACTCTATAAGAAACCAAAAGTAACAGTTGGGAAAGTAAAACGAGACACCTGCTCGCTCCCACATTATGTAGGTGACATACAAAAACTTGTCACCATCCTGTGGTGTGAGTTCACACCGGCTGCACTGAAAAACAGCCCGCTGGCTGCCCTATGTGCTGCCAGGCGGCTGCCAAGGCCTCACGTGTTGCACTAGAGCATTTTGCAGTAAAGGTTTGGCAGCACAGCTGCTGTAATTCATCATAAAGTTCAAATTAGCAATAAAATGGTTGTACTGCGCTCGTCACCGGAAGAGACTGAAGTTTACAGGATATCTGTTGTTCTAAAACGTTTGGCGGTAAATTTATTTTTTCCCCCCTCAACATAAATAACCGTAAGTGGTTCACAGAATGGTGTCCTCTGTAAAGTTTATAGTGGGAGAAAAGCCTTCCATAATGTCCTCTTGCCTTTTTTTTTTTTTTTTAATCACATTTTTATTTTACAGTGAGGTTCTGGCAAAGTACACTACATTATATGGTGACTTCTCCTATTTTTCAATTAGATGGTGATAAAACATCTTTGCTGTTGAAATACTTAAAACTTAAAACCTTAAATAAAACCGTTGTGATCTGTGATATGTCGTCAACCATGTCACATGTCTGAGTGTTTTTAAATTGAAAAAAGACTTGATTATTGGTAAAAAAAAAAAGAAAAAAGATTTGAAGTATTTGCTATAATAACATAAAAACGGTGTTTGCACCTTATCTTAGAAATATGAAAACGTGACAAACTGTGCTTCGAACGTATGAACTGTACACAGGAAGCTACTGCAAGTGGTGGTGTCTATATATTTAGAAATACATTCTTTTTTTCTAACAGAAGAAAGAGAAAAAAAATCTATTAAAAAAAAAAAATAATACATCCATTAAGTCAAGTGAATCATCTGGTTTTGTCACTAACACATTGCATGGTAGGAAATCAATGAAGAGGGCTGACGCCTGTTCAAATTTTATTCAGTTTAAACCACTTTGCATTGGATTTGATTCTAATTGGCACGTAGATGAGTATTTAAATAGATTTTGTAGTCTTGGAGGATAGAAATAAAACCTTGCACATATTTCAGTGAGAGCCCTATAAAGGGTTAAAGTACATGTTTTTTTTTTTGTTTTTTACCTGAATATCCCAAAGACGGTCATTGATCTAAAGTAAGAAAAAACAACAATTATGCATTTAAAGAAGCTTCGGTTATTAAACTTTGAGTATTCATTCTTGGTTCAGGAAAACAGTGTTACATATTAATATTGATGTGGGGTCATTTCAGTCATATTGTCGTCGAGGAGGAGCAACAAATATGACGGGCAATTAGCATGGAATTAGTGTCTTAGGTGGGGGACTGTTATCTTCCACCCATACGGGGGCTCAAAGTAAGTAATTAATTGAGAGTATTTATGAAGGAAATAAACAGATAAGAACATATGTGTTTTATATATAAACATGCATAAACATACACACATATAATACTCCTTGAGGGTATTGTGGATCTTCCAGTAACTTCAAAGAGAACCTCAAATCTTAGAGGATTCATATAAAAGTTCAAAAGAGAGAGAGAGAAAAAAGTTGTGCAGTGGTTGTTTGAAGTTTGTCTGGATGACACGCTCACCTTGCTGGAGTCCCAGTCTTGCGTCTTGGTCTGGGTCTTCATTAGTTCATATGTTTGCTCCATTCTGCCCACTTCAGGTTTCGGGAAACCGGGGACAACATTATGAAGCTGGAAACCAAATAGCTGCAGCCAGCTGCCGATGTCTACACACACACACACATAGAGGCGTGGGAGAAAATTGCACCGAGTAAGAAAAGTTAGAATATATTGTGTGTACTGTGAAGCAAACAAAAAGTCATAAGGCCAGGGAAACAACACCTTGTACAGGAAATCACACAGTATGCGAGTGAGAGACAGAGACGGGTCGGCTGGTGTTTCCCTCGCAAACATTCCTCCCGCAATAAACAATCCTGCCGCAGGAAAACGTGACAGGCTAAATGAATGTTCCATTAAGCAGAAGGACACGCGCCCCCACCGACATCCTGTATTCATCTTCTGCTCTCCCTATTCCATCTCGCTGCCTCGCCGGAGCCTCTATCTCGTCTCTCGGGGAAACAGTATGTTCTTGACAGACAGGGAACAAAACACAACAGCCTGTGCTAAAAAACAATATGATCACAGGCATGGCTGTCCTTTTCCGTCACCACTATCTGTCACATCTTCCCATCTCTGACACGCTGCTCACCTGTGGTTAGTTATGTGGCCCGTTCAGCTCACTCTTTATGGCAGATGCTTCCTGTGTGGGAGTGCGTGTGGGAGTAGATGTCAGCGAGTGAAGTATTCGTCTGTATCGCTTTGTATCTGTCAGCCAGTCACTCATTCAATGTTAGATGGTGTGTGTGTGTGTGTGTGTGTGTGTGTGTGTGTGTGTGTGTGTGTGTGTGTGTGTGTGTGTGTGTGTGTGTGTGTGTGTGTGTGTGTGTGTGTGCGCGCGCGCGCGTGTGTGTGCGAGGCTCACCTGTCGTAAACTGTGTCACCTCCTCCACTCTCCCAACAGGGCAGTTATTCTTGAAGGCGTACAAGTTGAAGGGCTTCGGCTCCTTGCTCAGTTCCCCCCACAGTTCGTGGTTCGGTGACGTCCATCGGCCGGCCAGCGTGTCGTAGTCCCGCCGGCCCAGGTGGACCAATCGCGTGAGGGGGTCGTACAGGCCCCCGTGGAAGCCGATGACGAGCTGGAAGTCGGGGTTGGTGTCCTGGTAAACCTCTCCGTAGGGCGTGTAGAGGATCTCTTTGATGAGTCGCCCCTTGTTAGAGAAAACCGCCCTCGGGCTCCCCACGCTGTCGCAGGCCACGTAGTACTCCTCGCCACTGCTCAGCTCCATGGCGATGAGGTGGCCCTGGAGGTCGTAGTACAGCGACGTGATCAGATTGCTGCTGTGGTTGTACAAGTGGCTGACCCTGGTAGGGTGCGACAGATCGGCGTAAAAGAACTGCAGCTGTGCGCCCTGGCTGCTCTTTGTTGCCACGCGGCGACCCAGCCCGTCATAGCGGTACCACACCGAGCGCTCGGTCACACGGTTAAAGACACGGGTCAGCAGGCCGTTGGAGTTGTAATCGAACAGGTCATTCGCTCGCTGGCGGAGGAACCCGTCCTCATCCATACTGTACTGCAACTCGCCGAGGTGAGTGATGCGGTCTCTCTGGTCGTAGCGCAGCGGCGTCAGCCTTGAATCAAAACCACACAAAGTTTACTTAAGATTAGAAACACAAACTACTGATGCAACATTGGAAATTGCTGTTGCGAATATTATAAGTGCAAGCTGTAATATTTTTTGTTGTAATATCATTTTGCACCACAAGATGGTGTAGTGAGCTAATTATGATACGAAAAGCGTTTTATTTTAGAGATGCCTTTGGAGACAATGAAGACCACCCTCCATCAAAGAAACACCAAAAACATAAACTACACACAATCTTAATCAATATTATCAAATACAATAAATTAAGAGAATAAGTAATATCAATTTAATGTAAAATGATAAAATGAGAGTGGATGTGGAATTTGGAGTCGATGCAATTGAGTCAGTCGTAGCTATAAACATCAAGCAGTATTTAATCTGTCCACAGTCAGACATCACAACCCTGTTTACACGACATTTCAAGTGAAAACACATCATTTTGGGGGTTTTTGTTTTAGAAAAGATTTACATTTATACGGTAACGTTTTGAAAACGATATCCGTTTAGAGGGAAACAGCAGAAACACAGAAAACGTCACATTCTGCACATGTGCAGAAGTATTTACTACGGTTGTGGTGCGCATGCACAGTAGCAGCGTTTCAGAAAAGCTGTCTTTTTACAGACCATTGACTGTAACTCTTGATATTCATTTCAGAAGATCAGAGTTCAGAAGATCAGATGCGCCAGTGATGAGCCACTGCTGCCCAACTTTATAAAATGTAAATAAAGAAAGCCTCATTTAAATCGTATATGCTTTAAACTTGTTAGTAATAAAAAAAGGTCAGGAATCCCACTTCGTGGCAATCTGTGGTAAAAGCTCTTGTGTCGCGAGATGAAATCTACTTTAAATGCTTACATCATTAAGTATGACACATGTATAGTCCGAGTTCAACTCGCCTCGCACTGGTGCCGTGGCTCAGCAGGTTGATGTTCCCGTTGAGGTCGTAGCTGTAGCGCCACTGAGGCCGCTCGTTGACCGAGGCGCTCTGCAGCTGGCTGTCGGCGTCGTACTCGTACGTGTAGCGCGTCACGTTGCTGTCCACGCCCACCCTGATGTCGCAGGTGGTGGTGCGTCCCGCCGCGTCGTACTGGATGGTCATCCAGTAGGCGATGGATTTGAGGATCTCGTACTGGACCTCCACCACCTGGCCGTAGGAGTTGAACACCTTGGTGTGCTTCATCAGGTGGGTGGTGATCACCTGAACACACGGGACGTTCGCGTCGAGTGACATCTGGGTGCTTTGAGTAGAGCATGCACATCTAAGAGCTTCATTTGCATTTATTTCAGTAACTTTTTCCTGGCGTTTGTTTCCCTTTCAGCTTTATTTGAGTCTCGACCAACTCCCTGTGAAAATATGACGCATTTTAGTTGCCTAACGCTACAATGACAAAACAGTGAATTCTGTTTTGCTCGGCTTGCTTTGTCAAACTGCATTTAAATCAGCCGCTGGAGGCAAAACAAAGCAATACATGACGTGCACTTCACGCAAACAGTCAGACTTTATTTTGGCACAGTGATTTTTTTTAATTAACTGTGCGCAGGGGTGAAAGTGACAAATAAACACACATTACTGTAATCAGGTGAGTTTGAATGCATTTTTTTTATTACTAATACTAAAGTGCAATTTCCCAGGTGAAATCCACTTTCTACTTTTAAAATTCTAAGTTGCTACTGAATATTCTCCTAAAATTACGACAATAATGAAACTCTTTGATCTGCATTTTCAGTATGAAACAGTATCATTTTTCTTTTCAAAGAAAATGGCAGCTTTATAAGAATAAATTTTATTGTGAAATTTTAAAATACTAAAAAACAAAATAGCTTTGAATAGACATTTCATGTAGATAAATACAATTGCATGTTAAAAACTGAACAGTTTCTGTGCTGTTAAGTACTTTTACTTGAACATTTATAACAGTGGCTAATTTGAGTACCATTTAAGCAATCCAACAGTGGTTTTCATGAGGTTTTATGTTAGAAATATTACAGAATCATTCCATCATCTTGTCCAGTTTTTGAAGAGTGCAAGCCTACCTGGTTGAGGTCATAAAAGATGACGCTGAACTTTCCAAACTGCTCAACTCGTCCTGACACGTCGACGTAGCGATACAGGTCGATGGGCAGCGGCGTCTCGTTGATGACAGCCTGCATGCTGGTGACTCTGAAATTGTTGTAGCTGTAGTCGAATCTGGCGTTGACCAAACCCTCCTCGCTGAAGCGGAAGATTTGCCGACTCGTCAGCGGACCTGCGCAGACGGAATCATGGAGGATTATTGTCAGAAACGTGGATTTGCATGTGAATTGGCCCAGACACATGCATTTGCACACGCAGCCATTAGAGCTGGCCGTCACACTACCAAATACCAGCCTGCCTAATCAATTCAAATCAAGGACTAATTCACCATCATTAACAGAGACACACGCAGTGCAATCCATTCAATCTTAACTATCCCCACACCTCTATGGCATTTTCAGTGGCGACCTTTAATATGGAGAGATAATGAAATCTAAAGACAATAGCCATGATGGGCCAATGTGCTTCTTAATGCCAGAACATCAACTTTAACAACACCATTCATCACCTCTGCTTCTGCTACTATAGCTCACCCCCCATTTGGAGGGAGAAAAAAAACCGCGGCCTGCTAATGAAACACCATTATGCTGCTATTTGAGACGACTCTGATTGCAGTTAAAATGACTGAGTGTCTCACTTTGGAGACTGTAGAAAGCTGGATCAGCATTACATCTTCTATTTTTATTTTCTGTGGATTGTTGATTCTGAAACTGCGCTAATGGGCAAATGGCAGCAACACTGAGAGTGAGGTGGAGGCTCCTCCACAGCCCAGGGGAACTTGCAGTCTGTTCGTCTCGCTTCTCTAGCTGTCACTTCCCCAAGCTGTCATCTTTCCCTCTCCTTCTTCTGCTCCTTTTCCTCTTACCTCTCTGTATCCCTGTCTCTCTCTCTCCATCTATTTTTCTTTTTTCCCAGTGCCTCACTTTTCCTTGTCTCCTCTCAAGGGACAATTACCACTATCTCTCCTCCCTCCAAGGCTCCGTTTGTTCTGCTGAAATGAGATCAGTTAAAGGAAGGTGAGAGTCTATTCACAGTGAGGGGCAAAGCGATAAACACACACACACACACACACACACACACACACACACACACACACACACACACACACACACACACACACACACACACACACACACACACACACACACACACACACACACACACACACACACACACACACACACACACACACACAGCTGCACTTTGCAGAGCTGATGGTGGTAAGCCAATCACAAAGCCGCAGGAAGTGAACCGGCAGCTGTGTTCCTGTCTGACTGCGAACAGACTGGAACTTGAGGGAATTGAAGAAGTCCATTAACAATGCTCGTGTCCCAAAGTACTCCATTTGCTACCACACCTAATGGAGTCCTACCGTTATTCAACACAACTGCCATTTTTAACCTGCAGTCTACCTCAGACTATTGTTTGGTAATTTCCTGTGGCACACAAACAGCGCACACGTAAATGCAGATAAGTGTTAACGTTTATGCATCCACACCTAGCTCAGCGTGTTTTAGCGTACATTCATACATTGGCTTGTTTCCTTTGATCAGCCGGCATGTAGCAGAGGTGGGGAAGAAATAGCGCAGCTCAGAACCCAGGGGGTGGTCTCGTATTTACAGCTGTGGTAGACCGCAGACTCTTCCACTTGAGCATACCTGGCCCTTTTCACACTTCAAACTGTGGCTGCATCAGCCTCAGATGAAATAGCGCAGCATCTGAGTCAAACACAGACACCAGAGTTTGATGACAGTCATGAAATCTGGCTGCACATTCCAGACTATGGCAGTCCCGTCACGATGCAGATGCTGCAAGTTGCGCGCTCGCGAGGGTGACCGATGGTCTGAGAGCTGCCTTTGAATGATCCATTCTTCGACTCTGTGCATGTTGTAAATATTTAAAACGTGTGGCTGTTGGGTGTTTGGCCCGCAGTTGCTGTTGAGTACATGTGTACCCATACCTGTCTGCCTGTATCGTATGGAGCTTATGAAGCCGTTATGGGTGAGATGAATGGTCTTGACAGTGCCGGAGGCTTCGTCATAAGTGAAGGTCACCAGGGTGGAGTCGTAAACCACCTCCGAGAGCCGCGCTGCTGACGTATACCTGAGAGAAGAAAAGAGGAGTGGAAGAGAAAAAAATCAAAGATTTTTTAAGATAGATGATAAATAACGCTTGTGTTCCAAGCTCAGCTGAACACATTTGAACTGGAGTATGAATAAACATGCTACGCCACACGAGTATTATGAAGATCCCTCAGGGCAATAAAGAACAAGTTGCGCCATCCTTCAATATTTCATCAAAATCAGAGCAGCTGCCGAGGCAGTTATGGCCTTTCAAACCTTGAAAATGGGACCATTTATTATATCATCCTCATCGAGCCAATGAGTATTAAAAAACGTTAAATGCCAGATCACAGCCTGATTCAGTCCTCCAGCTTTCATCAAAATCAGATCGCTGGTGTCTGACATGGTATGATGATAAAAAATTTGACCTTTAATCAGTCCTCCCATTAGTCCAATCAGTGCAATTTGTAAGGACAGCTGCATGTGTGCCGCACGTTTAGTGTCAGTGAGGCTTGGCGTGATGGGGCTTTTAAATTTTAAGATTAGCCTTTAATTAAAGCATCGTCATCAAGCCAATCAGGGATGTGCTTTATATACGTGTGGCTATAGTGCCAGGAAGCAGGGGGTTTAATCAGATTTGTGTGTGTGTGTGTGTGTGTGTGTGTTTGTGTGCGTGTGTGTGCGCGTGTGTGTGCGCGCGCGCGGGTGATTACACACTGCAACGAGTGCGAACCTATAGATGACGCTCCGTGCCGTCCCCAAGTACTGAGTCCTCATCAGCCGCCCGTCCAGGGTGTAGTCCTGCATGAAGGCGGCCTGGCTGTCAGGGGGGATGTAGATGTTCCTGTAGTAGCCGATGGACAGCAGCGACTGCAGGGTGTGCTTCACCATGCTGGGCATCGTCACGGCGACCAGACGGTCCGTTTGATCGTAGTCAAAGACGTAACGCCGCTGACTATGCAGCAGCAGCATAATAGACTGCGGGAGAAAGAAGAAGACACGAGTTAGAAAGCTCAGGATTTTTTTTTTTTCCATTTCTGCTTTTTGTTATTTAGTTTATTTTTATTTTTTTATATATTCCGATGTTGATTGGTGAAAACTTTGCACCGCTGAAATGTCTCCTCTTCAGCAGCAACCTTGGTTGCCGTTGGAGGACCACTTCAGTTCTTCACTGAGAGCTATTTAATTCTTTTAGCATACATGCCAATAACAAAAGGGAGAAAAATCACCATAATTGGAAGTCTGGGTTTTTCAGTAAGCAGCAATTTTGTTTACTTCTTCTTTTTTTTTTTCTTTGCAGGCATGCTTTTCAAAAACCTGAGCTGACTCTGTTTTCACTGCAATACAACATTGTGCTAGTTAATATTTCCATTTAACTGTGAGGTATAATATTAACATATTAATAATACATGCAGGTGTTAATAACTCCTGGATGGCGCCGTAATATAAGCTCATTTACACTCTAATTTTGTCTTGGACCAAAACTTTGACATTAAATGGATTTCAGATGTAATATCATTTCATTAAATATTTCAATTAATTTCAAGGACGGAAATTATACCTCGAGTTGAGCTTTGTGACACATAGCGCTACAGTCCCCCTCACTATAAATTCCTTATAGTGCACATTACTTCAATCCATTTGTCAAAGCACGCACAGTGTTTACTGTCAAAACCATTTTACAGGAAGCGGCTGTTTTCTTTTCATCACTCTGTGAAAATCAAGTTTCGGGGCCTTGAAACTTGCAGGAGTTATGTAATGGATGGCAAAGAAAATATTGTCTAGGTGTTTCAGCTGGAGTCATTCAGATGTGGCGACTCATTTGAAAAGTCTGGGGAAAATAAGTCCCTAAATATCTACTTTGGAAACTGGGTTTGTCAAACAGAGGTTGTAAAAGATTTGGGGCAATGCAGAAAAAAAAAAAAAAAAAAAAAAAAAAGAGTTGAAGGTGCATTCACTATGCTGCTTTCATTTCCCACAACTGAGGTACTTGTTAGGTTTTCAGTCCTAGTTTTGGTTTGTGACAGCTGCGATCACCTCAAAGCAGGAAACAAAGCGAGAGCAGCGAGTGTCAGATCTCTGCTAACAGCAAGAAGAGAGATAAGCAGCGTTGAAGACATCAAACAAATCTCAGCGTGAGGCAGTCAGAAACCGCCTGACACGTCTCCGGGCCTCTTACTCTGTCGGCGTAAGTGTAGCTCCAGATTTTCCCGTTGACCCAGGCCCTGGACACCACCCTGTCGTTTTCGTAGTCCAGCCGCTCGGACCACTCCCCGCGGTGGATGGAGGCCAGCAGTCCTCCGGCCGAGTAGCTTATGTTGACCTCTGTGTACTTGCTGCTGGGAGACCAGACCACGGGCCGGCCCAGCGGGTCGTATTGGATGTGGAGGGTGAACTTTCTGTGGTCGTCGTAGATCTTCCCCACTCGGGTGCTCTGATCAAAGTCAATGGACAGCAGATTCCTGTTGTGTGCCTGAGGAAGGGAAATTGTTAAAAAAAAAAAAAGTCAGCAAGAGTGAGGAGGGCAAAATAAAACTTTTTTTTTTTTTTAATTTTACTGCTTTATAATCATCATAAATTGTGAATGTAGCTGCCGACATGCAAATATAAATGAAGTGGCTTGTCTGAGACAAGCAGAGATTTCATTAGTTTAGATAAATTAATCGTGACATTTAGAACAAACCGGGCCTGGATAATAACAATAAATTGCCTTGTGAACAAGTGGAGAACGGAGTCCTGGGGACTGCTAATTAATTAGTGCGCATCAGATAAAATGTCCTTTTCTTATGAATTATTGTGTTTGTGCTTTCGGAGAGAAGGTGTGGGGAAAGTACAGCTAATGGCTTCTCAGTCATTTGACCTATCAGCTTGCTCTTGCTGACGTCATCAATCGCTCAAACACGTTGTGCAACGCTTGTTGAAAGAGCCGTGAGATAGTCTCACTGAGCAGAACACTTAAAAATGACTTTTCTTGTCTGTGTGCGTAAAGGTCATCCTGCACAGCTTTAACTTGGCGTATGGCTCAGCTGCAGCTGAGGTGATGATTTGATGGATTCTGTCATATTCAGTAAGTACTGAGAGGTCTGCGGTGTGCTTTCATCTTAATGCACACCGCACATCGCGCCTTCTGGATCTCGGAGAACTTGCCCAAGTTCGTTGGTGGTTAAGTTTGATGTTTTTACCCTCAGCCTGCGTTCATAAGTGCTGTAGTTAGTCTTGCTCTGCTCCTTCCTCTGCCTCCACTCGATCAGGCTGGGGGCGTGGTCCCCGGGCAGGCTGATGTTGCAGCGGCTGGCCGTGGGGCTGACGCCGCCGCCGGGCGCCCCCGGGAGGAGGGGCTCGGTGCTCAGCGACAGCTCCATCCCGCTCGCCAGCGTCACCAGGAAGGAACCGTCAGCGCTGACCCGGTATGAGCTCTGAGCGTGGTCTGCACACGCACACACACACACACACACACACACACACACACACACACACACACACACACACACACACACACACACACACACACACACACACACACACACACACACACACACACACACACACACACACACACACGTATGAGCGTGCACAAACAAAAAAAAAAAATCACACCTTGCACACAAGGGTGCAACAATGCTGCAACAGATTTTTTTTTTTAAGTTTAAAGTGTGAAAAAAACATCAAGTCAATGTCTCTCTCTCAAACAGCCTTGAGAAAAATCAATGATATAAAGGAGCGGACTACATGAATGCAATGTCTGGCTCTTTGTGTTTGATTTAATTGCTTAAATCACTCTGCTAAGTGATTCTCCTTCAATTTTTTTCAAGCTCTCTGCAACATTAGCACTGCACTGTATCTGCTATTATAACTGCAGAGAAATGCAATCAATTGAAAACAGAGAGCAGGAAAAGAGGCGGATGGACAGACAGTGAGAGGAATAAAAGGAGGAAGATGAGAAGGGAATAGACAAAAAAAAAAAAAAAAAAGGAAGCAAGAGTACGTGCAGGAGTAGAGGGCTGCTGCTTTGCATGTGGCATGTTTTCACACGTTGCAGTTTCTCAGAAGCTGTTCTGTCATTTCTATATTGTTCTGAGTACTAATTCATACAGACTTTACACGTCTCAAATTCACATCTTCCTCGTCATTTAAAAAAAAAGAAAAAAAAGAAAGAGAGACACAATTAGAAAGAAAGGGAAAAAAAACACTCGTAAAACTATATTTTAATCGTAAAAGTTAACACGGCAGATAAACCGGATTGTAACTTCTGTTCCCTCCACCACTATAAAACCTCTTTCTGTACATATGGTTATTGTTGCCTCAGAGGCAGGTGAAGACACTGAATTTGTGGGCGGTGGAAGTAAAAAGGGCCACTCTAAAATAGGGGGTCATTTGGAAGTTTTTCCCTGGCAGCTCTGTCATACTGTAGCAAAGTGTGTGTGTATGTGTGTGTGTGCAGCCTTTCCCTCCCTGCAGTCTTGTCATTGTGACAACTGCTAGAAAGCAATTAAAGGGATGACATGAGAAGAAACTGCTCCCATGAGTGGCTTCTCCACTCCACTCTCATTTTCTCCTCTTCTCATCTCTGCCCTCTTTTTCCGTTTCTTCCCTGCAGTTGTTAAGACATTTCACAAGTCATTCCGATCTGCTTCTTTTTGTTGTGACAGAAGGGGAAAAAAATAAAAAATATTCATCCCTGCCGGCTATTAGTGTGGTTATCTAAAGAGGTCATGTCAGATCCATATGTGAATTATTTATGGAGGGGAGGGGCAAAGCTGTGGGTTTCTGGGGTATATACATCTAGTGTGGCCAAGGAATGAAGAAAGAAAAAAGAGGTCTGGAGAGTCTGACCTGACCAGAGCCACAGTTATTGCGGCTTGCAGTCATAAATGTTTAAGTGTGCCTATAACCTTACGTTCTACATCTGTGTGCATGCTCTAAGGTTCACATGAATCACAAACACCCGTGTGGGTTCATTTGTGGTGACTTTCGGTGGATGCAGCAGTGGTGTAGTTCTACTCTTCCGCACGTGTTTGGTCTATGTTGTTCACATAGCTTTGTCCCCAGATGATCTGAAGCAAAGGGCAAAAAGCCCCAGAAGCCCACCTTGCCGGAAAGTGTAGATGGTGTCGCTGGCGGACAGGTTGGTGCTCGTCACAAAGTTCTCACGATTGGACGCCTCGACTTCCACGCGAGACCAGCGCTCCAGGTTGCCGTGGAAACCGCTCACTTCCCCCGTGGGTAGAGTGATGTTGGTCACTCGACCCTCACCATTGTACCTGGGAAAATAAACAGGCAGGCAGTGATGTGCAACCTCGAAATCACGTGCAGATAGAAGGTGCACACACACGCAGGCACACACGCACGCACGCACACACACACACAGACACACACGCGCGCTCACTTGCCCTGTATTTTCTCTTCATGCTCAAACACGGACACAGAGTAAGTGTCAGCTATGATTTATACGCGTAATTATCCAGCTGTGGAGTGTGAGACAGAGACCGGCTGTGTACTGGTGAATAATTCAGACACGTGTGTTTGTGTACTATACGTACATTCACACACGCATGTGATCAAAGTGTAGCAACATATCCCTCAGCCAATCATTCGTTTAAGTAAAAGAAAGAGGAAAAAAAAGAGAAAGATCTCCCCTCAACCTGAAGATTTCCACGGTGGTGCCGTAGCAGCAGTTACCACCAGATGGCACTCACATTTCACACTGCTGACTTAAGCTCTGTCACATTGACTCACATGTAATCTCATGCAGCGCTGTGTCTACACAAACATTCAGTGTCGAGCAACAATGCATAAATAAAGCAAAAGGTGTGAGAGGGAAATGGAGACGGAAAAGAAAAGAGGTGAAATCACAATAAGCAGCTGCAAGAGAAGCTGTAAACTCACTCATAAACAGTGGTCCAACTGTTCTCGTCGCTCTTGGTGGATAGCAGGCCCGTGCTGCCATGGTAAGAGATGTGGGCGATGTCGTGGCCCTGGGCCGACACCTTCCTCAGCGTGCCGCTGTTGCTAAGCGACAGCCAGAACACCTGTCCGCCAGGTAGCGCCAGCCAGAGGGGCACGCCGCGGGCGTCCCTCCTCACCTGGAGACCCCGGCCGTCGCGGCAGGTGAGGCCGGACAGTTGGCCGTCGGTGCCGTAGGAGAAGTTGTAGAGGTAGTGGCCGGTGATCAGGTGCTTGGTGCACATGTGGGATCCGTTCTGTCGCGGAGGGAAGGAGATTCAAGTGTTTGCAGGTACAAGTTCCTTTAATTCCTCAGAATGATTAAATCTGCCCATGAACATGACTTATATTCTGGTTGCCTAATGGACTTTCTAGTTTTTCACAATAAACTACGCTCTTATGTGTAGCCTGCAACAGTTGCAATGCTAGAATTATGGCTTGACAGCAAAGAATACATTATATAATCACAACACAAAAATGGCTTTAAGTTGAATAAACGTGTGCTTAAATATACCGATACTTGTTTTACCTCTTTTTAAATGTTGCTTTATTTGCAGAGTCAAAAGACACTGGGACAAAGCAATGCCACCTCAGTTTAAAACTCTTCCTTTATTCAGAATGGATGAAACCTTTCTGACCCATCTTGTTTAGATGTCTCCTTAAAATAATTTTTAATCCGTTTCTCTGCCTTTCAGTAAACAATCACTCTGATTTTACCCTTTAAATGCCTACTTTTTGTCCCATTTAATGCTTCCTTCCACTTCCTTGTTTTTTGTCTCATTGTAAACCATGTCGAGTGATTCTTTGGAAACACGCCTTAATTGTACCGACACGTAAATAAAGTTTGATTGATTGAAAAGTGAAACGACATCATCTATCTGTCTGTGCAAAAGTCGGCGGACTGTCAAATCGTGAAAACTGAGCGAAACCAAAAGAGTTTCCGGAAGGATAAAGGAGAGAAATCGGACATCGAAGGACACAAAGAACATGAAGAACATTTTCTCTTATTCGAGTCGACAACTTCACCCGTTCCTCTTAATAAGGCCACAGATGGGGAGTGCGTTGCTGCTCTCAATGTGCTCCGTCATCAGTGTGATCGGGTTCACTTTCACCTCCGCGACTCCTCGCTCTCCCCGTCAGAGGTCACTTTCAGAAGGCACATTTTTCTGGAGTGAAGTTTCCAACTTTCATCTGTTTTACACCTCGAACACACACATGTTTTTATATCTTATAGTTCGATATACCATGAATCTTGTTTATAGATTTTTACTGTCAGTCAGTAACTGTACGTTATTTGTCATCTTATCGGTATCTATAGCTTTGGTTCCTTTTGTTGCAATATGTTTCTGTTTAATCCCATCATCCATATTTCTACATAAGTGTCTATGCGGCTTAACCCTAACCCTTATTGTCTTTGTGATTATCATAATTATGTCTTCCGTCTTTATTTCAGCGTATATACTGAAGGTTTATAGCTGAATTCGTCTCTTTGCAGGAGTTTCTGTGGTCCTACTGGCTGCTCTTTATTTCACCATCTTGCCTTTTGGACTGAAATGTTCTTTGTTGCTGGTGGATTCAAAGTGTTGGACTTAAAATCAAAGGTTTTTGTTTTTTTTTTCAATCTTGAACTGTGTCCGAGTTCATGTCTTGACTCCATCTCTTTAGATAGAAGTCAGTCAATGTCGGGATGCAAAGAGGCAAACAATAATGAAATGATTAAAAAAAGAAATAAAACAATTGTAGTGTACCTTCCAGATGCAAACGGAAAGAAGCTAACCTGATTTACGTTTGTAAGAAGTTGAAGTTTGTGGTGAAATGTTGTGGATAAAACCAAACAGATATGGTGAACATAAATCTACTTGGAAAAACCATTGTAAAAGTAGTGGAGAAGTATTCAAACTGAGTGAAAAGATGCAAAATATCCCGGCAACTTTTTTCAGTCTCACTGAGCAACAACCGAGTCTTAAGTTATGCGGAAAGCTCATGTGAACTCATGTGTCGCGTGTACTTACAAGGCTCTTCAATCAAAGGTTTCATCCTTATTTGACCTTCACCAAATGTTTCAAATGCAAATTGGCCTGTTTTAAAGAGCGAGGGAGCTTAATCCTGGTGTACCTGGCTGAAGAGATAGAGCTCCTGGTCCAGTGGGGAGCTGATCTCCACCAGGCCGGTGGGGTTGGGCTGAGGCTGGTTCGGGCTGACGGCCCTGATCCGGATGTTGCCCAGATCAGCAATATACAGCGTGCCGTTGGGGGCAACAGCCAGAGAGGAGGGGGCTTTAAGACGTGCGTCGCGGGCATAACCTCCATCTCCTGATAGGGGGGGAAATAAACAAGGGCACGTTATTTCACAAAGAACCAAGTCCTTTTTATCAAAAGAAAAAGCCCCCTGCGTTGTAAAACACACTGAGAAATGCAAATCAGTCATCAGCCAAAGAGCAAAGTCACAACCAGCGCACACAAAGGTCTGGAAAATATGAAGATCCCATGGTGCTGCTTATGCGGTTATCAGTTTGGTTCAGGACTTGGACTTGTTGGGATACCGGAGCTCCCCAAAGGAGTCGATATGACCACCTTGATAGTGACCTCGGCCTTATCAGACAGCAGTGGTAGGCGACTGAATGCATCCAGATGTCTTTAGTAGCACAGCAGGATAATAGCCGGGTGAAGCCCTTTAGATGCTGTCAGCAGTAGGCCCGGGGTCTCTGATGGGTCTGTACAGACGGCAGGGTGGCAGTTTATCTCCTGACAGCATGCACATTATGTGTGTGTGTGTGTGTGTGTGTGTATGTGTCCGTTTGTATTTGGCGGCTGTATGCTCCACACACGTGTGCATGTTCAAAGACACCGTGCGAGTGTTTGTGGCGCTGGGCTGGAAACGGAAAAGCCTCTGAAGAGAGTAATCATCTGTTAACAGCAAGACATGATTGAAAATATGCAAAGTACAACCCAAGAAATAGGGATGGTTACAGCCCATTGGCGTGTGGCATGGCAAAGACACTTCCCTCCATTTTGAATGGCAAAAGAGACCGATTTTTATGAGCAGAATTAAATGATAAGATCACATCCTCTGACACTTACAATGAGAGCATGGACTAACTGTCAAAAGAACATCTGCTTATTTGTTCGGTCCTCACCCCGTTCCTTTTATTACGTTTCAGGTGCCCTTCCATGATCCACCAACTGGTTAAAAAACATTTGGCGGCTCCGAGTGAGCTTTTTCTTCGCCCAGCTGTAATTTGAATAGATTTGAGAGATTTCTCCCGAGCCGGTTCCTACTGAACATTTAGCTGGAGATTTCAGAGAAGAAAGCGACTCCCTTTGAATACAAATACAAATACGTCGCCTCGCGCTGCGCTCTGTATACCCAACACGCGTACGTTCACAAATTACCCTTTCTCACTTCACCACTGACACATTATTGATCGGCCTTCCGTTCCTGCGCGCTGTTGTCGTTTAGGCCCTTATTATAATTTTGTCTAATTTTTCAAAGGGAGCCAAAGAGGCCGGTCTTAAACATGGGGCGTCATGTTGACTTAAATAATTGAAACGGGCTAAAAGAGAGATGAGAGAGAGAGAGAGAGGGAGAGAGAGAAACAGACAAAGGAGCGAGTTACTCTCAGGCTGTGCTAATAAAATTACTGGCCAGCAGGGACACGCAGGCAGTGAGATTTACTCACTCGATATCAAGCAATATAGCCTCTATCAAATCATGGGAGCTTTTGAAGAACTGCAGCTTTCGTTCCCTCCAAACGTACTTCCGAAACAGGCGAGGCTTCTGATATGATCGGAAATCATTTATAAAAGCAGTTATATGTTGGGGTTTTTTTTTTTTTCGGTCCCGTAATCCTATTAGATATAATCCCATACTCTCACATTACTTAATCCTTAAACTTTGATGACAAATGTGTCCATATTTGAGTTCAAATATACAAGTGTACATGAATGAATCTTTTTAATTAAAAACAGTGACACCATATTGGATCCGATGCAGTAAAAAAAAAAAAAAAAAAAAAAAAGCTGTTTTCTGCATATAAGGAAGAGACGGTGACAACAGAATAAAAAAAAATCCTTTTAACAATATATTTGGAGAAAGTAGATCCAAAATTCCAATTTAGGGAATATTGTCATTTAGAAACCGTGACACGCACGCACACACACACACATACACACACACACACACGATTGTTTTACATCATGCAACAGATTTAAAGACACAAACTACAATTTTTCATTGAAACGGACTTAAAAAAAACACACACACAAAAAAGTTAACTATTTGCCTGATCTAATGGTTTGCATGTCGAAAAATAGGTGTGAACTTGATGTGAAAGTTAACGGGACACACTGAAGATTGTATCTTGTACACTTAGTCTACGCCAGGGGCATATTGTAGTTCAGGGGTGATTCAGTTATTGTGGTGAGAGGCATTTCCTCAGCTGCCCTCCCATGACTGTTATGTGCAAACTCTATTAAAAGATATTTTATTGGTTGCTTGCTGTGTGTACCGGTGTGTTTTTTCCATCGTGTAAAACCTTTACACGTTTATGCCATTATCTGTCTTCTCTGCAAAATGGAATTAAAGTTAAAGCACAATCTGTTTGCACTTTTGCACGCTTTATGCAGGTTCTTAGGATAAAGCTTCCCCGTATGTGTAAGTGTGCACAAAGGGTTTGCAGGTGTGTGCGTGTGTGTGCCTGATGACCCACCAGAGAAGCAGTCACAGTTGGGGTCTATCTTGCAATCGCAGTCGGTGGGGGCCCCGGAGATAACCGATATCTCACCGTTGGTCGACACCTGTGGAGATTTCAGAAAGCGACACGTCACCAGATCATCGCTGAGCAGAACGGCGTGCTCCCGCGGCCTCACGCAAGATCATCTTTATTAAAAGGATTAAATCTCACCGAATACGCTGAATACTAAAGCAAAAGGACGACAGCATGTTTGGATCGACACGTCAAACCAAAATCTCTGATGCCCTTTGTTTCAATTAGAGGGGAAAACAAAAGCATTATGTTCTGGCAGCGCATCAGGAAGTCTGTTTGACTGAGTGAGAAATCTTTGCACCGTTCTCCAAACAAATTAAACGGATTGTGCTGATGTTGAGGGCAATAAAAGGAGGTGAAAACCGCTACACCAACAATTTGATTTTGATTAATCTTTGGAGGATGAAGCCTCTGAACTGGTCCGAGAGGTGCAGGCTTTGTTGGAAGATAATTGGAGAGGATGATGTTTGATTTTCTTTTTCTTTTTTTTCTTTTTTTTTAGCTTCTCTGTCCTTGAGGGAAAGTTCATTTGAGATGTTTATCATTAAGCTATTATTGCTCTGCTATTTGTTTTCATTCCCATATTGAGAGGACTGACACAGCCCGCCTGAGTAGCACTATTAAAGTGAAAAATGCAATAAAATACAGGGTCTATTTCATTAAAAAGTGGGCTGGAGCAGTAAATGACAGCACTCTCGCCTTCAAATAACGACTCCGAACATTTTCCTTTGTACAATATGGTAACAATCTTTTACACAACCTCAATTAAACAACATTTTTCAGTAAATCTAAATGCAATTTCAGTATTATTTCACATCTTACAATGATTTTGGTGCAAAATGACACGTCCAAGAATCATATCCTCTGTTTGTGGCTGGTATCTATGCTCCTTATATATTTTTCTTATTTTAAACATGTATGTCAATATTTAATGTAAATTTCTTTTTTTAACTGTGGTTGTTGAGTTGCTGTTTGCTTTTTATATGCTTTTGTATAGAATAACATGATTCAGTTTTCCTTTTCTTCCTTCCTTTCTTTATCGACATCACGGTTTATGGTAATTACTAATACATCTACTGAATACTGTATGTTAGATAAATGTTTTTATGGTAATTGCACTATATCTATTGTCTCGGCTGCTGCAATTTACCACACGGGATCATAACATCCAATAATGTAATAACTGTTATGTGCTCTCAATCAATCAATATGATGACTATCCCTCTAACTACAGTTTGCACAAGACTCCCAAAAAGAGCTGTTATGTGCAAGAAATTAATTCCTATTTATGTATTATTACAATTTTAGCAGCAGTTGTAACAAAATGTAAATAATACTCTTTAATTCAACAATTTATCAGAATTTTGGCAAGATGTTATGAAGGTAATCCATCCATCCATCCATCCATCCATCCATCCATCCATCTTAAAATTCATGTTATCTTTCTATTTTTTCCACATCCACAGGTTTCTTTCTTTTGGCCAGTAGGATGCATGGTTGTATGGTGTGTAAGTGTATTTTCGTCCGGATTATCAAATCACATCTCTAAAATGTTTCACGAAGCATCCAAAAGTCACAAAGTTCTGCACATAAAGTCCCGGTTTCAGTCGTAAAAGCCTTTCATCACCTTGACCCAGGAAAAAGACTCGTACGTCCTCCAGGATCCTCCAGCAGAGCTGCCCTAATCTGTTTTGTGTCCCCAGCATGGGGGCAGCGATATGAAAAACACGCGCTTACTTCTCGAGGTGGTGAAATATAGAGAGCCGCGGCTTCGATTTTAAAACAATGACAAAGTTCCTCACGGCTCGATAAAAGGCTCAGTCTTCAAAAACTACGGAACGAGAACGAGCGCCGGCAATTTGCGTTTAATTGAAAATAAACAAACAAAGTCACAACGGAGCTAATTTAGCATATGATGATTGTGGTTTTAATGCACCTCAAAGCTCCAATATGCATATTCAGTAACTTCGCTGGCTCCATAAAGGATTGAAATATAATCAAAAATTCCACACATATTGGTTATGCATGTGTGATCCTTGAGGTTCCGGCCAAATGTTCTAAGTCCATGCGATGAACAGACGTGCCTGGTCTGGGGAAGCGGTGCCAAAACAATCCTCACTGCAGCCAGGGCACGCACACATTTATTAACGCTCAGAGAGAACAAGATGCAACCGGTGCAACGCAAGACGATCTCAACCGTAACTTCACTTGAGTGTCACATTTTTATCTTTTTAAAGCAGATGTACCTGCGCGAGTTTCACCAGTGAGACAACGTATATATAACACCCGTTTCTTCCATGTCACAGTGTGTTTTGAGTCGCCTGACTGATTTCTGAATCTGTTGATTGCGCATCAAAAACTACCGTGAAAATCGGAGCTCATCCTCATCATTATCATCATCATCATCATCACCACCACCGGTCGCAAAACACGTTGTCGTTAATTTTATTTTACGCTTCACTGACACAAATAAAAGTGTCATTTACTGTCTGAACTTGTTGCTGAGAGACTGTGCGAATGTGGACTGGCTGAATTTTTCTTTCTTTTTTTTTTTTTTTTTTGTACTAAATTGACTTTCTGTCTGAATGCTCCTGAGACGTTTGATAAATATAGTCCTAGAAATGGCAAACATAAAACAGGTGTGACAAATACAGGGGGAGAAAAAAAAAAAAAAAAAAGAGAGACCATTCTATTCATTGCTTGATTCAACATGGCTGGCTGGTCCCCATTTAAAAAAATAAATAAAAAAAAGCATTTGAGGCATTTATATGTTCCTGTCTGCCTCCGCATGGACCCAGCGTGGTGCTGCAGACCACAAAGGGACTATTGATTGAGTCCAGCAGGCAGTATCTTTGAGGTGCTGCTGCCAAAATGCTGCAGTCCTGAGGCAGCGCGCTGCTAGCTAATGGAGGTAATGGACGAATACAAAAAAAAGTCTTTAAAGGACTTTACAGAAATATCTTTCTGATGCATCAGAGTTTTGTACATTGGAGTGTGAACACACTCGGAGGAACATGCTGCACAGCATCTGTTATGCAAACAACCTCACTGCGGTGGGACTCATCAAGCAATAAGTCTCAGGCTAAATTAGTGTCAAAAGGCCAGATGGAGCGTTGGTGTCAACTCAAGCTGAGCTGGCTTTTTTTTTTTTTTTTTTTTCCCCCCCTGCTTTCATTTTTGAGAAATTCTTGTGATGATGGGCCTTTTGCTTTGTGATCACTCTCTGATTATTTTGGACATTTGGCTTGAATTTAGTACGGGTTTTGAATTGCAATTGCCCATCACACACACACAAAGTCAAGGAAAATTGTGCATCATAAAACCCACAACGAGTGTAGTTAAATGAAAATAGTTCATCTAAAACAAAACTGACATGGGAAGAATTGCAAACAAGACATGCACATTTTTGTAAATTGAGTCCACATATAAATACAGCGCACTGGAAAAAGCATCACTTTATTTTTTATGCATTTGCAAACTTAAAACAAATGTTCCATGTGGTCTTTATTGGATATTTTGTGTAGAATTTTGAGGGAAACCATGAATTTAATCCATTATGGAATCAGACTAACATACAAAATGTGGTAAAAGTGAAGAAACTGTGAATTCTTTCCAGATGTGCTGCCATATAACGCTTTAATATATTCCTAGGTAAAATCAATTTTCCTTTTGTTGTCCATGGTTTCCTGTCAGTAGTTTGCAGTGAGTGACACAGGTCAGGCTTGAACACTTGAGACAGCCGTTAGCAGCAGATCAGCGACGTCGCGGCTATAACTGGCAACCTTGCTGCTAATAAAGTCAGCGACAGGCTGTTGCACATTAGTCTGAAACACTGCAGCAAAACGGAGTTTGCAGGGTTTTTTCTGAAGAATATTTCATGATTTTTAAGTGAACATTTTTTTCCTTTCTCACTAAACCATGATAAACATTTGGAGCTGAATATGTTAGAATTTCTTCTGTCTGATCAAATTGGGCAATACGTTTTCAATTCATTAATGTCTCTCATGTACAGCAGTGTTATTTAACTTTCTGGGTATTGTTGCTTCGGAGGCGTTTTCATTTTGACATATTTCATCTCACATGTTGAGCGTGGAGATCAGAGAAATGGTTACTAGGCAACATGACGGCTGTCTTTTGGTCAGATTTGCCGATGATGAAGTCCTTATCAGTATAAAGTGTGCTTCGGTGTCAGCCGTGAGGGTCTTTTACACCAAAAATTCACTGGTTTTCAAAATATCAACACACTTTCTTTGTGATTGAGTGTTAAGTGACGAAGTGTGGTCACAGATGATATTTTTCAAGACTAAACTCATGTGGTGACTTCCATAGAAATATCTCCTTCTCTTTCCTCTCAGTGTGTTTCACACAGCGCTGACTAAAATCACAATTATCCAAATTCAATATTGGCTTTTGGCCTTGTGTACAGATACTTTTACAGAGATTATTTTATTATTATGATGTGCAATAGATGCTGGAAGCCACAGTTCTTTTCATTTTTACACTGTTTGCCCACACTGTGTTTAAAAATTGATGAACCTCCTCATGTTTAGCTCCGAACAACTCGCCCTCTGGTTTTTTTTTTAACACACACTCATGTGTACTGGACTGCTGCCAGTTTACTTCATTAGAGGTGAGATTTTCCACTTCTGTTATGTATTTACTTTTTTCAAGATTTTTACAGATTTTCTTTTACCCTTTGTGTGTGTGTGTGTGTGTGTGTGTGTGTGTGTGTGTGTGTGTGTGTGTGTGTGTGTGTTTGGTGTTGCTGGTATCAGAATTAAATTGGAGTATAATCAACATTATATTTTAGCACTACAACTATTCAAACAGTGGTTTGAATACCTCTACCTCGAGCCTGCGACTTGCATTTGACCCCTAAAGCAACCTCTTCATAGCTGAATACATTTTTTTATTTAATCTGAAAAAAATGTACTTTAATTCATTATAAATGTTTTCATTTTCAGGGAAAAGACCATACAAACTAATAGAACAGAAAGTATGAACTTATTGATTGTATATTCCACTCCAACTTGCCAACATGCTGTAAAAATTAAATAGATTAACGTTTGAGTTATTATTATTGATGAAGAAAATATAGACCCTGGCCAATTGTGGCAAATGTGGCACCCAGATTAAGCAGGTTGACTATTGTTGGGTGTCAAATATAAGGCCCGTAGACCGAAATGACCTGCAAGAGGCTCCAATCCGGCCCAACCACCAAGAAAATGGTAAGAATTTCATAGAAAACACACACAAAATAAAAAAATTCTTATGAATACCCACTGAGGTCAAGCCACGCTGTGAAGGAGAGTTTGTAAAAACATGCATAACACAACAACTACAGGAGAAGGTTTTTAGACATTTCAATGAGGAAAGTATCATTAAAATTGTCTTCATGTTGAGATTGTAGTCATTTTTCATAGTAATTGTTTGGTTTTGTGAAAATATAGACATTTTCATCACATATATATTCTGCGCCACAACAAAGAATAACTTTGAAGTTTAAATTCAAAGGTTATTGTGGCACTATTTTATGGGTCTGGCCCATTCAAGAAGAAATTGGACCCTGAACTAAAAGGAGTTTGACACCCCTGGCTTTAATAATCAGCACACCATTGAATTTTGAGGTTATGCAATGTACGTAACAAATACGATCCGAGAGATGTTGTTTATCTTCGGTACTGACAGTCTGCTGACCTGTTGGATGCGGTTGATTCTCCGCTCGTCCGTCTCGGCGATGAACAGCGTTCCCAGGTGGGACAGGGCGATGGCCTTCGCAGCCTCCAAGGTGGCGCGCACAGCCGCCCGGCTCACCAGGTGGTGGTCAATCCCTGGTACCTGACAGTGGATTGGACGTCCGGCCACGATGCGTACCTGAAGGCCCTCTGACACCTGAAAACAAATTTTTAAAGAAAACCCACACATCAGACGCATCAAGCCTCACAAACATAAACCCCTCCATCTACTGGCTCATTACGTTCTCACGCCACACATGCTCAAACAGGTAATTCATTAATTTAGGAGAGAGAGTTGAGTGACACCTTCCTGAAAACAACTCATGCGGAGACCTGTGATAATATGTTATTTTTTCTTTTTTTTTTAACAAGGTGCGCTTTCTTTTGTCGGCAGTCTCACTCACTCACTCCAAACGCATCCGCAGTGACAGCGCTACATTTTGTGAAAAAATATTTTTTCACTTCTATTGCCAGCATCCCCATCTCTCTCTGGGGAAAAACAGGACTAAATAAGAAGCAGGGGTTCATTGCAAACATGCATTGCAGGACTTTATCCCGACCTGCAGGACGATGTTGTTGTCCAGGATGTAGAGGGAGTTGTCCAGCGGGTTCACGGCCAGGTCGGTTGGCCACTCCAGACGCACCTGGTTAATGACACACACACACACACACACACATCGAACACACAGTTATTATATTTACATCTTAAGTAAGGACGAAAATACAGAAGAGACCCGAGCGATCGCTCACTGTCAATCAAACTTCTACTATTACAAGACGACAAATGTAGCACAAAAATAAACAATATTAAAACCCTACAATGATCCTTCCTTCACTCTAGAATTTCTTCGCAGTGTTACCAGGAAGTGTAATGTGTTAGACGACTGAGTTAAGTTTGAGGAAACAGAGGAGAAAATTGACATCTACCTCACGTGATAAAGGTAAATCTGCTAAATGTAGAGATCATCAAGAGCTTTAACAACCAATAAAATCAATTCTAAAAATAGCAGGCAGCCGATGCAGCGACTTTAAAATTGGTGCGATGTGGGATCTTCTCAGTCGGTTACAGGTGATACAAAATAATATCTCCTTAATAACATAGTATTAGGCCTCCTGACCCTCCCTGCTCATGCAAAGGTCAGCGGCGTGCAGGGAGCCCTCCCCGTGTTTATTCAAGCCTCGTAGCAGCAGCGCTCCAAATGTCATCCAATAACCATGATCGCTGCCTGCTCAAATAGCACACCCTGTCCGCTAACACCGCGGGGGTCAAAGCCAGACGAAACTACACCGGTGCACAGCCTCCACGCGGCACTGTCCACCAAACACATACACACACACAAATGTTCCAACAGCGAGCCGGGTCGGAGACGCCGCGGCGCGTCTCAGGCATGAGGTGATTGATGACTGCGAAGACGGATTGGTAAATAAATGGATCATGTTAAATTGCCACTGACATGTCCAATTATAGGCTCTGTCAAATGAGAGAGAGGAGAGGGTTGACTTAGAAATCCCATTTTAAGAGGTGGGGAGATTCATCAAGCGGGACTCACCGACTCCACCGCCAGAGAGGACATGCATCAAACCTCCCCTGCTCATGATATTGAACTTTGCGACTGCGGCGGGTGATTGCCTCTACAAGTCAAGCTGACCTGCAACGCAGAGATGGGGCCCGCTGAATTAAAACCGGAGATTAAATAAAAATTTGGATTAACTCTTTAGCCGCCGGAGCCACTGCCAACGTTTGTGAGTCCTTTTCACTAATTAGGCGTGGATTATGTGCTGTGTGGCGCCGACAAAGGTTAAGGAATTGTGCTAAAGGACTCTTGATTGGAGTTGAAGAGCCTCCTTAAAAGAAACTACTCCAATGCAAGAAAAAGCGAAAACGATGTGTAAAATGTAATTAATAACTTGGTGCGGTGGCTCGCACTTCTCAAAAACACACACTCACCTTTCACATCAGAATATACCGGCGATGAAAGTGAGCTAATAAGAAATTAACTTCTTTTGAATATCCGCATTTCAAATAAGTTGTGAAATGGGTAACAAAACAGCAAATGAAGTGGCTCTAATTTGAAAAGAAAAGAAAGACACTAGGAGTATTTTGCAATTTACGTCGTTAGGAAAAAGGGCCAATAACATGATTAAGTAAGAAAAGAGAGCCAGATTATCTCAAGGATGAGCATAAGTTCACTCGTCTGCATAACCGGTTTGCAAAGATGAGGAGGATATTCAGAAAATCGCTCCTCAAAGCAAAATTGCAGAGACCTTAATGATCCCAGTATCTTACAGTGCATAACTTCATCAAAAGTTTCAGACTGGAGAAATCTTTGTGTGCAAAGGGCAAAACTGGGGGTCATTTTGGACGCTGGTGATCTCTGGGCCCTCAGTTTGCACTTCTTTAAAAGGAGATATTCATGAAGTCGTGAAAAAAAAACAAAAAACGGGGTCTCGAAGTCAAGAAAGAAAAGCAGAAAACACACAAGAGAAAGAGAGCTGTCTACTACTGTGGTCAAATGAGACAGAATTTCTGAGAGGAAAGAATTAGCTCCTCTCAGACCTGGTTTGGGAAATCCTGCCGCTTCTTCTCAGCACATCATCTGGGCAGAACTATTTAAAAAAAAAAAAAATGTTCTTCTTCATCCCAGGAGTTTTGCTCTTTTAGTTTCTCATGAAGCAGGCTATGTCCCGGCAAAGTTTGCTCTTGCAACCTGGAGGAAATGAAGAGGTTTCTCTGTTCTTGTAGAAGGTGTAAGCGCTGTCAGAACATTTGCCCTCGTCCAGCAAAGGTCTCTCTCAGGGAAGGTCTTACATATTTCAGGGGGACATTGCTGAAGCACAAAGTGCATCCATTACAACTGCGTGGCCTTGGAGCGCAAGAGTCCGGATGTCCTGGCTGCAGTCCACACTCTACACCGATAGAAAGGACTTTGGTCATGAAGAGGAAGAATCCAGTTCAGAAGACCCAGCTACACACTGAGTAAACTTGGCTCTGTGCCAACTTTTCTGAGAAGTGTTGTCACCATCGAATTTGAAGATTTTTACGAAAAAAATGTGAACCCTCCGTGCCCCAACACCTGGTATCACTTTTATGCTCTGTTATGAACAAAATACAGGTTTACGCAATGCAATTTTTTAAATTCATGTTTCCAGCCGTGTCCTTTTGAACATGAATCCAGCTATTCAACTGCAGGATGCTTTGGGCCACTCAAAAATCTAAATATATTCTGGTGTGCAGCAGACTTTAATTCCCACAAAGTGATCAAATATAGAAAAGATTCATTTCCCAGAAATAACTCAATGTGGATATGAGATAATGGCAATAAAATATATATTAATAAATGTACCGGAAGTGAACCTTAAACAAAACTATTTTACAGTTGTTGTAGTTAATCTCAGCTGGGATGTTGATGTAAATATTTGAAGAGTCTAAAAACAAAAGGTATATAAACTATGATTAAGTGTTTTATTAAAGTGTTTCCCACTCGTATGCAAAGTGAAGTGGAAGGTGATTGGGTGGCACACCGTCCAGCGGGAACCTAACATAAAGAAAAAACACGGACTTAATATAAGTCAGATGAAAAACTGTATTATAACTTTATAGATGGACAGTATGTACCAGCATATTATTGTGGGTAATTCCAAAATCTATTTAAACATCCAATTCTGAAAACTTGGGATTAGGCATTATATTAGGGACCTTTACCAAGCAGAAGATGGGTGGATGGACATTCATGGCCCATCGGTGAAAAATCACCGTCATAACAGGATCCTAATCTGAACTGCCGGGAGATCTAGTCTCAGGTTGACTATCTTGTAAGCATCAAGAAAGAAAGTTATTAAAAATAGAACAATGATGTAAATTGTTTGTTTCTGAGCAGATACAAAAGTCAAACTAACAAAAAGTTGTGACTTATACTTGTTTTGCAGTCGTCGCACTTCAATATTTGGCTCTCGCCGACAATGTGAATGCTAGTATTTTGAGAAGTGTCTGTGTGGGCTGGCACCAAAGGAGGCAGGAGAGGAGGAGAATCTGCAGTGGAGGAAAAAAAAAAGTATTTACAAGTTACAATCGACACATTGATTATTACTAAAATTGCATTAACCTCTTCCATCCTGCAGATGCTGAAGCAGCAGCAGACTCCGTGGTGAGATCAGAACCAGGCCTATATTTTTAATATTTGGTGGCCCAGTATTGCTAGATGTGTCTCGTCCTTTGAGACCAAGGTAGATAATTTTGGCCTAACAGCTGCGGGGCTGTAACTGCCTGAAATTGGGGAAGTAAAATGTCAAATGAATATCCTCAGGAGCATTACTGCTGCAACATTGTCCTTTTTCTTTGCAAGTGAAGGGTGAGAGAACTCAGCATTTAGCAATCATATACATCCCTGGCAACTGTAACAGTGAAACCGAACATCTTCGCCGGCATTTTATGAGCTTTTATTTTCCAGTGTACGCCGCCGCATGTGTTAAACAACGTAAAAGAAACCATTTTGTATAAGACCACCTGGTTCAGAGTGGAGCGGAAAAAGCCCGATCATGTTACTGACAGGTGTTTCTCTTGTTCCAGATGTGTCCTGTTGAGAATGATCGCACAATAAATCTGAATGTGGACGTCCTCTCTGGGTTCACGCCTTAGGCGTCATGAGCAGACACGTTGTTTTTAATTTAAAGACGCCGCTTGACAATTTGAAGCCTCCCGAACAGTATGAAGAAAAGCGCCGGTGAGCTGAGCAACAGACGTGGAGCGGGTCGACTGAGGAAAACAACAGCTGATAGCAGAAACATTAGGAAAAGCTGTGAAGAAACATCCCCAAACAACTGTTCGCGATATCACCAGCAACCTCCAAAGGGCAGAGGGAAAGTATCGGAATGCGGCGCCTGAGGAAGACTTTCACAGCAGGAACACACAGGGCTCAACCCACTCATCAGCTGTACAAATCCAAAACTCTAATGGAGTTTGTGCGGAGAGGAGCAAGAAAAGTCACGGAACAAAGTGGTGGAAACGATGCGCTCCTGATCCCAAAACATGGTGGAAGAAGTTTCCGGGCTGCCTCTGGAACATTCCCTACAGCCTTTACTTGACAGTGTAACTTTTGCATGAAGAGTTTACAACAAAACGGTGCTGAACTTTCTCAAGCAGGAAGACAATGATCCAAAAAAAAGTCTGCCAACTCAATAAAGGAGTTTGATAGAGGGTAATGGGGGAAGGTTTTAGACTGGCCAAGTCAATCATTAGACCTTAATCCAGCCGAGCGGCGTCTCAGCTCCAGAAGATGAGGGAGAAGGCCAAAGAGGGGAAACAAAACTGTACGAGTGGAAAAGGCTAGAAGGCGTTTGTGGTACACCAAAGGACGTTCTTTCACTTCAAACTTGAAATTCATTTGGAGACAAATAGATAATCTGTTGCTTCTAATTTGTCTGTGCTTTTTCCTCGTGGGTAATTCACAATTGAATTTAAAGCGATGCTATGCACCAAGGTTAACAATGCTGTCCATGTTTCCTGGCAGTATGGAGAAGACGTGCCGACATCCTTGTCTCCTGAAACTTTCTGCAGCTCCTCTATTCTGAGCTCATTCCCAGGCCGACTGGGAGATATAATCTATCCAGCAGCTCCTGGATTAACCTCAGGACCTTGTCCCATGTCACTATGCCTTGTAGAATACTGCTGCCATGGCACTGAGAGGCAGGCACACTAATCAAACAGAAACCCCCTCGACTGGTTCCTCCTAACATGGAATTATTATGGCCGAACTATCGAGAAGAGTGAAAAGTAATTTCAGATCCTTGTTGCTGCCGCCGCCGCCTTACCTCGCAGTGACTCTGGAGCTATTGTTTCCATGAAAGTCCTGCCAGCTCACTGCAGACGCTGGATTCATAACAGGCTGCAAACCTCTCACACATCACTGCACTCTCTACTCTCTGCTCAACTGCCCATCATTATGCATCATTATGCTTCTCCACTGGTGTATCTTCATTTACAAATCCAATGCCAAATTCTTTTTTTCACATGCTACTCCACCATAGCAGTCATAGCCTACTTACCCTGGACTTTATTACTTTATTTGTTTACTCTACTCCATCAATGTGGTTTTCTATTCTATTCTATTCTATTCTATTCTATTCTATTCTATTCTATTCTAGACTGTGGACAGGGACTCATGATTTGGGGAGAACATGCAAACTTCACTCACAAAGGATCCCAACTAAACTTGAATGAGGGACAGTCTCACTGTTGAGCAAGGGAGCTAACAGCAGCTGGAAAACACAGCACTTGACCCTATGCCAGGAAATATAAGCTGTATGTAAATCATCTTATCAAATTCAACTTTTCCTCTCGACCTTGAACGCCTCCATTGCCCACGAAAAACTAATTTCATTACTTGGTGAGGATTGTATAGCTGCTGTGCTGTTTACACACTATTAAACCAAAAATGAGGGGGGATTTAAGACTGAGTGTAACATCGCAGTAAAATATTTGTCCAACGCTGTGCTGTCCACTCGTCGTACATCTCAGCGGCGGTGTTTGTTGAGTCAGGGCGACACCAGTTTCCATCAACACTGAGGTCACAGTGGTTTACGCTCGCAAACATAAAAGGAGGACGAACGTGACTGGATGCGTTCCCACCCACGGTGTAACAAAAGAGTGAGGCGGCACGGGCACCTTTAAAGACACATAATAGCATCTCTGGGAATTCACCTGGACTGAACACACATACTCACACGCGCGCACACACACATACCCACGTCCGCTTGCATCCCTGTGTGTGGGCACAGATCTCTCCATGGAGCCAGCAGCTCATTTATAATTCATCCTCGGCTCAAATAGGCCTGATATAAGTTAGCAGTGCAATCTGAAGGTTGCCCGATCAAAACTGGATGTCAGCTGTCTCTGGTCTCACGCACACATTCAAGCACCTTTAACGAGCCGCAGCGATTCTCTAGAAAAAGAGCTGGGTGATGCAAATTGACAACATTCACTGACTGTAAAAGCACAACAAAGCACAACAAACAAATACTCTGCCATTAATTGCCAATTTGATTTAATGAATATAATTATTCAACACAGAGGACCTGCAGGAGACTTGTTTTGCCAGGGATTATTTTAACAACAGGGGCTATTTTCTCAGGAATAATAAGCACGCTTTCTGCTTTCTACTTGTTATTAAAAAAGTCTGCGGCGTTATTAGCTTACCTGGTTGATGTCCATGCGCGCGTCGCAGCTCAGCGGCTGCGTCGACATCAGTCCGTTCGAGCCAATCACGGTGGAGAGCAAGCCCCGCTCATTAATCTTCTGAATGGTGGTGCCATCAACGAAGTAGACAACGCCTCTTTTATCCACTGCAATACCTGGGCGGAGGAGAGAGGCGCAGAGTGAGCTTGTGGGGATGACAACAAGACGGAGTGAGTGGGGTAAGAATGGAGAAAAACAAGAAAATGTAAAAAAAAAAAAAAAAAAAAAGAGGTACATGGAAGAGGAGAGAGAGGAGAGAGCTTCGGAGAGGCATCCAACTCAGTTAGACATTCAGCTCAGCAAGTGGCTGTCTTATCAAAGGCAGTGCACCACAGAAATGTAATTATATTTCCATTCCAGAGCCACTAAAGGGATTAGAACAATGCAACCAGAGGAAGAAGTTATTTGTCACATTAGATGTGAGCAGGGTGCCGCAGTGAACTTTTGACATTCGACTCCTGTGCAAATGTGCATTATAAATGTTGGGCCGCTCTCCAAACGTGCACGTGATTGCCTGGCTGCCTGTCTGTTTACCTGCACTTGCAGAGCACATATGGACACGACATGCACATTTTGTTATGAACAGCACACACTTGAACTCTCCTTGCAGCAGCGCTCTGCCGTACAGACAGCTCGCGGAGAGACAGAGGGAGAGAGGTGGAGAGGAAAGTCCAGGTATTAAAGGTCAGGGCAGACTATGAATCATCTGTTATGGATGAGGGGCGACCTTCATCTCTCTCTCATCTCCATACAGAGAATAGCCCTTTGACTCAACTCTCCCCACAATAATATTCTGTGACTCAACCCTCACCTCTCGCACCGCGAGCCGACAATTCCCCGCGACTGCTTTCGCTTGGCGTCTGTGACAGAGAGCCATATTTTAGCATTTCTACCTGCCAGCTCAAGAGCATGTGACTCATTGTTGTGTCATTTAGAAAAGCATTTTGTTTATGGTTTATCATTAAAGTCACGTCAGTTTTATGCATACAGCTCTTTATCTCGAGCATGCCTCACAGGACTTTATGGAGATAAAGCCCACATATTCAACTAAGTCACAATCAATCATAAAAGTAAATGGTGTTTTCAACAATACAGTATTAAGGAAAAGGAGCTCACAACGGAAGGGAAGGGAATAAAAGATTTCATATATGGATCCATCTCGGAAACACACTTACCGTCTAACTGCTTATTTGCAAAACCTTGACTATTTGGCTATATTTATGACGATATATCTTCATTGCATTAAGTTATTATGGAAATCACATTGACTCATCTAAAAGACGTACAGCGGTTCTGTTGATCAGATTAAATAAATCCAATGATCACCCTGGTTTTTTTCCCTTTTAGTAATGGAGCAGTGAAGACAGTAGAAATCCCAATGCAACATCTTCCTTTCACCAGCAACTAAAGTTTCTATTCGGACAGAAAAAAGACTCAATACACAAAAAACTAAACATCTATTTGTTTTGTTTCTATGATTCTGGAGACTTCTGTCATTACTTAGATGTTTAATTATTCCAAAATAAACAGGACTACTATATAAAACTCTCCTATTGTTGAGGGGATTTGTGGTCGCTGTGACCTCGGGGACATAGACCAGGAAGTCCACAACATCACTGTTGTTACTTTTTTTTTTAACGTGCCTGCTTGGATAGCATTAATATATTGAATATGTTCAATATTCAAAAATGTATTTGTAAGTGTTGAATGACAGTGATACACTTGGACTTAAATGTGTTAATGCTCAGTAACAATATTCAGTGAAACCCAATGTTTGTTTCTATGATTATTCACATTATATTTCATATGTGTGATCAGAGGAGGTCCAATAGTCAACCTCCAGTTGTATAATGGTATAATGGGTTTGGCATCAATAGGTAACAAGCAGATCTGTGTGAGGACCAGTCTGAGGACATGCGATACTCTAGATAAAAAATGTATATTCAACAAAGTTTCACTGTGTGCCATGCCCTATTATCACTCCAAAATTGCAGAAGCTGTTTAATTGCAAGTGTTTTTTTTTATTTTTTTATTATTTTGTTTTTTAATAATCAAATTCATGTCTTCATAGAAAGAACATTTCTTCCCAACGAGAGATTATTGTGCCTGATTTCATTCAGACTGTTGTTGTCTTATTGTATTTATGAGCCGCTCTAATGTAAGGTCACATTGGCAGCCTTGAAAGGTGCCTATAAATAAAAAGCATTCTTCTTATCATTATTATTGGATGGGTCCTCGTTTCGCTTCCAGTCCCTTCACTTCCATTGGAGAAGTTTTACACAATCAAAATGATCAAAACTTAAAGCATTTTCAACACATTTTTATGTGTCTGTAGTTTGTCTCAAAACAAACCCAATTGATTTTGTCATCACCTCGCTGATATCTCTGCTTTGTGACGCCGTCTCATTTCAATGAAATTATAGCCAGAAGCATTGAAAAATATCGGGTACATATCTGATTTTTGAGAAAATTGACCGCAAAAGACACAGTCAGATTGGAAAAACAGTCTAGTTGGTGTTGTTCACTCCGGCAGATTTGAACGTAGGATTAGGCACACCCCGATGCTCTCAATGGTTGAGAGGCGGCATGAAGCCAATCCCATCCAAGTACTGTTCAGCGACCACGCTCCTCGGTCCCACGAGTCTGTACGTGTGTTTCCAGCCAATGAGAAAGAAAATTTACTTCAATATTACCGTGTTGACTTGCCCGGTTTTTTTATTTATCTTAAGGGGCTTTGATAGGAAACTTTGAGACATTACAGCGTCTTTATTTAAGGAAAACTCTCGGAACATTTAGTTTGGAACTTTCATCCATCCGGCCTTAATCCTCGCCCAGCTGACCTCAGACACACCTTGGGTTGTCAGTCCATCACAGAGCCAACACCAAGAGACAGACAATCACTCACATTCAGCTCCAGACAGTTTAAAGTAGCTCATTAACCTCGCAGGCATGACTTGGGATTGTGAGAGCAAGAAAACCCACATGGGAGATATGCATCGAGGATTATAACGTATTGCTGCAAGACAACAGTGTGCCCCAACACGCACGCATGCACGCACACACACACCACCATGTCCCCATGGTTTGTCTTGTTTGCCGTAAATGTGATAACACTCGTGCAACTGTCTGTGCCTTGGGCCTAAACTATTCCCAAGCTTTGAATACCTTATCAAGGTGTCCTATTTTCACATGTCTTAGTGGTGCCTTGTATAATCTGATTTGCATTTTAAATTGATTTATGACATAAACTGAATGAACAAATTCAAGAAAAGGCTCAGGCTTTGAAATGGGTTCACAAAGCTACATGAAGAGATGGTATTTTCTAAGGGGCGCAGTGTTGCAAATGAAATGGTTGAAACATTTCATATCCAAGGAGCCACGTCAAAACAGATACTTTAGCCCGGATGTAGGAGGTAGGGGCAAAAACCTTTGTCTGCTGTTTTGAAGAGGAAGATGTGATAAACAAGGAGGTTTTTTTTAAAAGGTTTTTCTGAAAGCAACTGCCTGCTGAAGCTGGAAATGAGACTGACGAGGGTTCATCACAACAAGCGCAGACAGTCATTTAAGACATTGCATACATAAAAGTATTGATTTGTGTCGCAGTAAAATGAGAGAAAATTGTGGGAAAGGCTCGTCTGGAATTTCCAGAGCACGGGGTAATGTCTTTAAATGACTTTTTTGTTTTCTTTCTCCACATAATGGGCCTGCTGAAGCATTTCACTGTCTTCCCAACACAAGCCCTCAGGAGAATTAAACTTCTCAAAGAGATTGTACGAGCGGTCTGACCACACTGAAGCGCATCACGGTACAAACGGACAACAGGGCGACACCATTGGTATGCAGGACAACGCCGGCTCGTCCTCCTGCGTTCAGTCATCTTGTCACATTTTTTCTTGATTCTTCTATGGATTTTGTCAGTTCGCCGCCTTTCACACTCTGTCATAGTGGCTTATGTGGGGATGTGTCTGTGTTCTCTCTCTGAGCCGGGGATAGAACCCCCCCCACCCACCCTCAGGTTTCAGTAACACATCATCCTCCTCTCTTTTCACGCGTCATTTTGTTCAATGTGTGCACGCGCGCAAAAAGCTCCATACCAACGTGTGGGCGCGAACCCAGCGACAACCCAGATTTGTCCTCACACTGAGCAACCCTGGACCGACCCTGCGAGTCATAAATCGTGCAGGTGGAGCGGTGCAGGAGAAGAGAGGTGAGCAGAGGGGATGGCCAGGGTCAGCGTGTTTCCTCCAGAGGCCAGAAGGTGAACTGCAGAGCTCTCCCTCCTGGACCCTTCATCATCCCTCTGACACAAACAGATTACACCGCCCACACAGCTTCGGCCCCTCCTCGCTCTTGAACTACACCTTTCCTCCCCTCCTCTTGCTTTTTCTTTGCTCTCCATCCTCCCTAACCTGATCTTCTTCTGCTCCCTCTTCCCCTCTCCTTGTTTAGCTCCTCTCGTCCTTTCGCCTACCTTGTGTTGCGCGCACCCTGGCTCTTGCCCTGTATCTCGCGAGTGCTTATCAAATCAGCGACCTTTGACCCTTTGGCCTCGGTTTCTCTCTGCTCAACCCAATTTTTTTTTTTTTATCCCGCCCTCCGTGGCTTTCGGCACTGCCATTTCTCCTCCTGTCACCTGGCATTATGCGGGAGCAACGTCTCAACCCACGGCCCCTTCTTCTACTTAGGCCTGAAATGCGACACTTTCTCCCCGTTGTAGCGCTGTCCTCGCATTCCTCCCGCTTTCTCCTCACTTTCCCATCCATTCCTCCTCCTAGCACTGCTACCCTAAACCTGTCCCTGATCTTAGAGCTCATAAATCCTGCACAAGGACATGACGAGGCAGCCAGGACTCTCTCTCAATACTGATTCCTCTACCTCTGTCCCTGGATATTACTCTTTCTTTTCGCCTACTTTGGTTCCATTGACTTCACCCCAAATCCTCTTCCTCCCTTGCATTATTCCCCTCCTTTTATGACATCCTCAGTGTGCATCCCCAGAATCTAGTGTCTTGCCTTCATGCAAGCAGGATCTAAATAGCTCCCAATCTATCATTAACAATAAATACGGTGCCCCACTGACTTATTCATCCTCACACAAGCACAACAATGAAGAAAGATTGCTGTTATTGCTTGGCATTGGTGAAAGGATTTACACCAGTTTATGTGTTGTTTAAGGGTATTTCGCCATGTTTATTGAAAAGGCAGTAGATTAGTCCACATTCTCCTTGTCAGAGCCTGGATTTCCTGCTGTTGTGGATAAAGCTGTGCGCTGCGTTAGGGGAATTTACAGCCCTTCCGTATAGCCAATGGATACTCGCAAGACATCAAAAGATTTACCGTCTCTCCCTGGGTGAACCTGGCACTCTGATACTCATGTTTAGAAGCTGGCAGACACACCGGTGGAGGAGTAATTGAGATAAATCTCAACTCCTGAGGGAGACGGACATTTGGCTAAAGTTGGGACTGGATTTTATCATCAAAGCAAAGTGAATTAGACGGAGCTGCACTGACCTTGGAAAAACAGAGCGAGAGGAGCCGAGTAAAGCAGAGGGTGATACAGTGACGCTATTCGCATTCAACTCAGATTTGAGAAGAAAACACAGCCAAAGAAAACAGTACAGACAGTGCCAAAAGAGGTGGGAGAAAGAAAAAAGGGGGTGATAAGACAAGGGGGCATGATGAGGAATTGCCTCAATTAACTATTACAGGCCAATCACTCTCAATCAAAGAATCGCTTTGTTCTGTGTCCTTGTCAAAAGAATATCAGTTATAACGGCCCCCCGTGGCCCTGCAATACAATCCCATCTGATTAATGTGCTGAAGAGGGGTCTTAGAGAACATCAGTGTTGATTACAGCTATCTGCAGAGAAGAAGCCACCAGGGGCTTTGCAAGCAGAGTGCAGGAGAGAGGTGAGGGAAGGTGTAAAGTGAGAATAAAATCAAGTGCAGAAGACTAATTATAACTTTAGATGTGGATTGTGTGTCTTCTTTAGCAGCAATAGTACACAGCCCAGTCAGCGAGAGGAGATGATGTATGTATGTACAGTATGTGTGTGTTTGTGCAAAACCGGCTAACACCTGAGCCCTCAAGATCGCAGGAAGTCAGCCTGCTGCTATTGTTCAGATTTCCCTTCGACAGTATTTTCACCTTTCAAACGTTGACAGCAAAGCTGCCAAAAGAGGGCTGACGGTACAGATGAAAAGCGAGAAGGATTGTAAAACCGTACAGAGAACAAACACCTCGTTGTCTGTCAGCTGGTGAAACATCCGCCTAAGTAAAATATGCACATATTATAGAAAAGAAATTCCTTTAAAGGAGGTGTTTGTGCAGGGAAAAGTATAAGGTACGTATGAAAGTTCCATATATAAAGAAAAACTTTGATACACCCACACAGCCACTGTTCATATGTGCACGCACGCACGCACACACACACGCACGCACGCACGCACGCACGCACGCACGCATGCACGCACGCACGCACACACTGGCAGCAGCCTGAGGTGCAAGTCATTCCAACTGCCCTCCCATATCCACAGGCTCAGTGGGTGTTAATGATATGGACTGACATATTATTACAGCATCTAAATGATGCTCGCTGGAGCTGATTATGGCCCATGGCATTTCTGTACAAAGCACGTGAGTCGGTGAGTGACAAGTGGATGTAGACAGACGGACAGTTTTACCTGTACCACTGGCCTTAGCGAAGCTCTCCGGCCATAAATAGTCAACCGCATTAGCTGGGGACAGCCCGCAGGGCTCACTAACTGCTCCACTCCAATTGTAAGTGAAACTGAATAACACACTGCTTCAAGAGTCTTTACCTGGTCGTGTGGTATGTCGTTCATCCTCTCTCCTTGAGAAACGCAAAATACCGTTTGCATGTGAACGCTGGGAATTGCATGGGAGCGCGGGCACCCATGCCGACGCCTGGTTGCAGGCTGCAGAGGGTGCGTGTGCATGCAAGCGAGCGATGGAGTAGCTAGGCGAGGGGATAAGGCATAGCAGTTAATCACATTGTGCGCATATGCAAATATAGAGTGGATAAATCAGAGTGTCTGCAGATGAGAAATTCACACTCCCACACGCACGCACACAGAACTTTCTGAAGACACTGAGGTCAGCCATGTGCGCTGGAAAAGAGGGGAAAATAAACCTGCTCACTCAATCTCGGTACAGCGAAGCGACACCGTGCACGCTCCAGTGTGAGCGCCAGCGTGTGCATATGACTGAACCTTCGATTCTGCCCGACTCCTAACAGACGTCACATTACATGTGTTTCGTTAAGGCCGCAATCCATCACGCACCACAGCTCTGCGCATCAGGTCCCTCTGACGGTGCACATCGATGAACCGCAGTGCTGTTCCCACTTGCGCTTATTTTTCCAAACACTTATCATCAATCAATACAAAATAGCACAGGCGTGTGTTTCTGGTAGATCTTTGGTAAGCTGAAATAATTCATGCTTCTTGTAATTAATTATTCATGAAAGCCCCACAGAACAGACAGTGACTTAGTAATTAAGTCTGATTCAGACACTGTGGCTCATCTAATTATCAACCACTAAAAGTTTGTTAACATATTAACCCGCATTAATTAATTATTGATAGTTGTCTTTTTTTCTTCAGCTGGTATAGCTCTCAGCTGCACATGTATGGCGAGGCAAAACACAGCAAAGCACACTGACAACTGCAAGGATATTTCTTTTTGCAATAGTTGCATGCTAATTTTGGTGCGAACAAACATTTTTTTCTTCTTCTTTCAGAAAATGTGCGATTTGGCAGTAATTGGCTTGTTTGATAGCGAGAGAGAGATCCAAAGCAATCACAGAGGCTGCAGACAAACTCAATTATAAAAGCAATTGAAATGCTTTGGACTAGAAAGCTCCATGAAAGGCTGAGGGGTTTGGATCAGTGCGGAGCGTCTGCAGATTATGTCACACTGTTTAGAACATCAAACAAACACAAGGAGGCCTATCAATAGAGGCTCTTATTACCAAAGACGCCATCGCTGGAGCAAACCAGCAATGCTCTGCAGTGTGCAAAAAGAGGACTCGGGATCAGATGGTGGAAAAGAAATGTTAAAAGCATATAGAGGCACACACAACTATAGAGTGCAAATCTGTACAAGCAAAGTTTGTACAGTGAGATATATGGATTATCAAACAATTTGTACTGTGTCTGTATCTTTTTGAAGCATCTGTATTACTTCCTAATCCTTACATTCTTAAAACTGGCTTCTTATTTGTTTTATATTGTAGTATTAGGATGTCAAACAAGTGGCACTTGGGGTGAAGTCGGCCAGTGGGCAACCTCAATTTGGGATGATTGAGCAAAGTGTATAAAAAAATAACAACCACTGGAAATATTTGTACGAAATCAACTGGAGTATTTCCGTTTATTGGGTTGCTCAAAAACTGTAATTTCGAGACTATAAGCCGCTACTTTTTTCACACGCTTAGATTTTTACGGGCTAGATACATGCTGCTTTCAGCGCCTATGCTTCTCCAAAACTTGACCTCAAAGGGACATTTCTGCTCTTTGTGACCTCGTTTTGTGCTGCTTTCCGTGGTGCGGAACTCCAGCAGCTGACGGCCGTGAGTGGTGAGTTCAGGTGCATCACGAAACCCCACCTTCTGCACTCCGTGGCTGAGAAATCTTCCTCCTCAGAATCACAATCAGCCAATAACCGATAAAATACTTTATCAACAGAGAAAAAATCCTGTGATTGTGTATCACTCTCTCTCTCTCTCTCTCGCCTCAGAGTGAGAATGTCACAGTTTGTAACCCGGACCGGCCTTTCAGTGTGGAGTTTACATGTCCTCCCTGCACATGTGTTAGGGTACAATGGAACTTGTTATATTTCCACATCAGATATGGACAAAACTTATTAATCAAAGGTCATGAAAGGAAGAGAGTCATTTCAACAGCCTCTCAACCTCTAATTGTAAGTAATCTGTAAATAATACAGTAGTAAACAAAATAAGTTTTAATAAATAATTACAATGCATCTTTATTTTCTGTCATTCTTGTGGCCTTCAAAATGGTCACAGTGGTCCTTCGCTGGTTTACATGATAGAATATTTAACATCTTCTTGTTAACTCAAAATATGTACGTCACAATCATTAGTTAAATAATAATATTTATTATGTATTTGAGTATTCCTGTGGGCTCACCACCTGCAGTAAAGGTTCTTCATCGGTGCAATGTGATCTGGGTGACAGTGCTCAGACTGCCACCCCGGCGACCGGGAAACGGATAAGCGGGAGAAGATAGATGGATGGATGGATGGATGGATGGATGGATGGATTGATGGATGGATGGATGTATTTGAGTACTTTTCAGAACTTGATCTGTCTTACTTTTGCTTAAAAGTACAAGAGTTGACTCAGTACTCGTATTTGAACCTCCACTTCAGTGAAGGATGTGAGTACTTTGCCAGCACTGAGCGTGACTGAGCCGGTGGCACCTCTCAAAAAGGTTTCTTAAACTCACAAATCGTTTGTTTCACAGCCTTTTTCGAGACCTTGCGTGCACATTTCCCGAAAGAACTGCGTGAGTGCTTCTTTGGATGGAGTCCTGACAAATAGTCTTGTGGAGAGCAACAGGTGGCGATGGCGCCCAGGTGTAAACAATTACTGGCTGTGTTTTCCCACCCTGGAAACAGCGGCTGACCCCCTCGCTCTCACACCGGGCGGGCTCGGCAGAACTGCCAGGGTCGGAGTTACACCTGCCACTGTCGCTCTGCTTGTTCATCTTTCCTGTCAGTGCGTTTGAAAGAATTAAGGTGGAGGAAACCCTGAGCGGACACAAGTGGACTATCTCTCCCCTCATCAGAGCTGCTTCCAAACCCCGTGACCGCAACAAATGCTTCCATCTGTACGTGTGCTGGGCATTCACCTCCAGTAAATGCAATTTATTCCTCCACAGTGGCAAAGCTCCACTCCTCCTGTCAGTTTGCCAGGCTCCCGGTGGGCTTTGACAGGCCGGCTGCCAGCAGCGGCCATCCCGGCCACTTAAAGACCCGCGCATGTCACATTTCCCATGATCACGCAGACGCTGTCAACCTGACGTAGCTTTAACAAGGTGCCTATAACTAACTGTCTGTCCCTTTCTCGATGGGAAGCAGAGTCGGTCCGGGGACCTGCGGGCTGTCAATCAGAAACAAGCATGCACAAGCACACTGCTCACACACATACAGGCGCGGAGCACCTTTGGCGTGCAGGCTCAGCCTTTGGCCTTGAGCCTGCATGTGTTATTGACTCAGGGCTTCATTACACACACAGTGAGTTTCAGTAATCTCTCTGAAGCTACACTACACACTCCGAGTACAAACAAGGTAGCTGTCAGTCTGTGCCGTGTTCTATCCGCTACATGATGGTAACAGCAGGCATTTTACAGGTAGTCTTATTTTCAAGTCCTCAAGAAATCTGCCTCCTCCTGCAAGCCGACCGGCTAAACTTTCTTTGGTTTTTATCGAATCTTGACGGCGAACAGTGTTTCTTCTTGGAATATTCATGAGTCCTCTTCTGACCCCTGGTTATCAGGGCGAAGGCTCCATTGAATGGATTTTTTTTATTTATTTGTCAAAGCAGCCGTGGACACGATTTATCCATTTACCTGGTGGACAATGAAGTTCCTGCAAAATGAAGCTTGTCTCAGCTGCTCAGAACTGTGATGCATCACAGCAAATTTGAACTCGTGCTTTGATGATTTTTTAATGACTTTTCCAGTAAGTTTTTGGCTCACACAAAAAAGACACACAGGATGTCAAATTTCAACTAATGCAGCTGTTAGACAAAAACAAAGACAGGACGACTCTTTTCTATATTAACTCGAGAAATAGAATAAATCTATTTTACATTTTTTTCTCAAACTGAAAACAAAACCAGCATATAGTGAAATGTGCTTGTCTGTTTTAACGGGTGCGTTTATGTGGTATTTTGAATGAAGCAGGTATAGAAGATGAATGTATTGATTGGTTGATACTGTTTGTAGAGGGCTGCTTGATGGTGTAGTGTTTTTTTTAGCATCATAGTGAGAATGAATGTGGATGTTTTCATGTTCTTCCTGTGCACGCGTGTATCGGTTCTCTTGTTTCCTCCCTCAGGTTAATCCCTGTGGATACGAGTGTTTGTCTGTCTCTGTGATAGACTGGTGACCTATCTATGGTGTAGCCTGTCTTTGCTCATTGATAGTGCATTCAGAAAAAAAGGTTGAATCAAGACATGAAACATGTAAAAACATTACAGAATATGCACTCAAAAAGCAAAAACAGACTAAGAAATGAAAAAAATGTTAAGTGATCCTAACAAGAACACACAGTTCTACTTGACTGCTGAGCTGGAGTAAAGTCATGATTTAAGCTTTTGTTAAAATGACATTGATGAAGTTGGCTCCACAGGTCGGGAGGGAAGGAGCAGAGAAGGCAGCTTCAGCTTGCTTGGTTTTGATCCAAGAGACTCTGACTGAACCTGTTCCAGATGATCTGAGTTCTTCTATAGAGTAAATGTAAATTATGTATTTAGACCCGAGACCATTTAGTGCATTAGAGACGAGTAATACGATTTCTAGGTCTGTTCTTCAAAGTGCAGAAAGCCAATGCGGCGACTGAGAACTGGTGTGATGTGGTGCCCTTGCTTGGTTATGGTCAGGACTCCTGCAGCAGAATTTTGGATGAAATAAATCTTGATTCAGACGCATAAAGACACGATTCAAATAATCAAACCCGTTTAAAAGGTGGTACCAGGCGGATTTGTCTATTTGTGACTATTAAAATTTACATCTCAGTCCAAAACTGAGTAGCATGATTCTACTTTGTAATGACGTGACGGATTAATTCTTAAGGCTGCACTCTGGGGTGGTGGCCACATTTGTTTGTTGAGGCATTATCTTGATTATGATGTCAAGGATTACAAACTTTTCATGCAAGTCTTTTGTACGGCAGTAACACAGATCACATTTTGTCTTTCTTACCACTAAATATAGATTTTCTCTTTATCATGGCACCCGTATGTAGGTAGGATCCATCAGGCAGCAAGTGAACAGTTTGTCCTCTGAGCTGAAGCATGGAAAAAAAAAAAGGACAGTCATAAGTTTGACAAGGCCAAAATGTGACGGCTGAAACTCTAGTGGGGTGTCCCGAGGTCTGCAGTGGTCAGAATCTATCAAAAAGTGGAGAATTGCAGCAAGATTTTGGACAACTGAGGTTCAGAGATGCTGGTTGCTGGTCTAGTCTGGCCCGTGTGGTCTGATCCAACTGATGAGCGACGGTAGCTTAAAGTGCTACATGAGTTCATTATGGTTTGAGCGAAAGCTGTAGTGATACATAATGCACCGCAGTTCTTTGCATACACAGGCCGACACATTAGGTCATAATGTTAAGAGTGATTGAAAAGACTATGACTTGAATTCAGCTTTGTGTCTGTACCAAGATGCGTTACAGCGCTCTAATGAGCAATATTTCATGACATACTTTCATCTTAAAGAGGAACATCACAACATTTGTCAACCCCATAGTGTCGATTACAGTATTACACAATATTGCACTATATGTACAGCCTGTGCTCAAGACTGCAGGACCATGTGTCAGCTGGGAATTTTCAAAGAAAACATGAGCAATGAAGTGAAAGCACATGTATTATTTACCAAAACTTGCCTTCTAATGTTGTCACAGTGCAATCCACTTGAATGGGCCTGTCAGTGTTTTGTAGTGGTGAATGAATAGTTCCACGATTCCTCCAGTTCTGTCAGAAACACACCCTGCAGAGTATTTGGCCCTGACAAAGTCAGCAATAAATATACAAACATGACATGGGCCATATCTCTGCAATTCTTTCTTCAGTCGAATAAAAAAATGTTCACTGCCCGAGCCCGTCTCGATGTACCTGTGTGCTTTTGCGCGATGCTGTTTCTCCCACCCTCAGGATTTGCCACCGGCAGCTATATTCTTTGCATTAGTTTGGGTAGAAATGAGCGTCTGGCAGAAGTTTCATATCGTGGCTGCTCAGTGATGCATGCCTGTTCCGCAAACCTCGGCCATCCTTCTAATTGCCACGGACGCGGCGGTGAGAAAAACAAGCTGTGGAAGAAATAGCACGACCCAATGGCGTCGCTCTCTATTTTGCATTATCATAGAGTATGCTGCTGTTTGCCTTGCTGCGTGATTAATTCATGTGTGTATCATTAATGCAAGAATGTCCAGGGGCAAAGACAAAAGCTCGGTCAATGTGAAATGAAACACAGAGTGGGCTGTTAAAAACTGCGCACACATATGCGCACGCTCACACACCGGCTGAATCTTGGAGCTAAATACGCAGCGTGACTTATCAGATGCCCTTGTTTTGCGAAGTAGTGCTCTGTTTAAACCAACAGTAACAATGATAGTTGACCCTCTGAGAGGGAAGGCAGCCACAGGGCCAGTTTAATATGCAGATGAGGTGAGGGACTGCTGCAAGCAGCAAGATTTAGACACAAAACACCAAGCTCTCTCTCTCTCTCTCTCTCTCTCTCTCTCGCTCTCCTCCCTCGCTCACTCTCTCCTCATCCATTTCATTCACTCTGTTGTTCCCATTTTTTTCCCTCTGTTTTCTATTTTTTTCTATTAATGTCATATTATTTTTATTCTCGGCTGTGCTCTCTTTCTGTCCCAGTCCAGAGCTCAATTTTTTTATTTTTTTTGCTCTATCAATTTAATCCCCTCCCTCCCCCGCTCCCTCTATTTTGTGAGGTGCAACAATCACTCTGTACTAAATGCTATGGGAGCCAGAGGTAGAATAACAATGGCATATTTAATCCAAAGTTATAACATAGAGCAGCTGGCACAGAGACTACACAGCCCGGAGGGATCTCAGAACTTCCCTCCTGCAGCGGGTGACTAGTGTTTCAGGAGGAAGTGAAATGCAGGATGGAGTGATTGGAGAGGTGCATACGGAGAGCACTGTATACAAGAATCCACTACGTCAGGGTGAACGGACAACTTGGCCATGGGGGGGTGGGGTTTCTTCGCAAGAAACAAAGCCACATGATACCTAAATATATATGGACATATACTAGATTTATGAAAAATATATAAAATATCAATTCAAAATAATATGTAGGATTTATTTTCTCCCCAAACATTCCGAAATCTCATCCGTGGATGAGTTATCCTCTGAGGATGCTGTCAGTGGCCGAGTTGTCCGGGATTGTAGTTTTGTGGAGCAGTTGTCCTACAATCCTACCTCAGTCGGGACAGGGGACCGGTGTGTGCTGAGTTAATGCTTTGAGTATGGGCTTTGCTGACAGAAAGCAAAAGCTTGACTCACACTGATTGGACAAAGAGAAACGCTCCTCTGCACACAGCTGTGGTTTTCAGCCATTTCTGTAAATGAAACCAGAACCCGATCTGTGAGGATATTCATTCATCTAAGCAGCTTATACACCAACCACGAGCCAAGACAAGATACAGTACAGCGTGACGCCTTCATGTCTGGACCGAGGACGGTCACTGAGCAGTGACAGGCCAAGTGAAGCTCATTTACCCCCTGGCTGTAACCCCGTTTTATTTTTTTCCCCAAACATGCTAATAGCTGAACTGGTTCAAACCCCATGGCGTCCTGCGGCAAGTCGGCCCCGCTATCTCAGCACCGACGGCGTGCCTCACAGCAGTGGAGGCTGGGTGAGACAGGGACAAATGTGTTGTGTCTGTCTGTGGAGAAGAGAGAGAAAGAGAGACCCAAAAGAAAGCAGAAAAGAAAAGAAGTGGGGAGAGAGAGAGAGAGAGAGAGAGAGAGAGGCAGGCCAACGGGGGAAAGAGGGAGGAATGTGAAGGCAGCATGTCGGCCTGTGATAAGGGCATTAGTCTGCCCCCTGTGGGTCACGGGGAGCGACTGACACCGCAAGCAGCTCAAAACCTCTGTGTGCAAACGCATAAATGCACACACCTCTCTCTGTGGATGCCAGCTTTACTGTCTGGAACTCAGTGGACAAATGACAGATAAGACCGGCGCACGGCAATCACCAACAACTCAAGTCTCAATCAGCAGCAGAGTAGCGCTCGGCTCCCGAGTCCAAACCAACACATTATTCTTTACATAGAATTATTCAACAAATAATGTGCATTGTTTTAAAAAAAAGTTCCCCTTCATGTTGTGATGTTGTGAACAGAAGGAGTCTGGAGATGCGAGCCAAGGCTGTGGGCTCCCGAGGGACCGACGCCTCTTTCATGTCAGACATGGGATCCATCCTAAATGGAGCAAGGCCCTTTTATTTACCGAGCTAATTGCATGCAATAGCGCATGTGGCGCCAACTCTAAACAATGCCCCAGATCTTGTATTCATAAGTGAGTGTTTGAAGGACACAGGATAATCCCTGCAGCTTACACTACGGGGAGAGCAAAAACTTGGGCAACAGCGCTGCAACATTCGAGGCTAAATCAGAATTATGGATTACTATTTAGCAGCTGTTTGCCACGCTGTAACAATATTGTGTGTCGCAGCAGGCCGCACCGGGGCTAAGTCAACACCGGGGCACAGGGGTGATTCATCGATGGGATGGGGGGGGGGAGGACATGGCATGATGTGGGAGGGAGTGAGTAAAAGAGATGGAAGAAGCAATGAAAAAAAGAGGGAAGGCTCTAATTTGGCGCGAGGGGCTCACCAGAGGACACAAGACAAGATCAATGCTGGAGAATCACAGAGGCACGACTTCAAAAAAGGAGGACAGATATTTCTCTGTGAAGTCTACCACTCATTACCATTGGTAAGAGGGTGCTGAGCGGAGGAGGGGGAGGAGTGTGGGCTGTGGCAGACAGATGACAGGGAACCAGGGGGCTCCAGGCAGAAATCTCCAGAGCCTTTATAAGAGCTGGTTAGTCGGAGCACATTAGCCACAGAAGAGAGTTTCTGAACCGCAGCGAGTCAAAGAGTATAAAATACCTTCCTGTGAGTGAAAGGGAGGAGTCTTGGGACAGAATATTCTATTACTGTATAAAGGCAGAGGTACAGCAGATCCGGAGGTGTGAGGGGCACGTATAGTGAGAGTAAAAATCCTCAGATCAGGTGTCAAATTATAGTAGGAATCATCTCCAATCTTTTCCTCTTATCTTCCTCATGTTTTCTTTTCATCATCTTTTCTCTCTGCCATATCTGGGTAAACTCAGAAGACAGAGGAAATGAAACTCAAATTCCTGCGATCGTATTTGAAGCCACTCCGCATTTAGAAGCAGTGACATTTGAAGAATGAAGACACTTTGAGCGCCACGTTTGCTTATTGGGGCCTACATCGCCCCGCTGATGCCTGCCTCCGACGTCAGGCGGTGTTGCGTGCGGCTGCCTGAGTGTGACTGACAGGACGGGTCGTGGAGGACCGTGGGCGTCGCCGTGAGTGACAGGCCTGTGGCTAAATCTCCTGTGTGAACTGGGGACGAAGAGGTGGCGAGGTGAGTGGGCGGACTGGCGAGGGCAGTAAACGGATTATTTCCTCTCTCTGGCAGCGCATATTTTCTGTGCAAATGCCGCCCACGCAAAACCAATCCTGACTTGTTATGGGTTTCCCAGACTACAGTGCATGATGGCACCCATATAATAGTCTGATTCCACAGGAACTGGACATGGCGACAAAAAATACCCGGTAAAATCTTTGCTTCTTTAAATCTTTTGCGGGGTGACATGCTGGAGCACTGATGACGACTCGCTGGAAAATGATGTAGTGGATGGCTCAATCTGAAGCAATGAACATTTAAAGAGCAGGTGTGGTGAAAGGCTTTGCTCAATAAATCAACCTGGAGAATTGTGAGACTTCGTTGGGCTGAAACCTACAACCTATTGGCTGGAGTCAAGCAGGCTTCGAGCGCACCCTAAAAAAAAATGCATATTCTTTGCATAATCCTGGAATGACTCGGACAGCTACATTTATTTTTGGTTCTACGGCTGTAGAATTGCAAAAAAAATATACATGGCGTGATTGTTTTCTATCTTGGTTTTCAGGATAAATTCAACTTTCTACATCTGGTTATCTTAAAAACCAAACTAAACCTAATCTTACTTTAATTCCTTGTTTTGCATTGAACCATTCTATTTCTCGGTTGCAGTGAGCAGCTACGATATGGGAGCTGATGGCGGTCAAGGGTCTTTGCTCAAGGAGCCACACTGGTGACCAGTCCTCTGTGGGATCCGAACCTGTGAACCTCCAGTCCCAAATATTATGTAGACAAAAAGCTCTATTCCTCTGCTTAGCATTTCAAGTTTCTATAAAATCGAAATGTTTAAAGAATAATTGCTGTGAGAAGTATGCAAGTTAAATCCTGTCAGCAATGATAGCATGAAAATACAATGACTAAAACATCCACAAATAACAAAACTCAACAATAAGGACATCTCGAATATATCTTCACATCATGCTGTAGTGATACAACAATTAAAACCAACTAGCCAAGTCTTATAATACCACTTTGTACCACAAGATGGTGTACTGAGTAACTATGTTTAGTTTCGATGCCAGCTGAATGGAGGAGTCAGCAAGTACAAACACTGTTATAGAGGATAATATATACAACAATAACTCCAAAGACAAACGGTAATTTGGAAAAACTCAGGACACGGCAGACCCAGTTGATTGTGTAGCAGCCCGAGAATCAGCCCTCTGAGTTCCGGAGGATAGAATCTCCTCTCATGAGGACTGCATGTCGTTGAATCCTTGTTTATTATTAATTTACACCTCATCCCGACCACGAGAGTGGTATAGCTTCTATATCATCTGTGCGATTTGGGATAAAAGCAGAAGGGAGGTGTGCCAATGTAAAACTAACATGATTAAAACACTATGTAATTTTTGCTGACAAAATAAACTGCAAGGGCATAATTGTTCCATGTGCATCAGTTGCAAAGGCTTTAATTAGCGCTTGCAGATGTCTATGGATCTGCTGTCGACAACATAGTTTTATTTTTTCAAATACAGAAAACCTCTAATTTAACTAGAAATAAGAAAGCAGACGGAAAGTTAAGTTAGTGTCAATTAGCGTCCATATGTTTATGTGTGCTTCCATACACAAGAGATACTCTCAGAGAGATTTCTCTATACTTTTCTGTACAACATCAATGGAGGCCACAGATTCCATTGTACCAATTTAAACCAGTACAATGGCAGCCATTGTTTCATAATACTGTAGGTGGACAATGTAAAGAATAAATATAGCGCAACTAAAATAAATAGTGTGTCTATCATCAGTCGGCTCATGACGATTTCAGTCTTTGAGACAATTGAACTTATGGTACAAACACTTTACAAGAGCAATGGGCTGAAAATTCCCAGCTTTCCTGTGGGTGACAATGCCTTATTGATGACAGAAGTCAGAGGAGACCAGTACGACTTGTTCTGGCTAACAGACGAAGCAGAACAAAGGAATCAGAGATGTGGTACAATAGCCGGGGAGACGCATTGCTGGAATCCAGTCCTGTCAGATAATGAGTAAGAGGAGACCGATTAACCAATTCAAATCGACACTCCGGGCTTAATGTCTGAAATATACGTGCATTAATTCCAATAGCTTGAACAGGGTTGAAGCTAGGAGGGAACGGGTGCTGAATCCGCCGGCTTCTCTGCATTAGGAAAGCTTAATATGACAGGCATATTTTGGTTTAAGTTTAGTGCCTACAAGTGCCATTTCCCCCTGTAAGCCTGAGGAAGCCATGCTTACCCTATTAGTCGAGCTATTATTGTCATTTTAATACAAAGATCAAATTTCCCCCTACTGCATATGAACAAGATAAAAATTGTCCCGGTCTTGTGGCCAGTTATTAACCACTTTAAGTGACAATTTCTTCAAATTACAGAAACAGAATCCCTCCAGACTGTGAAGTGTGCAATGGTTCCTGAGTTTGTGTAGTAAGAGAGCATTGAACTGTTGCCAGAGAGAAATGTGTGCCAGTTAAAGGGGGATCATTAAACATTTACCAAGGATAACTTACAAAAGACTCTAAAATACAAAGGATGAATTAAATGGGATCTTTTTTTTTTTTTTGGGAGGTGGGGGGGGGCATTAACAAACTAAGAGCACAACTTAATAAGCCTCTAGAATTACCATATAAAGCATTTCATTTTTGGGTTAAGGCTTAAAGAATAACACATTTCCAAATACTATTATTGTTAATTGGATATCAGATGACAATACATACTTTCACACAGTTACTCCACTGGCTTCAAAATGAGAAGCGATGTGCCCACATCTAATGGGACTTAATAGGAGAGTGTGTAAGGATTTCACTGTTCACTCCAATATAAGTTAATAGTGTGTGTGTGTGTGTGTGTGTGTGTGTGTGTGTGTGTGTGTGTACCCTTGTTTGTTTAGGGTAAGACTCGTAATCCGAGGTAATGTCCTCAGAGAGAATCAGAGCAGAATGTGTCAGAGTGTGTAGGCTGGAGTTATATTTACTGTAACGTGAAAGTGAGAGAAAACACGATGTGATGAACCACTGACATACCTTTTCATGAATCCTGTAAATTAGACTTTGGGGACAAATCAATGCCGTTGACGAGGTGATGGACTTCATTTCAAAGTGTTGAGGAGTCAAAGTGTCCTTGGGCAGGACACAGAGCTCCAAGTCGCTCTCAGTGGCTGAAAAACACCTTGCTTTGCAGCTTCGTCGTCACTGGTGTGTGTAAGTAGGGTAAATGTGATTGAAATAGTAAAGCGCTTGGAGACCACAAAGGTGAAAATGCACTATATAAGTGCAGACCATTTACCTTTTACCCTTTCAGAGCCACAAAGCTGACAACACCGAGCCTGTTCTCTCTGCAGAGGCACTGTGACTTGTTTACAGCAAGAAAAGCACAGGTGAAAATCACAACATTAACGATGGCCTTATTCCATTGAAGTGCAGACCCTGAGAGTGAATCAACTCACCTAATACCAGGGACCCGATCTTGAACACCTGAATAGACTGTGGCTCTGATTATAAGTTGTATTATCAGTCACACCTGTCCTTTTCTTACTGTGACCTGGCACAGCTTCTACTGTGGAAAAAAGGTCTCAAGGTACAGCGCCAACCTTTAAAAAAACAAAAAAACAACCTTTTTTAGTTATTCTTTTTATATAAAGATGGGATTATTGCCTTTTAAACCTTTCAGAAACAACCTCAATGACTGAAATTGGATAAATGAACAGTGGAAATAGATCCTGTTGCCAAGTTAATTTAATTTACATTTTAGAATGCTGATTACAGGGTGGAGAAAAAACCCAAACCAGCATGACTGGATCAATCTACCAAAGCCAGCCAAGCCACTGGTGGGAATGTGACGGGGTGTTTTTGTGACATTACACAGTTGGATCCTTGAACCAATTAAGCACCTTCTGAATGTCACGGGATGTCGAAATATTTCAAGGCTTACCGTGCATATGCTATTCTTCAAACTATGAGACCCAAAGCCTTAAACTATTGTCTCCGTTTAGTCAACAGTACGCAGTAATCGTCACAACGGAGATACTCGAGTCGCGCTTGCCCTTCAGAAAATGTATTTACTTCATCAACACCCGTTTAATCAATAGGTTTAATCACAAGGGAGGTGCACCATAATTATCCTTTGTCTGACAAAACAGAGCATTAGTTAACTGTGAGTGTTTTCCAATCATTCACTGTTGACGCACGATTCGAAATGTTGAAAACCAGACTATTTGAAAGCAATATGACCTGACACGAGGCCAAGAATGGAGTAGTTGCGCAAAGCAAAATCCCAGCCACAGGTAAATGACAGTTATAACACTTTGGTAAAATGTCTGAGGCCTTCTTCTAAGGGTATGACAATAGTGTCGTTTAAAAAAAAATAAAATAAAAAAAATGATATCAGCCTCCCACATGGATCACCTCTTTTCAAATCCAACACTTCCAGGAGAAAGATGTTCAAAGTGCCGAGTGTCTCACAGACCGTTTCAGGGTTATCAAAGAGCCTTTTTTGCAAAATCACAATAGAAGTTTCTATGTCCCACGACAGTCTCAACAGCGACACTTAACATAGTGCACTCTGCTGAGAATGAAGCGGTGAAACACATGCAGACGGCTCTAATTCGAATGTTGCTGCGATAAAACGCTTAAACACTTAAGCACTGACCTTCACAGAGCAGGCCTAAGCCTAGTCCTAGAGCAATGTGTACCGAGTTTTGCATAACTACTCAGCTCAAATCTATACATATTTGCCGGGAGGGATGATAAATGTAATTCATGCTCAAGGCAACGGTGTGTAGTATCTGTGGCCTGACTGAGAGAGTTAGTTTTATCCTACCTCGAGGGTTGCTGAGAGCAGCCTCCGTGGCCTTCCTGCCCTCTCCGCAGTGGCTCTGGTCAAATGGCAGACACTGCTCCCCCGTGCCCGCTACCACCTCCAGGTTGCGAGATGGATCTTTGGGCTGCGCGAGGTTCCTCACCCGGTACACCCTGCGGCTGCTGGTATCAGACACGTAAAGCACCTCGCCCATCGGGTCCATGGCCAGGTAGTACTTATGGGCAGGACTGGTGCTAAGAAAAGACAAACAGAATGAATTACAGGACCAGAGGGATTTACTTTTCTACTTTCATTTCTAAAGGTGAACCTGCATAATGAGTATAAGTTTCCAAATTACAATATTTGTCCTTACTCATGTCCAAATGTGATCACCTGTTAAGGTAGATGTATTTAAAGACAAAGAGGTAATCCATATAAACAGACTCCAATAGTACGTGTAAGCCGCTGCTCAGAAAGTCCTTTAATTTAAATATTAAACTATAGTCACTAACAGTGAATTTAAGGTCTAACTTAGGAAATGCGTATGTATTTGGGAGCCCCTATATGGTAATGAAAGTATCCAGTGAGTACCTAATAGGTCCCTAATGTGCGACTTCTTTGAATAGCAAGCTTATGCAACAAGCTAATTTTACGTGACAAAGAATGATTCAGGTTCAGCCTTTATGTAAGTGGGGAAAAAGGAGAAATATACCCAAAACACTACTGAAAACCAGCAATTAGTAATCCAGAAAATCTCACTGCTGTTTTTTGAAATGCCATGAAGAATGTCAAAATAGAGAGCATGCACACAGTGTGAAGATTCGGTGCATAACACAATAACAAAATATGATATTTGGATATTTTTACACAAAAATAAGTACAGTTGGAACATTTTATCTTTTATAATCCTAAACCATGTTTTTCAATTTTGAACTTTCAGCTGTGTTGGATGTGGTCAAACACACATGACCCAATTTATTTCCCCTTGCACATTTAATAAGGAAATATTCATATTACTCCATAGAAAGTTAAACTTAACAAAAGCATTTAATATAAACGACTCATTAAATTTTAAAAATTTTTTTTTTTTTACAGAAAGGCCTTTTTGTTATCAAATGCAGTGAATAATAATGACAGACGGATAAATACTGGAACCCATGCCCTAATATTCTGCAGAGTCGCCTTTTCAGGCAATCACGGCATCGGATGCTTTTTCTGTAGCTCCTAATGAGACTCCTCCACAGCTGCTAGTTTGGCCCACTTTTCTTGAGCAAACTGCTCCACTTTACCCAGGTTTGATGGGTGCTTTTTCTCCACCGACTGTGTGCCTCGGATCCTTCCATACAGTAGATGTGGGGTTGGATTAGGATCGGGACTCGCAGCAGGCCAGCCTCGGAACAGTTCAATGTTTCTTGGACGTGTGCACGTGTATGTTTGAATTGCTTGTCCGGCTGGAAGAGCCATGACTCGCCACAAAAGCTCCCCGATAGCGGGCGATACGTGGCGCCCCAGAACGGCTTGATTATCTTGTCACTTCATTATTCCCTGCTCATACTCGAGGTGGGAAAGGTGTCCTTATCTTTGAATTACAATTTTTTTTCCCCTTTCCCTCGTGAACACAGAGACGATGTGAAGAAACCAAAAAGCTCTTGTTTTGTTTCATCTGTCCAAAAGGAACTCATTCTGACAGTCACCGTCACGACTCAACATGCATTTTACCAAACACCAGTTTGCCTTTTTATTGTTTCTCTTTTAAAAGAGCCTCAGTTTCACTTTTCAGAAAGTGACAACATAGTGCAACTCCACACTGTGGTAATTCGATTTCAAAGAGTCTCCTATTTGTGCTTTTATTCCTGCCGCCACCTTTTAAAGTAACACTCCCAGGAAAGGAAGTAAGGAAACCTCCAAATCCACATCGCTGGAGCCTCAAGCCTGGTTTTGTATGAAAATGGGAGCAGATAACAGATCAACGATTCTTTTCTTGATCCAAACAAGCTGATTATCAAACTGAAAACACCCGTCTTTCTTATTGAACCAAATTCTACTCTTCGGGAAAAATAAAAAGAAGAAAAAGAAATCAACAGTATTCCCTTATTCATCACAATCTAACCACATCAATAATGTCATCCTTTACATATTTGTAGAAGACATAATTCTCCTCTTTTTTCCCCGCTCCTTTGTGTTCCAAAGCATTCAGATATGCCTGCATATCTTTGGTGTGCGGATATAAATATAAATGAATGAAGTACCACTCCTGTGAGGTATAAGGGTGCACTTTTGGCCACATCTGTGAAGCTCACTCAAATTTGCTTTATTTGATAGGAAAATAAAGAGGAACCGATGTCATTGCCTCTCTCTTCATCTTCTGCATAATGCTCACTACAAAAGCTGCAGTATGCAGAGCGCTGCTATTGTTTACAATAAAGCCACCGGGATGTTTTTGTGTGAGCAAACGTTTTATGGCGTTAGTCATATATTCGTCAGCACAAATGTACCCACATGTCAGCCAGCGATAAGGAACCTTATGTAGAACTGTATGTGCGGACCGGCTGAGGCGGAGAAGAGCATAAAGCATGTGTGTGTAAATCTCCCCAAAAAGCTGCATCCTTACACAGCATCCCTCAGAAGTGACACCTTTGCTGCAGAATTGTCGGGGGCATTTTGACAGGCGGCTACGCTCATCAGCTGTATTTTAAGCGCGTGCTTATCTTCTGTTTATTTTATTTTTTTTATTTTTTTTTCACTCGCTTTTCGATGCAGTGTGATGTATATTGCATGTGATAGCTGTGAAGTTAGCATTAATTCTTAATTATATTCTGTTTCTATGGAACATGATAAAACAAATTTTAGCTGGAACAAGAAAAAAAATACAAATAAAATACATATATATACACACAGTATATAGGCCCGTTGAGACGCTAAATCTGGCCACCGCTGAAAGAGTCACGTGGACCCATAATTGTCTATTACTCTGTTCACTAAAATATATATATATATAATGATCTTTTTGTGAACCTGCTTTCCTGTACTATGTGTAGGATGAATGCCAGCACCGTGGACACGCAGCTGCACAGAGAGGACTTCTGGAAGTAGAGCCTGCAGTTCATTAATTACATCAAACTTCTGATATTGTCAGGCTATTGTATGGCATTATTGAGATATGAAGCAAAGTGATTGCCCCCGCCAAAAAGGGAGGGGGCGGGAGTGGGGGATGGGGGTGGGGTAAAGGGAATTAAAATTTTGCACTTTGAACATTGCAACAAACTGAGTTCTGAGCATTTACTTTGTAGTGTGAAATCCAATGTCAGCCGGCTCTGGTCAAAGGCTTCCTGCCAATTAAACCAAAGTTACCCTGTTGAAGTGCTCTTTTATTTTGTTATTCTCCAAAGCCGTTCAATAGAAAGAAAAAAAAAAATAAAAAAACTCTCCCACTTGGGAAAATTACCCTGTCACAAAATATATTTCTGTTGTCGTGTTTTACATATTTTCCCTTTCAGTAGAGATATTTCCACTCACCTAAAAACCCTGTTGTGAAGTTTAGACTGCCCAACAATTTCAGTTTTCCTCTGGACAGCAGTCCAACACTATGAAACTCTTCTAACCCCGCTAACCCTTACTCTTAAAAGAGAAAACCTCCTTTTGATATAAGCCTCAACCTTCCCATAACCCAGGACAGGAAAAAAAAACAACAACACTGCACCATCGGCGAGGGCGCTGTCAGTCATCTAGCCCATTAAGTGCATAACTGTTTACAGAGCTCAGCACTGAACTGCACATACATAATTTAAACTTGATCCTGAGAGAGTTATTCACCGACTTTTAAAATGTTCCACTGCTCAATGCAGCTTATCGTATTGGTCGGGCTTCCTGAAGCCCTGCGCGGTGCATCCAGCCGATTACAAATCACTTCACCTGTCTTTATCCCATTGAGATGCCCGCGGCCTGGAAAGCATTCATCCAGTGGCAGGACAGTGAGCAATAATAAGCACGGCACAAGCAATCCCATTGGAGCTTCAGCATAACGAAGCCGTGATCAGGGCTGAAAGACGTAATGATGTCACTGCTGATCCTTGAATCGTCCATCTGATGTTATCACACAATGTAATAGAGGACCTCCCTCCCCTTGCTTCTGTCCTCCTCGCTCAAACTGGCGAAGGGAGAGAATAGACGGTGGTTTCACGCCGAGTGCTTCCCATATTGTCTTCCCTCAGAGAGCACCTTGTTTTGAAGCCCCGTTGGCTGATATGCACTTTGCTGGGAAGAATGCACGGCGAAAAGCTTTGAAAGCTGAATATGGATGAATAATTAATGTATTTGACTAAGGAGAACAATAGTATGGAATAAAAGAGAAACACTAACACGCTGCTAACAGTAAAAAGCTGCAGCAGAGGAGAGGAGGCGAGCAGGAACTAAAGGAGCAACAACCTCCAGGGTAAGAAAAGAGCATCCAAAGTGCCTTCAGAAGAATAGAGTTCACACGGTAAAGACTAAAGAGCTGTGGCTTCCAGCCTTCCTGCTTCATGTACTGCTATCAACCTTAAAGCAGGGTGCATTTTGCCCGGGGCGATAGGGAAATCCCTCCTTCCTCTTTGTATCCCCCATTCTGCTGAATTATTGTCATCAGCAGTGGGAATAGTTCTATCTTCCTTCAACAGGATAAATGCTATTTCGCTGGCGGAACGTACAAAAAAAAAAATCCAACAAATGTTTTTATAAAGAGGAAGTGTCTCGCTATCAATTTGTTTCTGAAATGATCTTCTTCTTAAGAAGTTTCCACAGCAGATCCTCTTCCTTCATATCACCCCATCTCTGCCTCCTCCACTGTTAGACCAACCATCTCATGTCCTCCTTCACTACATCCATGAGTCTTCTGAGGTCTTCCTCTTCTCGCGCCCGGCAGCTTCATCTCCGACATCCACTATCTCTCGCCAGCACACGTCCCAAACATCTTAACCTGGCCCCTTGAGCTTTATCTCTGAACTGCTCAACCTCAGCTATCCCTGTCATCTCTTCATTTTTAATCCTGTCCATAAAGTAAGAAATTAATTTTCTGCTCTGGGGCTCATGGAGAGGCCACAGCTCCACTGTAATCCTGGTGCCACTGTCCTGGATTCCTATGAAAATGCTCTATTTCACAGTAAAAATACCCACTCGGCAGCCAGATAACTATCACTTTTCTTAATTTAAGTCACCTGAACCGAGCTTTCACAACCTGTTAGTTGCTGCAAAATAAAAGTGGCAGGATTTCTTTAAATATACAGCGAATACTAGACTAGAACCTATACCTATATCATTTATGCAGGAATACCATAAAACCAATGGAAAGAATAGACCTATTGTACAGTTTTGACACCACCTTAAGACTCTTAAATATGTTGAAATGTACTTAAGATGACTCAATTTACTGCAGTTATGTATTATATATATATATATATATATATATAGTAAAAAAACATATTTAATGAAGTTTGCTTGTCTACTTGAAAAACTGTAAACAGGCAAGAGTTTGAGCCATTTCTATTGCAACCATTTATACTTTTTGCACTTTTGATCATTTATTCATTACATTAGCCAAACTATTTCAACTACTTTTGAACCGTTTACCCAGCCACTTTAAGCCAAATATTCATCAATTTATACTGAGCATCTGTTTGAAGTATTATTGACTTTTATGCAGTTAGTTTAACTCTTTAAGCATTACTTTAATCAATTAGTTTTAACCATTTATTCAATCTGGGTCTTTTTTTCCAGCCCGCCTCTTGAAAAAAGCTTGATGTTTTTCTGCTCTTTTCCCTTCATCTCATTCAGAGTCATACATGAGCCTCTCGGCCTAATGCGGGAGTACCCTGTTGGGATCAGGGTGCACGCCGGTTTGGAAACAAAAGCTCAAGATTTTTAATTTACGCGTGAATTCATCGGTGCACAAGCCACAGAAAGCGCATCATTTAATACGTGCAGTTGATTTTTTTTTGTGTAATGCAAAAGTGTAATACGACAACAATAATTTCGTTCAATTTTTATGGACGGATTCAAGATTGTTGCTTAAATCAAGACCAGGATCTCTTTTTAAGCATGTAACCATGCAGTTATGTTGCCTAAACCTCAACAAATACAGTCAATTTAACAAATACGTGCTCTTTCTGTAATATTTACTGAGTTAATAATGAGAGGGAATCAGTATATTCCCAGACAAGGGGTTTTACAATGTGGGAGGGTGACCCCCACCTCTTTATACAGACTAAAACACAGCAAGGCTCAGCCCACATGAAGTTTCACCCCACATTTCTTTAATCTTACAATCTTCTTACTTGATTCAGACTTATAGATATTAAGGAGCTGTGAGGTGAGCTTTCTAACCAATTACCAACACCGAGCAGCTCCCATTGAGGTTGACAGGCAGTTAGAAAGCGATTTTTATACATATTGTGCAACTATTTATAATTAATGCTTCACCATCCACTCATTTCATTCCATCGTGATTTCTTGTAGAAAAATTAAAAGGAAAAATGAAGGCATCTCACTGTCCCCTACTGCCATTTTACCACCGGCTGTGATCTTTAAACTCTGGTTTCTTTCCCATCGCATGCAGGCATATGTACACACCCAGCTTTATAGTCCCACAGGAAACACAGACTCATGGTTCCAGTGTTAAAACTTTGGCATCATAGGAGATGTGGTATCTCTACCTCTCTTTTTGTCTCACAAACACTCCAAGCACAGACCCGTCTGGCTCGATATAACTCGTGATGGAGACTCGGGCATGAACAAACATCAAAACACACACACACACACACAAATCCTATGACATCTGTCTAATCTTCAGTCAAACACGGTGTATAGTTCCCACACCATATCAAAGGCTCAGCGGGGTGGTGGTGGGGGGAGGGGATGATGATGGCGTGGTCATTCTCAGCCCATGACTTTTTAGCTCAGTAAGTGAGCGAACTGATGCATTTGCCAAACAGATTTTCTATAATCCCCTCCAAAAACAATAAAAAAAAAAAAAGAACCTTGACATTTTGGCTGATTTCCCATTTTACAAATGTAATATCAGCGAGTGAAATTTAAATGAGGATTTGATAGATATGGCCGGAGCATGTGCGGATTTGGGTTGTTGTGCTTCTTTCAGGGGGACGTCGGGTCAACGCAATCTGCAGGAACTATGTGGAGGTAAAGTGCCGTGAGGCCTCGCGGGGCCCGTCTTCTCTCTTGACAGGTTAGTGTGTGTCGTGTGTGAGTGTTTTTTGCGCGGGTAAATAAAGAAGCTGGTAATCATCAGCACTCACCTGTGTCTGGTGTCGCGGTTCCTGATAATAAACCACAAAGGAGGGTTTGAAAAGAGGAGTGGAGAAGAAAAGAGAAGGGAAAAACAATTATTTAAGATGCTAATGAGAGTCACTCACAATTTCATAGGCTACCATGAGTCAATTCTCAACTCATAATGTGAGATTACGGGTGATTTAGATGACTGTATTGTTTCACATTAAATATTAACCTAAACAGGAAGCTTTTTGGCATTTCCTCCCCCCCAGGACCGGGAAGTATCAAATACAGACAGTGCGAAACCTCCGTCTGAACCAGAAATATTAGTCAGACATACAATAATAACACGGAATGAGAGAGTAAGGTTACATAAGGAGAACACTTTACAGGACAAATGACTGTGCAATCCCGTCGAGGTTCCACGCTTGAGAAAAGACTGAAATGGAGAATGTAGTGCCTGCAGCACACTGGCAGATATCATCGTCATAATCCAGCGGAAAAAAGTGTCTTTGTTTCACTGCAAAGACTTTCGGCTTCTCGCGCATCCTAAAGAGGCAGATGGGAGCGTGTGATGTCTGAACCTCACAAACCGCCTCTGCGCGGAGACAAACTTCACAAAGTGTTCTACCGAGATCAAACAGATCGCAACCGCAGATGCCGACCGGAGCTAATGCCACACTAACCCACATCGGCCCCGGCAATTCCGCTTTAATTGTGCTGAAAGTCAATCCGAGGCACGGAAATCCCACCGCTTCCCGATGTGGGAGATCTCTAAGTTACGCTCAGCGTGTGACAGGTTAACGCTCACTTGAGCTCCAGGACGGTCCTGGTGTATCCGTCCGGGTGGACCCGCCGGATGAAGTTGAAGTCGCCCACATAGAGGGAGCCGTCGGGGCCGTTGGCCAGAGCCACGGGAGCGAAGAGCATCATGTCCCGGGCGGCGCCGCTGCAGCTCGGGCCGCAGGGCACGCTCCGGTAGAAACCGTTCCCCATGACGGTGCTGATGACAGGAGGCTGCTGGGAGAGGAAGACGTTTTCTCCATTTCCTTTGTGAAGGATTCCTGAGGACAGAAAATAAATGCAATAAAACACCTTCATAAAAAACCCCTGAAACATAATTCATCAGTCAGCGCCAGTGCCACGGGTGATGGAATCGTATATAAACACAACACTTTTTTTACTCGAGTCTGAAGAGTTTTGGTTATTTCATATGACAGGTCATCTATTTCTCTTGCTTTGTCTGAACTCCTTTGGCTGGATTTGAAGGCAGGGAAGGAGATTTTAACTAACAAAAGTGATGTGACTCACTCATCTGGATTTGGCTTAAATTGGTCAGAATTTTAATTCTACATTTGCTCTGCTTTTAATAAAACATATCCCAACCACACAGCTTCCGAAAACTAAACTTCTTATTAATATCTACCGGCTATTTATTCCCAAACTTTACAGTCAGGGAGAAACATTGAATATAAGAAAGTTGGAAATCATTTCTCCGAGGCTTTAAGAATGATAACAGTTCCTTACTTCAAGGACTGCAAAGGAAATAAGTCTGTGACTTTATTGTGGAATTCAAGACAATTTCCTCATTGGGTGTTATTTTATCTCCTACTTCAAGAGCAGCAAATATAAATTTACTGCTGTAGCATTGCAAACGTTGTTTGTTTCAAAGATGTAAGACGATAATCCTGAATGTTGTTTCTCAGTCGATTTCAGTTAGTCCAAATCTTTTGGTGCCTTTGAGAAAAAACTTCCAAGAGCCAGAATACAAACTAAAGCCAGTTAAAAATAGCACATGTTCCGTGTGACTGATGTGGCCTGTGAGCGCGCCAGCGTCTACTCACCACTGTGTATGTTGAGGGCATGGTGTTTGTCCAGAGACCATCCTCCAAGGTTGGAGGGCACCAGTTCGAATCCCTGCATCAGGGCGGTCCTCCTCTCCCACTGGACCACGCCGGGACACGACTCGTACTCATAGCCCACCGACACTGAAACAAACGCAGGACGGATTGATCTCATGCAGAAATGTGGAACGGCCACGTACAACCAAACCCCGTTGCATTTAAGGCGGGAGCCTGTGAGGCCAAATGACCCCCCCCCCGACAGCCTGACTCCAGACACACACTCCCCCACTGACCGTATCGCTCAAAACTGTATTGTATTGAGACGGATGAAAGGCCTGCAGTCAGACCTCATCAGTGTGTGTGTGTGTGTGTGTGTGTGTGTGTGTGTGTGTGTGTGTGTGTGTGTGTGTGTGTGTGTGTGTGTGTGTTCCAGAGAGATCAAGGAGGAGTGGAGGCGTAATCAGGAGGAGCCTGTCTTCATGAAGCAGCCCTAGAATTAGCTGCTTGGCCTCTTAGTTGTAATGATACGCTGTGCAGCTTCCCACTACAACTAACAACTATCAACAGCTTTTTTTTTTTTCCTTCCCTCTTTTCTTTTTTCCTTTTTGGCTTGGCAGGCTTAAATATGTTTCGGCAGTAAATTTCCATTTGGAATATGTTTAAAGGCGGCAGGTGACAAAGCTGTAGGCGCCCTTAAAACATACCGCACTTGCATGGGTGTCGTACTCAAACACAAAACAGGAATGCTTACATGGGTAAACACCAAATATTCACTTCAGTTGACGCACTTCAGATGTATTTAAAGGAAGGAGTCTAAATTTGTGTCATTTTATGTTTTCTTTACATGGCGGCCAAGTGATCATATTGAAAATCTGCCCAGCAATCTGCATCTAAGGTTAATTGGTGACTTTAAATTGCCTGTAGGAGCCATGGAAATGTGTGCTGATATCTGTGTTGCCATGTGATGGACTCATTCGCCTATAGCCAGCTGGTATTGGATGAAGCGGTATATCGTATAGATGGTTGGATCTATTTTTACTTATTTCACACTACAGCTACTGTGTGGGTGCAGTCTGTGCAGGCATTCATCGGGGCCATGAGGGCTGGAGCCTATCCCAGCTACACTATGCACATAGTAAAAGACCTGCCATCTTTTCTCCTCATATCTCCAGAAAAGCGGTTATATATATAAATTTTTGTAATTCAAATGCGCACATTCAACCTATAGGCAATTTAGAGTTATTCGTAAAACCCACAGCTCATACAGAAGTTATTAGCGCTTTGATATACATTCAAAAAGTGTATATTATGTTAATTAAGTCAATGAAGAACGGTGAAAACGTCGTTGCTTTCATTCAGTTAGACTTTGTTTTCGCCTTTTTCATTTTATCTTCTTCGCAACTAGAGCAGTTTTGAATGATTTTCAAAGCAGATTTGACCTATTAACTTCAATTATTTATATATTTACCCATTTATTTCTTCATTTATAGCCCTTTATATCCAGGAGATAATGTATTTGGGGGGAAAAAAAACAATGTTTATTTAAGTCTAGCTTTCTTAAAGCTTCAGTGGCAGCCAGTAACGATGGGCTAAATAACCACATGTGGCTCCAGAGCTGCAAGTTGCAGATCCTTGATCTAGAGTCTGCACATTAAACACTGTTTGTCACTTCATTAGGAACACGTGTGCAATGCAGTGCATATGATAACGTCAATCTCTAAATATAATAAAGTTAGAGGTAATTATTTCTTTATTGTTCTCTGATAATAGAAGTGCATTTTTGAATTGGCTCCATTTTTGTGGCCAAACTTCAACTCTCCCCTTTTCAAAAATTCAACAAACTTTATTACTGCGTTGCCTACTTTTCTTTAACCCGTTAGGACCTGAGGCAACATTTGCGTGGATCCCTTGAAGACCAGGTACAACATTTCTGTGCTTTTCTCTATGATTTCAACTTTTATTTTTTTTTTTCCCATGTGTATTTCAGTGAACCCCCATGCATTTCATCAGACTGGCCTTCAAAACGATGGCATCATCTAAAATGCGCACACATTGCTTTTCGTCTCGAAAAGTATTCAGACGCGACTTCAGGTCAAAGCTGCTTTAACTGGTTTTTGGGCCACTTGGGGGCATCGGGAAGGATCGTAAACAGAAACATTGGATATTATCTGACTGTAAAGTTTTGATATTTCGAAAACAAGCAGTAACTTTTTCCGTTGTTTTGAGTCTTGTTTCACTGATGGATCAAAAACCTTCGGGTTGCTCAATGTCTGGATTTTTTCAAAAGTTGGTCGCTAACTGCATCTGCTTTTTGGAGAAGGGATGAACAGTTTTTTGTTTTTTTTTAAACAGAAGAACTGCATGTTTTCGACAGAAATAACGAGATTAAATCCTGTCATCCTGTAGGAAGTGTAAACTTATCATTTTATGTGGATGATAACTTTACCAAGGGTTTCCCAAAAAAAGTGCTGGAATCAAACGTGTCAAATCAATACATGTCTTTTTTAAAGTAGTATGTTGCATGGTTTTGATAAGCGAGAGCTTCTATTTCTGTGTGCTTTGTTGGTGATTCAAATTGTAAACCTTAATCAGCAATCTTCTTCAACCTTTAGCAAATAAATGTCCAGATGCCTGCTTTATTTTTCTGCTACAGTGGGCAAAACCCACAATCACACACTGCATATATAGTCACCAATAATTTAATAATTGTCATTAATGTAATCGTGTTGGCCATTTTGAATGTAATAAAGCCAATAATATAACTTTCCAAAAATGTAATAAAATAGCAAAATATCTTTTTGTAATGTAAGCAATGAGACATGACCACATTCTACACTTTTAAGTAATAATAATAAAATAGGGTTATAAAACAGTGTCTGGTGCACAGTAAAACGACTGCGTGGCTTCCATACAACTGCATAGTTACAATAAAAAAAACATACTCACACACAAATATTGTTATATTCAATCCTTTAAATTATATAAACAGTTATATAAAAATTTGCTAAACTTTAATAAATCCCCCACTCTAACTATTAGATTAATAAGACATTGTTGGCTCTTACAATATGCATCCTCACCTCAATGCAATGACTATCACAATTTTCACATTCACTATGAATGTTCTTCTTAAGCAAACTGCAGAAAACCTGCCAAAAAGTCCACAAAATGCAGTCCTATTGATGTATTACTACAATATTAGCTACAGTTATTAGATACTTTAAATGCTACTCCTTCATTGTTTATTAGATTATTGTCAAAATGTCATTATGACAATGGCTCAAATATCCTTACAGCTACACTATTTCCAAGTTATTACAATTGTGGCTTCATTACATTCAAATTAGCCAAAAATTATGTTTTTCCTGGAAGTTGTCACAGTATTGACTGGTACATTGGTGGATTGAAAAGAGAAATCAAGTCACCAGCTAAAAAAGTTAAAGCAAAGCTGTGTTTCATGCATCATGCAAAGTCATTTCCATTTGATTCATAATTTCTCATTGACCTCATGCAGGCAGGTCGGGGCACACCGACAGGCTATATGCAGCAGTAAAAAGCTTCTTTGAGGTTACGCTCGGCGCCTCATTTATTTGTGCGAAAAGTAAGGATTACCACCGCTGTAATGAACCGTCTCAATATATTATATCCGCTGGCGGTGGCATAAAGAGGTGGACTTTTAAAATCTTTCACCACTGAAGCAGAATTATCTAACCTATGTTTAATATTAAGTTCTGCAACTCGATGTAACGTTGCCTAAATGAAGATAACCACGTTTTGTCGCGTGCGGATGGCTCGGCACGTCTGACACACGAGCCGTGGAGAAACAGTTGTCACTGTCAATCACTGTTGGCACTGATCTCCCCTAACTTGCTTCACTGTAGACCAACATGCCAGAGAATTGATGGGCGTTCGAAGGGAAGCTGGGGAGCAGAGTCAGCATAAAGACCGAGTTGAGACGGTGGAATACACAAGCAGGGGGAGTGCACATTATGCACAAGCTCGGGAGATTCCCTTTAACACGGAGAGAAACTCTCAGCAGACACATGGGGCCAGCTTAAATCTCCAACTTGGTGAGTACAATCGATAAGGTGATTGGGGAGGGAAAATAATGGGTAATTTGGGACACCGGGGGATTCTCGGGGAGAAAAAGAGGCCTCACTGTGTTGGACAAAAGTTCCCAGTCCAGGAGCTCTCTCTTTGGTGCATTCAAAAGACCCATTTGTTTCAATTCTGTGCGTCTCAGGCTCTGTTGGGCTTGTAATCTTGTGATTTTGAAGGACAGAAACTGAGCCGAGAGGCAATTAATTTGAATGTGTGTGGAAGCAATGCTTGGTTAAACAGATTTTAAGTAAACAAAAGACTGTCTCAAGAAAAACATACATTAATCTTTATAGCAATTTAAGTACGCTTTAGGTCAAATGACAAATTACATTCCTCCTTTAAGGACCTGTAAGTCGAAACAGTCCAATGAAAGTTGTCTTTAAATATATAGAGGACGCTTTTATTTATAAAATCTGATATTAGAACTGGTTTTATCCGAGGAATCAACTTCTCCCAGGACAAAAGGGTCAAAGCCATCTCGAAAGGGAAAGTGTCAGTGTATTGAGAAGTGCTTCACAACCTAATAATAGTGTTACTATATTACAAGAAATGACAAAAACGCATCAACACACATGTAACACTCCCTCACAAACAATACGGCAGCACACCGGGGTCTGTAAACGCACACTCAATATCTCACAGGTGAAAGCTTTCATTCCCCACTGCTGCAGCCTCGGGCAATGTGTTCACCCCGCCAAACAGAGCATGATCTCCCTTTCTCCAACACTCCCCGACATGTGTGTGTGAGTGTGTGTGTTTGTGTGTGTGTGTGTGTGTGTGTGTGTGTGTCTGTGTGCGTGTGCGTGTGCTCGCCTGTGTCGTCGCACCGACAAAAGGAACTATAGAGAGGGGTGGATCAGGGGAAAACATTGGTAGAGGAGAGAAGAACAACAGAGGGCAGAGAAAACACGAGCGAGGTAACAGGGGAGATCAGAGAGAATGGAGGAAATAACAAGCCGGGGAGGAAAGAAAGGCGAGTTCACGACAGGACAGAAACACAGGAAGCACAGCGAGCGTGGAGGGACATAGGAGGCGAGGGAATTGGCTAAGGAGAGCAAGGCTTTTTTGTTTTTACAATGCAGGGTAAATAAATGTAAAAAAAACAAACAACTCAGGATCATTTGAGTAGTGGGGAGGTGAAAGATCATGATGAAGATCAGCTGTAACAGATAAGCAAGAGGAAGGGATGGATCAGGAGGCAAGAGAGGGCCCGAGGACGGAAAGATGCAATCTTTGCTCAAGACCCGACACTCGAGTGGACAAAGCCTGTGGTAAGCCTGATCTCAGTGCTTATGGAAAACTCCCCCCTCTCTCTCTCTCTCTCGCTCTCTCTCTCTCTCTCTCTCTCTCTCTCTCCCCCTCACAGCTGTACTGTTTGTCCTCAGCTTTCCACAAAGGAAAGACGCGCACATCATCTCTGCAATTACCAATAGGAAGTTCAAAGGTTTAAGCAGCGATGGCGTCCTAAAGAGGCCCGTTTTCACCATAATGATCCAAAAGTGCAACGGCAATAACAGTTTTACATCCCATACATCTTTTTCTCGCAGCGGTGGGAGAAGACACTGGAGGAAACGAAGACATTAGGCCACATTTATGAGAACTTTCCGTGCGCTGATTTGTATTTTGTGTACGCTCACAAAAATTCAAATGCCGTGTGGCTCCGCAGAGCCAGCTCTGTCAAAACTGTCCAGAAGCGCTGCCTCCCTGCCACTGCAGATGTTATCTTTACTGCCAGCAGCCTCGCTGTACTGTATACTTCCACAGCTCTCCATCTCTCAGTACAACACTCGTCTCCTATATTGTCAGAGCTGAAGTACCTGACGGGGGTGGATCATGGTCTCAGACTGCATGTACTGAACTTTCTCAGCTCTCGCCGAATTAATTACCCCTTCTGAATCCGTTATTAATCTTTGAATTATAGGCAACACTTCCTCCTATGCGGTAAAAAAAGATCTTTTCAATCTACTATTAAAAGAAAGTAAGCCTGGATGCCACAGTTTCTATCAGGAAATCTCGCTTTTCTAAGCAGCAGGCAGTCCCTTAACAACTGGTTGATCACCTTTTGAATGGTCAATCATTTACACAATGACTTCCAATCAGGCTTTTGTGCGAACCGGTGTTGAAACAGTCCCTTATAGACACACCGGCTAAAAGAGATGACGATCAAATTTCTGCTCTGGCGCGGGCTGGATCTCAGCACGGCGTTTCAAACAGTTGATCAAAACGACCCTTTTCAAAGGGGGTGTATCAAACCTCCACTTCTCTCTTATCCGAAGGAAAAAAAAAAACATTTCACCGACTCTCTCCCAGGATTTCACGTATAGATAAACCACGCTAAACAGGATTTCACCGTACAAACCAAAGGGAACCCGAAGCCTGTTTTCAGGAGTGGTTCAACATTTTGGGAAGTGTGCCTACTTCTTTTGTTGTCAAGAGGTCTCATACTTGCAAAGAGGCACTTCTAAAACTAATTAATTAAAAGGTACTTTCGCTTTTAAAGTGGAACTTCATCCCCGGGTCTGAGGCTAATTCCACCCGCTAATCATGTTCCTTCAACTCCTTCTTGATGAACATCAGCCAAGACCTGGCAGAAGATGGATTCCTGGCAACCGTTGGGTTTCCCGCGAGAAATGGTTACAGTGTGTGACAAAACAATTTATTCATTAAAACTTGTTGATTCTAAACTGTGAGCTTTAAAGGTGTGATTTTTCAAGTGTGATGCAGGCGGAACACGCAATGAGGATGAATCAATAAATCAAAAATAGACAATTAACCGACTGAAAAGAGTGTGTGACAGTTTTCCTCCTCCGTTCAGACACTCCTCCTCCACCCTCTCCTCATCAGCTTGTTTAGCCTGCTGGCGTCGGCACCTCTCAGTCTGCCGCCCCAGCACACAACAGCAAACAATAAAGCTCCTCCACCACAGACTCATAAAACATCCCCAGCATGGTTCGACAGATGTTAAAGGACCGGAGCCTCCTCGGCAAACAGAGGTGGCTCTGACTTTTCTCGTAGAGGTCATCCGTGTGCTTTGTCCAGTCCAATCTGGTGCGAATGAACACCCCCAGATATTTGTAGTGCTCAACAATATCAACACTGTGGGATTTCCGGATGTCTCCTCACATCCACAGCCAACTTCTTATTGTTGTGCCAATGTTGAGTCCCAGATCATTGAAAATCTCCTAATCCAACTCAAAACCTAAATGGTGAATCACGACACTTACTTGTAGTCTATGTTAAGTAGAGAACATTTGTACTTTGGTTGGACAAAGTTCTACTTAAAAAAATAAATAAAAAATGCTTGTTTCAAACACAGTTGCCGCACAAAGAGGATCAGATGAAATAAAAACCTAAAAAAGCTTCTGAGTATGAGTGAAATTGAACCACATGAATGGGTCTCTGATGGACAGAAACAAAGACAAAATGCTCAGTTGTTCACGCGAGCCACAGTAGAAATGATTGGCTATCAAATCCTCTTTCCATGAATTGGCAGCAAAAACCCAAAGGACCTTTAATCATGTAAAAACTTATGTAAGAGGCTTTTTTGTCACACACACACACACACACACAGAGGCAGGATATTAACTTGATTATCTCTGAATGACAAAACAACTGTGAGCTGATGTTATTAGTACATTTGCTTTGCTGGAAGGTTATTAGAATTTATCATTAGTTTAGTATTTGTACGTTTCCACAGGCTTGCACACGGCGCTCGGGACTGCTGCTGTTTTTCATCTTGTCCCTGATTATTCGGATGCTCACTTAAACAGTTTCATGTGAATAATAACAAATTAGCAAGTTCACACACTTTTCTCTTGACCCAGATATTCTTTTTTTTTTTGTTTTTGGTTAAAGGATTATCTGCTGTTTTGCAGTCCCCAGGGACAGCAGGGACAAAACAGGATATTAAAGGGAATGTTTTCAGCCCGATTCAAGCTGTGAGCTTTGCAGTTAATGGTCAGCAGGACACCAGAGCACCCCGTGTGCTTTTTAGATTTTTCTCTTATTTAAACAGGAAATGGGAGCGTGTTTACGAAGAAAGCTCGCTGCATTTCATGTTCCACCTACCAGTTGCATAAGTGAGGCCCCAAACCTCCTGGCCGTACACATCCGTCTTGTTCCAGACCAGCCTGTGGACCAAACCGGGCCCGGCGGGGTACCAGCGCTGGTACAGCCTCCCTTGGACGGAGGCGCGGACATGCACTTTGGACAGGCCGCCCAGCGGGGAGACGGGGGACGACGGGGAGGGGGGTGTGAGCAGGATCCGCAGCAGGGACAGGTAGCCCGCGGCGCGGGTGCTCAAGTAGTTGAGCTTCACGAAGGCTCCTGGGATAGAAACCTCCTCCTGCACCGCCTGGGGAGAACAAGATGGAGTACAGGGTGAGAAATACAGGTGATGAGAGGATGGATGAGACATGAAACGTGAGAAAGGGAAAGGTGTTTTATGATTACTTTATACTTGTGTAATGAGCTTGCGTAATAAGTGCTAAGGGGGGGGGGGGGGGGGGGGGGGCAGATGCAGCACAGAGAAAGTGTGTCAATTTTATCCTTATTTTAGGAGATGGAATAAAATAAAATCTGTGGTCATGCCTGTCACTATAGAGGGATAATACTAAATACTAAATACTAAATAAATGCACCACATGCTGCTCAGTGATCCTGAGAGGCTGTGGCTCCCCTGGGGGGCACCAGAGAGCTTCAGGAGAGACATCAGGACCATCTAGGGGGGGTTCAGGAAAATGCCTTTTCCCGGCATACCTCTTTTCTTTTCATTTTTAAGATGAAATCATCACAAACAAGTTTAAACGTGAAACTATAGGTTGTTTTTCAGAACTGAAACCGTAGGCATCAAACAAGCACAAGAAGATGCTTTCCCATTACCATTAGCATTCATATATCTTAATGCAACAATTATAAGGAAGTCAGGCATTCAAATAAACCCAAAAAAAACGTTTCTTGCCCTGTGGTTGGTTCAAGCTCTGTGAGGGGGTTTCATCCTCCTACGTTTTGAGAACCAAGGGTTCAATTCACTGATTTATTTCCATCAAAAAAATTCTTCAACACGAACAAATCCAGGACATTAAAAAAAAAAAACCACCAGAAAACAAATTGAATTTCCCAGCCAAGGTGAACACGTGGGGATGACTAAGCTCATTGAAACACCTTTCTCTTCTCTCCACAAATTGACTTGCGGGCTGATTTTCCTGAGGTGTTATCATGGGCACAAAATGTGCCGTCATTCATTTTGAAGATCTTGTCACAACAATCTCACCGGATGCTGTTGATTCAGCTCGGACTGTGAAGCGAACATAAAGTACTTGCGAATACAAATAAGGATGTCTTCAGGTGATGTTGTCGGTTTTCCTACATCCACCATGGACGGCGTGACCGTAGCACATGCCGGATTTGACATTTATGTTCTGCGACCCATCAATTGTCGGCTTTGTGTGTTTATGCGCTGAGAAAGTCGATGGAGCCGCTATAAGGTCAAGACGAGGTTCTGTTTATTGGAAGAAGAAAAACCTTTGGCGTTACATTAGGAGGAAAATATATAATCACCAGTCTGACCTCCACATTTGACAACCGGGCGACCTCATTTGCCTCCATGGCGAAGAAGTATATGAATAGCACTAATCTGCATGTCGTTCTTTTTGGAATTTGCATGATACAAATATGACTAGAAGTGAATTTACAAAAGCCGGAAAGACCCGGAACGGTTCGTTGCAGAGCTGCTAAAAAAAACAAACTGTGTGTGTCTTGGCTTCATTCTTCCTGACACACAAAACAGCACACTGCTAGTTTTCATACAGGTTTTAGTCATGTCAGTGGCGGCTCTGTCAGCAGCTATAGGACTGAAAAAGTTTTGAACAGACATTTATGGCCCCGAGCCATGAAATCCTCCTGACTTTGGTGATCCCCTCACTTCTGCCGATCCCCCATCAGGTTGACATTTTTGTCTTTTCAGTAAAATGTCACAACAACTTTTACATGGGAAGCCGCGCAGAAATGTGCAAAAGCGTTCCGAGTCGTACCGCAGAATGACTTTGGAACCAAAACACATTCAGGAATACGAGCTCCCCTCAGTATGAACTGTGAAAACATCCGTTTTATTCTCCATTCTTCTCTGACAGACAATTACTTCCTGGATTGATTGGGTAATTGTAATGCCTTAAAAATGTTACAAAATAGTGGGAAAGTGTTGAAATGTATTCAGTTAGAGAAAGATTCTCAACAAAATACAACCAAAAATTGGCTCTTTTTTTTTTTAAACACCTTTGCTTATGAAAAGAATAAGTCAACAAATATAAAAATGAGTTATTGTGATTTGAAAATCAAAGTAACTCATCTGCTCAGCCTAATCTGCCTGTTAGTCCGACTATTTGCATAGATTAAAATACCTGCAGCTCAGGCACAGCGGCTCCTTTCTCTGCACATCCTCCGGTGTATCTGGGAAGAGGGTAGGGCAGCACCAGCGGATAGGGACTCAGAACATTCCTGACGTCACATTTAGGAGTCTTCGCGTCCTCCCTGGACATGATCACTTGATCCAGAACCAGGAAGTTGTTGTTGGGGGTCCATACGGTGCGTGTCTGTTGGACGAAGGGGGGCCGCTGGAACAGCAGCGTGACAGACATGGCGCCCAAGGTCACCAGGTCGAAACTGGAAATGAAAAAAGATGAATTAAGTTTGAGATAAAAAATCTAAAATAAAGAATAAGGAAGGGATTTTTTGTATGTATGGACAGGTTTATACCTCCCGTCCTGCCTGCTGATGGTGTAACCGTACTCTGGGTGCTGCGGGAAGGTGATGTTAACTCCAACCAGAGGAGAGCCGTCCTGCAGCGCGACGCTGCCTCGGATCACCGCCACCCGACTGCCACAATGAAGAGAGAGAGAGATGAGAACCCGGCGGATTTACAATGATGGAGAACGTAATCACTGTTTGAGGAGAGAGGCATATTGTGAAGCGCTAACCACACGACCTTGTGCGTGAAGAGAAAGCTGCTGCATTTATTCTACTCGGCGCGATCCTCTTGTTCAGTGCAGAGAAATCTGCCAGCGATTGCCAGGATACAAGGAACATAAATATAGCTTCGCCCACAGTAAAACCTTTCAACACCTTGTCATGTAAAAAACAAAACTTGCACATCATGTTTATATTACAGTGACAGTGTTACCTACAGGAAAAGAGGCTTGGATTTATTTTTATTTTTTTTACTTTAAATAGGTCTCAAACCTGCAAACACATCTCAGCCAATCTGAAAGATTCATTTTGATTTTGCAGGTAAGATGTGAAATATGTTTAAATCCAGAATAACGTCTGCAGTTTTCAAATAAGAACAAATTCATACGGGCAGATGTGGTGCACACACACTTACACACACACTCACACGCTCATTGATGGAGTGTGTTACTCCAGATGAGGGATAAATGAAGGATGGCGAGACTTCTCCGGGTGACTGCATCGCCCCGTTTGTTACTCCAACTCTGAAAGCCACCATCGATTTCTTTTCTGATAAAATGGCCACATAATTAATTTATTTGTTTATTCTACGAGTGAACCAGCGGAGGGAGAGAGAGAAAGAGAGAGAAAAAGCACTCAGGAGAGGCATCCCCTCTTTGTTTTCTGAACCAAACTTTCTGGGTCATAGTGATGCTGGTGAGATGTATTTCCGCATTGAGACGGCAGTGAGTGGCTACTGAAAAATTTATGGTGACACCTTTATAACTGGTGTAAGTGAATGACACATTAAGCATTAATATGCACCAAACAAATACTGTGTGGTAGTCTGACACTGATACCGGAGGACATGACGATGTAACTGCTGATCTCTGGGGCAAGACAGAGGACTGGGACGTGTGCGCGGGCCTAATTGACACACGCGCACATGCACACATACAATAAATAAATACCAGGCCAATGCACAATGTAATTCATTAATACAGATGTATTTGCTCTGTTATCTACCACTCATTCAACACACTATATGTCAGGACAATTCAAGGACACACAAGCACACGCGAGACAAACACGGGAAGGAATTCGAACAGCACGCACGGAGGCGCACAAAGGGACGCAAAGAGTAAACAGGCACATACCTGGTATCAAAGGGCACGTCTCCGGGGAGAGTGTGTGTGGCCGCCTTGCCAAGGAGGAAGTGTATGCGGCGGTAGAAGCTGTGTGTGTGTGTGCCAGTGAGTGAAGGGGGCGCGGCGGGGGGCGGCGGGCTCTGCTGCAGCAGGGCCAGCGGGTCGGCCGAGCCGTGACACAGCGGGTCAGAGCCGCAGCTCAGCTGCTCGCAGCAGTCGGGATCTACACAGTCCATCAGGCCGTCTGAAATAAAAAAATAAAAAAATAAAAAAATAAAAACAAGTGAGGAAAAAGTGAGAGAAATGCAAACTCAAGTGGTACGCATTCAGACGAAGGCAGCGCCACCGGAGGAGTTGGATGTTTATAAGGTAATTGACTTTACAGGGGTAATATAAGCACGACATTAACATCTTCATACATATTACATTAATGCTTTAATAGAGTTAAGTGAAAAGTCAAGGTGCTGAGAGCACATTTGTATTCCAATAGCCAAGATACTGTATATACCTGCAGAGGAAAAGGAGAAAGACGGTGCTATAAACTCAAAGAAATGACAGCGATGGGGGGGGGAAAAACTCTGCAAGTGCGAGTGATGGAATACACAACAATAGTGTACATGCATCATCATCACCATCATCACCATGGGTATCAATCAAATGAAATTTATTCACAGCCGTCACCGTACAATTACAGCATTCGCTCCCGTGAATCCGACTGGAAGCGCCCGCATTATTTGAACGTGATCCACAGAAGTCCGGAGTAAACAATGAGCCACAGATACAAACCGAGGCGGGAGGTAATAGGAGCCAGCCTGGCATTTGTGTTTCCTATTTCAAGCCTGTTTCTGAAAAGGCAGGAAACAGTGCTGACATTTAAATGCATCTGACCACAGAGCAGCGAGCCAAAGGCCAACAATATTCTATTATAACCTACTCCTACAAAAGGCAGCGCCGCACAATGGTTGATTTCCATAAGATTCACTATGAACTTGAAAGCGCACCATTAATTGAGTTTCAAATATCATTGTCATTAAAGGAGTACACAGGTTTGTAAGTCGTTGTGCAACCGTGGTTGTGAACCATTTTGCACAAGGCAGCACAGTGGGAATGTAGATTCTCAATCTATGTAAGTTAATATAAATATGTAAGCACTTGTGAGTTCACCACTCAAACATGGAGCATAAATTAAGCTTTTTTTTCAAGTGGAAGCACAATGCAATTTTTTTTTTTCTTTTCATTTTTTTCCCTATCATGCTGGCAGAACATTTGAAGCTCCCTCTTCAAAGTTCCTCTTTATTCTCTGATTAATCCTGATAGCATCTCTCCATCTCTGTCTATCTACAGAGACAAAAAGATTGCTGTTAAAGAAGGCTATGAGAGCCCACCGTATATCTGCCAATTAAGGGAGATAGCTGAATTGTGTGGCGGAAAATTATGGTATTTGAAACACCGTGCCGAGGTGGAAGCAAGGAAAGATAAGCGATGTCTAAATGGACTCCATAAGGCTCCTGCCAGCAAGTCTTCCCTTAGCATACCACATCTGATGACGTTTATCATTATTCATGTGGCTTTTTAATACAATAAGGCGCAGCCTAAGAGTTGCAATCTATTTTACATATACTGCCATATACAGGATGCGGAATAGCATATATAGTGCTGCACTCAGGTACTACTAAGGGACTCATAAGAGGAAAGAAATGCTCAGATTTTAAAGCAGCAGAGCCTGACGTCTCCTGTCTTATAGTCCCAGTATGGGTCAAGCTACATAAACACAGGATGCTACACCTCCCATAATGCAAATTAGCAGCACTTGCTGCCACACTTTACGCAGACAGTTTGCTGTTGGGGGAAACACCCGTTTCTCTCCGAGAGCGACACAACAAGCTCAATATCACTGTGTGGTTCTAATGTTCAGTCACGGAATACAAATATAACGCCAGATATGACACGGCGCAACCATTTCCTATTCTGTTCATCAGGAAAGAATATATCAATGCTGGTTTGAATTAATCTCTATTGCAGACACAGGTCCATATAAGACAAGTTTTAAGAAAGGATCCTAAAATAGCTCTAGGTGTGAGGGTTAGTTTGGAGGACGTGGGAAGGCTATGCAGCTTCGTGTTGCACCAATATTTAGATTTCACTCTAGTCTCAGTAGTTGTTTTTTTTTTTTACAGTCGGAGGTCTTTATTGACCAACCTTATCATAATAGAGATTGCTGAAAAAGCCATTTATATTTCATATAGAGAGTCAAAAGCAGTTACAGTTATTGAAGTTTTCTCTCTGTGAAGCTTATTGTATTACGGGCTGTTTGCTGCCGTCTGTCTGTTGCTGTTTCATCTCAGTTATTTTAAAGCTCCGTTTTTTAGTTGTAATCAGTTCATGAATCATTTTTCAATCAGCTTATCCAGATTTTTGTGCATCTTGCAATTAAATCTAAGTCACGCTCCCACACAGCACATTCCTTGTCTCGAGTAATGTTTGGTTGAATGCATGTTAATAAGCGTTATTAAGGTCTACAGACTGACACTCTTTTTGGAATGAGGCGGTCAGTCCGTTTATTAGCATGTGGTACACTCACGGTTTTACATTCTTAACTTGCCATCGTTAAAGTCACGTAAAATCCAGTTCAAAACAAACAAGTGTTACGCCGTGATAAAAATTATTTGTAATCTTTTTAATCAAATCTGGTCAAATAATATTAACTAAGAAAGCCATTTCAGGAATTGACACATTTTTCCTCTGGTTATTTGACACCCTGACTGCTCTGTGCACTTTCTAAACAAGTGAGGCAATTAAACGTGATGAAAGAGTTACTTTTATAAGTAACCAGGGATCCTTTATTTATAGTGCACTGCTTTTTATAAAGGAAACTAGAGCCCGTGATTAACTACTGATTTTCATTAACTAGCACACAACACTACTCATAAGTGTGATGTTCGGGGATTAAATCAGATATCACAATCATTGAGAGATAGATTGACTGTTTTTATGTCAAGAGGGTGCTGAAACATCATTGTTCATATAAGTAATTTATATATATATATATATATAGTGCATTTCAACACTATAGATATTAGTGGTAATCTGAATAATTTGAGGGATAATGAAGATGTCCCTACATGGTGGGTTCAGCGGTTCACACTGTTGCCTCACAGCAAGAAAATCCCTGGTTTTTGTCTGGGCTTGAAGGCCTTTGTGTTTGCCCGGGATGCATTCGGGTTTTCTACAGTGTTTATAGGTGGAATAGCGACTCTAATAAAAGTCTCGATGTGAGTGTGTGCATCTGTCTCCCTGCTTTCACTTATTGTGAGCTGGGATCAGCTCCAGACCCCCCCATGACTCAAAGTTTGATAAAGCAGAATACAAGATGGATCATTGGATGGATGAGCTGTCCATTGATTCATCTTCTATATCTGCTCTATCCGGGGAAGGTTTGTGAGGGAGTGAATCACATCTCAGGCTCCAGTCCAGAACAGGACAAACACAGATTCACACATGTGACCACTATATTCAACCTAATAAGGATGTGAGTATCCAGAGAAAAGGCCAGCTCAGAATCAAAATCAATTGTTCTTGCTCGCTTCTTTTAAGGTGAAAAAGCTAAACACGAGAGCACCGTGCTGCTCTTGCGTGATACTCATGTGCCGCCACACGTCCCAATCACTCTGCTCTGTAGCTTAGCTTAACAACAGTGGAAACAGTCACGTCGCCAAAGGTGAGAAATTATGCCTCCCAGCAGCTTTACAGTAAAAATCTCACTCTTTGGTTTTATACAAAAACAACGAGGACAGGTCATGTCTTCAGGGAAGGTGATGATGTAGACAAGTGGCATTTCCTATGAGCATTACATTGGCATTTATGTAATAACAAATAAAATAAATGGTGGGTTGGCCTGTCAAACAGTGACAAAACCAACAATGCGTTTGAGAGTGTGACTGAATTAACAGTTTATGCTCCTCGTATAGCATCAGCTAATTTATTTGTGTGACAGCCCTTTATTTGCTAATGGTCCGTAACAACATATTCATCACAATAAAAGATAATCCAATAATAGAGTACAGAAACCATCTCTGCCTACACTGCTGGCAGGCCACGGTCCCACTATGACTCCTTCTGCTCAGCCTCCATTTTACAGTCCCCACACATAGACACAGGTTGTTGTTTTTTCCTTTTTTTTTGTTCCTCTCACTGCACAGCTCTGAGGTTTTAATCCAGAATGAGGACCTGCAATTCAAGTTTGGAGCAGCCATCAACACTGAGTCTCTGAAGTGCAGGCTGAGGCTGTCACACAGGTTTGGTAAACAATGTACAGATAAAAAAAAAAAAGAAAGAAAAGGAGCTTCCAGAAAACAGTCAGTTCAAACAGAATCTGTATTTGTTTGAGGCTTCCTGTGGCTCTGTGCACTGATTCAAAATGCTCATCACAGAACGTGGAATCACTAAAACAACAACAACAACAACAACAACAACAACAACAACAACAACAACACGCTTTCCCTCCAAACCAAAGCCAGGCCACCTTGTTTGTAGTGATGGATTACACCCATGGCTTAGCAGTCATGTCCATATTGGATATTTATTTTGAGTTTCAAAATGAATGGGTACAGTTGAAAGCAATGTAATATTGCACTTTATTCTTAAATTTTTTTAGAAATGTGTATTGGAAGGGAAGCGGGGCTAAAATGAGGGAGTGATCGTGGCGAGCGGAGTCTGGTTTCTTGATCTGGAGATGAAGACACGCATGTCTCACCTGCTGCCAGACACCTGATAACCAGACATGCTGAGAACTATTCTGCATGGTTTGCTGTATTTCGATTTGTGGAAAATTCTCAGAGAGAGTTTTATCCTGGCAGGTGGTATGCATATTAGACATTTAGCTGTGATAAGAGGAAAAACGCAGACAAACACGCTCACAAAAATGAAGATATGCACACACTCAAATACATATTCAATATAATAATGACCAGCAAGACTCTACAGGAGGCTCAGCAGGACCGGGACAGCACAGAGTGATCAAGACGAGGAACAATAGAGGCGGGAATTGTTTTTCTTTGGTTCTTTTAGGGAAGAAAAACAGGAAGGAGACGTAATGGAATGTAATGTCTGCCGAGGAAACAGGTATGAAAGACGCAAGAAAAGAGAGAAAAGGATAGAAAATGATAGATGATGCGAGAATGTCACCTCCGTCGTTGTCTGTTCCATCACTGCAGTCAGTTTCCATGACAACGCTGCATCCAGGCCCACTCCATCCAGCCTGGCAGACGCAGCGCCAGCCGCTCTGCTCCAGGGTACAGCGTCCATGCCCGCTGCACAACCCCGGGCAGCCGTCTGAAAGAGGGTCCCGTGTGCACAGGTACACACACACACACACACACACACACACACACACACACACACACACACACACACACACACACACATGGATTTGTGTCACTCGTGAGGACATCAGTGGAGCAGAAGATTAAATGTAAACATAAAGATAAAAATTACCTTTCACCACGACATCCAAATCATGAGTAACTGGGAAGAAATAGCAGGGAAAAAAAGTGAGATTTGCGTAAGTGATTATAAATGGAAATCATTCAAACCATGGTGACCCCCCCCCCCTTATTATTAATCATACTCATCGAAATATCACAAGATAGAAGTGAGCACTCCCACGTGCACCGGCGCAAAAGCTCACCAATGTTACAGTGTTCCCCCTCCCAGCCAGGCTGGCAGATGCAGGTCCCGTCATGGCACTGGCCGTGTTCTTCACAGCGAGGATGGCACGCTCTCTGGTCACATGCAGCGCCGATCCAACCCTCCTCGCACTGGCACTGGCCCTCCGAGCAAACACCATGAGCGCCACATGGCACTGGGCACAGCTCTGCCGAACAGGTGGGTGGATACATGCGTGAGAAAAAAAAAAAAAAAAGTGTGTAAGTGTGAGAGAAAGGGAGAATGAGAGGGAGGGGAACAAATGGAGGAATCGAGTGTTGTATGGGAAAAAAAAAAAAAAAAAAACAGGCAAAAGAGGCACAAGGGACATTGGGAGCAGGAAAAAAAAAAAGAGAGAATTGAGGGTGAGCCATCGGATATAGGTGAGAGAAAAAAACAAGCCTTAAGAGAGGATAACCTCAGAGACTAAAAAGTCTACTTTCTCACAACACACAATCTTCCCACCTCTAATAGCTGAGCTCCCTGAAGGAGAAGAAGAGTGAATAGACTCATAATAACAGCCAAATGATTCGTATTTGCACCGCATATTTAAACTACAGGGACTCCAATTCAGCTCTATTATTCTTTTCTGACATTTTGATCAGATTTGGTGGGTATGTTAATGCCCCCTCTTCCTTTGCATCTCTCCATCATTGTCTCTGTCAGCCTTTTCTTTATTGTATTCCTTTCTCTCCCTCTCTCTTGCAACATCCCTTTAAAATTCTCTGCCCCCCTCACTTTGTCTATTTCCTTTTCCTCGGCTCTCCCCGCCATCCAACTCTCACTCTCTCTGCAGAGGCAAAGCCTCATCCATCAGTAAAGAGAGCAAAGTGCTGGAGGCACACAAAGACTACTTATCCAGCTGCAGTAAAAAGTTATTTCAATTTAAATATACATAGCATGAAGAAGGGAGGAAAAAGTGGATTAAAGTTGGAGAGTTTTTTTAGCTCTCCATTAGAATTACATTAACTTAGCTATGCCTCAACAAGACCTGGACGCAGAGTGGCTGCGGCTGTTTGATTAAAAGCCCAGCAGGTAGAGAGGAAGCTGCTCATATCTCAGATATTCAGCCACGGTCCATCATTATCATGGGCTATATCACTATAATAAGGTATGCATACACCTGAGAGCAGGTGCTAATATCAATTGCTTGCAAATCATTGGCGTGCGAGGTAAAGTGGGTCCTTCTCGACGTCGGCATTAAGTTAGTGTGGCGGAAACGAAGAAAAGGCAGTCTCATAATGGCTATTTTCCTCTCTGTCAGCTCACACTGTGAGGACAAGGACACTCTCCTCTCTGTGTACCGCACCATACTGCACTCTGTATTTAAAGACGCCACAGTACCCGTGTCAGAGTGGCACACTCGCCGCCTTTTCTTTGTGTTTCAGAGCCGGTGCAGTGGCTTTTAAGTGGGCAGAGTTTGTTTTTTTGGTGGGGCTAAGACAGGTAGGTACAGATTTCGTGGCTATATTTAACAACCGCTCATTAACTAATACGTCGTGTTCAGGTACACTGTACACTACCACCAAGCTTTTAAATGTCAAGCTGAATGTGCCTCAGAGTTGCAGTCTCTGAAAGGGCTCACAGCGAGGGAAGAACAGAGGGTGTGTGAGTTTTTTTTTTTTTTTTTTCTTCCTAGCTGGCATTTTTTTTCTCCTTCATTTAGCTGATGGGAATGTGTGTGTCCGAATTCATGTGTGTGTGTGTGTGTGTGTGTGTATGTGTGTGAATACAGTGAGAATGCACCGCACCGTGCAGACTCGCTCCAGAGTGCTGCAGTCAAACAGTCACGAGAGAAAATCTCATTTATGACTAGCATGAAGAGCGAGGGGGGAAAACACACACACACACACACACACACACACACACACACACACACGCTCTGCAGGGTGGCTCCAATCCAAATTTCTCTCTCATGTCAATCAAATCCCCAGAAAACAGTATCTGGCAGGGCCATGTGTGCAACAAGAACACTGGCAAACTGGTGACGTGCACTTTAAATTTCCAGTGTTTTGAACAATAATCCTCAGGTCTTACCGGTGTAGCAGTCCGGTCCCGTCCAGTTAGGCTGGCAGGCGCAGGTGTCTGACTCTGGGAGATAGGTGCCATGTCCCGAGCACTGCTCCTGACAGGCTGGCAGTGGGTCGTCGCAGCTCACCCCCGCCCAGCCCGCCGAGCACACGCACTCTCCACGCACGCACACGCCGTGCCCGCCGCACTGGGGGTCCACGCAGTCCACTGCGGAGAGAGGGGATGATGAGAGGGACAGCGAGGATGAGTCAGAGGTGAGACGAGGGAGTGGAAAGGGTGGGCGGGTTGAAGGGTGGTGGTGGTGGTGGTGGTGCGGTGGCACTGGCGGTGATGAGGAGGAGGGGGGAGGTGCTGTCTCATTATAATCATCAGTTCACCGGGTATGAAAGCAGTGTTCTTTGCATCCCATCCAGGAGTTAACCACCCTAGCTACAATCCCTGTATCTGTTCCACAACATTACACTTCATAGGACACTTAGAACTCAGGCTTTGATAAGGGGTGAAATGGGTTAGTGTGCGTGTGTGTGTGTGTGTGTGTGTGTGTGTGTGTGTGTGTGTGTGTGTGTGTGTGTGTGTGTGTGTGTGTGTGTGTGTGGTCCGCGCTACGCTGTGTTAGTAAGTGTAATTACAGCCCCGAGCGCCGAGCCAAAGCTCAGCACAGTTCGGCTCGGCTCAGCTCAGCTCGACTCTGCCGCTCAAGGTCAAACCACCTGAATCCTTCCCCACAGCGGGGTGAGGTATGCCAGACAGCTGTGCCATCAGGTCGGGATCAAGTGGAACATCATAATTGTTTTAAATATCAGAGCTTTGTTTGTTTTTGCTAATTTATTGGATGGTTTTACAACGGATGGGGTGTAAGGAAATATGACATGAGCTCAAGGCTGATTTCCAGGACGCCTGTATGGTTCCCTCAGCCACCGGAGACTTTAAACATTTCTATTGTCATATGAACCTTAAAGCTTTTGTCTCCTCTCTTTACTGACAGATTCACATCTCAGCTAACAGTATATAAAGAAAGTGTAGTGCACACTACACACAAAAAGTAGGTTTTAGTCCAAATGGTTTAAACTGCACCAGTATACAAAGTTAACTTTAACAGAGAAAGAAAGTTTGGTATCACTTCTCCTGTTTTTAATCTCATAGATTTTATATAAAGACAGCGAATTCATGTTTGGGTTGTCTGGCGTCATGGAAACAAGTTTCTCTTCATCAGATGTCACCTGAAATTGATATAATTAATTCTAAATAATATTCACCACGGTTAATTAGATTAATTATACTGTTAGTTTACCTGTAAGTCTCTTTTCTTCTGTTCAGGCTTGTTTCAACACACATTTAAAAGTAAAAAAAAAAAAGCCTACTTGCCTGACTAGAAGAAGAGAAAATACCTATAAATGAACTAAATGCATATGAAAGCAGTAAAAGTTTCGCCACCAAGAACGACTCATGGGAAAAACCGCACCCCAAAGAAACCATCTTTAAATCAACCTCGCTGCCACGGAGAGGAAATTACACCAAACAACCTCAACATCAGCCAAGTGCCTGAATCATGGAGGCAGTGGAGATAAGGAAGAGGGGGCCCGAGCACGACGAACTGGGATGAGGGAACATCCATGTTGCCCCAATTCTGAAGCAGCGCATAAGGCACCAGAGAAGGGTTTAGTGATGCTATAGAATACCCCTGGGATAGCAGTAGCACCCCCAAAGAAATATATATATCTATAGTTTATGTATTTATTTATACTAAAAACTAGTGTGGTCTGATTCAGCTAATGGTGCAATGCATGCATTCGCCTTTGACCTAACCACTTCCTGTTAACGAGGCCCCCTTTGCCTCCGTAACTTAGCGTTAACAGCAAAACATGGAGCTCTTAAAACGTCCGTGTAGCGTGTATCGTGTAGCATAAGAATGTTTTATATCGCAGAGCTTTTACTGTATCTATGTGGGGTGAGTGAAAACTTTAAAACATATTGAAGGACACAGTTTCCAGGACACCAGCACAAAGATTAGAGAAGTGAAAATAAATTGAATAAATGTAATGTCGGAAACAAGATCTTCACATTTTCGGTGCATGAACAATAACAGGAATAACATGAAATGAAATAACACATTTGAAAACTCAAACAAATATTTTGATTAAATTCAACGACTTTAAAATGAAACACTAGCTATATACCAGCAGTTTAATATCGCTAAGTTAGAAGATGGATAGAGTACATAGTGGCCAAGTCTAAAATGAGAGTTGGATGTGTGGTGGGAAAGAACAAATAAAGTCGGGTTGATCATAATGGGCAGTTGTAAAATGTTAAACGCAGAACAGTGCTGTTAAACCCAGTGTCAATAAAATCCAAAACTTCCTGCAGATGTTTCGCATTAAAAGTGTCGCAGAAATGGTGGCGGGTGACTACTGGATGACTTTTATCGTGAAACTTTCTCTCGAATTTGCCTCGCAGTGCCTCAAGGTTGGAAAAAAACGATAAAGAAAATGGATCACGTGACGTTGTTTCTAGCATGACTGAAGTTTTGTTAAAACTTCCTGGAGAATATCCTGTTGCAGCAGTACTTATTCTTGCGTATTCTTTCTTTTTGTCCTATCTTAAGATGGTTATGTGCTCTAAAGTGTCTATAAATGAATATGTGGATGCATCTGCACAGCAGGATCGGAGCAGAGTTGCATCAGTGTAAACAACTGATGCATTATTTCATTCAAAGGAGGACAAAAGAGAGAAAACACAACTAAAACTCAACCAAATGTTGTTTCAGGAGGTCTAATGTTTACTCCAATGAACAAAACGTTGTATAACTCTTGTTCATGTGGGACCATGTTTGGATTGTTTGCACTCATATGTAAGTCTACAGATGTGAAGACTGAGTGTAATCCTGCTGTGATCTAATTTAATTTGCAGTGTTTTCTCAGCCAAGATTAGTTTATGATAAACAACTCTTGGTTATTTCTATTCACAAAAATGTGCAATCAAAAAACTTTACAAGTATGTTTTTATGCTAATTCTAACTGAATATGAAAATCTCTGTTTGATGTTGATCTGAAAAATCTAAATTACTTGAAGGAAGGTACTTACAATTATAGATAATGGGTCAAAATAAAAATAAAAAAGCATTCATTTATTTATTATTCTCTTCAGGGCAGCAGAACAAGCTGGAAACATAATGATAGACTGCATTATTACCTCCCCAGTTCTTACACTGAACCTTTTGTCAATTACACATATTTCCATTGTGAGTCCTTGTGCTTCATGTCAAACAATCACTCTTCTTCCAGCTCTGTTAAGGCCTCCGTCATGCTTCGAGGGGAATATCCGTCTGTGAATCTCTCGCTGTTCACCACCTTGTCGCTACCTTTGCCTGCCTGCCCGCCATTTGGTACAAAACAGCTGCCTGCTGCAGCTGGTAAGTGGGCAATTCAAACAAGGATAAAGGGTGTCAGATGCTGCGCTGCCCTTAGAGGCAGTTTTGTGATTTGGATTGTATAAATTAAAACTGATTTGTCTTGACTTTGTTATGACTCTCTGTGACGGCAGGTTTTTCTCTGTTGAAGGACTCTTGTCAAATTACAAACGGCCACTCGATCCTCTGTCGATATAAAATTATTGATAAAAGCTTGCCATCAGCAAAAAAAACTACAAACTAAGTCATTCATTAAAATGCAGAACAAGCGGGACTGTTAATATGCAGATGACAGACTGTAATAAGATGTGTATGGTTTCCATTGCAGTGTGTGAAAGTTACCTTGTTCACAGTTCACTCCCTTGTAGGCCGGACTGCAGATGCAGATGCCCTGGATGCAGGAGCCGTGGTTGGAGCAGGTGGGATCGATACACTGACCTTCCTCCACATTACACTCTGCCCCCTTCCAGCCCGCCAGGCACACACACCGTCCTTTCTCATACACGCCATTACCGCTGCACAACACTGGGCACGAATCTGCAACAGGACAAACACAGATTACAGTCACAGACACCCAAGCACTCCCATGCAAACACACTCACACCCACACACACACACACACACACACACGCTCGTGCGCGCGCACACAGTGCTGCAGTATATTAGCTGGAAGACCGCGGTAACCTACCGTGAGTGGGGCTACGCTCTCTTATCTGTGCGCGGATTCAGCAAATCCTCAAGCAGCCTCCCTGTCTTTCTCCCTCACGCACACATACACACAGCCACACACACACCTCAGGCAAACGCATACACATGCGCGCACACGCGCCGCAGCTTATCCCTCACGCTGTTTCAATTTACTCAAGCACCACCTGAGCCTGGCTACCACGGCAACCCAGGAATTGTAGAAAATCCTCCCGACGTCACCCCGCTCGTTCTGAACAGGCCGTGAAAACAATCGTGAAAACGGAAGATTAGGGAAGGAGAGCATTAGGGGTTTATAGAAGGAGGGTGTAAAGCAGAGCTATCTCCATGCAGAGATGGAGAGCGGTGTGGCTAATGTAATGACAGCCAGGTAGAATGAAGTCGGCCGCTGTCTGACGACACATTGACAGTTGCAGCTCAGAACTTCAAACGCATTGGGACGTTGATCCAGAAGCATCGCCCCTTTCCTTCTGGGATCATTCGCGGCGAACGCCCACCGCGCGCGGGCCCGCGCCTCATGGCGGTTTGATCCTTTGTTAAAATCCAACAAACCCTGCGTCCCACGGTAATAAATTCACACTTCACTTTTTACAACTCTTGCCAAAACTTGCTGTCTTAACTTTTCAAACGGAGGCATATTATAGCACAGGCAAATGAGAGGAGATGAGAGGAGCGCATGAATAAATTATGAGCGTAAATAAATCATAGGGTGTGATATCACATCACCTGTTTCTACACAATGAGACAGCTACAACTACAGTAATTTTACAAATATGCACCCTCTCCAGCCGAATGGAAGGAGGAGGGAAAGGACGGGGGAGAGGAAACAGTGTCTGGTCAAAGAGTTATAAAGGGAGGAGGGAGAGACTGAAGGGATGTGTTGAGGAGCTATAAAAATATTTCATAGTTACTGCTAAGGCTAATAAGTACACTACTATTGTAATGACATATCATGTGCATGTGCATAGATATATATCATATGCAGCAAAATTTAATCTTGAGTGGCGGCGGACCGGTGAAATAGTGCCACACTAACCTTTAAATTTAGACTTTCTTTGTTGTGGCGCAAAGCATACATCATGAAAATGTCTCTATTTTTCACCAAGTTTGCATGTTCCCCTCTGTGCAGGTATTGGCTTTCTCCCACATTACTACAACATTTGAGGTCAACTGACGGCAGGAGTGAACCTGAGTGTGTGCGCCTGTCTGTTTGCCCTGTGACGCACTAGCAACCCTCCTGCAGACGTTTTGCATTGAAAGTGTCACAGAAATGGTGGCATTTGAATAGCAAATGACTCTCGATGTGAAACTTTCTTCAGAGTTTTGCCTACAGGGTGCAGGCTGCCCTCTTGATAAAAAAAAACCAAAAAAAAAAACCTCAATATTTTATTTATGATATTTACCTAATTTATGTGCTCCAATTTCATTCTAGCTACTGAGAGCTCCCAATGCTTTTAGCGGTTGTTTGCGCTAGATTCTCTCTTTTCCTCTGCTACACAGTGGAGCCGGGGAGAGACAGGTGAACCGCGCAACGTCTTAAACGAACTGACTCCAGCTTGTTACTGCTGGTGTAAATGCAAAAAACAAGGGAAGTGGAAATCCAGCAAGATTAAATTATAAATGGGGAGACGTGATCCATAAACATTCAGGCCAAAATATCTGTGTTAACTGACAGCGCCACGCCAGATTCTGGCAGTCAGTGGTGAGGACGCTGCTGTTAGATGGCATCCTGGTCACAGCAGCAGATCTTCTGCCTATCATACTGGGAAAAAAAAAGTCAGAAAAGTTTTTTTTTTGTTTTTTTTTTCACACATTCTCCTCACAGCCCATTCTGGCCTCTTAAGCAGTCGACTTGGGGAAAAAAACTAATCCCTGCCAGAAAAAAAAAAGTTGAGTTTTATTGACTGCAGCTTAACTGCACCCAAAAACCAGCAGAATCAAAGTGACTGAGAATACGTGTTGAGTGGAAATGTGGAAAAACCAAGTGACAGCAGCAGGACGCTGGACTGGTGGAATTGATGCGAGAAGGATTTCATATTGAACATGTAGGGGAAGTTTTCATGAGAATTATTATCGACAAAACTGCCCCACAGGCAAATTATAAAGAACTAAGAAGAATTCGAAAGACGACGATATTATAAAGAACTATTTACTATGGCCATTTTGCGCATGCAGTGTTTCAGAAAAAGTTGGGTTTTCAGAGGCTCTAAGCACCATTTGGACATCTAAAACGCAGCTATATCATAGTGTAGACAAGGCCTTATTCTACTATAAAACCTGGGTGAAGTCTGATTGTATTATAGAACACAGATCTCTACAAGATGAAACTGCAGATTGTAACTGATAACACTCTAACACATTTTTAAAGTTGTTGACGAGTTATAACCTCCTCACATTCATACATTGTAAACTGTGTTGCATTCTGCCGACCAAACAGCAACGACTACGGGAGCTTAAGTTACTGAATATAAATGTTGTGGACATCTTTTGGTTGGATGTTAAAAACTCCAACATTGGTACAAACCACCAGCACCAAGTGCTTAAATGTGATTCATAGAGAAGTTTCCAGTAACAAATATGTGGTTGTTGTACTGTCAGCTCACAGCTTCAGCAAAAAAAACAAACAAAAAAAACAACTTCACCCTGCATAAGATTTGGCAAATATTCAATTTGAACCTTTCAGCAACAAGCGAACGACAAAGACACAGATTCAAGTACATTCTCTATAGAATTTGTTTGCTTACCTTTGGCACAGTCTGGACCCAAGAACCCAGCAAAGCAGTGGCAGTGTCCGGCGACACACTCCCCGTTTCCATTACAGTCCGTGGAACAGCCATCCATCGACTCTGTGAACACACACACACACACACACATGTTCGGGCATCCACAAATTAAACATCCAAAATCAGTTTGAGGGAGGGAGAGAGAGAGAAAAAACCCAACTTATTCCACATGTAACTCCATAAGCTGGCAAAGCTTTCTGTTATTGAATGAGAGATCTGATAAGCAATGGATGGTTCCCCAGACACAGGGGCTATATTAGATTAGTCTGATCCAGCTGCTATCACTCTCTGGGGAACGGCCAAGCACTCACTTACACTCAGTAGCACTAAGCACATTATACTGCATTACAGGTTGGAAACACGCTGCACGCAAATTTACAAACATCAAGGCTTAATCAACAAACTGTTTACAAGGGCGCACTTTGGAACGAGATTGAACCACATAAAGTCTGACATTGTGAGTGCACAAGTAAGTGAAGAGTGGATAGCAGTGCGACGCCACAGTGGATGCACTCTGGGCATGGCCGAGATCAATGCGATGCTTGTTCCTACTAGCGCTTTGTCTCATCTGGCCGTGTGTGTTTCATCATATCCTTCTGTAGGCTATATGCGTTTCATCACATCCCTCAATCGGGCTTCAATTAGCCGCCTTCCTTTTGCTGCTCTCCGTTTCGCTTATTGATACGTCCATCATGTCAGATCTCTTTCTGCAGGTACAGGCAGCATGGCAAAGATAGATTAAAAGGCGAGAGTACTTCTATGCTTTGGAGCATTATATAATCCCGCTGAGCTCTGTCAGCTCTGCTGGAGAAGGGAGATTCAGGTGGAGGAGTACCCAGAGGCTGGCGGGGGTTGGGGGGAATGTGAACTGTGCCGCTGGTTGTCTTGTGCCAGGTGAGCTCCACCCGAGCTAGATGGAGTAATTAAAATGGGTGTCGAGGATGTCATCCTTTATTTGACCCCGTGCCGTCCTGCCCGGCTCCTCTGAACAGGGATCGACTCCGGAGTCAAACCACTGCAGTCCCCCGGCTCGCTCTGCTCAGGGAGCATGGATGACAAATCCTTCAGCGGCACCGCCGCGAGCACACGCACACGCATTTACAAACACATGCGCGCAAAGTTATTATGTGACACCCGCCTTGAGGCGCGTGTGACACATGCTAATGAGACAGGCCCTGCCAGTAGCCGGCAGCATGGCGTTATCTTCCACAGCAGCGCATCACTACAGAAACCAAAGTCATTTTCACCTCCATCACCTGTCATCCTCACGCTGATGGAGAGAAGGAGTGGCAATCATCTTTTCTCCCACACAGTCAGGAGGACTCACAAATTTTCCTCCACATGTGCCTCTTTTTCTCACTTGAATACAAAAGAGAACCCCCCCCCCCCAACACATGCGCAAATTCCAATATTGTATCTGGCTCCTGACATGTGCAATGAACAAATACTCATCTACAAGGTCACCCAGTTCCTTTTAATTCAGCGGAGACGGGCAATCCGTCACAAAGCTCACGCGGCTGTGAGATGCACGGTTATAACGGTGATATAAGCTCTGTATCTTTCAGGTCAATGTCTCCACCATAAAAATCTCCAGGCAATTAAGAGGTAATGTATGAAGAGCCATGTCTCTACTTGATACAGTGCTGTGTGTGTGTGTGGGTGTGCGTGCGCGTGCGTGGGCATTCATGAGACGCGCACTCACGTTCTTTCCACTGACTAAACCCTTCCCAGTTAGAAGTCATTCATGCCATAAGTTATTGAAGTTAAATGCTGTTATAAAATGGGTGCTTCCAGCCAAGTGATCTGATTGGTCAAATAAGCATTCCAATCGTACTTTATGAGCCTGTAAGGTTTCAGCCATGCTTTATGACCCTTGGGCTTTATGAAATTATGAAGAAGAAGAAAAAAAAAAAACGAACTGACCGCTCAGCTAACTAGAATTATCCAGGGGCGAATGAGCCACCATTTTTGTTTATCATCTATGTTGTTGAAAGGTATCAGTGCAGGAAATCTTCTTTTCGCCTCCTTTCACTGTGTTGGCTTTTGCGTGAAAAATACAATAATGGAGAGGATGTGCACTGGCAAGTGAAGCGGAGCAATTATGTATAATTAATAGCCAGGCAGGAAACACAGCTCTCAGCGTGAGTAGAGTTAAAGAAGATGGTTTTGAATAGAGGTGGCAAAATGGCAGCAATCATTAAGCCCGTGCTATTGTTGCATATATGTATAACTGCATAACTGTCAATAGCTGTGGTGAAGGGAAAAGAGACTTTATCTTTATCTGCCACAATATTTTCTAAGTCTAAAATATGCTTGACAAGGCAATTGGAATCATATAATGACATTAATGTAGAAATATAGGAGATAGTCTCTCACCTTTTCAACACTATTTTTAGAATTATAAGTGAATGACAGTCATAATCACTAACAATGGCTTTGAGCACACACACGCACGCACGCACGAACGCACGCACGCACGCACACTTCTTCATGACATAAGGCATGACATAAGGAGACAATCATGACTTAAATGTACTTTATTGCAGATTTATTCAAACTTTAACCAAAACCACTACTTGCCTCATGCTGACTGTCAATAAGCTTTTGATGGTGTCGTGGTTTTTGTACTCAGACATGTCTGAGTACAAAACATGTGTTAAACATGAATGTTGGTTTTCTCACCTTCTGAGGACATCACATGAATGTCCAATAAATTACTGAAGATTTACTTTATTCTACTACTTACCCACTGTAAAGCCTTCAACATTACTCTGAGTTTAAAGCAAGTTTTCATTGGAAAACGTAACATTCTTCCTCATTTAGAACCTCGGCTTTTGTTTGTACTCCCCGAGGGTCATTGTGAATCATTTAATGTCCCCCACCTCTAAGGGAGAACACAAACACACACTCAGATCATGGATTTCTATGTGTTTTTTTTTTGTTTTGTTTTGTTTTTCCCATTAGGTTTCTCTGCTACAGTTTAAGCTACTTGTGTGTGTGTGTGTGTGTGTGTGTGTGTGTGTGTGTGTGTGTGTGTGTGTGTGTGAAAGGCTTTAGATAAGTTTCCTTATTCAGGATGAATAAAGCTCTCTAATAAATGTCAAATAATTCAACATCATTGTATGTTATAGCATTTTTATCAACAGTGCATGCTCCAGCTGAGCAGCAGCCTCGGGTCAGATGTCCCTCAGTTCCCTGTGTGTGAGGTGGTCTGTGAACAAACAACTAAACAACATGATGTCTTTTGACTGATAAAGGTCAGTCAGTCGACCGGTGGACTGAACATTTGAAGTGCTCCGCCACAGTTCAATCCTTTTCTATTTTTTACCTTTATCAAGATGAGCATTTTGATAATCCAGGTCGGGGCTTTGTGCCACGTAGAACTACTTACCTGCTCACTTTCACAGGCGCGTATTGACGCCATGAGTTTTTTTTAGACGTCAAATCCTTTGCAAAAAGATTCTTTTTCTGCTCATGTTTTGTTTTACTTTTGAATTCTCATAGTATCTTTCTTGTCTTACATTTGGTTGTATTGATTTGATTTGATTTATTTTGACGACGGTCTTTTGCTTTTCTCTTATTTATACTCTGCGTCTTTGTTATATCCAGTTACGATTTGCTGCAGAAAAGCTCAATTTCCCGACAGAGACCATCTCACCCCCCCCCCACCCCACCTCTCTCCATAAAGCCCGGCTCTGGGGCTGCAGCATACTGTGTCTCCTATTAGAATTTACTGTACTACGGCTCACCGGGTTTGATTTTCTGTCTCCATAACAATGCAGTGTCTGTTCGAAACTCTCGTTAGAGGTGTAAATGGGCAGCGGAATGAACTCTGACATCAATCCATTAATATTATTTTCCTCTTCTCAGGCTGAATCACTTGATTAATTTTTTTGCAAAAACCTTTGCAGACTAAAAGCTGCTATTCTGAGGCCATCTGTTGTGTCTATATTTGTTTTGATTATTGAAGAGTGCTGGCTCCAGAAAAACAAAACAAAAAGGTTTCCTGTTTCGTGAGTCAAAAAAAGGTCTGGTCTACTCCAGACTTTACCGACAGCACACGTGTCAACAAATGTTTGACAGCTCTGAAATCAAATCTGTGTTTAGCTGTCGCATGCTGTCACTCATTGTAAAAGGAACTCTGTCAATATGACGAGGAAAGATGTCTTCAGTACAATGTTTTGGCTCGGCGAGCTGTTTACTGATTGGCTTACAACTGGGTTCTTTTAAGAGGTCGATACACACGTTTAACTTGAAAGCGTCGAGACGGCTCAGCGTGATGCTCTTGATTGGGATTTAAAAAAAGAAAAAAAAAAAAAAAAAAAAAAAAAAAGCAAGCAACACGGGCAAGGATGGGAAACTGTCCGATCATCGCATCATGCGTGTGTGACTGTAACACCTGCCTGCTAAATATAAATTACCGAGTTCTCACATGATGCCACTTTGCCCCGGCATTTCCCAACACTTTTTTATTTTTTTGGGTGGGGGGTTATTCCAACACCATATTCTCTGAAGAACTACTGGACAAAGTGGGAGTGAAGAAACTGCCCTGGTAATTATCCACTTGTCTATATTCAGCCACGTACTCTTGCATTATTCACATCCTTCAATTTACACTGCCATCCGTGTGTGTCATAGCAATGAGCTGCAGTTAGCAAGCCCTGTCATTACTACAGGAACTGTCCTCCCCTTTCTAACAGCTGTCTCCTGCCATGCCAAACTCTCTCTTATAATAGGAAAAGTTCCCTTCACATGTCAATGAGTTTCAAATCACTCTCTGCCACATCCTCGTGTTTTTTGCATTTGAACAGATAAAGAGGAGAGCAATAACAACAGAGAGCCTGATGGCCCTGAGATACTTTTGGAGGAATGCGGACGTAATGCAATTTTCTTTCAAAAGCAAATGAAAAACAAATATTCGCCAACACTTAATATGTACTCGGAACAGAGAAATAGCTGGAATTACGGTCTCATGGTTGTATGCCTCTGAAAACCAATAAAGTTGCAGTAAATATTAATGTTAAAGCATTTCATATATAGAAGAACTTTGGACATTTTTTACATAAAACAGGGACATCTGTGAGGTCAGCGACCTTTAGCTGCAGAAATTAGACTGTCCATGCCTGAGAGAGTGTGTGCTGATTTTGAAGAAACTCCACCAATGCCTTCCAGAGACATTGCATTAACCACAATTTGTGAAGTCAATGTGATTTTGATGTTTTACCTTTGAAGGCTAAACTCTAATCAGATCTCCTTTAAATCTCAGTAAAAACTGTATGCCAAAATGTAAGAAACTCCATTAATGTAATCCTGAGATTTGATGTTGAATAGATTCTGTGAGGTGACTGTGACTTTAACTTGACCTTTGGCCTAACCTGACACTTTTCAATACCATGCCAGTGGTCAAACAATGGGGGAAAAATTGGAAGTCATTGTATTGTCCAAGCACACTTTGATACCTGAACAAGGTGAGCTCAATGATCCAGCCACCAATCATGGCTTTGGAAGACAACCTGCTCCACCAAGTGACGATGAACCAAAGTTGAAGAAACGTCAAGACTTAATCCTTAAATATCATGTGAGTTTGAGCTTTGACCTTCAGCCCAACTCCACTCAGTACATGTTTGAGTCTGACTGCTTCAAACTTGAAGAAATGCCATCAAGGGACATTCCATTGTGAATAATTTGTGAGGTCAGGGTGGCTTTGACTTTTGGCTGCCAAAATCTGATTTCGTTCATCATCACTTCCTGAGGGAGAATAAGAGTTTGTGCCCAGCGAGATGAAACTACTTCAACTACTTCCTGAGATACTGAAAAGAGCTTTAACGGGTTCATCTGTGAGTGCGAGTGAAGGCATTTCAACGACATATTTCTAAGACAGCAGTAAACGTTTGATAAACTCTGCTGCTGCCAGATGGGGGCAGAAAAATCCTCCAGCTTTAGTGGATCAGTGGTAATCCTCCTTACCTATAGTAGTGCTGTAGAGCAACACTTGCTCCAGGTTGCGTCCGTCATTGTAGAGCGCCAGGTGCCATGTGCCAGGGTCCATGTACTCGATGAAGCCTGTTTCTTGGAGGCCGCTCAACAGCAGGCCTTTGGGAGCTTTGGCAGTCAGGACGGGATCAGTCAAGGACCTGGGTAGGGCCTTCCCGTCCAGCAGCTTCACAAAGTCGAACTGAACACAATGTGGCAACATAATGAGAGCACGGCATTATCATAAGGGAGAAGAGGGAAAGACAAGGATTCACACAGCCTGCATCAATGCAGGACCAAAATTTGCAAACCAAACTGTGCGGCAGTTGTTGGCTGAGTTGTATAAAACCAAACTGATAGCGAGAAGAAAACTGTGTGAATGTGAGGAGCCGGGCGAGAGAATTAGATGTGCATATCAAATGTGAAACAGGAATCCAAAGAAAAGAAATAGTGGTTCATGGCATCGTGTTCTACAGCGGCTGGCTCAACAACTTGACATGCTGCTAATAGCATGGGCAGACTTTACCACCCTGCCTTTCAATGGAACAGACTATTATTTCATTTGTCTAAACCTTTCCATGTCTCTCTCTCTCTCTCTCTCTCTCTCTCTCTCTCTCTCTCTCTCACTCCCTCGCTACTCTTTAACTTTCCCCACCATCCTCATCTCCCCCTCCCATCCATCCTCAAACCTCCTTGAACTAGCAGGCACTCGCTGAGTCTTATTCCCCCTGAGGGCTGTGTGTCACACTAGTGTCAAAAACAGCTAATTAGACCTCTTCATGCAGGCGAGAGCAGGGGCGCACTGATGTTAAAAAGCAGATGACTCAGTGTATGTCGTATTTTTGTCAGTTATACGGGCTTCTTGCATGGCACAATGCTGTTCTACATTGTGTACAGCATATTAGTGTGTGTGTGTGAATAGATAGCTGGGCCTGTGCCAGAGATGCAGAAGTTGTCGCTCCCTTGGAGAAAACAATGCACATCCACAATGTTTTTAGGTCAGTTTGGTAAGGATCGCTGCCCGTGCATTTTTTATGAATTTTTTTTTTTGTTGGAGTTAGCGCCTCAGCCTACATACAGTAGGAGTATGACACCGTGTTCGGTTACTCCACTGGCTTTGAGTGAGCAAAAAACTGTTTTCCATTACACTTAACGCAGCAAAATTCACAATTTAATTGTTCTCATTTACATTTTTTGTTTCTGCTGTCAGAGCTGGTTTAAAGGAGTGATTTGTTCATGGCTCATAAATACTACCTGTTAAATAGGCAGACAGCAATTCATGCAGAACTGCAATCAGATATCGATCAAACCGTTATTTTGCTCTCACAAATTTGCTTGACAAAACAAGCATAAATACAGTTTATAGACACCTGTCTGGCTGCAAATCAATATTTGATCTGAACTAAATACAATTATTTGAATCAGTGAAATGTTGTGTGGCTTACACCGCTTTGTGTGTGTGTGTGTGTGTGTGTGTGTGTGTGTGTGTGTGGGGGGGGGGGGGGGGGGGGGGGGGGGGGGGGGGGGGATGGCAGACGCCACGCTGTGAGTCCCTGACGCGATTCCCTGCGAGCTGGATCATTTGCTTCATGACGCTCCCCTACTGTCTTTGCTATATTTCTTATCCCCATCAAACAGAATGCTGCGAAAACAAGTCTTTCCCAGTGAATCACATTTCTTTCTTTATTGTCCATATTATGATAAACTAAGATAATCTGTTTTAAAGAATTGTCTGCACGGAAAAGCCCAAAATGTTTTGTTGCCCTGATGATGACAGATTGGCCTTGCAGTTTAATTCTAATGCTAATAAGTTAGCTGCTTCTGTCTCGAAAGCCTGGAAATATTGTCCGGGTGGTTTATTTGTTTAGCATTACCTGTAATTTATGTTGCAGCTCTGGTTCTGGTTTCTTCCTGTGTTTATCACTGCCTCGTAAGGGTTGGGAACATTGCGCGTGACAAAGTAATAAACTCAAATCAATCAACCAATTATGTGTACAGTCACGTTTCGTGTGGTGGAGCGAGTACGCAGACAAAGATACGAGCGCCCAGAGCTGTATGAGGTTAGCAGCAAAACACAAAAGAAATCAAATTTACATAGCTGTACATTATATCACAATGGATTTTTTGGGATAGATTTTTACATTAAGCCGTGAAGACCTGAGGCAACACTAACATCCAGGCCTTTACGACTGCCTAAAGTCCAGCCCCTACAGCGTTTGGATGCTTCTCACCCCAGAAGCAGGTGTGACGTGATTTTACCTTTTCCAATGTGTATTTTTACAGATCACGATGCATACATTGTGACCAGTCTTCAAAGTCCCTGCAAGTAGTTATGCATTTGTGGTTAGAAAAAATGTTATCTTACAGTAGAGGCACATGTTCCTTCTTCTATTAACATGTTCAGGAGCCAATCACAACAAAATGTGCATTAAACGTCGGCGCCAGTTCGATGCAGTGGACACAACCTGTATGCATCAAAAAAGTGGGGGAGGGGCTTAAGAATGTAATATTTCTATTGGATGTTGAATGGACAAGCCATCATACAATAGACCAGGGATGTCAAACATAAGGCCCGTTCGACACACAACAGGTTCTACTCTGGCCCGCCAAACCACCAAGCAAAGTGTAAAGGCAAGGTTTGCCTTAGAGGCAAACTAGCGTTAGCCTCTAAGGCATGTGATCAAAACATACATAATGAGGAACATTTCACTATATTTTGTATTAAAAACGTTAACGTTTTGCCTACTCAACGTTAAAATTGTAGTGATTTTCCATAACTGTTGTTTGGTTTTGTAAAAATAAAGACATTTTCATCACGTATAATCTTTAAAACTTTAAAGTTAAAATTCAAAGGTTATTATGGCATTATTTTACCGGTCAAACCCACTCAAGATGAAATTGGGCCAAACTAAATTGTGTCTGCCTGCATTAGACACTGTATTATAAAAGAAATAAGTAACGAATAATCATATTTAGACTATCATTGCATGCACTCATTTTTTTTAGGGTCTTTAAAATAAAAGAACATAGTCACTACATTTACCTGCATCAGATTCTGAGGGAGAGATTTGGGTCTGTGCTGCTTCAAGTCTTTGTATCACAAATGTTCTTGCATGATAATAATTTCCATTCAAAATAAAACATAATAACTCCTTTTGTGCTATCTGTGTATTGAAATATCCCATTATGAGATGTGGATTGAGGTACAAACATAATGCCGTGTAATCATCTCTGAATACACTCCTAATGCGCGGCCAGTCCCAAAAACACCTCAGTCTGAATGACAAGATAAAACAGAGAACTCGATGCTTAAGCGAAGATATGATGTGATGTCGCTGAGGCAAACAAGCCCATCTGGGCGAACAGCATGCTGCAACAGGAGCGCTCTTTACCTGAGTGTGTGTAGGCGGTATGTTCCTGCGTCCGTAGACCCCCAGCAGCGCGTTGTGAGAGAGGGAGAGATTGAACTTGATGTAGGTTGGATGATGCACAGTCATATGAAACCTCCAAAAGAGTCCCGGCGGGATCGCCTGGCTCTGCTGACTGCCAATGTCGACCTCGCCGCGGTCAATGGCCCGGCCTCTCACCCACTTTTCTGCGGGTACGACAAACACAGGTGGAGACAAGCATGCCGTTAAGTCGCATCCTGCAGATTTATCGCTGTGGACATGGGGTCCTATTCAGAATCAGACGGAGCAATTAATAACCAACCCGATGTCCTCAAACATCAGCGTGATCAGCAGCTTCACTAATGAAGTGAGACTGAATAGACGACAGGAATGACTGAGCACTGGTGAAAATCCCGCTTTTCAAGACGCCACGCTTTGGCAATCCTTTGGATCGGCTCTGTATGAAGATGAAGTGCTTTAGAAAGGGGAGTTTTGTCTGAGCGCTGTCTACCGGGGCTTTGTCATGCGTTATATTAGCATCTTCTAACAAGAAAGAAGGACTATCTGTTAGCATGTGTGTGAAAGGAGAGAGAGGGAGCGGCGGGCGAGAGAAAGTGAGGAGGGCCGCGGCGCACACACGTGCACACATGCATTCACGAACTGCGTCACAGCGCACAGATAGCGTCTTGAGTGAGAGCACGCCTTTGTGTGTGGAGAGAATAGGTCTTTCCAACAGTCCCCTGGCCATCGGCTCCTCTGCTCTCCATAAGCCTTTATCAACCACCAGGACCGAGTCTTTTGTGTGGGGGAGCGGGCGAGGCTCTCCAGCCCTCTTTGTGTCGGCCTTTATGGAGAGATATATCTCTGCTTCTAAACTAAGATGGAGGAAATACGGTGACAGAAGGGAGCCAGCCGATCGTTACGGCCACAAAGGCTGAAGAACAGTTAGAAGCAGATTCATGGACGCCGCCGTCCGCTCTCAATCCATAACGCTCGCAGCTTTACCACTCCATTATGGCGACACCATGCACACCCACGGGCTACCCAGCATATATCACGTGCGGTGTCACGCGGGGAGGGAGGTGGAAAGTGCGAGATTGTTAAGCACTTTTTAGCCACGCTAGCAACGTCTCCGGGATTGTTGCGTGGGCTGGTCGGTACGCCGTTCGGTCCGCCGCTTTGTTCCTGACCCCCTCAACAGCTAAAGCAGTGAAGTTTTACACGGACATTCACAATACCCCCGGTCATAAATTATACGGGCTTTGTTGATTCCCTGACGTTTGTGGGTTTGAATGAAATGTCTCATAAAGCCTTTCTCCAGTGCCATCGTCAGCTCCAATCACATTCTGCCTGCTCGTAAACGTGAATATGCAATACGCCCATCTAAGATCAAACATTGACTGGGAGAATGCGGACAAAAAGATTCAAATCAAGCTAATATTCAAAACAGAAGGGTGACCACAGCTGTGGACACGGGGGGCTGTTATTGCAGGAGCTTTTCCGGCACAATGTACAACACAAAAGATAAACTGATTACAAAGTGGATGTGTGCTGTGTTTCAATCAATCAGCTTTGTTTTGAGAAATAATGAACTATTTGTCATCTCTCAGTCCTTTTTAAACCCAACCGTAGCTACGTCTTAGAAAATTGTGATTGCACTGTCTATACAGTGTAATTATGCTATATTTCATGTTTGTGCATACTGAGCATCTTTGGAACGAACAAAGTGGGCATCTGAGCACCTGCCAATTTCGTCACACCCGGCGACCTATAAATACCAGCGTACTGCTACTAATAAGGCCAGCTTCTCTCTGCAGGATCGAGTTAGCAGGGTGAGACTTTTATTTTCAATCTCACTGCATCTATGGGTGCACCGACTGGACATAAACATGCAAACTGTGTGGTGTCTAAGGCCCTGTTTGCACAACTATGTTTTCAAGGGCAAACGGAAAAAAGCGCTCCGACTCCGTCATGAAAATAGGGAAAATGACATGAGCGAAGAGATGGACAGATAACAACAAGGTTTGATGAATGACATGCCTCCCAGTCCATATTCTCCTGGGACTCAGTAGTTTTATAGTTGACGTTCATGATAATATTAAACGCATATTGTGAATTGTGTGCATGTGTGTGCAACAGTGACCTGGCATGCTAACTGCATAGTTTTTCAGTGGTTCTGCCTTTTCTGCTTTCTACTTTTTCTGAAACAAAAAATGCACTTGAAATGTCTAAAGCTGTATTTCTATGTTCTCGAGTTGTGAAACTGTTCATGCAGTTTGAAGTCAAAACAAAATGGAAACTTTAAAGCGATGAATAGTATCTTAATTAAATCACATATTGGCAGCTTTTTGCAGTTGGTATGTGACAGTCATGCACTTACCAACAGGACATGATTGGATTACTCTGATTCAAAGACAATGTACTATCACAACAACAATAACCCGTGTTGTACATGTTGTGCTGTCACTTGCTTGAGTATAACAAGACTGTTATTGTTCAGCTGCTGTGTCGCTTCTAAACTCAAATGTACCCGCCCAACTTCAGCATGTTCGTATTGTGAGCAGGCTTTACTCTATTAGCATTTGGCTCCGAGCACTAATGTGCTACAACTTCTTACATGTCTGAAGCTTTGCACACTTCAAACAAAAATTGTCTCTCTTAAGACCTGAACTCATAAAAATGTCAAATAAAATGCTAATAAAGGCCCAAGGACTAGATTTTACTTTTATCTCCAATCTCATTTATCTTCTTTATGGATTACATGGCTGGGGAAAAAAAAAAAAGTAAACTCATTAATTTGATAACCGATTGAAGTCGATTGAGCTGTGACACAAAAAGGGGGGGGGGGGGGTAAAGTAAAAAGGAATTGGGATGAGAGTGAAAAGTGAGTTCAAAAAGGTGTGTAATGAAAGAGGAAAAACAGACAGGTGTCCTGTATGAAGCTTAAATTGTTCCTGTACTGAAATCCCCACCAAACAGAATAAAAAAGCAGCCTGGCAGAACTAAGGTAAGCATTCATGCATTCCTGCTGAGTCCACCTCAGCAGTCTACTCCTTCTAATGCTAATCCTCTCTCCTCTGCCTCGCCACAGAAATATGAAGGCCAGCACGGGGATGGATGTCCCGAGGAAAGCAGTCTTTTATTCAGCACTAGATGAATAGGACATGAATAGGGCATGGCAGTTGGCAGAACACTGGCAGGCAGACAGGCGAGCGGGCGGGCCAGCGAGCAGGCTGACTGGCAGGCTGGCGGGCGGATGAGCAGGCAGGTCCTTCTGATGCTAATTACTGTATCGTGCCTCTCAGGGTCTGATGCAACAAGGGGACAGAATGCTGCGTTCAGGTCAGCCGGAGAGATGGGCGGTGGGATGGGAGACATGGGGGGGTTGTGGAAAGATGAAATGGGGATGGGGTGAATAAGGGAGAAGAGAGGACCATGCTCATAGAGGAGGCGGCGATGGTGTATAGTTACAGCTGCTGATGCAAGAAAGAAGACAAACCCTCCTTGCATCTCTCTTTCTGTCTCAGCAGTGAGGAATAACACTGCGGATCCAGTAAAGAGAAGGAGGGATCGAGGCATTTTTGGGAGCCACGCAGAAACCAGACGGTTCGCACGGTGACTGAGGCTCCTCCAGGCCTCCCGAGCTGCTCAGATTACTGCTGTCAATCAATGTGTTCCACCCCTGCACCTCAGCACAAAAACCTGAGACCACGCTTTGAAAATATCTTTCAAAAGAGCAAGTCTCTGTTTACTTCCACTTGGCTGGCAAAAGCAACACACGCTTAAACAAGACAATGTGAGAGCGGCAAGGTAAATTTCCTTCACACCTTGGTGTCGCGCAGCAGTAAAAATGGAACTGTCGCTCTAAACTCACACATGCTATCGGTAACGCGGGAGAAAAAAGTAAAAATAAATAAATAAGCGGCACCACATAAATCTCCTCTTGTGCTTTTCATCATTAGTTGGCAGCAAAGTTGTAGGCAAAGAGAGGGGAAAAAAAAAAAAAAAAGTATTCAGGTTTATTTCAGAAGTGTTGAGCTTGTTTAAAGAGTGGTGATGAAAGTGTTGCAGAAGCCGCTTCATGTCTCCCATCAAGCACAACGTGGCCCTGATGGAAATGATAAATCGTTAGTGGGCAGGTCCGCGAAAACCAACATACTGTACGTTGTAATAATGATGCCGCCTCAGCCAATTATAGCGGCGGTGCGGCATGGTGTAACTAATGCCCTCATTGACACTGTTCACCCACAATATGCAAAAACACATGTACACACTGCAACATTTTCTGCTAAATTAGCCCTTGAAAGGTTCCGGGGCCGCGGGACATCTGGATGAGGACGCTTTTACATTTGAACTCTTCACCTCCCCCGCTTCTAATGACCAGACAACACCTCCATATTGTCAGCCTTCATTCGCCTCACTGAACGAGCGCTTGTCCGCCACCCGTCTCTCTGACGCTTGTGTGTGTCTCTGTTTTATGTGGGTCTAACGTGTATGTGTGTGTGTGTGTGTGTGTGTGTGTGTGTGTGTGTGTCTGTGTGTGTGTGTGTGTGATTGACTGTGCCGGGCCAATAAAGTAGAGGAACTACATTAGGACTCGGGACACAAGGTCTAATTAATTTCTCTTGCCTACGGGTTATTCAGGTAAAACAATTACACCTGTAATCTATTTTCAAAGGAACTAAACTGTCTTTGCAATTAATGTTATTATCCCTCAGATTCTAATGAAGCAGAGAAAAGAGTAAGAGAGCAGCCGGGGTCTCGCTGATGGGACATGTCTGAAGGGACCGAAGCTGCGCGCGTGTGTGTGTGTGTGTGTGTGTGTGTGTGTGTGTGTGTGTGTGTGTGTGTGTGTGTGTGTGTGTGTGTGTGTGTGTGTGTGTGTGTGTGTGTGTGTGTGTGTGTGTGTGTGTGCGTGTGTGTGTGTGTGCGTGTGTGTGGGTCGATACCCGAGCACAGGCCTGTCCATGAATCTCGCACATATTGGTGCAGACAACATTAATAGCGTTCCAAATGCGGGAGAGATTGAGTTTTGCCGCAGGATGAATAAAAATATCACAATGGGCAAGGTCTCTATAATTACTTGGATTCAATTAAGGGCCTTTTGAGCAGGTAGCTTAATAAGCTTTCAGCCTCCTCTCTCCACCGTGCAGCCTAATGAGTGTCAGTCAGAGTCAGAAGAAGATAATGCTCGTGGCCTCGGGGCCTTCCATTACTCTCTCGTCTTCAGCCTCCACCGCCGGGGCCCCCGGGCTACGTCTGCGACAGACACGGCTACCTGTTCACAACCTCTTCAATTAATGCCACTTCCATTGTTCCACATGTCAGATGTATAAGTTGACGTGGGTGGAGCACTTGAAGCTTAAACTGAGTGAGTCCAGAAGGGAATGAACCAGAGTGTAGATTTATGTGTTTCCACCAGATTGGGAATCAAAATTCTTGGACTGTTTCATTAGAAACATTTTTCAACCGCAGAACTTTCAGAAAAAATATCAAAAAGTGATATTCTGGAGTCTATTGAAAAAGTCACAAACATATCTTTGGTCTGCTCGGATGTGTAAAATTGATTTTTTTTTCTAATTATCCTTTAAACATACCTTTTAATATCACCTTGAAGATAGACTTATTCAGGAAAATGTCACACCAATGTTTGGAACGGCTATAACAGTGTGCCAAAGAAATAACTGAGATTTCACAGGAAGGCTTGGAGTCGAAACCCCAATACGAGTCTAACGCGGTGTTTCATTTGGTAGGCTTTACTTTATCTCGCGATTGTAAAATGATCAGTCAACTTTCTCTTGCGAAACAAACCTTAATGTGGGTTACTGGCAAAATAAAGATGAAATTAGAAAAAGAAAACAAAACTAAGGCTGCACACATTTCATTAATTAATTTATCATAGGATACAGTCACGTTTAGTTATTGATGTGTACAAATTTTTTATTTTTTTGGGTCCACCAATAAATGTCTAGGAAGGCTGCCAGAGATTTGATACGGTTTGATCCATATAATTTTACAGTTAACAAAAACATCAACTTGTGTAGAATATTGGCACAAGCGCTTTAGTTTTTCATGACTATTGACTGTAGATTTAAATTATAAAGTTTCGTCAAATAATATATTGGGGGGAAAAAATCATCCGTTTTTCTAAGAAAAAGACTGTGTGAATGCCACTAACGTCATAATGTTCGTCATTCTGAATGTAATAAAACCAACAGTCTAATAACTTGCCAATGTTGGAATAGAAAAAGTCAAGATTTTCTTTTGCAATCATGATTGAGAGTGCTGCAGAATATGGGTCTTCAATGACTGAATATGACTTCAGTCCTATTTATGGCTACTGCTATTACATTTCAAAATAATTCCACTTCAATCATGTAAGAACGCATTCCATATTAAATGGCATTATGATGATGGCTCAAATATGGCTACTTGATCAACGTCCTCTTGCGAAACAAACATTTCACACATACACACAAAGATTCCAGCGACACAGATGATTACTGGAGTTTTTTTGTGTGCATGTATGAGCCCTCGTGTGTCGAAGAGGGAAGCTCGACGGAATTCACTGGACTCGAGGATGATGTCGAGAGCTTTTACAGATGAAGTCAAGATATATATCTTAGAGAATTCAGAGAGCAGCAGTACACGGAGGACTTGCTATCCCAATTCTGAGCAGCCAGCCTCTGGAGAGCGTATTCATGAAGACTCCCAAAGCATACGAAATATAGGCAGAATTTAGATAAGGATGTGTAGGGACTGTGTGCGGCTGCTTTGTCTCAGTTAGGACGTGATGACATGTCTGTGAGGAAAGTGAGACGGCCTTCAGACTGTATGATCTCTGCCAAAGTCACAAAGTGGAGCAAACTGTCTGTCATGTGACAAACCAGGTGAAAAAGCGGAAAGTCTAGACGAGTGGTCAGACCGAGTTGCATGGGGTCTATATGGAAGAGTGACCGTAGTGAGTTTTTATTATTATCAAGGAGAAATCATTTCTCCACATTTAGATTACCCTATTTCAAAGAGCAGTGTGGTGCCATTGTCTCAGACGTCAGGGAGCTACCCAGGGGGTCAAGTGTCATGCTCAGGCCCCCACAATGGTTATTAAAGAAATAAAATGTAAAAAAAAAAAAAAAAAAAAAAATATATATATATATATATATATATATATATATATATATAATAATAATAATAATAATAATAATAATAATAATGATAGGTCGGGAAAAAAGAAAACATGGTGAACAAAGAGTCTTTTCTAAAAATAGTGACAGTCATAGTAGTGATCTTATCAGTTTCTGAATACTTTCTGAATTACTTCCTGGTTGGATGTCTAGAAAGTCAGTGGAGGATGAGTGAGAAACAGACGTGACGCGGATGTGATGGTGGTCGAACAAGTGACAGGCTTTTCTGATTTCTCTCCCTCTGTGTGTGTGTGTGTGTGTGTGTGTGTGTGTGTGTGTGTGTGTGTGTGTGTGTGTGTGTGTGTGTGTGTGTGTGTGTGTGTGTGTGTGTGTGTGTGTGTGTGTGTGTGTGTGTGTGTGTGTGTGTGTGTGTGCGTGCGTGTGTGTGTGTGACAAACACACTGCTTTCATTCATCCGTCCATCCCAGTTTATGTGTGTGTGCGTGCACAGCCATTTTTATGAAATCATTTACATCCTTGGAAATACTGAGTGCAGCTGAACTAATTTGCTTGGCTTGATATTGCACATCTTGCAATGTTGAGATATCTTACAGCTCCGGATGAAACTATAAAGCTTGTGTGCTTTTGGGAGTTCTTGCTCTGTAGCAAAGTGACAATTAATTACATATTGGACTATTAGAGTGTTATTACTGATTCACTGGAGTGTAAATACCATTTCAGTGTTGAATCAGATCGAGGTGGAGCTTTTTTTTTTTTTTTTATCAGCATCACAATTACAAACAGTTGTATATCTATCAAAATAAAACAATTGTGATCTCCAAAGTATCAACCTGAGAAATTACTACCGGTACTTAATAAATGCAGTGTCTGTGTAAGATTTTAAAATGTGCACTAGATTAGGAGAAGAGCATAAAATGGAAACCTCGAGCGAAGCACTGAAACCAAAATCCTGTTTAACCCCTTTGGGGCACACTGTGGTCAAAGAGTATTTTTCCATTAAACGGAGGCTGTAGTCTGTTTACCAAGAAGATAAAATTGCCTTTCATTTTTTTTATTTTTTTTTATTATTTGTTGCCTTTGATGTCAGAGCCCAATACATCAATCTACTGCTCTCAAATGTCAAGAGGGAGTAAACTCAAAGCTCCCTGCTCTTGTTAAAATGTGTCATCGGAACTCTGCAGACCGGCTACGGCTGCAAATTAAGTGTAATTCCTTCAACTTATGTTTGGAGATGTTTTGAATGCCAGACAGAGTAACGGACAGACATGTCGCCACTGTTAGGCTTTCTCATCTTGAAGCACCCAGGCGGGGGGGCTCACTAAATGATCTATACTCGCTCTGCATGTGTATCTGTGTGCATGCGAGTGTGGGTGTGCATGTGTTACATCCTGAGACTGTATCCCAGCGTGAGAAAATCAATGAGACCAGTGTAACAGGGACCAGTCCATCAGCATTTGCACACATGCACAGGCACGCACCCCCCACCCCCCCCGTCTCTCTCTCTCGCTCTCTCTCTCGCACACACACACACACACACACACACACACACACACACACACACACACACACACACACACACACACACACACACACACACACACACACACACACACACACACACACACACACCACACACACACACTGAGCTCGGCCTCCCTCTCCTCCACTCTCTCTGCACGCAGTCTAGAATATTGATGTGCTCTTTAAGAGCCCTCCTCTCTGTCTGTGTCACATTCCATCCATCCACACACCATTTTCAACCACACCATCGGGTAGAGCGAAAACAATTCGGGACCAACTCTCCCTTCATACAGCCGTTTACACAATCATCACACGGGCTCAGATGGTGCGGCACGAGCTCCACGTTTCATCATCCGTGCATTACAGTGAAGCAATACGCCGCTCTACTGTATGTCAGTTTGTATCATTTCATTTGGTTAATATAGCCACAGTTCCGCGTTGAGTGAAATATTATATTCAAACTCTGATCTACTTCATTAAGAGAGGGACTCCACTGGCAGAAAATCTCCTTCCTGGTTACTTCAGCTTTCATCCTCACCAGAGGAATTTCTCTGTGTGTGTGTGTGTGTGTGTGTGTGTGTGTGTGTGTGTGTGTGTGTGTGCACGCATGGATGTGTATATATGTGTGTGTGTGTGTGTGGCCATGTCTCTTATGCATGCATGGCAGATATAGAAATAAAGGGGGGAAAAAGCCCGAGGTTGATTATCATGGGGTGAGTGGCAATTAATGTAGCACTAATTAGAGAAGCTTTTATGTGTGGAGGACTTTGGAAGGGCTGCTGGTGATCTCTAGAAGCTGCAGGAGAGATAGCGCGAGGAACATAAAACGCAGCACGCGCAGGCTTGACGAGACACTAGCCATACGCACATGACACAACATGTCAATTAGCATCGAGCGCGGCGGTACAAGCTTGCCTCGTAAGGTAGATTAGGATTCTGTGGCTCTCCGATTGTGATTTGGGCGAGGAGCCAGCAAATCAAACAGAGAGCCTATCTCTGGGAGGGCCTATCTTTCATGGCATTGAAGCTGACATAAAAACAACAAGACTAAAAATACCTGAACAAGGAATACAGGAAGATTACTACCTTCCAATCATTCTGCCAAGCTTGTTTCATCTCTCCCTACTGTGTCATCAGTTTACATCAAAACAAGACGAAACTGATAACTATCCTCCAATCAGTCTCCTCAGCTATCTTCATGCTTCCGCTGCCATGTTGTCGCTTGTATTGATGGTGGCGCATCAAGTGGAAAATTATTTATTCCAAACTAAAACACGACCGCGCGCATCTTAGTTTCTATGTTTTGCAGGCAGAAGTTATGAAAATCGCTTGGAAGATGTTTAAAGAAAAGATCTTGCTTTAATGTTAGGAATTTATCTTAGCTTGTGTTTCTCTGTGGCGCCACCATCAATCACCCCCCCCCCCCCCCCCCCCCCCCCCCCCCCCCCCCCTCCATCACTCTCACCACTTTCCCCCCGCTCTGCACAGTTTTTATCCCCTTCCTATTCCCCGCAGCGCCCCCCCCAACCATCCTTTGCGGTGTAATCTAGGGGATTGTGTGGTCTCTTGGTGTGAGAGGTGATGGGTACAGCAGGATGAGCGTGATAATCTGCCACACTGGATTACAGCCTAATCTCTAATCTCTCTGGCCTTCCTCTGCCCGGGGACCACCTCCACCGTGCCAATTTTATTAATCTGAGCCCCTTGCATCAACGGCTTAGCTTTGCCCATTTTGATTTCCCGGCTTTCATCAAGCGCACACGGCAATCGGAGCTGAAACAATAGATTGTTGTGACGCAACAGTCAGGAGTGAATTCCTTGACCCTCGCCTGCTCTATTGGAGGATTTAGCTACTGATGAGAGTGTTAATCCTCACAATGTGAGGATTCATCAAGAATAGTTGCTTTAGGGACGTCCCAGGTTGTCTAAATTGCAGCGGGTTGCAGTTTGGCTCGGGCATTTCCCCCCCTATAAGTGCTGAACATGTGCTCCAACAGAGTCCGACGTAATATCCATCAGAGTCAGACCGAGCATGAAGGTGGCTGTGTCCTGTCTGACTCCATGACCTGAAACACTCGCAATTAATGTCCCATATCATGGGGTTAAATTGGTGTTAGTAATTCCTCCGGCTAGTTGAGAGATGGCAAAGTGGGGTAAAGCTATTCCAGTCACGTATAGGCTAAGAGGGAACATGATTAACCAATTACCTTGCCTTTCTAATAAATGAGTAATCAGTTGAAGGCTGATCCCTGGACTGATGTCTCCGTGTTGTATTGGATCAACCATTGTGCTCAGTGTGTTGTATATACAATCCAGAGATTAAATGTAATCAAAAGTCATGGCAGTGGAGTTGAAACTAAACATGTTGCTGCACTAATGTTTAATTCTTATTGGAACATTTACAATTAGAAATGTTTGTGTTCTACCCATTTTTGGAATAATTTCGCTTATAAGGAATAACAATGATTCACATCTCAACATTTGAGGTCAACGCTATAATCTCTGCAGAGGTACATCTTTTCTTCTTTTTTCTTGTGCATAATGCGTGCTTTCTGCATTTTAATTAAAAAGAAATGAACGGATGCCACATTAAAATGCCACATCTCACCTTTAATTTGTGCCACGCCTCATTACAGACGGAGCCGCATACATTTTTGCACGATTTTCAAGGACCAGGAGTAATTGGATATGTGGCGAATGAATGTTTCCTCGGCTGGTGATGGTCATTTTAACAGAGTGATGCACATAGGAGCTCATTGACGCCTGAGAGATGACTGCATGCTGCCATAATATTGAGGTGGAGTAGCCTGCACAGAGCAAACGCCGTAATGTTGAAAAGGAAAGGAAAAAACTAGCGGACAAAAAGCATAAACCTCATGAATGAAGAGAGACCCTTTCATGATGATCATTTTAGCTCTTTACATGGAATTCTCCATCCATCTCATTACTCACAAAGCATTTGGAGATGTGGGTGTGTTTTACATGTATTGGCCAAAGCGGCCGGCTGCAGCTGTCTCTAAGCTCATTCTTGTCTTGTGCCACAGCTCTACAATAATCTATTTGAGCATTTAGAAACGGACTCAAGTGACCAAGCAGAGCCATTATCAACTATAAGGCTTGCAAATTAGCTTTGAAGGTTAGTCCACAGACGGTGAGATTTTAAAATGGGAACATAGAACAGAAGCTGTGCTACAAGATTAATAGCGCTAAGAAGCCCAAAATGTAAAATTTTCGGACAAATAACCTACTAAAACACTTCAGCAACATGTCGGCCGCCAGTCTAATGAGAGAACAAAAAGCTAACCAAGGTCAGATTGAATGTTGCAGCTATTCATCATTGCCCTTCACGTCTTTGCCGCTTTAATGATTTTTCTTTTGACTTTGGAAAGGCAACATGAAGTGAAAACCAGCCAACGCATCCGACCGTCTTCTATACCGTTTTGAACTTCAGGATGCCGGATGATGGAGCGGGTTACAACCTGCAGAGGTCACCAATCCAAGCAAGAGATGCAGCTGACACACGCACATTCACACCTACGGGCACCTTATGGTCACCGTTTTTATGTTCTTGGACAGCGAGGTGTTCTCTTTATGGGGTGCTAACCAATACACCACTGCCAGCCAACACAGATAAAAGAGAATGAAGTGAAACACTCTCTGCTCCCGGTTTTGGGAGTGTGGAAGTGTGGAAGGAACCTCGAGAGAGATTTTTTTTTTTTTTGGGGGGGGGGGGGGGGGTTGTGCAAAAACAAGAAGAATAAGAAATAACTATTATAATCATATGGTGAGCTAACATGAGGTGAATGGGGAAAAATGTGTGACTTTCTCGGATCAACACCAAGATAAGAAAATGTCTTCAGGCCGATTTTCTTTTTTTCAGTTTGTTCCAGTGCAAAGAAATACATTTATGGAAGCATTCTACTCAGCTCACAAGTCTTGCAAAGCTAGACTTTGCACCAGCAAACCTTCTGGGAACTGAACCTGAGCCCCCAACAGTTAACATTGAGACTCAACCCTATGCACAGCCATGGGGGATTTTATAAGACCTATTATAATCAGATGGAAATGGGTTTTTTTTGTTGTTTTTTTAAGTGCAATCTAAAGCCTGTCACTTCTCAGGCTGCAGTTTCTAAAGCGTGTATGTTTACACCGAGTCACCCTCATAGCATGGGTTGATACTAAAGGAGGTTTTATAGCAAAAAAGGAGGGTAGCTTTCACTGCTGATGTTTGGTTGTTCGTCTCCTTATTAAAAAGTTGAAATTCTTGTCTGCATTGTTAATTTTTATACTTCTTTTGAAACCTCTGGGTCTAGAATAAGTAGAATGCACAGGAAGCGAGATGATTTATTTAGATATCATAGTGTGTTTACTGCAAAGATGTGTTAGCTGGGAATTTTTTTGTGAAGAAGTTAAAGAAGCTACAGTGAGGAAGAAACTTATTCTGACTCGGAGCAGAATTAATACCAGATTAAGCCTCCGTTTACATGACAACGTTGCAAGTGTAAACACGTCGTTTTTGTGTTCCTGAAAGGTTTTGTGTTTACACAGCAACATTTTGAAAACGATGTCCATTTTCAAGGAAACGGCAGAAAATTATGTAGTTTTAATGTTTGGCCACGAGTGGGTGCGGTCGATTGTTTTTGAAATGAAACCACACACACATGCACAGAGAACACTACTAACATTAACAATGGTGAGTACACAAACATTCATATTGACAGACTGGGTGTCATAACATTCTGGAGGCCGCCATTGTTGTTATTGCCCACCTACATGTGCAGAAGAACGATTCACTACGTCAGTGGAGTCCATGCACAGTAGCAGCATTTACAAAAATGCTTTTAATGGAGACAAAGTCGGACCGCTTTTAAAAAGTTGTTTTTCAGTTGCACCAAGCACCATCGTCATTTAAACACACACCCAAAACACAATGAACGTTTTGCATTTTCACTTGAAAATGTGTAAAGAGGGTCGAAGTGAAGCATCACTATCACAACATGTCCTTAAACATCACAAAGGTCGGAGGTAAAACACAAAAGTATAGGTGAGACTTTACTCATTCCTCTTTCAAAAAATATTATAGCACACTGTATCACAGGAAGAAATCTTCAAGGCTTTTCATGTGCGGGCAGTGTTTTATGTCCTCTGACAGGGGGCTCAAACCTCTGCTCCAGGACACTTCACATATGCTCATTCAACGCCTTTAATATTCACAGACTTTCAAACGGCTGTATTACATTTGTTTTGTTGTTACTCGGGGGAACACCCTGTTGATAACCGAGCACGGAACATCTGTCATAGCCGTTGTGTTAGCGCTCGTGCGCCGCCTCACCTCTGTCGCCGGCGTGTGTGTTGTCGGGGTTGAGCGTGTCCAGCAGGTGGATGGAGCTCGTGGGTCTGGTTTTACCGCGGTCCTCCTGCTGATGGTCCGCCGAGCTCAGGCCGTTCTCATACAGCTGGCTCTCGCCGTGCCGCAGATGCCAGGTCAGACCTAACAGGTGGACCGCTGCATGCGCACACACACACACACACACACACACACATACACACACAGACACACACACACACACACACACGCACACACACACACAAGTACACACAGTGGCAGCCAAAGACAGAAGGAAAAGGTAGGGGAGGAAAAAAGATCATTATTCAAGATGTGCAGAGGGGTGTGTCTGAACCTCCTTTACTGCCCATCTTGGAGCGCTCACTGTCTTTATGTGCCATTCAGCAGATACAGAAAACACGTTCGCGGACCAACTGCATCCTCGCACACACATGAGGCATGCGCACTTATATGAATGGGGAATGTGGCAAAGGTGGGCAATTAAGGCAGATCTTCAGAGCTGGAGCCCAGGGCTGGTATTAAAGCGCTAACACAGTCTTTTATGCATGACTAATGATGCTTTGAAAGCTGCAGCTGATTCACAATCCATATGGGCCTTTTAAACAACAAAGGGTATGGGAGGATGCTGGATCACCCCTCCCACTCATAAAAATGTTTACTAGGACAACAATCTGACATGCTGTTATATAAAAACAACCAACACCTGCCCATTAAGAAAATTAATTACCGTCTTGCAAGACTGTTGGCAAAGTGTTCAGTAAAGCGCTCACTTTGCTGCGACCAATCGTCAGGTCCCATTCATGAGATTGTAGTTTTAGAATCTAGAACTTTGTTTTGATTGTCTTTGGTGATAGGGAGAACAAAGCAAATGAAATAAATCATTGCAGTTTCTTCTCCTCTGACACATTTGGAACATCAAACAAAGGCAAAGACTCAAATCACAAAGTTGCTGTGCACTGGTGGCAGTCAGAGGACGGCTGCTGCATGCAGATCAAGGTAGGGAACTTCTAACGACTTCAAACATCTTCACTGTCTGTCCTCTGTCTGCTGATTGCCGACACCCAGAAAAAGCACTTGACACCAGCTCCTGAGCGCTCGCACAAAATGGCTGCTTAGAAAAAACAAATCCGCGATTATGCGACACAATCACACAGGTATCGTCGGTGCATTAGTGCACCTGCAATGTCCATGTATGCATACTTTGTGCACACACACACACACACACACACACACACACGCACACACGCACGCGCGCGCACGCACGCACGCACACACGTGCTCACCCATGCCCGATCCCCAGCAGATGAGGAATACCTAATTAAAACTCTGGATAGTTCAAAGCCATTTTTCAATTTCTTTCCGTTGCAGAGGCACATTAAAAAAGCAAAAAAAAAGAGGTATTTTCTTCAAAATACTGCAAATCTATGATGAGCTCTGGAGCTCTGAGAGTTGAAACCAGCATGGTCTCATGCTCCACTCTGGCATGTGTGAAGGAAAGCGGGGGATCATACGTTTTCAACTCCTGACTAGCCACCGTTGGTTTAGCTATCTACTCATGCACAATATGAGCTCTTCAAAGCAGAACACTGACGATTACTAGGGCCATGAGGGAGACGTCATGCATCATTTAGTTCAGACTAATTGAACTGTCAGCCTGTGACGAGACCAGACGTGGACACGCACAGATTCTTCACATCAGTGTGAGTACAAGTCACTCATTTTAAAATATTGACCCACTCCACTTTCTCGCTCTCTCTTCACTGAGGTCTTCCGAGTTGAAAAACACAAGCTTTTTTTTTTTTTTGTTGGGGGGGGGGGGGGGGGGGGGGGGGTCATTAATGCAGTGTTTTGAATCTAGATGTGTTGACTCATTCAGATGCTGAAATGAAGGAATCTGACAAACAGTAAGTGTCCAATGATCTGCGTTGTAAGTGCAATTTCATGGCTTCAGTTTCCAGCTAAATCCACTCTGCTTGCCGGGTACTGTACAACTTTGGCTCTAGAAGGCAGTGGGAGGCACAAAAGAAAGTTGTGGTCAAAATAAACTTGTGGAGAAAAGACACAATGATGATGAAAGTCATTGATGAAGGTCAGGATATAAAAAAAAAATTGAAGACTATTTCAATGACTTTAGCTTCAATCCACAGCCTTTTGTTAACTCCTTTCTATTAAAAAACATGAAATATAGTATTGCACCTACAAATGTAGGTTTGTATTCATCCTCGCTGTTTGTACTGCATTATATTTCGCAGTGGAGTGGAACAACCTATCATGGTTTCATAAATTAGTCTGTAAGAGTGCTCAGTGAAGGATGACAAGTTATTCCCAAACTGATACATTTAGTTTCTCCACCATTCAATCTCGGCTTCTCCAATCTCTCCTCACTTCCTCTCATCTGAATTGCTTTTTCTTGCTCTCCTTGTTCTCAGACCCCCCCCCCCCCCCACCGACAACACCCCTCTGTTGGCCAAGTGTTACCCACTCCAGTTCTGACTCTGCAGCGACAGTCCTCACCAGCTCTCCTACCTTCTCCTCCTCACCACTCCATGCCTCCTCAAAGGCCCCTCAGACCCTACTTCTGCTGCTCCTGCTCATCAGCCGCTCTCTCTCCCTCTCCTCGTCGCTCCCACTCTCTTGTTTTATGGCTGTTGACCTTTTGCCACGACACTTAGCATCTAGACACACACACTCATGCACACACACACACAAGGATCGGCGATTGTGATGAGGTGATTCGTGCATATGCTCTTGTAACTTTGAGGACCTCGTCTGGTGTCCCAACACTAATATTAACACTTCGTGTTTCTCGCTTGGCCAACTTAATTCTTGGTATTTAGGGAGCGAGTGCTTGCAGAGCTCTGAATCGGCTTCATGTTTGTGGATACAAATGTAGAAAGAGATGAACCAGCAACCTAAAGTCTCATTCTGGTTTGCTTTCGGGTGGCTGGCAGCTGAAGTGCCTCCCAGGCTTGGATGGCCATGAAACTCTACTGGTTGAATTGGTTCAAAAAAAAAATAATAAAAAAAAAAAAATAAGATGAGCAATCGCTGCATGAAGGCTTATTCTTGACCTTGGAAATGTTATTTTGACAAAACAATAGTGTCTCAAGGACCTCTTTCGAGCATTTTCAGATTCAAAGAAGGAACCCTCTCAGTTGTCATAGGGATATGCTCTTGTCCTGAGGTATACCTTGAAGGTGGAATGAACTGCCAAACACACATCCCTGTACATTTCACACAATGTAGGGAAGAATCTGCAAGCAAAATGTTAATTGGACATAACATTACTTTTCCGAATGTACTTGTCGTTACAATCCTGATGTAATGCAATTCAGTGCAATGCTGCCACGAGTTTAGGCATCATGTTACTGTAATAACTCACAATTTCTTACATTGCAGTCATTGTGCTTTTCATTCGCGATCATTTGATGTCTTGCCACATAATTTCAGCAGGAGTTCGCATGAATAAAAGGGGAGCACAGTTCACAATTATTGAGGTGAAGACCGGGGCAATATCAAGAGACCAACGCATTAGCATCGATGAACGCTGTGCACATGGTTTTGGCAAATATTCAGTAGGTCGTGGGAGGAATGCATTTAAAGCTCAAAAAAAGTAAAATATGGAACTACAAAAGCTAAAGAGTTCACCTACTCTCTGCTAGCAGACTAAGAGAATGGGAAAACTGATATTTGCTACAAACTAATAATACATTTTTGCAACAAAATGCTCGCGTGTAGTTTATGTCAATTGTCAAATGGGCGGAGGGGGTGGGGTGGTCATTCTCAAGTTCTCAACTAATCTCTCTTTACCACTGCCTCTCATCGGTACTACCTTTGAATTTCTGAGAGTGGAAACCAGCAAAACCTGACTAAGAATAGATTGAATCCAGCCATCAAACACACACAGTATAACAGCCATTTAAAGTGTATTGTACTTAGTACAAGTCTTGGGTATATTGCAATAAGTAATGTGTTACTGTATCAGCACTACTTCAGCAGTAATGTGCTACATGTGGGGCGACTGTGCTACAATCTGAAGTGTTAGTTTATATGCTTATATCAAAGGTTACTATTACGCTAAACTCCTGTTGTTCTGCGAGCAACATGAGAGAAAATAATGTGTATGAACTTCTGATTAGGAATTTGTTCAGATCTGTTGTCACATTAATATTAGATCATACACTGGTAACAATGCATCTCGGGAGTTATTGCAGAGTGATAAATATAAGGTATGTGCCAGTATTTTTCCAGTGTTTTCTTAAAGTAGCACTCATCTCTGCTTTGTGTAGATTAAGATTGACAACAAGCATCTAAAATGGCTCTAGAAGTAAATGAGTATGTCAACCAGAGACTCTTTAGTCAGGTAAGAAAGGTTTTAATCTATTTGTTATGACAGGAAAGTTCAAATGTTCAGGCACAAAGAGTTTATGACCAGCGCTGGTCCCCGGGAGAAATTAAAATGCGTTGTGATTCTGACAGCATACGGTTTGGGTCTGCGCCACACGTGGAGCAGGACAACCTGTGTCTCTAAGTAATATTCATGGCATCGTTTGAAAAATATTTAAATGCCACTCTACAAAAATATACTTCCTCCCATTTCTCAAATCTGCTGCTCGCCTGATCTGACACATCTCTCATCCTTTTCCGTGGACACACATCGCACATACACACTCGCACAGATACACACTTAGACACAGCGTGCGGCCAGTTATGCGAGCAGCATGTGCTCAGCATGAACCTTCACTCTCACTCTCTTTTTCTCCCGCTTGTCTATCCATCGCTCCTCCGGTGTCCATCTTTCCGTCTTGCAAAAAGCGTTACGGGAACCCGTCTCACGTTGGAGAGTGACTCGGAGTGAGTCCAGTCATTATAACCGGAGAAGAAGCAGCGGCGGCGGCGCAGTGGCAACAATGAGCAGCAGTGCAGTGAGCTAACAGGCCGAGGCCCTCGCGCGCATGAATCATTGATCAGTGTGACAGCGAGATGACTGCCAGAGGTAATAGGACGGCACTGCTGTGAGGGGGTTCAGTGCTGTACCCTCGCTGTCGGCTTCCCCGCCGAGATGTGTGCTGAGGATGAGGCGGGCTGAGGAGAAGAGTGCGGGGCGTAGGGAGAGACTGAGACGGTTCACTAATAAAAGAGAAGAGGCGCTTGGCGTGGCTTCCCCAACCCCCTCCTCCACACGCTAACTTAAACTACCGCGGAGAGAAATGAGAGGGAACATAAGATTCTGAGCTGCGGGGAATTCGTGAATGAAGTTAGCGAAGCTGCTGTGATAACAACCCTTCCATTAGGGCTTTTGTACATCAACAGCTGGAATGCGAAGACGTACAGATAGGCATATCTTTATCACAACTGCATTTAATGACGAATGTGAAGCAATGGATTCTCCTCGCCGCGCTGTGCAGACAGAAAGGTTTTTAGGGGGAGCGGGCTATTTGAGCTGGGAGCCGCAGTGATAATGCTAGCTTGCTGTTGCCGTTGTTGCTATTATTGTTGTCAGGCATGTGTGTCTCTCAAGATTAGATAGAAATGATTGTGGGCTCCAGTGATGATTAGATTTCACACTTGTGATGGGAGAAAGGGTGGGAGATGGGGAGGATTGTATTCGTGCATGTGTGTGTGTGTGTGTGTGTGTGTGTGTGTGTGCGTGCGTGCGTGCGTGTATTAATCCCTGTGTCACACGGTATGTAGTTATCTGGTATTTGTAGCAGTCCTGGTCTGGGCTGTGGGGCACAATGGGTGAGATCGACTGAATATACAGTCCTATTGATAAGCATTACGGCCAAGGTAGCACTGCAGTCAGTTAAAAATGATTTATCAATACTCTCACAAGCAGCAGGAACACACCCAAGCCCGATTGCCAAGTTCTTCTCGCTCAACGACAGAGCGAACCGCCAACTATATTCTGTCTGACAACCAAAGACTACAGCTGGCTCTGCCCGGCAGCAAGCACTTTCAAGAGCATCAGTCATTCGATTTAGTGTGTACTTTAGCATGTACAGTAAAGGCAATCGCTCATCCAAGTTCTGCATGGCTGTGTCAGCCTCTAGCTAAGCCAAAACGTCTGAGGGATGGGTGAAAGAAAGGCAGAAAGAGAGAGAAGGGTGGGGGGGAATGGTGTGTAGAGAGGAGTAAGAAAGTAGAGAGAGACAAATGGGGAAAACAAGTGTGAAGGAGAGTAAAGGAGAGGGACTTCAGAGCCAATAAAACAAATCTGTGTCTAAGTCAACGTTGGAGCAGAGGCTTGGAGCCCGGGGGTCCGCCTGCCCTCCCGCCTTTTTTGCCTGTCGACCCCTGCTTCACTCTGACAGACAAGAGGTGCTAAAGTGTTTTTCTTTCTCCCCTCCACAAACTCCTTGAAAGCTACTAATACCACTGTCATGACTGCTTAAGTGTGTGTGTTTGTGCGCGTCTGCTGACATTTCCCTCCCCCTGACTGGTATAAACCTCGGGACTCATCACCAGTTTGACCTTGCTAATCTGGAGTGGGGAAGTCTTGTTTGGATAACGGGATAAAACGTCGCAGAAAGAGGGATAAAGGCAGAGCGGAGGTGGCGACACACTTCTCGCGTCGCGAATGATGAGATTTGCTGTGTATCCCGGTGTTTATTTACCAGTAAAACTCGCTGTCACAGTTATCTAGTTAGTCACGGTAGCGACAGCACACCAAGTCCGACAGATCACAGCTTCCTGCTTCACGCATTTCTCTGTTGTTCTCTCGTTCCCGATCACGCCTCCTCTCTCTTTCTGTCAGAGTCCACCCCCCCCCCCCCCCCCCCCCCCCACCCTTTCTGCCTCTGTCTGTCTCCCACTTGCTTGTCTTACTGATCTGGTCCCTTTCTGAAAGCTGAGTCATGTTGCCAGGGACAGAATAGTGTTAAATGAGCAGAAGATTGGCGCCATGTTACATTTCCCTCCGGCAGCCACCATCCAGCTCCACTGAGAGCTGAAACACTGCAGACAGCCACATACAGCTCAATCTCTGTGCTTGTGCGCGAGCGTGTGTGTGTGTGTGTGTGTGTGTGTGTGTGTGTGTGTGTGTGTGTGTGTGTGTGTGTGTGTGTGTGTGTGTGTGTGTGTGTGTGTGTGTGTGTGTGTGTGTGTACAAGAGAGTAGAATACGGAGAGGATGAAAAAGAGAAAAAACAGTGTGCGTGGGTGTAAATTGCCATGCACCACTGTGCACGTGCGCGTGCACGTTCCTGCCCGGTGAACTATTGGAGCTATTGAGGCTATTTTATTGCAGCCTCTCTGACCTTCTGGAGACATTTTACCAAAGGCCTCTCTCACCATTCTGAGCTTTCTGACCACCGTCTGTCTCGCCATTTAAAGCAATTTTACCAAAGGCTTCTCTTGCTGTTAGGGCAGTTTCAGCAAAGGCCAGCGGGTGTCTTAGAGCTGCATCAGACGACCAAAATAGAGGGCTGAAAACAAAGAGAAACTGGACCAATCAATACAAGCCCCAATGAGGCATGAAGCAGCTGGCTGAAAGAAGCCGGGACCGGGGAGCACAAACACACACTGCAATGGCCGTCACATACACACATCTACACACATCTGGACTAACAAGCAAGAGTATTTAAGGCTGGATTTCTTTTTCTGTGTGTTGTTTTTTAACTACAGAAATGCTGCTAGCAGCAGTACAGGTGCAGCCAAATTTAAGTCAAATAATTATTATTATGCAAAAAAGCAAGATGAGGCACCCGTTTGTGATCAAGCATAGAAAATCATTGGGATGAAACCAGCTTTTGGAAATGTAGAAATCATTTACTAACTCTAGAAAATCTGATAGAGCAATCATCAGGCAAGACACACGGTCTCTCAAAGTGCTACAATCGTGCAACAGAATAAACACAAACAGAAAAAAAAGCAATAGTCATTGTAGAGTAATGCAACCTTACGGTACTGTGATTGAGTCAGAGTGTGTGACAGCGGGTTTTTGTGTCCAGCTGAACCATGCTGAGCCAGAATACTCCTAATAGAAAGGCTTCCAGTTCCCAGGCACTACTGGAAACAAGTTGTAGCAGCCAATCTTACCCACTCAGCAATGCTGAGTAGATAATTGGTTGCCGGTTGCCCTCCTTGACAGTGCTGCACAATGAAGAGGATCGCCACTGATCCCAGACAAACAGGCGACCACCTGTTCAAAAACTTTCCTTTGGGGAAAGGTAACATTTCATTAGGGCTCTGCCGACTCAGCACCTCAACAGCTTTATCCCGACAGCCATCGCCCGACTCAGCTGACCCTCTGACATTACCTCTGTACATAATCTCTGGCCTCCTGCCCACCACCTGCCACCAGAACAGACTGCAATCCCCATTATGCAGACTGTTCACTCTCATGGGGTTATTATTGCTATACAATGCCGGTACTAGATAATGAATGCACTACAGCACTCACTGCAATGTTACGGGCATAATATTTACCATTAGGTACTGTTTCCACAAATGTGAAGTCATCATTTAGTCTACTTTTGTCCTTTATAACACCTACAGGCAACTTAAGGAGCTTATATCCCTGAAGGTTTGAAAACTTTTTAAAGCACTTTTTTTTTTCTTCTTCCCCACATCGGCTTAGTGCAGCCAACTAAAAGTACAGTGGAGTAGCCTGTGCAATGGCTTGCAGATAGTGCTGTGTGATTGCACACAAGCTGTACTTCAGACTGAATAAAAGAAGCAGATCTTCAACAGAGTGAATCAGCACATTTGAGTCTCTCCAATTTAGACCTGGACTACCCTTTCATTTTTGCCTTGTCTTCACTTCCCAATGGATTCGCCCAAAGTTCCATCGTCTTTGTCCTTTGTGTCGGTACGCTGAAGAACCAGGCCAAGGAGTTTCTCTCCCCAGCATCCATATCAACTGTGTTAACGTCACACATAGTTACTGGGCGGGAGCTGCTTCTCTGTCTAAGGCATTAGAGTCATGACTTCCTTAATGACAGCTACTCTAACTAATGCAGCCATGAATTGTTCTGTTCATAACAATCACCCACATAATCAGTCTTGGTAGGTTGGTAATAAGAGATATTGACCTTGGTTGTGTTAACATCAAAAAACGACCCGAAAGCAAAGAGCACTGGACTTTCTTTTTTTTTTTCCCCCCCAAAGGTTTACACACAACTGAGAATACTTCTGCAAGATTTTATTAAACTGTGATGAATTATGTTGGAGCCTGAAGCTCCAGGATTATAAAGTAAAAAAAAATTTTTAAAAAAAAAAGCTCTCTGGGGTGCACACCAGTGTTGGTATGAAACCCAGGTACCTGAAACTATGATTTTGAGGTCTTGTTAATAAAAATGGATTTTCCTGCTTGAAAATTCCACTTTCCATTATGTTCCAACCTTGTCTACAACAATAAACACGCTTAAGGTCAATTACCTTGTCAAAACACTGATAACCCCAACCTACTAGAAGAGGCCAGTGAGCTCCTGATGATGATTAGGTGGAAGCAAAGCAAAAAGAGGGGTACAAAACCTGAGCACTTTTGATGAGGATTGAATTGGAAAGATAAAAAGATGTTCTGATCTGCAGCGGGAAGTACCTGCCGAAAAAAAACTGGAAAGGCCAAATCTGGATCTTTGGTCTCATTCAGAAGACAGGCAACAGTGACATCTTTAATTTTGGCATAAAAAATCTATGATCGTCTGTTGGAAAGTGTGAACGTTTCGAAGACAGCTGAGATCACAGTTTGTGACTGCTGCTATGAGCTACAGCTGCTAACAACCAATAAAAATGACCTGACTGTCAAAGTGACACGAGCGCTGCACCAAATCAATAATAGGAGGGAAAATACAAGACCACATCCACATTCTCCATCTCCTTCTGTACTGAGTCGCACATAAATGCCACTACAACAAGAGTTCAACTCTCCGTAAGCCATTCTCTGTACGCATAAAGTCTTCAAGACCACAGTGAACTTTCACACACAGATTCAACAACTATGCAGCAAAATATGTCCAACTGCTGGTTTTTTAGTTTATGTTTCTTTTTTTTTCTTTCTTTTTTTTAAAGAGTCACCAGCTTTGCGTGAAAGACAACTAACGTGTATTTTCTTTTGCGGGCTTTGAAAAACTGTACATCACAAATGTATCACTAACACAATATCAACATTAGAAATATACATATTGCAAACGACTGAACCGTGATAAATTATGTTTCCATGCACCAGACTTTGAAGATGACACATTTCGAAATATGAAAGAAAAGTGCAATTATTCCCAAATACTGTAGAAATAACTAATTTAATCTTTTTAATTAATTGAAAGCTATAATTCTTTCAATGCAGTAAAGAACACAAGTCAGAAGCACAAAAATCACGAAAAAAAACCCCAAACATCTGAAAACGGCAATTTCAACAAACGTCCGCTTCCCAGGGCTCGTTTTCACAACGTTTCAACTGTAAACATCATTTTTGCATTTTCGTTTCAGAAAAGTTTCATGTTTACACAGCAACAGTTAAAACACTTAAAACAATGCAGTTTTCATGCATGTGCAGTAGCATGAAAAAGTTGCATTTTCCACAGTTGGGAGCATTTTCAAAAAGTTTTACTTTGGGAGGTGTTAAAAAAAACTGGGTGTTTTCAATGGTTCTGAGCACCGTTGTCATGCAAAAGTTTTCCACTTTCAGCTGAAAACGTCGCGTTAACAGTGCCTTCGTTTTTCTATTTATCATGAATCATACTAGTATTGCATACTAGTACTAATACTAACTACTGCAATTTTATTGAAGATTTGAATCTTTTCTACATTGAAACGATGGCAGGCTAAATACTGTAAGGTGCCACATCCTCAAAACAAAAAGTGGAGTGTAAACACACATGCACACATTTAGAATAAACCGGACCGACCTAAAAGCGGAAACACCACACTCCATGTAAGTGCTCACTTTTAGCAGTTCTTCCTTTTATTCAAAATGCGCCTCGGCAATTAATCTGAGCAGTTTTTGATCGGCCGTCAGTTGTCGTCTGTGTGTGCTTTCATCAGCAGCGGCGCTTTAGTTCCCATAACAGCCGCTGCCTATAAGCCGACAGCCCCGTTCAGTCTATCGACCTCCGGCGGGGCCGAAGCATAAATAAACTGCGTTTGTGTAAAGCTAACGTGCAAATTGAAGCGGCGATCGCTGGTCGCAACTCTTCTCTTCCTCAGGCCTCACAGTAAAACTTCCCAAAGTGCCGTCTGAACGTTTACAACTTAGTCAGTATTAACCGATTATGTTGTTTTTTTTACAACAAAACCTTATGTAAATAGAGTTTGACAGCTCTATTTTAAACAAGTAACCATAAAAGCACAATCACACTAGTGAATTATTTTATTAAAAAAAAAAATTATCGAACTCAGAGGTAGGTCAAATACGTTACGAGGCATTCATATTGTGCCATTTAAGCATGTTTTTATGCCAGAATAAAACACATTTCTATACATTTCATCCTTGAAACATTAGACCTGTTCACAGAGATTAGATTAGATTAGATTATTCACCAATACACACCCTAAACATACATATTGGATAATACATCTTATTTCTAATCTTATATTTGTCTAATTACTCCAGAAAATATAAGCAACTATTTGGTGGCTTCAAAGGAGTAACAAGCACAGGAAAACAAGCAGAATGGCTGTTTAATTTTTCATTTATTTTTTTTATCATTTTGAGGAGATTTTTACTCAAACCTAAAGGTTCATTTATATGAAATGTTTATATGTTTATTCAAATGGTCAGTTGTTCTACTATGAATTTTTTCAACTACACTAAAGTGAAATCAAACATATATTTGATAAATCCTCTGTGATAATGGATCATTTGAACTATTTCTGCTCAGCTTGGCAATATATTAGACTATACTAGTAACTACCATCTGGGACAGTAATAACAGCGCCTCTGAAAAATAAAACTCACGAGCAATCCTAGCACAATGTTGCCAAAAAGAAATATTTTACCGATAAGAGATCTGTCCGGATATGGAAAAATGAATACATCTTAATCAGCACCTTATATATGCTTTGCCAGATGTGCTTTATACTAGTGCTTATATTCTGGAAAATAAGGTACATGCTGAAAAAAGTACCCAATTTTACCTTTAAATATATTTTCACAATATATTTGCAAACTGTAATGTAAAGGTCTCATGTGTTAGATTAAAATATAACATAGTTTGCTGAATAACAAGCGAGTTGTCTTTTTTAATAATCAATAATCGTTCAATTATTCCTGTTGCCACATTACATCTGTTTAATGGTGGGAGTGACAAACTTGCAGCCTTTTTCTTTTCTGCTATCTGAAGCTATTAATACGCTCCAAATAGGAAATACAGAGCTCAATTCTATGTCTCTTGTCACAACTTTTTCTCATTTGTAAGAAGATATTCCTTAACTGTCTTTCTGCCCCCCCCCCCCCCCCCCCCCCACACACACACACACACACCTTTTTTTTTTTTTTTTTCACATCAAGCACGTTAAATATTATCATAAATCTTTTGTCGTGTGCACAACGTGCTTAATGATCAAAGACGGGATTTATAATCCGTCACTGTCAATAGCCGGTAGGTGCACTTTGTTTGGCTCACATCAGCTCGGAAGCGGTGACAGCAGGTTGTAGCAGAGAGTCGGGTGTTCACGGCGTAACCTCCTCAGCGACTGTCAGAATGTGACAGCAGATGCAGCAGCTGAAAGAGTGAAAAATGATTTTGTTTCCACCGTCATGTTACGCGTGCCGTCTGTGGTCACACATTCTGACTCGCTCAGGAGCGATAACAACAACAGCTGATAGCATATTTCATATTATTTGGTAATACGGGGCTTTGATTCTACTTTTAGCTTTAGTGTTTCAGTTGTTACCTTCCAGCAGTTTTGTGGTTTATTGTTTATGAGCGCGGGTTTACACACAGAGCTCTGTGTGGCTCCGTTTCTTTCAGTTCTCCAGCTTTTTTCCTGACATGAATTTGAAAACTGAAAGAAAAAAAAAAAAGAAAAAAAACTAAACAAAAAGCTGCTCTTGTCGGATCTTTACGGTCTGGATCCCCAAATTAACTTTGCCTCAACGTCATTGTACGCGGCTCAATTTATTTTAAGCCTATGTGGTCGGCGGCTTATTCACTCGCCGTCCCTCAACTTGGAAGCCGCGGTGGTCACCAACCTAGAACGAGCATTTAATTTATGATAAGCTGTAATGAGCTGGGCGCTTTGAGACAGACAAGGCCTGCCAGGACGTTTGGAGGACACGTTCAGATCAAGAGGGAACGACTTAAAACCTCCTCCACGGTTGGAGAACACAAGCGCGGTTTGTGGCGTCGAGTGGAAGTAAAATGACTCTTAATAATAAATGTTTCTGTTGCATTTTTGATATTAATTGACGAATCAAGCCAAAAGCCCAGAGTGTGCGACTGGAAGTCATTTTAAATCGGAGTCATTTGAATCACCAATTTATCATGTTCAGGAATCTAGAAATGCCAATAACAACAACAAAAACTCATTCATCTTTCAAAGATCTGATGCTTGTGTTTAATTCAATTATAAAATAATACCAGTGCTTATTGAAAGCATGAACACACGCTGCACACAAACCGCAACAGCAAATCGGTAAAGCGGCTGAGTCATAGTCAAACTCATTTCGACGAGGAGCCACACAATTTAATTTGATCTCAATTTGGCTTGACCAAGAAAACAAACGCCGCCCGAACAATAAGAACTGACCGTTTGAAAGGTTCTCCTTTCGTTTTAGAGCCGAACAACATACGTAGATAATGAAAGCGTTCACTTTTAATGCGCTTTTTACCAAATCCGCAAAGGCCCGTTTCTCTCTAAAAACATGCTCTTTCTCTAACTCGCACTAATTGTAGGATGAATAGTGAGCCATCAATCCGCCAGAGGACATCTCGAATGAACACACAGGCAAAATACTATGAAGAAAATTAGAGTTCGGAAGTGAGAGATAACGACGAGGAGAGGTCACGCTCATGTTGGTATCAAGGAGGTGCAATTGGAGGCAGCGTTACATATCTTCAAGAACTGTCATTCACTTCCAATCTCGACAATACTCCGTGGCGTCTCCGTTGGTCTGTATCCGTAAGCTTTCAGGAGACGGACAGAAATATGGATAAAAAAAACGGAGGACTATCTGGAGGGGCAGCTGGCTGGAGTTGATCTGTCTCAGGGTACACGTCAGGGTTACGAACTCGACTCCTACTTAAATAATACAAAAGCGGCGACTCTTAGTTAAAAATCCAAAGGTGACGTCTGCATTATTACAATAGTCCTCCCGCTGCTCGTTCAACGCAACTATATGGGCAATCGATTAATTTTGAAGGATATTTCAAGCATAAAGGTCAATATTTGTGAACCCCAGCTCACAGGATGGGAACACTAATTTGTCTTTCAGTCTTGTAAACAGAGTATAATTAGGTTTTTGAAATATTTCCTGAACAAAACCAGTAAACAAGTCACTTGAAGGCGACACCTTAGGCACTGGAAAACCTTCTTAGGAAAATAATCAGTGAATTTATCATGCTAGAAAACATCATTAGCTGTAATAAAACACATTTTAGGCGCAGTTGGATCCTGTACCGTATTTGACCTCTTGTGATTAATATGTAACTCTTAAGGCAGATGATTGGGATTGCCATCAAACTGTGAAAGTAGATTTACTGAAAGAAAAAGCGTGAAAGTAATAAACTTAAAGCCACTAACGAGTCATTTGGCTTTTTATGGAACCACCAGGTCCCCTGAAGCGACACGTATTGCACAACAGAACTATAAAAACACGCCGTCGTAGCCTCCGTGTGCGCGCAGCTGACTGAAATGTGATTTGGAGGTGATTATTTGATTGCAGGGTGCTGCTGACTTGCTCATTTCACTTGCGTCAGAAGCTTCTCCCTGTTGCCATAGAGATGATTTTTGTTCATAAGTGAAACATCCCGCCCTCTCTTCTCGAATTTGATTGAACAACTGAAGATCGTATCTGTTCAAAACAGCAAGACATTCATTAGTGCAGAAAATACTCTAATTATTTTCCTTTTGGCAGCTCGACCGCGCTGTACTAGGTAGGCTTCGTGGAGGAAGGACCTAAACCGGGGCTTAGAAATAGAAAAGGAGGTAGTGGTCGCGTCGTCAGTAGCAATATTCTTCAAGATTACAGATGCAATCTTAATCTGTCCTCTATCTCTCCTTAAATGCCCCGTTCGCTATCATAATGCCTGCTCCTCATATCTGATGGCCGTGTTGTGCTTAATAACAAGCTATGACTGTGGGAGGGAGGGGTACGTTGGGGGATAAACAAATTAACAAAGCTATTCGCAGCCCCCTGCAGCACCGGGGGGTTATGGGAGGAGAGGAGAGAGGGCAGTAAAGAAAGAGAGGAGGCCTGCCTGAGCTAATCACAGCGGGGGGCATATGCTGCGATCACTTAGGTGCGGTGTGTTATCTTTGCAATCATGCATCGTCCTATTGTTTTGCTAATTGGAAACCTTAATTTGAGACATAATATTATTGCCTCATTATTTGCTGGGTTACTTTCCCCGCAAAAAAAAAGACCAGTCAGAGAAGCTTCAAGGGTATTTTTCTGTTCCATCTTCAACCAAGACATGAGGCGAAAGGCACGGTGAGTCGTAACAAATGTTACAGTGCGAAGAATTATGCGATTGAAGCAATAACTAAATTGGATGATATGTAAAGCCACATAGAAATCGGATCAATCTGATCCCTCTAAACTAAAAGAGTAAAAAGTGACCACGTAAAGTCAGCAAAATGATCTGTAAAACGAGCTCAGCCACAGTGTCACCTGTGGGTAAGACATTTGTATTGATACCTACAAAGACCAAGCTTTGCTGGAATCATCCATGCAGCTGACTAACTTCCCTCCATTCTGCTTTGCCAAGAAAAACTTCTCGAGCCTATTTTACAACTTCTTTGGTGATTTGGCGCGCCGGATTCGTGAACGGACAATTCGTCCACAAAACTGCAACGCCGGCAAACTCATCCACGTGAATCCGGACAACTTGTCCGCAACAATTTTTTTCAGCATTATTGATTTAAAGGATCGGATTTGAAAGTATATTTGACACATTTGGAAGGATTATTAGGTGTTTTTGACACAAAAACATAAGCTATTAAGTATATTTGACACAAAAACATAAGCAGTGGCTGATTTTGATGTGGGTGAAGTGGGCAGCTGCCCAGAGCGCAAACTCAACATGGGCGCACCGTGCAGCGGCTCAGATACAGTCTTCAGAAATATGGTTTTCAATTTTTTTTTTTTTAAGAAAACAAATAAGCTGTGCAGTTCAAATGTTGAAAACGCCGCTTCCTTGCTGACAGTTTTGAGTGATGCGTTCAGGTGCATCACGTAAACCCGGCTTCCGACATGTTAATGAGCCGTGGGGCTCGTAGAGTAGCAACGTTACATGCTAAACATGATTAAAATATGACTAATACAGTCATTGGCGAGTTTACTATACTAAATATAAATGTACATATATTGGATATATAAAATATATATATATATATATATAGAAAATCAATTCCAAATAATATGTAAAAGTACATTGTACAGGATTTATTTTCTCAAAAAAATTCTGAAATCTCATCCGTGGACGAGTTGTCCTACAATCTGTCGGATTGGAGCCTCTTATCGGCCGGTTTTGGCCCGCAGGTCTTGTGTTTGATGCCCCGGCTCGACGTCTTTACAGAGCTCAGAACTCTGGATCATTATGGTAAACAATGTAAAGTTTGGTTGAACGCCATCACGAAAGACTAAAAAAAGTTAGCCAAACATAGCAGCTGTGTTAATTCGAGCTGTGCCGAGGGGTCAGACTGCCTCTCCGACGCTGTGAAATGTTTTGCTCTGGTTTGGCACGCTTGTAAAAGCAAAATGTCGGTATTTATGTTCTGAATGTCTTGTTTCAGTTGGCAGGATCTCATGAATAAAACAGATGATACAAAGTAAAATTACCCGCACATAAAACATCTATTTAATGAATAGTCTGGAAATTAAAACAAAACAAAACAGAACAAGCCATCAAAAAAAAAAAACACAAAAAAGTTTGTTTTTGTTTTTCGAGTCCAAGAAAGAATTTTTTATTTTTTTTTGACGTAAAAAAACAGGACAATAATTCGAACTGAGAGGCTGACATTATGGTATGTTTGGCATTTCTGCTTGACAGTCCACATAAATGATTCATCATTTATCAGAGTGTTTTCGTTTGGCTGTCTAATCTAGTAAATATCTGATATTTTCAGTATGTGGTGCTGAGGAAAGTAAAATGCTAAAAGTCCTTGGTTTCCTAAGTATAAAAATATTTTAGACATTTTTTTGAAACGTGCTCCAACATGTAAAAACGCCCTACCTGACTGTGCAAGAATACTAAATGGGAGCTAATTATTATTTGAAATAAAGGATAATTCATTACCATATTTTGCAAGATGACAAAATTAATAAATTTTGTATTGCATTATGATAATAAGAATTAATCTTCAATGGGAGCTTGACATAATGAGAGACTGACTCAAAATCAATAAATCCAGCGAAAGTCAGCATGGCGATCATTTGATGAAGATGAGAAAGCACAATACCATTGGGCCCAATTTTTCCCCCCTTCCTGTCAGCAACTGTTAATTAATTCATTAAAATGACTGAATCATTATGTAATGAGAGGACCTAATCATCTGGTGGCCTGTGTCTCGCCTTCTCCCCCCAGACAAAGACATTAAGACCATGAGCACTTTAATCTGGCAAATTTGAATATCTTTGATTTACACGCCGACATATCATCCCTGCTTACATCCCATACATCTTTTGGCGATGGTTGCCATGGTGACGTCAACGCGGAGATCAATCATTGCCAAACAGGAGTGGAGCATGACACCAATTAAAAGGTGGTGTCGTCTCCGAGTCATCACTCACACTCCTCACTAATGCACTAATTACCGGGGCTGGGACATTAATGGAATAGCATGGTTCAGCCGGGGGATTAATCTGCATGGTGTGTGTGTGTGTGTGTGTGTGTGTGTGTGTGTGTGTGTGTGTGTGTGTGTGTGTGTGTGTGTGTGTGTGTGTGTGTGTGATGTCCTGACTGGGATATGTGTGTGTGTGTGATTAATGCAAACCCCCGCGTGCTCCAGCATGACCTTGAGCACCACCACGGGAGGGAAATGAACCGGCTGTGTGCACAGGGTGGATGGGTGGGTGGGGGTGGGGGGGTTAGGGGATCTGTGCTTTTGGGGTTTGGGGGTGAGAAGCCCCGTCCAAGGCTGAGCACGAGGAGGGGATCGATCCACGCATTTTGGTGTTTCTGAGCTCTGACAAACTCGTGAAGATCTCCAGCACTTCAGAAAAAAACTTCAAGAAACTTTCCTGTTTTTCAAAAATGATTATTAAGTTGGTGTCAATCATAAACGGGGGGGGGGGGGGATTTCATCGGCATTCATAAGAGCCTCCTGAACACTGCAGCCGCAGTCAGACACTCTCTTGTAAATATACGAATTAAACAAGTACTGCAAGTAAAAGTTCGATATTGGAAACAGAATTTGGCATTCAAACACACTATTTTTGTGCCTGATCCTGATTTATTGCTGCAACAGTCATTTAATATATCAAATACAATACTCATATTTATTGGAGCATTTCAGACATCCATTATTTTTCACCAGCTACTTATTGAAAGTCCCAGCTCCAAACTATTAGTCTAACAAGCCGAAACTATTGATAGGATATAAAAAATTTTTTTTTTTTTAAAAAACCCATTAAATGGAAGAATGTGAGTCCTGAATCTGACGAGACTCCATTGATCAGAGAGATGATTTTCTTACTGTTGTGCTGGTGTTTCACGCTCATATTTGGCTAAAAGCTGTCGTCAAGAGACTTCATTTTCGAGAGCAGCAACACGGGCAGGTTCGGCTGGCCACACATTAGAGCACAATAAAGAAAGAATGTGATTTTGATCGACAGATCCATTAACATATGCCTGGACCGATTATTATTACTGATGCATTAATGTGTCAGAAGTTTGCAGCCGGTGAGAGCAGAGCCGTTTCCAACCACCGCCCCCATCCAATGGTTTAATCTATACCATCACATTCAATAAGTTTATGCTCTATTTTGCAGGGGAAAATGGTTAAAAACTCCTAAAACTGTCAGATGAACCGTGGAGCAAAACAGGAGCTGCTGGATTCTCCTCGGGACAGAATTTATTAAGCTTTAACTTGGTTTGTTAAGAGAAAAAAAGGACAAAATTAATGGGATTGTAAAATAATTGTAGCCTCCATTGATGTGTGAATGGGTGAAAGTGATGTAAAGCACTTTGGGGCTGCCCACGCAGCTGTAACACGCTATATAAGTGAAATCCATTTACTGTAATCAAACATGTAACAAAATAAAAACACGGGTTTGGGTATAAGCCAGGGGAGTCAAACATAAGGCCCGTGGGCCAAAAGTGACCCGCAAGAGGCTCCAATCCGGTCCCCCACACCGCCAGGCAAATTGTAAACATTTCAAAGAATGCATTGACAAATCTTTTGAGAGTAGCAGACACAACACAGCACTGAGAGCCAAACTGAGGTATTGGTGATCGTTGTTGCTAAGACAACATGCGATCAGGGTGAGTTTTTAAAAAACAAGCATAATCCAACAGCTGTAGGAGGCGTTTTGACAACTTTACATTGACACTGTAGTCACTTTCCGTCATAACAGTTTGGTTTTGTGATATTATATACATTTTCATCACAATATACTGCGCCAGAACAAAGAAAAACTTTCAAGTTTCGAGAATACACTGGGCCGTTTGTGGCCCCTGAATTAAATTGTGTTCGATACCGCTGTTATAAGCCTGGAATACACTTGCAGAGTTAAATTAAAAACACCATTGGGAATGATTTACCTTTAATGAGATCATTTTTGCGAAGATGTGTGTTTGAAAAGAAAAATTGAGCTGAGTAGCTTTGTGTATTTATGACAGATTATTTACCAGTTTGATACACTTTGGTTTCCAACAGGGGGTCACATTTACTCTGAAATACAATAATTCTTCAAAGTTAGGGTGTAAAATTTGCAGTGGCCCTCATTTGATTCCATATCGATCGATTTTCTTTAGTCTTTTTTTTTTCTTCTTTTAGTTCCCGTGTTTTCTTACTCTTTGATGACCTGCAACACTCTGTATGTGTAAAATTCCCTCTTCGAGTTTGTTTCTGCGCCTCTCATCGATTCTCTTTTGAATTAATCAGGCTCTTTCTTGACAAGCCTCCCAATTTCCCTCGCTCCTCGAGCGATCCATTCCAAACAAGAGGATTTCAGAGGCTGAAATCCAAAACAAACAAAAGCAAAAAAAAAAAAAAAAAAAAAGTTGGCTGCTGGGCGCGGCGGGGACGGACCCGGTCACTCACCGATCACGTATGTGAGCAGGAGGGCCAGGGTGAGGGTGAGGAGGGAGGCCGACAGGGCCGTGCACTTCCAGTTGCAGCAGCGGTGGGGCTTGTTGAAGGTAAACAGTGGTCTGGTCACGCTGCTGCGCGGGAGAGGCCGAGGCGGAGGGGAGTACACCGTCCCCGAGGTCAGGGGGTACCCCTGCCCCGCCCCGGACAGGAGGGCCGAGGAGCCGGACCCCTGCTTGAAGAGGAAGTGTCTGTGGGGGAGAAAAAGAAAGAAAATTCATTCAAACTTTGTGATTTCCTCTTCAGTTTCCGCCTCTCCTCCGAGCTGCTGCCGGGTGTCACAGTAACCTCTCAGTGCTTTATAATTAAGTACTATTATCGATGAAATGAGTTTCAGAACCTGTTCAAACAATGTTTGTGAAAACGCATCATTTCTGTGTTTTCAGTTGAGAAAAATTTTGCATTTTTTTTATGGTGAACTGAAAAAACACATTCAATTGCTGCTATATGGAGACTCCCTGTTTCCCCCTTTTTTATATAGGTCTATATCATGCTTTGTTTTATATACTATTTATTAATCTTATATCTTTAAATGTGGGGCCTTATGCTGTCGTTACGTTTGTTCACGACCACAATCTGCGATAATCCTCTCACAATATTGTGCACTGCTACACCTCCCAGGAGACCTGAGCTACGAGCTACAGCTGTGAACAGCCAATAGAGCATCAGTAGAAATGGAAGCGATGAGGTAACCGGCACCACAAAAACAATGGGTGGCATTCCATTCTCTCGCAGGTAAAACGCCGCTTCATCAAAACCAAGTTCATTCCTTGCACATAAATGCTACTACAGCCATCTTTTTTTCTTATTAGCTTCATTCATTTTTCTCCTGAATGAGCATACAGGAAGCAGTGGTCGGCGCCTGCCATTCACCCTTCACCGTCATACCAGCTAGCAGGTATTCCGGTCTGTAGGAAGTCAGAGGGAGTTGATTGAAAACAATCGGACTTTTTAGTGTTGCCCGATGACTTGATATAAAACCAGATTGTTGTATAAAGGGGGCTTTACTATGCACTCGATGGCTAAAAACATGAATTTGTGCTAAAAGACCGAGGTTAATACTACATGTAATCACCAGCTGATGAATCATGCAGAAGATGTTAAATATTCATCCGCAGCGACGAGTCGAGCCGCTTTGTCCCAGCAAAGTGTAATACTGATATTATGTTCACTGGCTCTCTGTTTTATTGTCACATCGTAAAGCCAAAAATAACCCGCCGCACGGTGTGAATTAAGCCACTTCAAATATCTAAACTTTCTGTGACATTTTCTTTCTTTTTGCGTTAACTAAATAGACTTTTTTGGGGGGGGATTAGTTTGAACTGCTGTGTGGGTTAAGTCAGCACCGTTTAATTTGAATGTGCTTGTTTTTTTGTGCTTTCAACATTTGTGTGCGTTTGACAGCAGAAACAGTAACACTGTGTGCAGTGAGGGATAATGGGAAAGACTCCAGCTGGGTTATGTGAGCACAGTTAGGCCGAGGAGGCTGAATGGAAATACAATCACATAAACTCCATCGAGCACGATCCAGAAAGAAATGATGTGGAAGTCAGGATTAAAACTTTAATGAAAATGTTTAGCGGCTGAAATGTGGGGCATGTCAAATGTAATCTAAATATTCAAAACAATTCACTTAAAATAATTACAAAGTGTGTTTGAATTATTCTCAACCTGACATTTAACTGAAGCTATTTAGACATTGCTTTCATACAGGAGAACATGTTGCAGATGCCGCCCACAGGAGGCCGTTTAAATGTGTCTCTATTCTCTTTATTTTTCTTTTTAGTGTTTTTTTTTTCACTTATATGACAGTTGATAACTTGCTTGAAACTGAAGCTGCAGCTTCATCGTACCAAAGATGGGTTCTTTACTCTTTTACCTCTTTTTAAAGTTTTTTTTGCTGGTGTTGTTGGTCACATACAAAAACAATAACTATCGTCTTAGTGACATGAATACACAAGCTCCAGCACCACCACACTAGTCCACATCCGGGTCAAATCCCATCTGGAATAATGTGATTCTCTTTTCCAAACTAGTTCAATAACTCACCCAGCTCCTCTTTCAACACCAAGAGTCTTCAGCCTCTGGATCCCCCTCCCACATGTCGTCTGATATATTCACTTCTAATTTCCTCCTTTATAACCGTTTTTTGTTTGAAACAAGCACCGACATGTTGTATGTCTTTTAATATTCCATTATGCACAGTGACTTTGAATTTGGTCTCACTAATGAATAAATGAATTTAAAAAATTTGGAAAAAAGCTGGTTTTGATTCTACAGCTCCACAGCTGTACAAATAGTTCACATTAAATCATAATAATAAATAATTTCCCATATAGGGAAGAAAACAAACTAAAAACAAACATTCCTATGTAACTTGATCACATTTGAATTTGCCACTAGTGCAACAACACATCATCAATGGTTGTGAAACTAACCTGTCCTCATCCTTTCACTGTAACTCTGAATCATCAGCATGAGAGTCAAAGGAAAGCGATGAGCCAGTTTGAAGAATGAATGTGAAGAGACAAAGTAGGTACCAGAAAAATCGACAAATTTGCCATGTCAGCACATGACTTTGGCATGCGGAGGCCACTGGAGGCTCCTGACTGCCACGCTGTGACGGGCTGACTGCTGCTGGGGGGGGGGGGGGGGTGGGGGCTTTCGAAAACTGTCAATTAATTGCGGCCCTAATCTAATGAAGAGGGAGTCGTTCCGCATCCTGTGTTCCACAAACTACCTGGCACCTCTGGGACCCTCTGCTGTGTCTTTCTAAACTAGATTACGGTGGGAAGTTGGAAACAATCACAGTTACTGCGGCGGCCTATCTAGGACGGTGGCTCAACGCCTTCGCCAATTAGCTTAGACCGGCGCATACATCATCCTTTTCTCAGGTATCTTATTCTGACTCCATTTATGCAAATCTGCCCTCGGTGGAATAGAGTCTCTCGCTCTATGAAGTACGCCTCGCTGAAACTCATTTAAAGGGCCCCCAAGGTGTGAGGGTTTTAGAAGAGACCCCTCTCCTGCTATTCTTTAAATGACGGTCACGGGCAGTCTCGGGTTTTAGATATAACAACTGCGAACTTCTTCAGTGCAACTCTCAATATCCGACATATTTGGTTGCACTCGTGCGCTCTTAATCTAAGCGGTCTGCTAAACTTGCAAGTAATGCATCATCAAAAATTAATTTGGGAAGCGAAAATGAAGAAAAAGTGGTGGAAAGGAAAGTCCCCGTGCGCCAACACGCCTGCTTGCAATTTATATTACGCTCCACAGTAAATTCCGGGACGGGGGAGAAATTTAAACACGCACATTATTCAAAGGTAAGCACACCATCACCGCATGAACAAGAAGAACGGGGTTGGAGTCTTTAGAAAGTGCAGTGGAACACCCACAACACAACACGGACACGGCGAGCAAGGCAGGGAATATTAAATCAGCTCATCAGAGAAGGAGCCCAAATCTGGTGGGCACCGGTGCAACGTCCTGAGCAGCGACTGTAATGCAGAGCGGCACCGATATGAAAGAGAATGAAATAGGCCTGGCAGCCAGGGATCAGTGACTCACCTATTTCTTTTTTTTTTTCTTCTTTTTGGACTCATCAAAGCAACTCCTTAAGTTATACGGCTGTATTAGTTAAACGAGTACGAGGTTCATTTTCATTATGAAAAGGAACGTATTCAGATGGCGGCGATGATAGGAAAGCAAGCTGAGGGGGCAATTAATCCAGGTAGCATTTCATCTATATTGTGTTTGGATAATGGAGGCCGAAGGTTGGACGGTGTCGGACGGGGAAGCGCGGGAGTATCGGGCGCGGGGAAAATTACGCAATTTAGAAAAGTGGATCTGGGCAGGCAATTACGAGCAGCTCCGGCTTGTTTCTGGCCGTTCTGACTCCCATCACCAAATGAACAAAAGACTGCTGGCGGTGGGAAAACAAAAGGACGACCATACTGGAGACGACATCAGGGGGAGAAAACAGGTATGACTCATTGTTTCATTCTCTGCCGTGTGTATGTGTGTGTGTGTGTGTGTGTGTGCGTGCGTGCGTGTGCGTGTGAGAGAGATTTCCAAACAAAAACAATAACAACTAAAAAAAGAAAAAATCTCCTGGAATCCACAGACAGGTTGATTGCCGCAGGTTACCGCGCGCTCTCCGGGGGTTAATGCTGGCTGTGGTATGTCGGCGCAGCTCGGTGGAGCTTTATTCTTTCCGTGCTGAGGGAAAAAAAAAAACGTGTGAGGTCGCAGGCTGCTGGTAGGACGGACACAGGTCTCTGAAGAGCCCTCGGAGAACGGGCCATTAAAGTGTGGCCGGACCGCAGACCGACAGCATCAGTGCACATCGCACCGCGTCCACCCAGCCAGATGCCCTTTTTTGGGGGCAGAAAAAAAAAATAAAAAATGTAAAAACGCACCTTAAAAATAGGTGGGAAAATGTTTCAAATGGAGGAAGAGTGTAAAAAAAAAAAAAAAAAAAAGGGTGTGATGCATGTCAGAGTAAAGCTACTTTACGATGTATTATAATCCATAAAATACAAAGTACGACAAGACAAGCAGTTTAAAATTTTACCTCACTGACAGATTTTTAAAACTTAATTTTCTAAGACTGATTAACAGGCTTGATTACCGGCCCGGTCCTTTTTCTCTTTGGTTTTTGCATTCAAGCCGTCTCGACTGCTTCTTCGTTTGAATTCGCTCTCCGTGTGCCTTCGCCAGTCACCTTTAGTTGATTTCTTTCTCCTGTGTTTTTGCTCTGTGTGGCTACAATGAGACCCCGCGGCGGGGGGCAGATGACGTCCATCCTTCACTGTCTGCCTCCCGTCCCCTCTCCATTCAGGCGTTCAGCGCCCGCTGAAGGCCCGGGAGTCAGACGGGGACACAGGAGGCTGCACACGGAGCAACCACACACCTAAGGGTCAATGGCAGTTCAACTCTGAAAGGCCAGAGATAAACTCGGGGAAACACAGGCAGACACGCACGGCCAAAGACAGCTTTGCTCAAAGACGAACACATACTAAACAAATATACACAAAAAAAAAAAATAAAGATGTCAAACACAGCGTTTTCACATCTGTGAGGCCAGCACACAGATCGGGTCCAGAGAGGTGATTTTATTGCACCACTGAAGGTGGATTATAGCAAAAAAAAAAAAAAGAAAGATAAGAATCCAGCTGAGGAAACTGCATTCGTCAACACACCTGGGGAGCTTTTCTTCTTGTGTGGCATTTTTTATTTTTTTTTTTTAAATGCTTCACTGTTCTTCCTGACTTCCCTGTCTTTGATCTTCTCAGACGATATCTCGGGGCGACGCCCAGGAAGTTCTGAATTCGTATCAGAGGGCAGATTTCCCTGGAGACAGGAAGAAATGAGAGTTCCCGCTCTCCGGGAGGTCAGACTCGAGGCCCAGGGGCTGCGTCTACCTGGGGAGTTGTGGAAAGCGTGTGTGTGTGTGTAGGTGGAGCCCTTTGTTCACATGTGCGGCAGCGTGCGCACAGGCAGGAGTGGATCTCACTCTTAAGTGCACATGCTCAGTTCGAGCGGTCTCAGTTCCTTTGCGATAAGAGGCAGGGCACCAGTCAATTTATTACAGTCCCTCCATTTGTTATGCCTCTTAACACACCCAGTGTGAGACCTGGTCAGATATATTGAATATCCATATCTGCATCTTTCCACTTACACCAGCTGGCCTCTCAAGAAGCATAACGGATGAGCACCTGAAAAGGAAATCCATGCGCACTTCAAACAATCTTAATCTTCGCTGACGCAACGTCAATACGTTTCAATACTGATTCATCAGACGCATGCAGGAAAATGGAGGTACACTTGACAACAAGAGATATTATCTTTATTTCTTATTTTTTTTGCCATTCATATTAAGGTAAGAGCGTCACTTGGAATTCACTTGGCATGAGCATGTAGAGTTTGTAAATACTTGAAAAATCTTTGATCTTGTGTCTTAGATTGAGCTGATATCAGTGTTAGTGAGAGCAAAAAATATGAACTCATTAGATTGGGAGCATGTGTGAGTGATGATAGGGGGGGGGGGGGGGGGGGGGGGGGGGGGGGGGGGGCTTGAATAATAATCCAACCCACAAGTGTTAAGCAGTGAACACTTTGTTCGTATTTCCCCCTTTTTAAAAAGCTCCGAAGATATCTGAATAATGTTATGAAGAGATGCAATTGTATTGACTATGACTATAATTACATTTTATGGTTCAGAACTAATAGTGCACTATCAAATGAAACTTATTTGACTATAAAGTCCCAAATGCAAAAATGTATTACTACCAAAAAGGCACCATCCAATATACTGAGTTCACTGCAGAAATTGAATTTTATAATCACATCTCTCTTTTGGGGGGGGGGGGGGGGTTCTTTTAGCTCAGCAAATATTGTTTGAATGATCTGAAACGCTGGAAAAAGCATACATTTTGTTTATTGGTCATTTTAATTTAAAGGACACAGAAAAGTAATGTAATTACAGTACATTCCTGACAAGACTTTTACATTGATGCCCACGTCTGGGCAATGATTAATTTAAATTGTCACTGAATCAATTTTTTTCTTCTTCCTTTCCTTTAAATGAGGTAAGATCTAATTATGGCCTAATGCATAACTTATTAAAACCTCTTTTTCTGGCATGGCAGCCTGCCAATCTCATCCTCACTCATAACAGCGGATTCCTGCCACTGCACCGAGCTCTCATTAAACATGCAAACATATTCTTTTGCACCTTGCTGCTCCTTCTCGAAAAAGCAGCCTCACAAATGAGGATCTCCTAAATAATTCTCTGATCAATTATTACTTATGCAGGGAGCGAATGCCTAATTCTGTTTGATGGGTCGAAATTCCAGCGGCTCATCTCCAAGCGTTTGGGGAGAAATGTTTCTCGGGCGCTAAAATTGGAAGTGAAATCACAATGTGTTCCTGAAAAGAGGATATCGGCAGGATATTTAGTCCTGCTTTATTTTGGAGGCTTTAAACGCAGATGCAGGTCCCCTGGTAGATCTTCCTGCGGTAGGGGGTAAGAGAATGAAAAGATGGCGAGAGATTCATTATTACTTTGATGGTGTGCAAAGTCCTGGAATAATACCCTAGAGGCCCACACGGTGTTCCACTTACTCCTCTAAACACGTGAAAAACATGTCCATCCGAACAAATCCTTTAGTCCAACATTCATTCTTAATCATTCTACTCAGATTTAAAAAAGAAAAAAAAGAAAAAAAAAAAAGGTAAAACTCTGCCAAGTCACAGTCCTGATGAAAGAAATTTCTTTAATCTAATGATCCTCATTTGTGAGATTAAAGAGATGTCTTTAATCAAGTGACATTATGCTGGGGGGGGGGGGGGGGTGGGTGGGTGGTGGTGGTGGTGGTGGTGTGGGTGTGGGTTTTGGGGGGGGGGGGGGTTCGCCTTGAAGATGCTTTCATTTGAAGAGTTTCGCTAAGAACTGCCGTTCGCCGTTTTGGAGCGAAAGCTCTTTAGAGCGAAGCCCTACATTTAAATCCTCCTTACCTCCTTTTGTATGTTTCAATACAGGGGCTTGCACAGTGTGTGCAAGCCCCTGTATTGAAGCCCCCCCCCCTCTTCGTAGAGCTTGAACCACATTTTGCCTCACAACTGCATTTCCTGCCATGTGTCGTCACTTTTGGTTGGATGTTATGCCTCCTTTGTTTTGTACTTCATTTAGTATTATTGTTAACTGCTACGAGGCAATAAAAGAAAAAAAAACTCTTCTTGTGCTAGATAAGACGATTTTGTTTATATCTTTATACATAGTATATAACTGTTTGACTTATGGTTTTGCAGTCATATAAAATGTATTGTTTTTAATTAATCTCGATGACACAAAATGTCTTTTATTTCAATAAGTTATTAATAGTCTATATATTTATATCAGGTCAGATCCACTGGGAGCTGTTTGGGCTTCATTGTCTTGCTCAAAGACACTTTGACATATGGACAAGTGGGGGATCGAATCTGCAACTGAGAGATGACCCGCTCGACCAACTCAGTCACAGCTCAGCCTGCAGTTGCATAAATGATTGCTCGTCTGATAACTTTAGATTCCACTTAACTTCTTTCGTTAACTTATTGTTGAAAAGTGAAAAACCACGCCGGGGGAAAGTCACACCCCCTGATATCTGGATTTTGGAGATTCCCAGAGAAAGACATCCCCACACTTTAAAAATCACTACTTTAACTTCAAAGAAAACACAGTGCTGAGAGTCCTCCAACCTATGAAGGCTGCGTCAATCTGCTGCGCTGCCTTACCTGGTCTCCAGGGGGATGTTGCTGTTAAGCACCCAGCTGTTGTGAAGCTGTGCCGGGTCTGCCCCTGAGCTGGCGTCTGGCCCCTGCCCCCCCTGGCTGGCCTGACACCGTGGTGGCATGGTCTTCCTCTGCAGGCTGACTTGGGTGTAGGGGGCCGGGCGGGCGCACGTGCACGCGTGGGGCGGCGGCGGCGGCGGGGGCAGCGGGCGAAATGTGAACTGGCCGCCTGGACTGCTGGGCAGCTCTGTGCGGAGAAGTGGAGTGAAGCATGGGGAGGGGGAGGAGGAGGAGGAGGAGGGAAGGAGGGACAGGGGAGAAATAAACATAGGTTTATTAGTAGCGCCGTGCCATAAATTACAAATAAAAGTGGTGTGTTAGTTGACAGTTTATTGTTATTACACTGATTGAGGGACATAAATCAGCTTGAAAACTGTCCCTGTCCGACACCTTCCCTTCCTACCTGCTTTGATACACTTCCAGTCGTCCTATAAATAGGCTCTTGGCTGGCTGCAACATAGAGCAGTCTTTAAAGAGCTAACAGCTCTGGCTTAATCTGCACCCGCCAGCCCAAACTACCCATGTGATGTTTATTATGAGATCTGCAGCTCGACGGAATGAGCTCGCCAGCTGTAGCTCTCTCACACTGGTAACCTCGGGGTCGAGCTCGAGCTCCCTCAATCCATCATTTATCATTCCCTTTCACTATAACTCACCCTCTCCTCATCTCGTCCTCCCTGCTGCTTTCTCTCGCTTTTCAGTCTGTCTTCTGCAGCCGAGCGTCGGCTAATTACACTTTTGCCAAATCCAACGTGCGTGCATATGTTTGCTTAATGTGAGGGTACGGCTGCAGATGAAGTTGGTTTGCATGTATTTCCATGTGTGCATGTCGGGCTATATTCATGATCAACTGGGGCATTAGTTATCACAGTTTATGGGGACAGCTTGTGCCATATGGTTGCCACATGGTTTCACGAACAAGGCAAATCCCTCATCCCAAAAGGCCAACTCTGTCCAGCTGTATTGACAATGAATGTAACATTAGCCTGGAACCAGAGGGTAAAGAGTCTGTCTACCTGAATCCGGTAGACAGAAACTCTCACCCGCTCAATTCTATTTGCTGCCAAGATGTCAGCAATAATTTAGTATCGGGAAATGCTGCCCACCTGGGAGATTACCACAGTTGTCGCTATTCAAGTGTAAGTATTACATAGATGACAGTGGAGAGCTGATTTTATGACTCCCGCCAGATGAAAACTTGGGAAAGTGAACAATTAAATGAGGTTGTTTCAGTGTCTATTGCCAGAATAAACACAGCCATGTTACTGGTACACGGAGCTTAACCACTGTTATGTTTTTAACTGTAGCAACATCTCTCGCAAATATCGCAGTCAAACAGTAATAGGATGCTTTATTGTCAACGTTTTCCGTAATATGAAATCTGTGCACATGCCTCGACGTCGCACTGTCGCTCTGATCTTCTCAAGAATGACACTCGACTTTTTGCACAAACATGCCAGCCAACAGGCAATGTCACATCGAAATAGTGTTCCACTGACATATCACAGAGCACATCAGGCTTTATGACCCTCAGCTGTTAAAATTTCACATTTCTAAGATATATATTGTGGTAGATAAGTAAGATGGCAGAAGTAGTTCTGTCAACAGTCTATAAACATCTCCTCATAATATTTCCAGAATGCCATCTGTCCAGCGGGAAATGGTACTGAGAGGTTGTTGTAGGAACAATCATGATGGCCTTTTCTTTTTTTCTAGTGTGCACAACCAGACACCTGGGAGCATGCACAAACACACACACACACACACGTACTTATATGAATGACTGTATGCAGACGTATGATCCTTTCCTAACCTTAGTTTGTCTTCACTTCAAAGATTAACGAATTTGGGACCTCGATTTGTGTTCCCATGGTGACACGAGCGGGTCATCCAATCAGGTTGATGTCCTAACAATGTTTTTGAAATGTTCCACATTGAAAAAGTTGAATTTTCGGCTAACTGCGTGCGTCGTTGTCATGCAAGCAAATACACAAAATGCAATAAAAGTTCTGTGTGTTCACTTAACAACATCGACCTGTAAACTGATACTAACGTCCAACTCTAAACTTGTCATAACTATTATAACTATTTACTTAACCTTAACACGAACCCTAAGCTGACCAAAGAATGACCCTAAAAATGTCCTGACCTGAAAATCTAATGACTTTCCTTCACAGTACCTCAATACTTGTCCCCGCGGTAACATAAGTCCTCATGGGTCAGTGTGCAATCAAGTTAACATCCCCCACGCGTGTAGAAAAACCAGAACACACACACACACACACACACACACACACACACACACACACACACACACACACACACACACACACACACACACACACACACACACACACACACACACACACACACACACACACACACACACACACACACACACACACACACACACACACACACTGCATGACTGCTGTCAAATTGCTCTTTGAACAAATGGTAAGTTTTTCATCCTTCTAAGGCAATTCGCCGACTATTGATCTCGCAACATTGCTCAATTGTCTTTGTCATATTTACAAAGCATGCAATAAAAAGTGTTCCTCACCACCCTCTGCATACAGATACAATGGCATTTGCTTGTCATTACTCATGACGTGCCATTACCATATAACATATTCATTTTGTGGTGCCACTCAGACCTGCAGCATTACACACCCACATGTGAGATGTGGCAATTCTTTTTTTTCTTTTCTTTTTTTTTTTCCCTCTCACTGCAATGCTTAATGTGCTTGGGTGGGAAAACATCAACTGGAACTGCTGCACAGGCTTGCAGCTTGTGGATGTTTTTCACCAGTGGATGTGTAATTTTATTTCACTGCCATCGAAGCACTGCACACTTTTGTTTTCGTACGATCCTGATTTGAAATACTTAGGAGAATCTACGCCAAATAATGCTGCATTGTTCTATATAAAAAACACGCTCATTATCGCCGCACTAAATCACCTGCTTACTTATACCAGTGAATGCAGACCCGGGCAAGTGACAGCAAACGTATTTGTGTCATCACCTGGAGGTGCTGTTTAGTCTAAACGAATGAATGTGGAAAATGAAAGCTATTTTTGTCCGAACCACCTCCGAGTATTAAAAAAAAAAAAAAATTCACATGCTTTGGGAAAACTGACAGAACATTTTTAGAGCAGTATTACATAGTGTGCCATTGTAATGCACCAGGAGCTTTAAAGTGGTGCTTCAGTTTTTAGCAGTCTGTCTGATTCATCAGTTGCTGGGAGTCCTTTGAGCACAGCCAGAAATCCCCTTACTTTCACAGATTTTTGCAAGATACTGTAAGTAAATGTTTTTCAGCAGTTCTTGTCCTTGTTTGAGTTATATTTAAAAAGAAACTGAACAGAAAAACAAAAGTTGAGAAGAAGCCATAGTGCAGTCCCAGGGCTTGACTGCAGTTGGTTATTTGCACTCCAGTCATGCTTGAGGCACTGACTTTGCTTTGGATGTTAAAATTCGAACTCCATTCAGACTGTCATAACTTGAGGACAATACAATACATTCAGAAATTGTAATGCCAAAGCAAACATCCAGTTAAAGTTCTCTTGTGTCGCTTCCAATGATGTTTTCCTCAATGATTAATACATAGAAATACTCAAAAATGCAACTAAATTGAAGGTAAACTTAATGCCATATATGCAGGATGGTAAAGGCAAATGGACAATGCAAATTAGAATCTAAAGTTATATTACTGAGGTTTGTTAGTGAGGACTCGATAAAATGTGTTTGTAATGAGTCGGACACCATCTGGTGTAGCACTGTGGTTCAAATGCCAACAGGAAAGGCCTATGCGTTGGGCAACCGCTATAAATCTTCTTAGATATACATTTTAACTTTCCAAAAATGCATCTATCTTCTATAACTGCTGATTTGAGGAGATGGCAGCAATCCCAAACAACACTGTGCAAAAGCTAGTCTCTGTACAGGCTACTCACAATCACCCACACACATTAACACATTTGGCCAGTTTAGAGCAACCAATTAACCTAACAAGCTTATCTATGGACTGGGAGAGGAATATGAGGAGGAGGAGGAATATGAGGAGGAGGAGGAATTTGAGGCGACTGTGGCCGTGAAACCGAAGTGGTTTCGTCTTACGATACGAAAGCGAGTGGGTCAATCCCCCATCTCGCCCTGTCCATGTGTGGAAGTGTCCTTGGGCAAGCAACTGAACCCCAAACGATCCCTGATTGAGGTCAGGCTACTTGCATGGCAGCCGTCGCCAACAGTGTGTGAACGGGTGAATCTAACTAACACTCCAGAGTGGTTTGAGACTGCTGAAGTGGTGAAAATGCAGGGATGTCTATTAAAAAAAACAAGAAACACATAGACGCAGAAAAGGAGAGAGAACTGTTTTGCTGAGAGGCAACAGTGTTAACTACTTTTTTATTGTGCCAAATGCTTTCCAACATGTTGACTTGAGAATGTAAGATATCAAAAGCATTTTCAGCATAACCTGCTGCTACATCCACAGTATTATATATATTTTTTTAACCTCAATCTCTCTGATGTTTCTTTCCTTGACAGAGGAGTACCATCCCACCGGACACTGACAGCCACAGGAACTGATAAAGATGCTTTCAGAGGAAAGCTCAATAAAATAACCCTCCAACTCCGTTGTGGGTCCACATTATGGACATCAGAAAAATAAAGAAATCTTGCTCTTGTCACCATGCTCCCAGTTCTAAATCACGGGTGATTAAGAGTCACATCGAGTCCAATGCTTTCTGGACTGTGCGGTTTAAGGTGACTCCATCAGCATGGAAACCCAACCCGATGATGGTTGTTTCCTTAGTTACCAGCTGCTCCTCTCTTAGTGCTTTCTACAATTACTTTATCTGACCTTAAACAAAGACAATGCTTTTTTTTTTTGAGTTGAGCTTTCAGTTTTATAGTCCCAAACAACCAACAAAAACAGCAGAGGCAGCAATGAATAACATTTCTTTCTGGGGTAAAAGCAGTGGGAGTAATGTTCTTTGGTCAACGTGGAGTTCATTTTATCTACTTCCTATCCCATTGGGTCTAAAATACAACATGTTATTCGTGCAGTATGTAAAAGCCTCCTTGCTTTTTTATTTTTTTAACATCACTGTTTGTCAAATCCCATCAGGTACTCATTTGTATGTGTTTTGCAAATCAAATTGTGTTTTGAGGAGTGGTTTTCCTGTGAATACAACACTTGAACAATGCATACAAATTCAAAAGAAAGGCTTTTCAGAGATTTGTAATGTAATACTAGAAAAACACACTGTGTGTTTTGTAGCAGTTTACTGTAGCGAACGCATGTGAACCAAAACAAAACAGGGACTGAACTCAGGATGAACCCAACTACAGTTGGGAGAAACCGATTTGCACCATGAAAAATAAATAAATAAGACGAAGCAGCGGAAGACATTTCTTTCTTGTGTTTGGTTGGATTTTCTGAATTTCTACGAATTTGCATATGCGAGCCCATTTGTGTGGTAAAAGAACAGGATGTAATTTCTCAGAGAAGACATCAAGCACATAGACAATAAGCTCGAGGTGAGCAGATTACTTTTTTCTGGGTTTGAACATTTGGGATACTGTTTGTACAGAACAAAACATAACGCAACTGTCGATTTCAGACATCCAGAAACGTTACTGATTAAACCAAAAAGACTGAATGCTCCAAACTGTAGGGCTTCAATTTGAGACTTGAAAAACATTGCGATTGTTTTCTCACAAGCTAAGGGAGTATAGGAAATAGTGTTGCAAACTGTACTCAAACCAAAATAAGAAATCCAAATGATTTCTGCCTCCAAAGTCTCAAATGACTTCCAGTTTATTATTGATTTTAGAAAACCTGAGTTGTAACAGCTCAGGGTATTGTTGCCACAACTTCTTCTGCTGCATTCATGATTGCTGGTGCAGGGGAAACGAGGAAAAAGTATAATGCGGACAGGAAAGGTGGAAAGAGGACGAAGGCTAGAGGGCCAGGGGAGAGTGTAATCTTAGTGAGTAGGGTGACACGGGGACCTGAGCTGCCAGATGGTGCTTTAGAAGGCTTAGCGGAGGCAGCTTTGGATCCCAAAGATCTACAAACCGACTCAATTCCTCTCCTCTCACACAAATGGCAGCAAAACATTTCCCCTTCTCTCGTTCGTCCACACAGGCCCACATCAAACACACAGGCTCTGATGTAGTCTTTAATAGTAAATGTAACCTAAATAGGCCTGGCAATGTAGGGCAAGGGCCGTGTAAGACTTGGCCGCCAAGCTCGGAGTTCAAAAACATCAAATTGAGTCTATAGGGAGCGGATGGAAGCTGAGGGAGGGGCTGTTACAGCTCGAGATGACAGTCGTGACAGTGTTCAACATCCACTGCCCCGAGGTTCCTCGGGGACTTAGCCCTCCAAAAAAAGACACTTGTGGAAAGTCGCTTATGAGATATTTTCCTGGAATCATCAGCTTTCAGTTACATAATCCAGATATGAGAAAAAGCATTTTAAAGCCGGTGGAGAATTTACTGGGAAGCGTAACAGGTAACAGGTATTTGGGCCAGGCATTAAAAATGCATCACCCTCGGTGAGATGGACCTTAAAAAAAAAAAAACTGCATAGAAATTAAGTATTTATGATAATTTAGGCATTTAAAGCCAAGTCCTATTAATGAAATAAGAAGAGACAGTAGAGAAAAAAAATGGTTCCAGCAAGCACACACAAAGTAATGGCTGCAGTGTGTAATGACTTAGCTGTCATGACAGAGCAATTCTCTCTGGAAGTGATATTAACAAGAGGGTATAAAACCGAGTGAAAAATGAATAATGTGTGCAAAATAATCTTGTTCGTGAAGGCTTGTCATGCTCATTAAAATGTTCTACTTCCTGTCTTGATGGGTGTGACAGATGTTCAGCGCTACCTTTACACGGGCAGAGAGCATATGAACGCAACAACCGTGAGAAATGTTTCCCCACCTCAAAGTGTTGCAGAAACCTGCGGCACATGCGTTGTGACCTCCTCAGCCTTTTATTCCCATCCTACTTTAAGAAAAACAACAACAACAACACCAACAAAAGAAAAGATAAAAATTGTACGATAAAAGAGGCGTTCTGTTGCCATACGCAGACACCAACTGTCCAGGCTCTCGTGTTGTTTTTTTCCAACTAGATCATCAGGTTTCTCCGGTCACTCATTTGGGTGCTATAGTCGCTGTTCTGTTTTATAGCGGTGCTTTTCACTATTAATGAGAGGTCTGCTTTATTTCAGCTTGCTGTATTTGTCAGTAAAGTGCACATTATGGCTTGACGGAGTAGCAAGCTCTTTACAGCTTTCCAAACAGATTCCTTTTAACATTTTATCGTAGCATTTGTTTTTTGAGTCCAACCTGTAACAGCGCTGATGCTAGTTAGCATTCTCTGTCATGGTCCACTAGCTCCATTTTTGGGGCACCGGCAGTTGAATACCAAGAGGGATCAAACCCTGCACCGTACAGAAAGTGATACAAGGTGGCTTGATAGTTGATTTGGATCTGTCAACAGCAGATTTAACAGACGTTAAGCTGAGTCAAATGGAAAATAAGCTGAGCACTTACTCACTAAATTCTGACTGACAGACAAAAACTTTGTTATAAAGTGGGGCCCGCTGGCGTCCAAAACATTCCGCACGCCCGCTGAAAACAGTAATCCAGCAGTGTAGCTGTAATGAAGAATCTCCAGCTTCGATAAATACTTCTTAACCGAGGAAGGGTGTTTCCATTCATCCATCTTCCATACTGCTTTATATAGTGGCTGCTGGAGCAGATCCCAGCTCACTATGGGAAAAAGGCAGCGGAGACACTGGACAGGTTGCCAATCCATTACAAAGCAACCACAGAGAAAAACAATCACACACACAGACAATCGTTGGAGATGGTGGTGGCTTTTTCCCCAAAATAAACACAAAGAGAAGAACAAGCCCAAAACTCAGCTCTTCATTGGTTATGTAAGCAGGTGTTCAGTAAAGTTAAAATAAATGAGGATATTATATTGGGAACGTTTTACATTTATTGTCAATAATTGAAGGAAAAGAGGGACACACAGCGGATAGCGGTTAACACTCTCGTAGCATGGCAATAGTCACTCAGTTTGACACTCCGTGTATGTTCTTATTTTGGGTTTCTCTGAGCACTCCGGTGTAGAAACAGATGAACTTGTGCCACTTTTTAAAAACTCTCCAACTCCGTCTCCACTGCAGAGATGGTGCTACTGCACATATGCGAGTAGGTAGACAATAACAACAATGGCGGCTTCCAGAGTGTCATGACTCCCAGATAATATTCTCATGAGACTTGGTAGCTTTACAGTTGAGAGTCACTCGTAATAACAATGGAGCCTGTCCATACGAATGTCAGTGTACTCATTGTCAATGTCCATAGCGTATTGTTGTCTACGCCCGTGTGTAGTTTCATTACTAAAACAAGCAACAGGACCAATTCATCACTTGGCAGCCTAACTCCATTATCTTCAGTGTTTCTGTCATTTCTGCAGAAATGGACATCATTTTCAAAACATTACTGTGTAAACGCCAAACTATTCAGAAATGAAAACGCATGCCCTTTCACTTGAAACTGGTGTGTAGACACAACACAATGTGTAGGGTGAACAATGCCTTCACCCATAGTCACCTGGGATTGGCTCCAGCAACTTGACAAGTGCATAATGCAATGTAGAAGGTGCAATCCCATAAAGTGAAAACCATGAGGTCATTACATGCAAACAAAAAAGCTTCACGCAAGCTTAATTATGACCTACAGCTCAAAAAGAAAAAAAAACATATCCAGCTATATTCAGCCAAACCCTTCTAAGTTTCATTCTGCAAAGTGCAAAAGAAAAAACCCCAATTAAATAGATTTCTAAATAATAGGAGAGCACCACATTTGATGTGAAGCATCCCATAAAACCATGAGCCACAATAGTCTTGAAGCCCAATATTTCAGCAGGTTTGTCTTCCCCTTCATCACTCCCGGTGTTTGCTCATGGCCCTCCTTTCTCTGTTTCCCATCTCTATATTATTGTTCCCAGCACTCTATAGCGCAGAGTTAATTTCTCTTATTACAGTGAAGCCGTATAAAATCCATAGAGCCTGACCTCAACAATATCTAACCTGCCTGTCTGACAGAAGAATGTGACCGTTTTAGCGAGCATTTACCAACTCCTGTTGGACCCAGCCCAGCTAAAAACCACATCATCCACCCCACTCTAAAAATAAAAGATTAATAATTTCCCCCAGGATAGCTTTTCATCTATCTCGCCTCTTAATTGACTTGCATTAAATTGCCACAAAGTTTATTCCACTGCTGTGCTCCGATGAAATAAATAATTAACCCCATAAAAAGGTCAGACAACTGAAATTAGAACTAACTGGTTTTTCTTCTTCTTTTCGTGGTAATGAGATGGGATCCTGCCCTCGCTGACCATCCAGCTCTCTGTAATAATTTGTCTTTGTCTTGGTGGAGTTCCTGACCAGAGATAACGCATTATCTCATCAGACATCATAAGTTCCAATATACCTCCCTTCAATGGCTGGTTGCTGATGAAGTCAGCATGAGGGATGGTGTTATCAATATTAACAATAGCGAACATGTGACAACGGGGACTAATATTACTAATGATCATAGCAATGAGGATGGGGCTGAAAAAGATGATGTTAGAGATAGAGGCGCCAATGGTGATGGAAAAAGCAAAGGCAAAGATGATAACATCAGTAATAATAGTGATAAAGACGATGATGAAAACAGCAGCGATGGCGGCAGAAACACTGATAATTACACTGATGACAGTGGGTTTTGAGACAGCAATTAGAATAAAAACAGCCATTGATTCATCTCTGCAGACACGGGGATAAACGGTGGGATTTCCATTTAACAAAGTGACACAATCATGTTGTCCAATTAAAGCAAGAAAATACAAATGAAGAAGCCGAGTGCTCTCGGAGCACTCCTTTCTCATATGGAACCCAGTCGATTTTCATATAGAGCCTGATAATTAGCAGCCATGCATCAGCTATATTTTTCTGCTACCGGAAGATTTTCTGGATGTGTGCGGAGCGGCTGTGCAGATCTATGTGCATATTTATGTAATTGCTTGTTTGTACCTCCATCTCAAATAACAACTCCGGAGCAACCACACAATCATGTTTAGGCTGCAGGTGATACTGAAAGTAGCATCTCCCTGGAGAAAACGTGAAGCCTCCTGAGTGTAGCTCCTCAGTTCTGCAGCGAGAGGCTTACCATCACTCAAAACACTTCACTGCAGGGTCCCGCGCTCAAATTACATTTTTTAGGAGAGCACGCTTCTTTGAATCTTCCGCTATTTCAATGATCTGTTCAAAACTTATAATTAATCAGCTGATGCTTCACAGACATGGGTTGCCTAGCCTAAAACTTTTTTTTTTTTTTTTGATGTTAATGAATTTTGGCTGTTCTGCAGGAGGAGAGAAAAGAAGGCCCGCGCAAGCTTGGCTGAATGTAGCATATAATGGAATAGCAGCTAGCTGAGCTCAGCTCATCTCTCCTGAGAGCGCAGCAGCGTCCTGATCCCTCCTGACCTTGTCACTGCAGCAGGGTGCCCGGTCATTACCACCACTGCTGCCATGGGCCCCGTGCAGGTGTGAGCGTGTGTCTATGTAGCATGTCGCACATGTGTGCGTGCATGCATAAGTATGCACACAAGTGTCAAACTGAGCTTCAGAGCATGCTCAGTACCGCATAATGTGAGCTGCTCGCCTCGGCGCACCATTTGAGTTATTGGCCTGAATGGAAATTTGCATCGAGCAGAAAAGAGGGCGCGACAAGGTGTCTGAGACTCTGGATGTGCAACGCCACAATGGCCATTACAGTGATTATTGGGGCACATTTATCTTTCACAAGCCGCACGATTCTCTCACGTCCTCTCCCTCTCCCTCTCTCTTTTCTTGTACATGAACGCACATCTCCCTCAACCCCAAAACAATCACAACGAGCACACACTGAGTATGACGGAAGAGTTTCGCTTGCACACACATGCATACACTATATTTCCTCTGACTCTGACACTAAAACAGGAGAAAGCGCCTGGGCTTGACAGCAAACAAACCAACATGAAGAGATTCCTGGCAGGCTAAAGAGAGAGTGGTATCAAAGCTACAGGAATGCACCACCAGCAGCCCATTTTTTTCACTGAGAGAGAGAGAGAGAGAGAGAGAGAGAGAGAGAGAGCGAGAGCAGTCTTGTAGCTAGCAGACCTGAGCTGCTGGTAATTAGAATGGGCTCTGAGGAGAGACAGGCAGTGGAATGAATGCAAATGAATTCACTGGCTCCGGCACTGGGCTCCACAACCTTACTTTTCATATAGCAATGCCTCACAGACAAGAAGCTGCTGGCACAAACAGAGGAAGGTTACACAGTAAACACTGAGTGACATGACTGTGGACACGCACGTGCCAACACGTCCAACGTGCATGCGTGTGCAAACAAATTGCCAATGCGGTGTCGGCCTGAAACAAATACAAAACCCCGACGTGAATGAGGAAGCATGCACGGCTACACACACACACACACACACACACACACACACACACACACACACACACACACACACACACACACACACACACACACACACACACACACACACACACACACACACACACTACACTATAATCCCTGCAAATGCCAGTGTTGCCTGTGAAAAGCAAAAAGGGGTGAGAACGTGCGTTTCCAAGTGAACATCCACAGCATGTCCCACAGCGGAATAAACAAACCCTTCTTAATTGGTGTCGATTTGGAATGGAGTGATGATTCATCATGCAGAACTCCCCAGTAGGGTATTGGAAACCCAATCATTTCTAATCCATATGACCTTGACAGAGGGCCAGCGTTAGACTGTAGCTTCTTCCACACGCATTGTCCGACAGACAAAGTCGAGGCATTGTGACTGACTTTACAACTCGTCGGAATTGTAATGCAGCAAAGTCAGATCACTTCACTGATTACTCCATCACAGCCAGCGGCAAATCTTTATGAAGCACTCAATTCTCCACAGCAGTCATAAATCAGGGTACTATAAGCTTTCCGTCTCACTGATGGCACACCAGAGACAGTATTTCCATACCACGCTGCTCCAAGTCAATAATTCCTATTCCCAATACATCTACTCTTCACTTAAAAAAGTCCACTGGCTCTACCTTAGCTCACCTCCAGATCCCCCGTGGGCTGCCATGTGAAACTTTGATCAGTAACTCGGTAGCTCTTCTCAAGGAGAAGCAGGTCGTCTGTGAAGAGGTCCTGCTCTTTGCTAGCTAGCGCGGTGAATGAGTCTAATTAACAAATCTCCCTTCCTATCTCAACCAGGCATCCAGGGCCAACTAGAGTCTTATTATAGAGTAGATTATGCATGTAATGTCCCCACTGAGATTATAGCATGGAAAGCATCCGGGGGGTGTACGTATGCGCTGTGCAGAGGAGGACGGCTCTGTGTGAATACTGCAAGACAGGAGGACGGGCCTGGAGAACGAGCGGCGCTTAGTATTCCAACTGGAACATGCAATAGATGGTGGAGGGAGATATAGAGACAAAGAGGACGTGGTGGTACGAAGACGAGCGCGAGAGGAAAGAGATATGTCTCCAGCACCACCTGCAGACTCGACTGGCGGCCATCTTGCGGTCAATGAGGTGAGCACAGCCACCGCCCCGGGGTCAGCTTTAACACGGGCCAATGACAAGTCGGCACTTGCCCTCTACTGCAACAACATCTTGCCGTTCCGCTTCACTGCTCGCACCTATCACACCAATCACAGCGTGCGCACGTGCATATGCTTTCACACTCTTCCAACACTCGCAGCTTGTCTCTTCTACTCGCTTCTTTAAAATCGCGCAGACGCACACACACACACACACACACACACACACACAAACACACACCTGGAGAAATTTAACAAATGTGGGAACAGATGCCCCACATCAGACTGCAGTTGCCCTCTGCTCCCGGTGTGTCTCTAGAGAGACACAGGGATACCGTAAACGAAGATAAGACACTGCAGTCTGCGGCCGTGTCAACATACGCTGTCAACACACACACACACACACACACACACACACACACACACACACACACACACACACACACACACACACAGAGAGACACACATACATTTTCAAATCATTTGTTAACGTCCATATCACTGTAAAGATAGAGTTGCAATCTGAATATCTGCAAGTCCTGCCAGATATCTCTGCAAGTGCTCGTTCCTTCTCAGCAAAAACAGTTTGCACCTGTTCTATTCTGTCTTTGGAAAGCCTGATCATCCTTCATCATGGCTGCCATTGTCCTCTACCTATCAACTGAAGCAAAGCAGCTTCATTGAAGGATAAAACGGAAAACAGTAATTGGTGACCGTCTTGTAATTGGACCTCGAGGTGCCTTAGAGAAATTAAACTTTAAACACAAACAAACAAACAAACAAACAAACAAACAAACAAACGAGGTGTGCGTGTGTATTCGATGCATGCAATGTCTTATTGATCATATTTAAAAATGATAAAGACATATTGGGAATGTCACACTGTAATATCAATTTGATTGATTTGCACAGCCCTGAGTTGTATTAGTACATGTTACAAATAAGACTGATGTCACTGTGTGCACAAATAGACCCCTACAACTAATATAGTTAAGTTACATAAATAAGTAATAAATACATAAAGATCAGTAGGAGTGTAATGGTTTTGAACTCATATGAAAAACCTTGGCCTAAAGGATTTTGGTGTGGAAATTCAGTCTGTATAAATGTGCCCATTCACCACCTGCAGACTCTTCACTTTTATAAAAGCAGTGTGGGGGATCAAAAAGAACGTAAATTATCATCTGTTTTGTGAAACTTTCTGTGGATGGACTAGGAAAAACTAGCGAGAAGAGCATAGCTAGTATACTAGTTAGAAGAAGTAATTCTTTTATTGAATTTCAGTCAGCCAAATCTGTCAACAATTTTCCTTTATTGGTAATAAACTTTGTCAGAGATAGGAAATATTCAGATTTTGTAGTGTGTCCCAAAGGTAAAATAACCCACATTAATTTCAGTGTTGCCTGCACAAAGCAATCCAGATTGTATTACTATGTCTTGATCCGGTGATATGAATTGGTTAGTCTTGACACAGAAAATTAATCTAAATGATGATAAACTGCATGTGCTTCGATTCAATCAAAAATAAACTTCACAGTCACAAAGCTGTAGATTATTTTGTGCCATGTTTTGATGAATTCAGGATATTGGTCAGGTAGAGCAGACTGAGTAAACATCTGCAGGCAACAGACATACACAAACACACACACACACACACACACGCGCACTTGCAATCAGGAATTAGTTACTTGTGAGGTCGATGCTTTTGACTATCAATTAAGTAGCAGCTTTTCATCCAATCATTGGTGGATCACACATGTAATCACTTAGCTCACGAGACACACTGCGGACGGGGCATTGGGGCCGAGGATATACGAATGGATCGAGGGTTTGCGGTTTACTTTCAGTAATGAACTGACCGGCATCAATGATTCATCCCTCATGGTGTAAACTCTCCCCCTCTCCAGCGTGGCCTGGATATCCTCTGGTTTTACACGATTAAAGATATCTCTGCATGTAAAAATCATAACCCTTGGGGCAAAAGAATGGGCGAAGTAAACTGACCACCAGTCATGTGACATCACTCCCGTACTGAAAATATCTCAGAGGACTGTGGCACCCAAATACCTGGCTCTGCAAACTTGTCAAGAATATGCAGACGTGTCACAACGTGCTATGCAAATGCAAGATGAAACCATGCATAGCAATCTGAAAATTAGGAGAGAGGTCAATACACTATCACAGCAAAGAGACAGCAAGTATGCACTTAGACATAGTCAGGTAGAAGGCTGTTTAGATAGCCATTAGCTAACAACACTTATGACTATTCAGGAGCCACTTACAGGACACACGCTTCTAGACACTTACAGCTATTAGCAGCCATTATCATTCGTGCATAATCATGTGAAATGATGTGCGAGGGGGTCCTCGTTTGCAGCAGGAACAGTGTGCACCCAGAGAACCAAAATCCATCTACCAGATGATAATTCTGCAGCAGTGGAGCACAGGGCGCAATACAGGTGTTTACACAGTGCACAAATGGCAATATATTTCAGTAGCACACATACACACAGGCACATACTGTCACTAACTCCGGGATACAAAACAGCCATAAAGCCAGACAATCCGCAGTGAGGAGAAGCATAAAAAGCGCACGTATCCGCGTCAGCCTTGTGTGGTCGTGCCCACCACCAGCAGAGAAAATGTGACACCGCTGCCCTTCATCTCACCCGTCTCTTTTTTCTGTCTACAACTGTGACTAAAAGGGCCACTGACCTATGACACAATAACGTAAAAAAAAAAAAAGAGACAGCGACCAGAAAAGACTGTCAGTGACCTTTTCTAAAAGGGTCATCTGCTCCAAGGCTATAAAATCTTAAAATGCAAAAGATAATATTCTGCCGTAGCTATGACTGCGGAGACAGCGACGAATGGAGGGAGCAAGGGGGAGCTCAGACAGGACCCCGGCCTTAATGTAGTTTGTAATTGTAAGTGTTGGTCTTTAATAAAAGCCCAGAGTATTTGGTCAGGCTAATAGACTGGGCTCTCTAAATCCTGCCTGCCATGCATTATTCAACAGCCATTAGCTATCGCCTCATCTGGGAGGCTGTATGAGTCCCATCATCGGCTGGAACCTCGGCTACGCACACTGGAGGTGTGTGAGGAGGGCGGGGGAGGGGGATTAGATAGGGAGAAGGAACGAAAGAGATGCAAATACAGGTGCGGGAGGAAAGGCAGGGGGTGAGGAAAGGGAGGGGGTGAGGAAGATTCGGCGGCAGAGAATCAAAGAGTGGAGCTGACGAAAGACGGGCGTGATGTGGCATAGGTGAGAGCTTGTGATATGGAAATGACGACAGAGAGATGAAGAAATGCCCACATGAAAGCCAGAGGTCACGAGCGAGACATATTAAAAATGGTGTAGAGGTTGATGGAGGGGAGGGAGAGGGGAAGTGGCCCATGGATGGCGGCAGGAGTTGAGTGAGATGTATGGGCGTATGTATGGATAGGTGAGTTTTGGGTCACGAGGGGGGTGAGAGAGAGTGATGTGAATTGAAAGAGGGATGCCAGTCTGAAGTGGCATTTTCTCTTGGCCAGGGACATAAATGTCATATGCTTCCTTCCGCTCCCCTCTCAACCTTTTCTTCTTTCAGTTCCCCTCACCTCCTCCTCAACCTCCCCCTGCACCTTCCACTCCACCTCCCGTCGCCCTTCTCAATCTGCCCACCGCTCCCCGTCTCCCCCGAGTAGTGCCAGTGGTAATTTTGCTTACAGAGTCGAGAGAAGGCCAGGGAACACATGGAGATGCAGGCTGCTCAGTTACCACCATATCGCCGGCCAACAGGAATGGCGCCAAGGCCGGGACGCGTGCGTGCACTCGCACGTGCACTGGTGTGTGCGGGTGTGAGCGCGAGCGTGTGCGCGCTTGAGTGCATCTACACGTCTGGGTAATGGGTGTTTAGCAGGCCTGCCAGACTTGTCCCAGCCACCGCTCTCCCAGACTACCAGGTTCTCCTGACCCTCTGCGGCAGCCCAAGGACACACTCCTGTCTCTCTAATTAAAACACAACCCTGACACACACACACGCACACACACGCGCACACGCGCGCACACACGCACACACACACACACACACACACACACACACACCCTGCAGGTCTGCAGCTTAAAATAACCTTAAAAGGAACGAGCGGAGCCATCATCCCCTGCACTCAACACCTCTTCAAAATCCACTCAGCGTTTTCTCACCAGGCAGCTCCCAGGCAGACTCCTGCCTCAATCTGAGGGGAGATTTGCGGCAACAAACAGCACCTTCAAAATGCAGCACTCATTTATTACCGGAGTCATCTTAAGAGTCGCATTTATTATCGCAGCCTTCATGGAACTATGGCACTGCTACACTGTCAGCGCTGTACTTAAAAATAATTGAGTGCAGAAGTATTTGCCACGTCACAAAACCATAATAAGAGCTCTGTGGTTATGGTCGGAGACAAAGGCAGTTATTTTCAGAGGCTCGGCGAGTCCAGTGTGAGATACGACGGCACACTTCAAAGTGCTCAGTGGTTAGTATTTTGTAATATTAAACCTCACCATACTGACCACAATGTGGTCCATTATGTGTTCGCACAGGTAGCATTCTGCCGGGACCACATTTCTCAGTCACTTTTTGTTGAAGCTGCAAACAGGATTTAGCATTAATGTTATGTATTAACATTCATGCCAAAGCGCAGGATGATTTCAAAGAGTAAAGAGTTTAGCCCTTAGCTTTGTGTGCTTGCAATCTTGTTTCAAGTCAGGGAAAAACATTAAAAAACCCTGGGTCATTTTAAATATTCAAAAGATCCTGCTGCTGCAATATAGGCTGCGAGGGACTGACCTGAGCATAAAATTGGTGACCCCATGCAGTGGGTTAGAGGAGCTACCTTTAAATCCCGGCTTGTGAGATTCTTTGCGTTCTGACATTTTTATGCAGACAGCGACCTGCACAGTAATAAATAAATTTGTGTTCCTTGGCAAAAGTAGCATACAGGACCTCTATTTTTCAACACTTTAACTCACCTCCATCAAATTTTAGTGGATGTGCAAAGACTCCTGTGATGAATGTTGCGGACAAGCTACCTCAAATGACCTTCAAACCTCTTTGCTCCAGTTTCAAATACAAAATGCTCAAGTGATTAAACTGTAAAAAGATGAATAACATTGCCAAATGACTTGCTTGCAATAGCTGACTAGTGATGGCAAACATTTTCAAAAGAGAATCAGTAAAACAGATAATGGTTATTTCTAGTCAACTATAACTGTTAGCGTCAAGTAATGCTAGTTAGTATTTAGGAAATGTGTGTATGTGTATGGACATTTTCACACATAGTAATCTCTAATCTCAAATTTTAAACAGAACACATACCCAAGAAATACAAAGCCCAACCCTGCGGGGTCTTTCTTCTGTTGTTAAACTCAACACTGGGTCATCATTTAGAGTGTATGCGTGTGCAACATTGGGACAGCCTCTTCACTTCATCACTAACAGACAATTTAGCATGTTTACCTCCTCGTTAAGCGCATAAGAGACCCTGATGGAGAAATCCCAGGGAGGCAACGGCGTCCTGTCACTGCAGGTTACCACTGCAGCATGATTTAATGGAACTGTCTGTCAGAGCGCTGAACAACAGTCTGTCAGCCAACAAGCAGGGGGAACATATACGCACAAAAAACTCACAGGCGCATGCATGCAAACCCCCCCCCGCCCTCAAAAAAAAAAATACAATGGAGACGGACTGTCAAAAACTGGCTCCCTCTTGCATTCACTGTCTGATTTTCCCTCCTGCACACACAAACAAACACACGCACGCACACGGGATCAAAACTCAAAAGCACATATGTCCAAAAAGGTTCTGGGAAGAAGTAAGACAGGTGGGGATGAACACAGAAGCACTCGGAATACAGACACAGAAATCAGCGGTTAGAAAAACACACACCACCGGCAGCCCCCCTACCAGGAGAGGAGATGAGTGCCAGGAATACGCTCGCTGCATCAAGCGGCACAGGTGTTATCAGAGCGCTTTGCAGGAGATCCCACCAAACAAAGTGCGACTGTCATCTCTACAGAAGTAGCAGCGCGGAAATCAACCCAAACAAATGTAATGAATGGTTTACAAAGTATTTAGCAGATTAGGCGGAAAAAAAACCCGATGCATGATGGGGGCCCGAATCCAAAGCTCATTACATGTGGCACTGCGTTAGGAAGCACACACAAGCCGGTATACCGCGCCATCTTCCCGCTCAAGTCTGATTTCTAGCCCTCGCTACCCGGTGAATGAGGTAGAGAGCAATCACATCAGCCAGGCATTGGGCATCCACTATAAAAGCCTTTCTTTATTGTATATTTCCACCATCATCCCAAACTGGCAGGACAGAGAGTTCTGATTAGCATCAAAGCCTTTGATTGCCCCACTCAACAATCAGTGCTGCTCTACTGTGACGCCTGCTGAGATACATCACATCGTCTGAGCGTGTGTGTGTGAGAGAGACAGAGAGAGAGAGAGAGAGAGAGAGAGAGAGGGAGAGAAGGAGAAATTATGAAATAAATCATTTTTGTGTCACAAAACAGCTCCTCCAGATGCATTAACATATGTGCACGTGTGCTTGCGTAAGCCCCCCTGCACATCATGTCGTAATGTTCAAAGATGAACCAAGATGGGTTTCTAATTTGACCGGGAATTGAAGGCCCCCTCCTTTTCAAACTGCACATTGCAGCAACATCCTCTCGTCCAGGCAATTCACTGTGAAAACAGGCCCCGCTTCTTTAAAGATACCTCTCTTTCTCTCTCTCTCTGTGGCTAAATATGATTAGCTGCAGAGGACATTGTAGCTCTCTCCACAGCTAATACATTTAGTATGGATTGTCTGAAGGGTAAGGATACAGCTAGCAGAGGGATCAATATTCTAAGTCAGAGTCTGTCTGGAGAAGAGGAACCATGCTGGGAGATGGTTAACCGTTCTAAGGCAGCGAGTGCTGTCTGGAAGCACAGAATGCCGGGAATCCCACGATATTGAACACTTCTTCAAAAGGTAATGCTTAATGCTCAAGCTGGGCGATAGGTTATGCTGAGTGCCTGCATCAAGAGTGAGGCTTGTTGAAGATTTGTTGTGGATATCTCTAAGGATGAGAGATTATATAAGGCAAATCTGGATGATTCCTTATAGTCTATAGTGCACCACTTAAGACCAAAGCCCCATACGGCCTTGCCTCCATAGGGCTGATGTCAAAGTGGTGCTCTAAATAGAGAATAGGGTGTCCTTTGAGATAGAGGGGAAAAAGGACCCAGATTTAAGTGGCTTCATTTGCATGCGTGAATCCCTCACTTAAGCCCATTTGAATCGCACACACGAGCAGCCACAGACACAAAATGCACATGCGCACACGCCTCACACAAATTCCCCAGCACACACGCTTAGCATAGACACATTCTTTCCCTCCTTTTTTCCTCGAGTCAGAGGACATTAGCACTGCATCTATTTCTGGAGGCCCATTAAGGCCGTAAAACATTTAAGATCCACACAGAGTGATTCCCAGTGTCAGAATGACCCGTTCTTTCCCCATTTCTCCCGCTCATGTGAAAAAAAGCTGACACGAAGCTTGTGACAGAAACATGTATTTGGTGCCGCTCCGGATTCGGCTGAGTGGGCTGGCACGGGCGGGGCGGGAGGAAGCGGGGTTGAGAGGAGTTATTCGGACGGTGGAGGCTTGGGGTGGGGGGGGTGCGATTGCAGTCGTTTGCTCGCCAAATGGCTCCATTCTGCTGAAATGTGAAGCCTGCGCTTTCCTGACACACTATAATAAATCTATCAATTGTGTGCCGGGGTATACGTGTGTGCATTAACGTGGGTGCGCACCATGCATGAAGAGGAAATTGGTGGCATCTAAACAGGAAATATACCCTTCGCTTCGCCTCCGTAAAAGTGACAGTCACCCACAACAGTTAACAGCTCGACTCACAATAACACAGGATGGCATATGCCTTATAATGGAAATGCATTGTACCAGTGAGAGTTGAACATACACTCACAAGGGCACGCGTGTACTCGAACACATATGCACGTATGCGCCGAGAAGCTAATGTGAAATGAGTAGACAACCTTGTACGGGTTCTATCTTAAATCTATACATGAATATATCATTTGCTGTCCAGTGAGGTCTAAATCCATGAAAGCAGTAATGCTCGGCTACTTTAATGTGATATGACAGGCTTCCAGGCAGCTTCTGGAAGCCTAACAAGCCTGAATGGTTGCTATTTCCAGAGGGGAGTACAGAATACCAGAAAAAAAATATATATATATGTGTGTGTGTGTGTGTTTTGGGGTTTTTTTGTATTCCAAAGAAATACAAAACTTTGAGTATAGACTGTTCTACAAGTGAGTGGTGTTGGACATATGTTTTTAAAAAGGTTTTTCCCAACATTATGTGAGGAGGTGTCTATTGGGCTGTTGTGTAAATGGGCCCTAATGTGACATAATATGGGAGCAAAAAAAAGGCCATACTGTGAGTGGCTGTGGTTAAATCCCTATCTCGCACTGTCCAAGAGTGCCCATTAGCCATCGCTACGCATGTGTGTTTGTGAATGGGTGAAAGAGACTGACATTGCTTCGAGATTGCTGCAGAGGTGACAATGTGGAATATAATTGAAGGCTGTTTCTGTCTTTGAGTATCATTGTTAAGTAGCATAAAACGAAGCACAGATATTTGACCTGAGCTTTCTCCATCTATTCAAAAGTGTAATTGTCAGGGTCTTGACCTGAGCTTCTTTTGTGCTCTGATGCCATGTAAATAAAGGTGAAATGAATTGAATTTCTTTCTCCCGCATCATCCACCTATTATCGTGGCTTCGCTCCTCAATGCTTGTGTTTCCAGCAGACACACTGCGACGTGTTGCAGAAGCATGCCAGAAGCAGCTCGGTGCTCCGCCTCGCGAAAGAGACGCCTCGAGTCTTTTTTTCTGATTGAAGTCAAGTCACGCTGCGCAGAGCTGAATCTGGTAAACTTTCAAAATAAAAGGCCGTCTGCAGAAACAAAATTGTAAATCGGCTCAACAAGGCTGGAATAAAACATCAGAGGAACGCTATGAAGCTGAAACAGTGTTGCTGCATAGCCTACTTTGCCATGGTAGGAGAACAAAACGCAACAAAACACCAGTGAATTAGTGAGTCGGCGTGCTTCTGAAACACCCTCAGTGGGAATCGCAACGTTGCATATCTGCCCCCAGTGGACTTCAGGCATATGTTTCTCTGGTACAAAAGTCTTGCGATGAAATGCATCAAGTGATCATTTCCTTGCTCATTTGCACAACATCATGGAGACATCAAAACCCAACCTGTATTTTTCTGGCACAGCTCAGCGTTTGCACTAAATCACTGCTAATAACAATTTTATAGCGTTGCACGATAGCTTTAGGTGCCAAGAAAAATAAAAATTACATAATGCATGATTCATAAAAACGTGCTCTCGTCTCGTAAAAATGCACAATGTTTGTTTTACCATTCTGAATTCGGAGCTGATTTAATTGAAGCGACACCAATGTTATGAATTAACTGCTGCCAGACGTCTGAACGGAGGTAGGGGCTGTATGCGTGCACTCTCCCTGACACGCTCCACCACTGCACTCTTCAAACTGTGACACCGGCTGGTAACGGTTCAGCTAGTTAGCCTCTAAATTCATTTTGGGATTTATAGAAGCATTAAGAATCAAATAATTAGGACAATGAAGCTTTTTGTTAATGCTTGATTCGGCTGAACTTTAGATGCCCTTTATGCCATGTTCCTCATTCTGCCCGGCACATTCATTCCCCACTACACTATAATTAATATCTTTAGATAGGCTTAACTGAATAAAGCCTTCTTTACCACGTGAAACAATGAAGCTTATCACTGTCATTATGGGACTTTTTTTGACCTGCAATATGTATGTAAATAATGAGTCATATTAAGTTTTCTTCTCTCGGATTGTGTCGCATTATTTCTCATGAAAAAGAGGAAGAAGGAATTCAGGGAGTGCATACTTTCACCTGTCAAGACATTTTTCCCTCTTTCAGCCGTCTCCTCACTATGGTACATATGTACACTTTTATATCTGAATCACATTATGGCCCTGGACACCTTATCATGTATTCAGCATTCAGAATATGATCTGGATCGCACTATTTGACATATACTGCCTCAGCGTATAAAAATCACATTCATTCTTTTCCTGTCATATTAAATGCCGAAGTTGTTCTCCAGAATATCGTCCAGATAAAACCCCAAATTATTCTTTGCATTGACAAGTTTTGGAATTAAACAAACCAACAGCAATAGAAACACACTTTCTACTGGAGGTTCATTAACACCTAAAGGGCGGCCTGTGAAAACATTATTAAAGAAACAGCTAAAAAGTGTGTGATACCTCATCTTTACAGATATTCACACTGCATACTTGTTGAATCTAAGGGTGAGTAGAGTCATTATATTCTGTCGTGCCTCAATGTCCTTTTGGAATTGTGAACATTTTTGAGAGCAGCAGGTATTTTCATGAAAATTCCTCCTTCGTAGGAGCAGAAGGGTCCTTGAGCTCGGGATAGTATTCTGACAGAATGTGACGATGTGGCATCCTCAAAACGTTCTCCGCCTGGAACGTATCCTTGAGACTGAGAAACATCCACTGTCTGCTACACTTTAAGGCCAACTCAGTTGAGTCAGAAGCATGGCTGCCATGTCTGTGAGCGAGGGCTCTGTGTGTGTGTGTGTGTGTGTGTGTGTGTGTGTGTGTGTGTGTGTGTGTGTGTGTGTGTGTGTGTGTGTGTGTGTGTGTGTGTGTGTGTGTGTGTGTGTGTGCGCCACCTCACTGAGGTACCTCAACTGACTCACCATTGATTTCTGTCGAAGACGCAGTTAAAATTCTGATTACACAAGTTCAAAGTTGGCGAGTCAGCAAAAGCACCGTGTTGCCAACATTTAAGGTAAGCAGCTGACAGAAACTAGCAATGAACTGACACCGCTTTGAACTGCAGCCAAACTTTTGTTAAGGTGACAGTGAAGACGTCGGTGTAAAACATTTGAAATCCACCAAAAACGATGACGAGAATGTCAGAAAACAACCTTGTCTTCTTTAAGATGCCTACACGTCTACTGCTAGCACAGAGTGTAATACCACTTTTCACCACAAGGTGACAGAGAGAGTCAGTCCAGCGAAAAGGTGTCAAAAGTCATTTCAGTTCAGGGGCTACATACAGTAAAGTACAATTTGATCGTTGGTTGGTTGTTTGGTTGGTCGGCAGGAAAAAACGCAAAAAACTTGTGGAAAGATTGAAAAATTGGCATTCTAACAGATAATGGGACGAGGATAAAGTGGTTTGATTTTCCTCACGATCCAAATCAAATCCTCCTTTTTTTTCTTCCATTTGTTTTAGAGGAAATGTTGATAAATAGTCTACATTTAATTGGGTGTCTTCTTATAAATCCTGCACAAAGCTGCGGCCTCAGTGTGCAATCCCTCGGGAATACATCAGAAAAGTAGTTATAATGGTTGGAAAACCGAAGTTCTGGTTGCTTTTTAAAATGCTTTTACACTATGCAAGGTCATCCCAAAGCCCAGAATGGACCGTTTGTCGGGTTGGTTTTGGCCCGCAGGCTTTATGCTGGACACCTAATGACCCAGGATAGATGTAACGGTGAATAACACAGTGGCTGAAGCTGTTGGCCATGAGACATTACCACTCCCACCACAGAGCATAAAGCAATACATGTTGGGACATAATTCGTTCGCATCATGCCTTCAAACTAAAAGAAATGACATATTGTGCCTCTTAACTGGACCTGCTTTGGAAACAGCTTTAACAATCATGAGATTGTTTATGGTGGATCAAAGGGTAAGTATGAAGTCTCATGGGGGCTTTTTGTGGTGCACTTGTAAAAATGTGTTTTTCACTACAAAGATGTACTCCTCTTGTAAACCTCCATTTCAGTGTGTTTTGTGTTTTCATGTATCGACTGTGAAAACTAATTTCCTCTCAGAGGATAATAAAGTATCTGTCCACTTTACTGAGGTGCACGGTTGTGCTGCCTTTGTCAATAATATTCGTGTAGATGCGTTTTCTCGACGCGCCTACTGCAGCACAGGGAACTAGTCAATATCCCACAATGCACCTCTGACCTGTGGGCAAACCTGCCTCGCTCTTCTTTTCAACTTCCGATGGACATTGATTTTCAAGGAACTCCTACTCATATATAAATGTGGCAATTGAGCAGCAATGTATTTTAAGTGCTGACCAGGGGCCTTGACGAGATTGGAAAAGACAGAAAAACAGTCCCTCAGATGTGTCAAACTCGCAACCCAGAAAGCTTTTGTAGCGTCCTAAAGAACGCCACAAAGAGGAAAAATCTGTTGCTTATATTATTGTTCTTTTGATCACAAAGTACAGTGTGTACGTGTGAAAAGTGTTACACCATGGATGTATGATATGTGAGGTGCTATTCTAGGGCGAAAGAGAGTGCGTGTGTGTGTGTGTGTGTGCGTGTGTGTGTGCGTGTGTGTGTGTGTGGGGGGGAAGGCAGTATCTAGGTCTGTGTGATGAATTTGTTTCAGTGGCAAGCAAGGTGCTGCTCGCAGCATGCCGTCTGTTAATTCACATTCACCGCGGGTGGCTCGAGTCTGTGGCTGATGATACCGAAAGGTGTTGAGAAATAGAAGGAGGAGGAGAAAAGAGAGAACGAGAGATAGATTTGACAAACGAACAAAAGCTATTTGCCAGATGATCCCTGTTGTCACCTTTCGGCAAAACTGCGTGTGCAGTGTACTTTATAGAGAGAGAGTAAATGGCACTCGCTCCAACTAAACCTCCAGAGTTTGTGCATTTTGCTGCTAGTTAGTAATTGGCTTTCATGATGGAAACGGATAGTTAAAAGTTTTATTGTTTATATCAAGCTGTGAATTGATTAAAAAAAAGTGGCTCGCTGCATTGCAATTACTTAACTTTACAGTTGGGAGCTCATTATAGAAGATAATACTGTTATATGATAATCCTCACATGTGGCATCAGGCTATAGTTTACATTATAGCTGATTTAGCCCAGATTCTATCAGCACAATAACAGCAAACAAACAACTCCAGCAAAAACAAAACATGTCTCTGTACTGTTTGTCTTTTGAAAAGCGAAAAAAAAAAGAGAAAAGAAATCGATTTGAATTGTTCAGAAAATGTCAGATCATCTGTTTTGCTTCCCGAATAACATTATTACAGTTTGTGGGACACAAAGACAAAGAGCTAATTCAGCTGACGTGTAATTGCAGCTGTTTTGTAAAGCTGACTGAGGATTCATATAGCAATTTTATTGGACAGAGGACTGCTGGAGGGCATCACAGTGCTATTAACACCATGCTGATAACAGCCACCAGCATGAGTCAGTCAGGAATACAGTCAAAACTTTAGCATTAACAGCTGTTTAGAGACTAATCTAAAGGAGATATTGCACGCTTAATACTCCTGTTTTCATATCTTAAATAGTTTATAAATGGGCATCATCGCTGTCTAATTGTTCGATTGCATTAGCAACCTGAACTTGGCGCAGAAGAATGAGATTTCGTCAGTCCCTGTAAGATTCCCCAGTGGAAGCAGCCCAGCCAGCGGAAGCCCCCGTCAGACAAGCTGTGGCGGATCCAGGTGGTCCTGCAGTCACCCCGGGCTGCTGCAGCCCCATGAGGCACCGTGCTCTGCGCACGCTCTGACCCAGCCACCGGATCCACGGGTCCCTCAAGGGGTTTGGTTTCGACTTCTAAAAGAGTAGGTGGTTGTGGTGAAGTTGAAAGCTTCAGCAGGGTTGTGTATTGACAAGTTTGGCCAAAACAGGGTCATACAAGTCAGAGGCCTGAGAATGGTATTTCGTTATAAAGCCAGGATCAATCTGCAAATGCAAATATTTTACTGCTTTTTTCAAATTGTCCAGAGTGTAAAACACAATTCAACAGGGAGGACTTTCACATAGTCAAATGAAGCCAAATGAGTGCCTAATAACCATCATGGTCCACAACTGAGTCCACATTTAGATGTTTTGAACCAAAACCTAAAAATGAATATCCTTTGGTAAGCCAACCCCATCAAAACAGTTAAGAAACCTACTGTTGATGTCAGAAATTTAGATAGAAAGGTCTACAAAAGGAGAATGTGTTAAGTAGAATGTAAAAAAACAAAAAACAGCACTTATTGAACAACAATTCTTTATGACTCAGTCCTTGAGTTCAAAATGTGTGTAACAAAATGTCATGATGTAAAACAGACAGAAGACCAGCAATGGAGTAAAAAGCTCAAACTACCAACCGTCAAGAAATGTTAACTTTGAATAAACTGTTGACAACGGCGTCTTTTATTGTTGAAATACAGGGAGCCACACATTTTTTTTTTCAGGAGACAAATCATGTGCCACATAACTGCAAAGTTTACATTTTAACACAATTCAGCTCTTGACGTGTGAGAGGTGACAGCTCAGCTTCACTTAGCTTTCAAACCACTGTTATCCGATGTGTTTCTGCGTTTCTAGAGGAGGGGAGGAATAATTTCACCCCCCCCCCCGGTGATGAAAAGTATGCAGACGTGGAGATACAAAGACCAGAGGAGGGTGTATATCCCCCTCTTCCTCCCCAGAAAATCACCTCCTGCCTGTGGTGCACAGTCTGATTATGTAAGACAGCGTCACAATCTGCAGGTGATACCGTAGCTGCATTTGAAACGACATTATGAGACGTCTGTGCCCATTTTCTATATGTTAGGTATTTAACACCTCACATTCCACATATTGTACCTTTATTATTAAGGTTCATGCATGGCAGCAACCAAGTAAATGACTGTGCTGAAATGATAAAAGTGTATAATGCAGTGGGAAGAAATTGGCATCGCGAAAGAAACATTTAAGCTCCGCGTGTTGGAGTGTGAAGCTACTAGCCACACACAGCCTGTATAAGTAAAATTAGCAGGAGCAGCAAACTCAGCTGGAGAGGTTTTGATCTCTGAGCCATCACGTCTTCATTAAAGTATTAACCGACGATTGCAGCACCACCAGCCATCCGTGTTTATTCCACCGGCGATCACACGCCCGCGTTACACCCGCACCAATGCGAACCTTCGCTTGTGATGAAAGCTCTCCCGCGCAGTCGCGCCTCTCGCGGCCACGCAACGGTCATGAGAATATTAATCCACCCATTCCTCCCCTCTCCCGTTTATCCCTCCCTGCCTCTGGCCAAACATTAGCGCTGATCGTGCTTCACATTACATTTGTCCCGCTAATGTTGCACACAGCTGCAGATGTGCGTTTGATACGTTGCGCGTCTCACCCACTTGTCTTCCCTCGCCCCTTCTTTACCACCCGCCTGAGATCGGGTGGGGGGGGGGGGGATCCATTCAGCTGAGACGGTCCAGATGTAAATAGCTCTCGCTTAAAGCCCTGCCCACTCAAGATCGCACCGGGAAAAGGAGAAGTTGCAGTGCTCTGAGCTATGAGGACACGTAAATGTAGTGTTAGTCCACATCAAGATTTATATTTAGCGCTTGTTTTGTGTTGCACTGATACATACATATATAAAAAGAGAGAGAGAGAGAGAGAGAGAGAGAGAGAGAGAGAGAGAGAGAGAGAGAGAGATAGGTATGGTTATATATGTGCATCTTCACAGTTGCTTTACAGTGGTTGCCACCTCTCTGTTTCCCCTCTCATAAACCAGTAAGAAAAGATACTGCTACATCATCCGCATCACATAAATCAGGCATGAAAGCATAATGGTGGGGATTTGACTGAGGGCAACCAGGGGCAAAGACAGACATATGAGATATTACTCTCATTCATTCTTCCTCCCTCCGTTTCCTTCACCTCCGCCTGTGTGCTGACCCATCTCCGGTGCTGACCCAAAAAACACTGGGAAAGAAGAACCGCATCCACCTATTCTCTCTCTCCCTCTCTCTCTCTCTCTCTCTTCCCCGAGGTGATCATCTCTCAACACATCGCCGAGGCTAGACTCATTTCTGCCCGTCCTAAAATCGTACAGGGATCTTCCACACCGCCCGGGCTGCAGCCTTTTCCCTTTATTCCACTGCAGATAGAAAAACAATAGATGACTGTACCTTGAATGTAACACCAAACCCTCCAGGGAGGAAAGGGGAGGGGGGAGGGGGGATTTAAAAGGAGCATACCCACTCCATCTAAAAACTACAGATCTGTAGTTCTGAGGTTGTAATATACCCGGAGGTTACAGATGGACGGAGAGGGAATTGGATTATAGTCCGAGCTCCTGTTGTTCACCTTCATGCTTCATCATGTATCACGCTTATTATTTTTGCTGCAAATTAACTAATTAAATTTAACACCACCCCAAAACGACAATTGTCCAATCACAATTTAGGAACCACACTGAGACACAGCAGGTTTTTAAAGCTCGGGATTTTTTCCACAGTCTGGAGCAGCATGCATGGAGCTCTGCTCGGAGTCATAGTAAGTATTTAAGTAGATTGTACGTCACGTCTTTTTAAAAAAAAAAAATCTTTTCTAAAACCAAAATAGAAGAGAAAAAGCATGCAAAAATGGATTAAACCGTTTCGCCTGCCCTCAAATGTGCCTCAAATGTTAATGTGTTTCACTCAATATTGTGTAACCAAGCTCTATTCATAAATTAGGAGGGGAAAATGGTGAAATCTTGATCTGTTTTCTACTTTGGAACCGTTTACAAATTTTGTGTAATGACATTAAGAGAAGTGGAGAAACAAACAGCAAACATAGCATACAATAAATGAACGAACCTAAAGGATTGCTCCACTCACTACCTCCTGTTATGAACAATTCCTTTGAACAAATAAGAATAAAAACAGATCTCAGAGAAGCCCACGATCAAGATACATTACATGGTAAGAGGCTGAAAAAGGTTACAAAGTAAATCTCAAAGAGTTTGGATATTGATCTGTTCACAGTAACACAGACTGTCTAAAAATGAAGCTCTACCTTGAAGTGAGTGCGCAGCCAAGATGACTCCAAAAAGTACAATGGAGAATGTTCAAAGAGGCAAAAAAAAAGAAAAAAAAAAGAAAAGAGGAGCCCCAGTGTAACAACTAAAGGCTCAAAGATATCCCGCTGAACATCTGTGTTCATGAATCTACTGTTGGCAAATCATGGAGTGTGATGTCCGACCGTGCCCCGAGGAGGAACCCGCTGCTGCGCTCCAAAAAAAAACCCCAGTGTGCACCTTGACTCCACAGATCTGCTCCGAGTAAACCTTGTATGGACTCATACAAGAGAACATATAGGATACAAAGGGCAACGTGTTCCCCTCATAAACTCATCATCCAGTGGAGTACAATGGATGTTGCGCTGTGACTAGGGGCTGTTGGCGGCCCCCGGGCATGAACAGCTTGATACGCTCAAACAAAAAAGCTCATTCTGAAGTTTATCAAGGTATACCGCGTTACACTGTCGCGTATAATAACTGTATAGAACAAATGTTCACTTCATTTTGTAATAAAAAATGATAATTCATAAATAAATCTGCCACGTTTTGGAATAAACAGCCTCAATTTGCATAATGTTGATTTTATGTGTGTGCGTGTGCATGTGTACAGAGCCGTGCATTTACGAACCCTCAAGTAGAGTTTCAAATAAAAAGCGATGTATTTTACACGTTACTTGTATATCAATAGCTTTAATGCTCCAATATCCCCTATAATAAAAATATGTTTCAAAAAAAAGATCTTTATTTCAGTTTTATTTTCTTCCTGTAAGCGTAATCTTTCTTTCATGCCACTTGACCAGTTTGCATCATATTTCATCTAATAAGATGTCAGTTCATTTGAAAGTGTATTAAATATAATGTTTGCAATAATAGAAAAAAAACATGTTCGATTAAATAACTGTTTTGCAACTTTGCGAGTGTAATCATTTAAACAGTTTGAAAGGAAACTGACCACTTTTTTTATTCCGACAATGATAGATTTAAATTCAGATGACGCAGAAGAAATGGTTTGTTGAGGTGGTTTAATTAGGTTGAAAGATTCCCCAAAAGTTGCAACTAAAAACAGTAAATCAGAAGCTTCTCTCTATAACAGCTGAGCAGGGCGATAAAGGGTTAAATTGACTCGAAGCGGTCTTATTCATGCGAGAATATATCAAATGAAAGTTATTATCGTGGATATAGATTTGTGTGGAATGGAAAAGGAACCAACCACCAAAAGAATCTAGGAAATTCTTACTAAATGAATACATGATGTGAACAGTGATTGCATTTTGCTGAGTTATTATAAAACGCAGAGTTATTGCAGAGTTCAGTTTGCGCACCGCGGCCCGGTCAGAGTAAAAACCTCAATCAAAGCCCTGATCAGAGCAGACAAGCTCTGCAAATGAGCGAGTCCAGAAATGTGTTTTTGTGAGTCGGACTAAGTCCAGTCATTGAAGGTGGAGCAGGTCTGATCTGCAGCCACTAGAAACGCTCCTTTCAGGTGCTTTCAGCCAAAAGCTGGTTTGATCCATTCTTTCCGGCAGAACCTTTCAGCCTCGTCCACGGCTGAGCCGTCTGAAGACACAGAGATTAGAATCGGTTGTGCATTACGCTTGTCTGCACTGATGATTTAACAACAAATAGCCCCCAAAAAAAATGAAATGTTTTTTACAGTTGGAAACCGGACAAAAAGAAAATCCACTGGAGTTGGTCTTTCAGTGATTCGATCGTAGATTTAGTCATTTTTAACTGACATTATCCTAATGTTAGAAAACTTAGCGTTGTCAGATTCTGGGAAGTTAACTCTCCAGAAACCGCTGTTGTAATGAATAACAGAGCTGCACGAAAGAAAAAGTCAGAGGCAAAGATTTTTCAAAAGACTTAAGAAACAAAGTTTAGCTTGATTAAAAGGCAGTCAAAAGCAGTGACAATCAACAGTTGGGAGCCGAGGCTCTCGGGTATCTCTGCCACAGTTAAAATCAAGGAGCCTTTTCAGAAATTATTGTACATCTCAATCATAAATCTGGCAAAGTTAGTTTTATAAACTCGAATGCGTCATGCTGCAATGAAAAGCCTGACAGGCGAAGCAGCATTAACGCAGGTGGGGCGGAGCTTTCCCTCCTGGAAGTGTGGCATTAACAAGAGCACATTAAAAGAGAGGCCATTACAAAGGCTACAGTGCATAAACACAGGCCCCACCGAGTAAAATTAAGTCCATTCATTCATGATATGCATTTCCTTACAACCACTTCCATCACCTCCTCATTTTACTGGATTTGATTATGCTCCTTCTGTTTCCTGCCCCGCCTCTTACTGGAGCCGGCAGAGTCGGCGAAGTGGTGCATACATGCAGATTGAGAGCACGTGGCCTCATATGTTGCCCGGGGATCTGCAGTGAATGAACGGCGAAGGAAATGGCCTCGGTACGTCTCACACGCGCAGATCTTGCACAGTAAGGCTGCGTTCAATCAGGTCGGGGAAAAAAAAACCAGCGTGATCTAATAGTGGATGCCACATAAACCTGCTCCCTTTTCTCTTTCAAGGCAGTGACTCTTCCCAGGCTGCATAAGGACACACATTACACACTCGGGCATGACAGTCACACAAAAATGTTTTAAAGTTGACATTAAGAAAATACTAAGAAAAACTCTTCGGAACTGATTCTGTTTTTAGACCTTAAGTATAATCATGTAGCCATGTTCTTTAATGCAATTGTTTCTCGGAATATTTCTTCAAATATGGATGCAGGCGCTTTTTTTCGTTCTTTTTTTTTTTTTTTGTGGATAAAAGCCGATAAATGAAGCGTCAGATGACAGTCATGCCTCAGAGGGCCTCGTGGGTCGCCTTGATATTGCATCCGGATCATTCCACATCATCACTGCCCGCCGAATACTACTGAAGATACCAAACACCACTGAGAACCCAGTAGTACTTGGAGCAACTTCAATACTCCATCACGTGAATCCTCCCCGTCTTCAAGTCAGCCACAATTCAAAGGCCCTTTTCGAAAACGCCGTCGTTGACCACAACCCAGATGACCCTCGCCAGTAATGAATTTGCCTCCCTTCTTCAAGACATTCAGGTAAATCCTTTGTGTTTCTAGGCCGCAATTTAAATCCTACGCACGCATACAAGAGTGGGAGCTAGTCAACACATGAGGAATAGCACAGGAGTAAATGCTTTTCCCCGCCGACGACAAAGTGAAACGGATGTGCACTGCACTCCAACTGCTGTTCGTGTGAAATGTTGTTTACGTACTGCTTGTGTAAGCACTTAAAAAGTTACATATGAACATTGGAACAATCACTTGGAAGTTAGGTTTGAATTTTGACAATAGAAATATAACGTTTGGTTGGTGTAAATGGTAAATGGATTTCACTTACAGTATATAGCGCCTTTCAGCTGCGTGAGCAGCCCCAAAGGACTTTACGTAGTTCATCACATTCACCCATTCACACACACATCCACACACCGCGTGATTATAAAGACAAGGACGGTGCCTATCTCTTGACTGAAAGGAGCAATAGGTGCATTGAGTGATCTGTTAAGTTTTTAAAATTTGCATATTTTTTAAAAAACCTATCTTATTTGAGTAGTACTTTTCAAAACACTGTTTTTGTTTATCCAACCATTCATATTTTATAGTGCTTTAGCCAACATAAGTTCTCAGGCGGGGCCGGAGGAGACCCCAGCAGAAGGGGACTACACCCTGGACAGGTCACCAGTCCACACAAACAGACCCACAATCACACATACTGATATTTTAGAGACACAAATCAACCTCAGATATGTGTTTTTGAATTGTGGCAAGAAAGTGGAGTAAGAACGTATCGATCTATCTATTTGGATACGGTCTGAAATAGAAACAAACTGCAGTAAGCGACAATAACGGTCTATACTTAAAACACAGATGAAGGAGAGCAAGAAGTCAAACCTGCACAATGGCTTGATTGCTCCATTTGTGCATTCGCCGAATGCAGCTGAGGACACCAGTCTGACCTTTGTGCGACGTGACTAGAAAGGATTGTTTCCTGCCAGACACTCATGCTTGCATTTCAGATGAACACCCAATGAGAAAGGCGGGATTCGTTGCTACGTCATTAATCTGCAAGTTATCATGGCTCCTCCTTTCAGTTTAAAACGCTTCAAAGGAAAGGTTTTGAAGAAAGAGTTCGAGCACTGATTCTATGGATTCCTAATAATACAGACCTAACGTCCTAATGTACGTGCCTATTGTACTTGAGAAATCACAGTTTGAATGGAAGGGTTTCAATGCTGTTCTTGAAGTTTGCACGCACTTCTAAAGGTCCTTAAATCTATGCAATTTCTTGTGATTGCCGAGCAACTTAACTGTTCATGTTGCGTTAATCTCCTCCTTAATCCACCGACTCAGACGAAGCAGGGAATGTCACAGCACATCCAATGTAAAGGTTTGCTTACATGTGTCCCCGGTACACCGCACTCATACCCATTCCCTCGAATGCCGCGTGTTTGTGTGTCGCTTTTGTCCGCAGCTTTCCCTGAATATTATCCACCTTGGCCAGACTCACAGCACCGGCTGGTGTTGATCTGATTCCGCAAGTACACACATAAACAGTAGGGGGAGGAAAGAAAAACATCTGTTTGGAGCAAAGTACGGCAACACAGGCATTAACAAAAGCAAAGCGTACTCGCTCACATACACACGTGCGACGTTCGTATCTACGCACGTGCACATCCTCACTCCACCCACCACACACACACACACACACACACACACACACACACACACACACACAAACACTATCTGGAAATGGCGTTGAGCATCTGTTTGGATGGCACTAGCACATTCATTTTTTTTTTTTTTTTTTTTGGAAACACTGGCAAGAGCACTGCATTGGCCATGAGAAGCTTTTCCACTGCAGCGGGGTGACGGGGTGACCAAGCAGCCGTCCAATTGTCTGCCTGCTCCATCCACACGCACACGTTCACCTGCAGACGCCGCCATGCAAATTCAGTCCCACTGCCTCTCCCGTCAACACCCCCCCCCCCCCCCCCCCCCCCCACCCGTGTCACCCATAAAATGCTCATGCTTTTAGCAGCGTTCTGAAGCATTTTAAGGAGCTATTTATTTAACAGCGTGATTATCTATCTGGTGCGAGGGTGATCTATCAAGCAAAGTGATTGGGCGCAGTGTTAACGCCCTCTCCGCCAGCACGTGTGGCAGCTGCTCGGAGGACAAACAGAATAAATACAATAAAGAATAAAGGCGAAAGCGTCTGATGTATTTGTACTATTTTCCATATGTACACACTGTAATCTTTGTCACGGGATGACAGCAGATAAGCGCACGCCGAGCGGAAGGAGGATGTGGTCAATCAAGCATTCTGTGATGAGTACCGGTGGGCACACGCGCACCGACGGATACTTCTCCCTTTAAAAAAATACATCGCCAAACAAAAAAAAACCCAATTGCTAAAAATAAACACAGCCCGCTTGGATGGTGGAGGCCTCGGGATAATTTTGTGTATTGTAAATATGAAGGTGACATCTTATGCCAATCTGTCATGTCTCATCTTAACAAATGTGTTTCTTCAGGGACCGCCAGTCTAGCATTTAGCGTGTACATACATCACATCAATGCCACTTGACGAAAGCACCCCATTTGTGTCGCTGACAGCTCGGTCGTGGCTCAAGGTGCACAAGCCCGCGGTGCACGTCTGCTTGTGTGGCGTGTGCAGGCAGGTGGGGGTGGGGGCTGGGGGGTTGGGGGTAAAAGAAGTGGAGACAAAAACAAACAGGGAGAAAGACGGACAGACAGAGAGAGAGAGAGAGAGAGAGGATTCTGTGACAGAGAGACGACAACCAAGGCCTGGAGGAGTTTTCAGTTATTTACATGCAGATTCTGGTCACCCCAAATCCCTACCCTCATCAAGAGAAACCAATTAAAAATCTCTTCATTTAATGTTTACCTTAATTAACCGTAACAATTAATGGCTTTCCAAAGTCCTATTGTTGCCTTTTCAATTAAAAGCTGCCTGTGACAAAGGTTACAATCCAGCCCTATAAATCATACTGACACCTCTCCAGAGAGTTTAGGTGCATCCCAGGGCAAAAGTGAATATGTTAAATAGACTTGTGTACCCGCCTTCATTTTCCCAGCCGCTTCCTCAGTTTCAGAGGTGCGTTCACGTACACGTTGGGGTTGTGTGTGCAGGTGTCCCACCCGTCCCCCGACCAGCAGCGCTCACACTGGTCAGCAGATTGTTGGGTGAGACCCAATGGACCATTAACTGTCCGGAGCTGCCAGGGCTGAGCGCTGATAACGACAGGTGGCGTGCACGCCCTGGAGGTCTGACAGGCTCGGGGCATCGCGCCATGTAACAACAGCCTCGACTGCTGGCACTGAGGTGCGGTGGCAGCCCTTAACACTGGCACCGACACCAGCTAATGGCAGAAGTATCCCTGGCAGCGGCGTGGCGGCTGCGACGGAGGAGAAGCCATTACTATAAGCAGTTAAATCAAAATGGCAGCGATTGTTGACGGCGGCGGGGAGACGCGTGGGGGGGGTGAGGGAGGGTGCGACACCACGACGCTGTCACCACTATCACTGACATCCTCTTGGCAAATGCTTTCAAATCCCTCTGCAGGCTCAGATGGCAATTCTGATTATCAGATTAACAATGAACCTGCGTGTTCATTATTCTGGGAAGTTTTATTCCACGCTACAAGCCTGCTAAGCGACAGGTTCGATTCAGCCGCGCTCAGGATTGCATTGTGAAAGATATAAAGGTCCAGATTTGCTTACTCCTTCTCTCCCTTTCTCCGTTATTGTTAATTTGGCGCTTTCTAGCTGCCCATTCAGACGCCGGCGTCTTTTCTCAAAACACTTTAGACACGAGGGAACAGGATGAGAACATTTCTCTCCTTTCAAAAACTTTTCTTTTCTTTATCCCTCCTCCTCGTCTCCATGGCTGTTCCTGTCAATCGCGCCATGTTTATGCTTGTATTTCCGACCACGTATCCAAAATACATACACCACTGACCCTCACATACACACACACACACAAACACACCTCACAGCGGGAGCATGTGTGGGCATCTCGGTTTGTGTGTTCGTTTGTCCATACAGGCACCTTTGTGTCCTCCGCCCCCTCGCAGCCTCTCTTCCCCCAGTGCAGAACACTCTGATTTGCACTAATCTCTCGGTACATTCTCAGGGCTATTGTTCCTTTCTGCTGTGAGCTTATTCATGTGCCACTCACCATGCTCTCCTCTCATTTTAATACTCCAGCAGTGCTGGGAGCTAAAAACTGTTTTAAGCCCACTTATTTGACTGTTGTTTTTTTGTTTTTTTTTTCCAAATAAAAAAAGTGCATGAGGGAGAGAGAAAATATGAGCTCGCTTCTCACCCTCCTCTGTTGTGTAGGTGACGGCTGGATCGTGCGGGATGTGACCGCTTATTAAAATGGCAAGTAGTCGCTGGACTCTGATGTTTCCATCACAGCGCTTATGTATACAGACAGCCTGCAGGCAGCCAGTGGACGGCGAGAGATGAAAGCTCCGGCTGATGTTCTGATTTGATGACTGTTGCCATGGCAGCGAGATGAGGATGAAGGAAGGGCATAAGCATTTACCGAGAGACAGAACATAAAATGATTTCTTTCTCTCTCGCTCGTCAGTCTCTCTCTCTCACACACACATACACACACACACACACACACGCAAACATACATCCCTAACCCCCCATCAAGCCACGCTACAGTCCAGTGGCTCCTCCTTTGGATCAGTGAGCTGTAAAGGTCCATCATTAGGACAACAGGGTGGGGTCCAACATCCTGACAGCTTGTCAAGAACAGAGGCCTGCATGGCTAACTGTGTGATGAGGCTGCTATTAAAGAGCGGGAGAAAAAGCGGACTCCTTGCACGGCCGCTACAATGAGGCACCTGGTGGATTCATGGTAGCTCTTCAGCCTCTCCTGGACGGCTGAATGGGCGGTTCAATAAAAACGGTTTCTGGCTCCAGCGGACGTGTTTATAGCGTTTCCTCTGGCCAAGCACAGCACCAGGGTTAAGTTGATCATCTCTCACTCTAGTAAAATAGCCAGGGGAGTCCATGTACCACTAGATCAACTCTACAACTTAAAGACCCTAAACGTTACAGCTCAGATGATCGATATGGCACTGAGCAATGTTCTTTACGAGCTAATAGACAAATCCATTCCTGCAAAACCCCCTGGGCCTCGGGAAGGCGAGGAGGGAGTTAGAGTATGCGGCTGTTTGCCTGATGTGGCCACTTAGACCTTTGCTTTCACGCGCACACAAACACACCGGGGAGGTGAGGAGAGGACACGGCGAGGACGCAGCTTGCGTGTGTCCATGTGCGCTCGTCTGCATTGGCACATCTGCAGACGTCTCAATCTCCGAGGGCACTGCGGCTTCCCGATTCCGGCGAGGTTATCGCGGCAGCGGAGCTGCCAAAAAAGAGCTTTGTGTCTTCCAACATCAGAAGGAGGAAAAACACACAAAATCCATTTCATTCACGTTGCTTAAACGCTCTCATCTGACACTCCTGGATAAAGGAGCTTACATGAAACATTTGTAATTCCCTCTCTATCCAATTAAAAGTCCAGATTGCCTAATAAATGTCAGCGTTGCATCATAAAGCGGAGAAATCCTCAAAAATGTGATTCCCATCTGAAACTCTAATACTGTGTAACACCTGTTGCTATTTCACCAGGTTCCATCAGAACATCCAAGTGCTGTTTTCCAACTTAGTAAATGACTGCTGGCTGATATTAAAAGTAGCGTAAAACTTCCAGCATGTTCTAATGATGGTCCTCTAAGATCTTGGGCAAAGTCTTGACTTTGCCAGCAAGGCCCTCTGTCTTCCTCTCTTCTCTGTGCCCTGCCTTTGTCTTCCTCTGCACCGTACACTTGCTCATTAAACTGTACGGTCAGTGTTTTTACACCAGCCTCCCGCTCTTTGTCTCCACGCCCTTGCTAACCTTCTGCAGTTCTGACTTGAACACAGCTTGGCGAAAAACTTCACAGAAAAACTTTGCGCACATCATTATAAAAAAAATAATAGACCCTGCTTATGAAGGAAATAAGGGCCCCTCTGTGACATTGCGCAGTCCCCGAGGCCCTCGAACAGCCCGCTTTATGGCCGGCATGTAGCATTTATGTTTCAGGTAACATTCATGCTTGTCTTGTTTTGAGGCAAGGACGACTGCATTGTGTATTTAAATAAAAAAATAAATAAAAAAATAAATAAACACTAAGTGACTTTATTTGAGGCTTTAATAGCAACAATCCATTCTGGAGCAATGTGCCTCATTTAGGGAGCTGGGAGTTGTAGACCTGGCAGCATCTACTCTGTTACAGAGAAACTTTCAGAACCTCATTCAAGTCTTCATGGCGCTTATCCTTCATCTACTGAAAAGGCACATTAAGGGAAATAGAAATTAGTGAGCAGAAATGAGACAGAAAGGCTTTTGGCTCACTTCTGCAGCAGCTATATTAAATTAGTCCTTTTAAATTAGCCGTAGGTGGATTGCAGTAACTCCGAAATGTATTCCTGAATTCTAGTACGCATACGTGTGAGTAAATGTTTAGTTGATTTAGTGTTGACTCGTTTTCATTTTCGAACAGTGCAAGTACAAGCAACTGTAACTTTTCCTGCATTCAACCGGTTGGGAACTGGGAGTTTTCAGCAGCAAGGAAGTTCCTATTTCCCAGTTTTTACAGCAATCACATGACAATGAATTGGCAATAGAAAAGCAACGCGGCCGTCTGGAGCAGTGCTGTTTTATTGCTGCTGTCAGAGTCCAGAAGAGAGACAAACAAGCTCATCATCAAACGCTTCAACCAAGAGCCGGTGAAATGCAGCTCAGAGGGTTCCATTTATTTTCCCACAAATGCATTCACGTGCATTATTCCCAGTGGGAAGTGGGATATTTCTCCACCTCCTTGTCGTTCATGAACTATAAGAGTCTTCTGTGATATCTTCAACATGCAACTATTTTCAAACCGCCAAAGTCTAAAATAGAATTATCGTTTAGAAAGAGAAGGTACACGCATGCTTAATGTTGTCACTCATCCGGGCTCAGTTCCACAGCTGAGTCAATATATGGTATACACATGAACAAAGGAATTAATACTTGGAAGGGAATATGTTTGACAAATTATTTTCTCAAATTGAAATCAAGAGCCTCAAGCTGTCGAGTGTAAATAAATTCATGCCTGATGGAAATTAACGCGGGAGGGCCTCTCGATTATTTTGAAATTCCTTTGTCTTCGGGCTTTGGTTCACGTGATCGACGAGTTTTATTATTTTCCTGGTAACACCCTGCACGAGAATATTCATCCAACACCAGTAGAGAATAATGATTATGCCAAATGCTGAATATGGATGCAATTCTTTGAAAAATTCATCAACATTTCAAATTAATATTGTGCTTTGTTTATTTTCTAGGGCCGCTCCCTCACTCAGATAAAGAGATATGGTTTGCGCTCTCTCAGTGTAAAGGTACATCATCCATAATGAAACGTGTTTTCAGTGCCACTGCTTTCAAGAGGCTTGATGGCTAACTCGGGGGGAATCCATGTTTGAGGCAATTTGAAAAGCCATTTCCTCCCAACTATTATCTGCGGCGAACGGCAGAAATGGAAAACTCAAACCTTTCCCGGTGTATTAATTTAGTTCTGTGATCAGTTATAAGGGAGTTGTCAAGTTCCTTAAAAAATAATGGACCTCCTGCGGCCAATCGGGATCAAGTGCTTACTCGGGCCGGGGTAATTACACAGATATTTGCATTTTCACGCCGAACGTTATGTGGTATTAATGAGCGACGGGGGCTGTTTTCAGCTGCCCCGGGAGGCGTGGCGCCGGGTGAACGACGTGTGCGGAGAGCAGTGATGTAAAACCAGGAGGCTGCCTGCTACATGACAATGTGTCAATCTCCTAAGTGGAGAGGAGAAATAGATAAGCTCGGAGAAGAGCGAGAAGAGCAAAACTGATTAAACTAATGACAAAGTGGTCAACTAATTAGCATCTCATTATACAAGAGTGTTGTTGCGGAGATAATGCAGCTAATGTCAATTCTTATTATTCCACGCTGTGGTAATTCAGATGACTGATATCGAATCTATCTGCCCCGCCAGTCTTCTTCCCCGCCTGTCACATTTATTAAAGCACTTGCACCCAGTCGCTGTTTATTGCCGGCAATATCCAACACCTCCAAAAGCTCACTTATTAACCCAATCTTGTTTACTTGATCAGCCTGTTGTTCATCAGGAAATAATCACAACGCCGTGCCATAACATTTACATTCAAAAATAGTGCTTTTCATAGTCCTGTTTGTAGAGAAACTAAGCACACAGCACTGTTTGTTTGGCTGCTTCATGAAGCCGGACAGTTTTTTTTTTCTTTCCCTTTCCTTCCATTCTAATAAATTGCCTCTTAATCGGCTCGTAGTTTTAGCTCCACAGGTTCACCCGCTGTTAGACTCCATCTCCTGCTCTAGTGCAGTCTGAGGGGGAAGAAAAGAGGAAGCTTCAAAGCCATTTCTTTTATAAGCATATAGCTATAGGTTAAAAGGCTTCCCCTGCACTCAAGACAAAACCCGAGTGTCAGGATGTCTTACAGATTTCAAAACAAACTCTGGCTCCGAAGCAGTTGAAGTGTGTGGCCTTGTCACACGGAGTCTTTCTTTTGCTTCACAATTCAGACCAATTACCAATTAAAATGTCCGTATACGTACAAAATTTTTCGTTACTTCGAGTGTTTTGTTTTCTCTTTTGTCAGGATTTTATTTTAATTTTTTTTCATTTGCATTGTTGATATAATACAAAACAATATGGTTTATTGTCCCCGTTGGGAAATTCTTCCTCGCCAGGTGTAAGTGAATAACAAATCCAAAAGCACTGCATTTCATACATAACAAATCAACCCATTGACATCTCGTTAGGAGGAAACACAAGACAGGGGAAAGCGCGCAAATTAGGGTAGAAACATGTTCCAAACAGTGCTCACGCACATAAAGACACAGACCAAGGCAAAACTGATGCGGGAAAACTATCGCAACTGCAAAAAACACTGTCAAACTAACCTTGCATATAAAACAGCAACCTGTGTCTAATTCTAAAAAAGATCAGTGACATGTTAGTGGACTGCTGAAACGATTATGAAGGTTTTTCATTTGAAAACGTTTCCCATAAGTTGAAAACCAGCGATGCAGGATGTTTTTTTGTTTCTTGGGATCTGCATTTTTATGAGCATAAATAGTATAATTACATTACAATGTTTTGTTTCAAACACTTTAATGGAAGAAGGTATTGAAATATTGATATAAGCGGAAATTAAGGCTTGCATAAAGCAGTGAGATAGACGGTAGGATAATGAAGCAGCACGCTGAAGCTCGGTTTTGTTGTGAAGATTATAATTCGAATACATGTATTTTCTTGATAACTCCCAGCGAAATCTGTTCACAGGCATAATTTGTGCTCCCTCGTCCAGATTTTGTTTCAAACACTACACAGTCTCACCCCAGCTGGTAGATGAAAGTTGGTAACCCTGGTAACAGACAGACAAGACAATGGTCTCTGCAGCATATTCTCATCCAACACTCAGCCAGAGATATTATTTTAGCTCCGTTCTTTCAATATTGTGCAACCAAACTGACTCAGACTTTGTGTTCTCCTACACGCTGTGCAATGACATGTATGGTTAAAGTGCCCTAAACTTTCAGGCTGTTTATCAACGTTTTAAGACGCTGACGAAAATTCTCTGGGCCTGCAAATTTGCCACCTCCCTACATGCTGCGGGTGGGATCGGGAACTCAGGCCCGTTTTCAAACTCTCATAAAGAAGTTACTTAATCAGCGGATCAGATAAAAAGCATCCAATAAAGGGATTTTAAAGTATGAGTGCCGCAGAGCTGTCGCCACTCGTGCTAATTAAAGTCTCAATTCAGACTCGTGCCGTTTGTCTCACACAAAGTCACAGAGTAGAGTCGAATATTTCCACAATGATGGACGGTATTCACAGCTAATTGATCTATTTGTAGTCTGAGGCTGGTTAGAGGCTTTTTTTTTTTTTTTTTTTAAATAAAAGTAAAAGCTAACTATAGTGACATATAGAGTAATGGGTCTGCTTTGTTTGCAATCAATCAATATATTGATGTTACATCAAAAGGTATTTGTGTTTTATTCCTACAGTTAAAAAGAAAGAACAATAAAATAGAAATATTACTTGAACCCACGACTTTCAAGCTGATCTCCTTATATGTGCACTACCCTGCAGCCAGTTCATGTGGTTTGGTCATAATCCATCACAGGAACTATATTCATAGTCTGAGACTGCATGTTGAATGAACTTTTTTATAATTTCCTGGACAGCCACAGCTTTTATATTATGTATTCCACAATCATGCCACATGAATCTAATAAGGGTAGAGAAAGTCTATGAAGACAAATGAACAAATTAAAGCTGGGAATTGGATTTGACACTTGAATCTAATTCCAAGGAAACAATTAGAAAAAAGCCTTTCAATAATAAAATATTGGTCCCCGAGCCGCTATCAGTTGGAAAAGAAAACATTTTTAGACTTTCGTTCAACCATTTCTCCAAGCCAGGTTATTTAATTTACTGATTCATATCAGATCGGACACAATATCAATAAAAGTAGAGAAGCACTATGCGTGGCCATAGTTTTCTTAAATAAGTGATAAATAATATCATATTTCCAAGTTTATTGCTGTGAAGTTACTTCAGGAAGTGGCCCACTTTATAACTCACATACCAAAAATAATCTAATATAGATCTGTGTGGAAAAAAGTTCTTATTTTTCCCCATTTATATTTACTGTTTGGTTTTAGATCGCCTACAAAACAATGAAGGAGCAACAAACAATTTTACAGATTGTCAACATACTTTGGTCGTACAGCACTCACGTGTTTGTGTGTGTGTGTGTGTGTGTGTGTGTGTGTGTGTGTGTGTGTGTGTGTGTGTGTGTGTGTGTGTGTGTGTGTGTGCGTGCGTGCGTGCGTGCGTGCGTGCGTGCGTGCGTGCGTGCGTGTCGGCAGTAAACTCCACCTGAACTACGCTTTGTCTTTCTACTGTCAATCTCTGTTCTCACCATGCACCGTCTGTGGTACGGGGTGTTGATGTTTTCCCGAGTTTGTCAGCGGGTCTGACTGCTGCTTGAGACTGCCTACAGCTCTCCTCAAGGGAGGTGTCACAGTTGGACATGCCCCCCCCCCCCCCCCCCCCCCCCCCCACACCCCCACACCCCCTCCCGCCGAAGCGCACACCACCAACATCCTGTCGCAGAAACCCACGAATACATGAAAGAGAGTAAAAACAAACATCTGCACCAATGTGGCTTCAGGCACAGGCTGAATGTCTTCCTCCTTTACTCCTCATTCTGTCATTTCCTTTTCTCTTGTTTTTTTTTTTTTTGTCTTCAAATCCACACCTATACACACACAAACACACACACATAGTGACTAAATTGACTTGTCAGCTTCAATCACGACCAGGAACAAAAGGATTCCCGCCAGTTTGAAGCTGACATCATTAATGGGCTTGGGAGGGGGCGAGCTCTGAAGACAAAGGGAGTGCAAGGTCGGGTCGACTTAAAATGCACTTTCATTTTGGCAGGGACGTTAGGTTTTTGATTCCGGACCCCCCTTTTTTTTCCACCGACATCTTTTCGCGAGTGGCTCTAACTTTCATTATCGCCGGGAACAGAGGGGCGTGTGAGACTTTGTTGTGCTGATGGAGAGAAATGTGACATCCATAATGCATTTCCTATTAGAGGATGCCACGCATGGACACACCTGGCCATGTGTCAGAGAGAGATGGACAGGGGAGAGGATGAGAATAAATGGGTCCGCTGGTGGCGGAGAGGGGCAGGAAGAAAAGAGTAAAGGAAAGCAATGCAGTCAAGAGAACACAGAGGAGGGGTGAAGGGGGTGGGCGAGGTAGGGGTTGTAAGTGTGAGTGAAAGGATAAGGCACATACTCGAGAGTGTGTCAGAGTCTGGAGGAGCCACAGGACACGCGCTCCATCATCATGTGACATATGCAATCCACACATAAACCAGCTTTCCCGGTGCATTGTAGCGGCAAAAGCCAAACGCTTTGAACATTTAAATCCTCCCCTCTCACTCCTGTGACTTCATCCATCTGCATTCACCTCTGTTTCCTCGGCTGCACCTCCATCTGCCTTCCTCCTCTTTTTTTTTTTTTCTTTTGGTGCGGCTTTAATTCTGACCCTGGATAAAGATGGACTCGCTCATCTCAAATGGTAATAACTTCGGTCCATATGCACGCAGCCATCTCAAATTGATTACTGTGTAATGCTGCGAGCACTCTCTCCTCTCTCCTCTCGCTCTCTCTCACTCCCACTCGCTCCTCCTCTCCCCCATCGTGCGATTTTTCTCCGCGGCTGGCTCCATGTCCAGACCGCCTGTCATTAAACAGGCCCCCTGGGTCCACCCTAAACATAAACAAGCATCCTAAAACCTTTCTTGCATCATCCCTCCCTTCCTTCTCCCTCAGTCTTCTCATTGTCATGTCCAACGCTCACTCGAAGCTGGCTTCTCCTTCACCTGTTTTACCCTCAACTACTCATTTCCTTTTATTCTCATTCTAATTATATCATTACATTACCATTTCTATTCTCTCATTAGCATTTTTTTTCTCTCCCTGTCTCTTATTCTTCCCCATCTTTAATTCCCCCCTCCTCTCTCCCTCTCTCTCTCTCTCACCCTTCTTTTTCTCAGCCACTGAATATGTTCCACCTTTTTTGTGGCACATAAACAGACAGTGCCCTTGGGGATGGGTTGGAGAGCTCTGTCTTTGTTTGTGTGCACCTCTAACTAACTCTCCATCTGCGGGGAGCCCAGCCAAGCACCAGCAGTGTAAGACAGATATCTGGCACCAGCCCAGGCTTCTTCTCTAGTTGGCCCCATATCTTCACCCCCGCCTCTCAACTTCTCCCTTCCTTGCAGGCTGGAGTCCTCCCACAGAGGTGGTTGTCATGTGCCCTAAGGCAGCCGGTCAGGCGCTGCACATATACGACCCCCACAACTCCTCTCTGCTCGAAACTTTAAACCCAAATCCGCCCAAGCTTCAATCTTATATTTAAGATATTCAGTCTTTGGGCGAGTTGTACTCTGCGGATGTTCGTCACCGGACTTTGCTGGAGCTCCATCCCCACTCTACCCCGGGTTCACCTCCAAAACCAGCTCACTTTCAAGAGCCAATAACCAATAGCACATTTCCTGTATTTAGTCACATCAAAGAACCTTCAAAGAAAGACAAACTTAAGCATTACCATGAGTTCAAAAACGGACTTTCAATCACGTAATTGCCCAAGGCTCTAACTTAAACCTTGAAAAACCTTTACAACCTTCCATGTTGTTTCTCTTTCCATTCCTCGGTGAGAAACCTACTGGTAACGTATTGAGAGTGTACATACAATATGTGATGTGAAATTCTGTCCAGATGAAAAAAAAAACCAAAACCCAGCTACCCTACTTCAGGGTATGCTGCATGCTACTTACACCAACAAAAATACATCATCAAAGGTGTGCTACTCAACTGTAAAAGCCGATCTCTGCTTTTACAGAGTGATGGACAATCCCATTGAGGAATGAAAATGTGTTTTTTTTCCTACTCACCATTGTCAGGCTCAGACTTCCTGTCATGTTCGGTGTCGGTGAGAGACAGGGCGGAGTTGGCGCGGCTCGTGAGGCAAGAGCTCTGCTCAGACTTGAGGCCGCGCATCCACATGTGCTGCAGGCCGTGAGCAGGGGAGGGGTCCACCTCCGGCTCCGTGTCCACGTCCGATCCCACGCCGAGGGAGTAGCCGCGGACGTGAGCGGCCGGGCCGGAGCACAGCGCTTCCTCCTCCTCCTCCTGATGCTGCTGCTGCTGCTGCTGCTGCTGCTGTGGGTGGATGTGGTAGTCCGGGCTCCTCATCTGGCCGGCCTTACAGAAGTCTAAATCTACGGGAGAAGAGAGAGACGGCAGATGGAGAGGAACGTAGGGATGGATCTGTAAAGCCCCTAATGTTTTTTATTTGCTTCAGCAACTAAGCTGACCAGGTGTTTGTTAGAGACGGGCATTTGCAAGCCAAATACCGCACACCTCCCAAATTATGTCAAGAGACAGGCTGTTATTTGAGCAATCATTTATTAAAAGTTTTTCAGCATAAATCCAAATCAAAATGCCACCCTCAATTTTTCTTAACCATTTGCAGCGAAGCCATATCCTGTTCGGGCTGCCTGACGTGTGTTATTGAGCTTGAGATGTATTGAACTGCTGCTCAAACAGAGCACTGATCTCATCTATATTCTCCTTGGTGAGGTGAAGAGATCAGATAAAGATCAAACCTTATTAATATTGACTCAGACTGAGGGAAAAATTGAGCCTCATATGCTTTCAGGTATTAGAGCGCCCTCCAATCCCAAGCATCAACCTGTTATCTGAGAACATCAGATATACTGTGTTAGTCTTCTGGTTACACTTCAATTCAATTCAATTCAATTGAGCTCCCCCCTTTTTTTTTTCCTGTGGAGGCAGTTGAGTAAATTCTCTCCCTCAATCCTCACTGCCTGAGTTTTCTGTTTAGAATGTATAAGTGGGAGTGATGGAACTGATGTAATTGTAAAGAAATCTCGGCATAAATTGAAATCTATACAGAGAGATACGCCTGGTAGCGTATAGGCGGCAGAGAGCTCGGGAGAGAAGGACTTCCCTTCCTCCTCACTTAGTGCAGTTAATATGTGTGTGGGGTCGAGCCCTCTGAACACAAGCCGCAGCGTTTCAATATAAGCCACAGTCCTGTTGACCACTCCATTGACCAGCGATGTGTCCTGCTGTGCCTGTTTGATGGGGTCAAGACCAACTGTGGCTCACATACTGTTCTGCTGGAATTAAAGCGGCCTAAGATTGGTCACCACTACACACCAATGTTTAGCTCAAATTGGCTTCAAGAGGGCAATTCAGGAGCAAATAGGGCTATTTCCCAGAAGCAACAAACATGGATCGACTGCAGGCTGAAAACCCATCTTAAACATTTCATTTGGAAATATATTTAGAGAACAGGAAAAAGAAAACTGATTTCAAGGCTTGATTAGACAGCAGGCAATTTTTATGAATAAGTTCTCATTTCCGGCTGGTATAGCCAGCCAATCTAGACACAATTCTGCAAAAATTGACTGTATATTTTTTCTAAATTACTTTCACCCAGTGTTAGATGTTGGTCAAAATCACAAGATTTGCTCAAACAGTTTCGAGCGTAATGTCATTGTGGTGCAGTCTACATAAACAAATCTCTGTGTTCTCAAAAATTAAAGGCTTGTAGGGATATGTAATTAAATTACTTTGCAGAAAGGGTTTGGTGTGTTACCGTTCCGAGATCACTGAATCATTCAACAGTTACTAATGAAACCAATGTATTCCACATACTTTCTTTAGTCACCTGCATAATCTGCTCATTATCATTAATTCACAAGCACAGTCTGCAGACATCGGCTCATCACATCACTTTCGAAAGTGTTTGTGCACGTGACTGGACAAAAATGGCCGCGCGGTCTACGACTGAGGAGGGACGAGCTGATGACAGTCGGGAGAATCTGTTGACTAAAAAGGGCAATTTGTGAAGACCCCCGAGCCTTGTTGTTGTCACGATATGTTCCTGCTCGCAGCTCTTCGGGCTGGTCCTCAGCAGCTCTGCTGTCAGCTTTGTGGTAGTTTATTTGCTTTATTAGGGACCTTTTAAACCTTGTTTATGTCGACTCCACTGGGAGAAGGATGCTGGCTGATGTGTGGGCATGTTTAAGGTTTGATGTGAGAGCATAAGCTAAGACAATTACGTGGCAATACGTCTGTGATGTTACGGGGTTGCTCGAGTGTCAGCTTGTGTTACTTTCCACAAGGAGGAGTGAAGTTTGGAAAGAAACATGCAGCGCTTTCCAGGGAAATCAACCACAACTTTTGCTGTATTACATAATAAAAATACAAGTTAAAATTGTAATGAATAGAGGAAAAAGTTACCTTTTTGGCAGATGAGTGTTGCTCAAATTTTTTAATCCATTCACATCTGTTTCCATTGCTTTTAAATGGGTGATTCATGTTAAATTGGTCCAATATATTACTGTGCTACCATTTTGTTTTTGTCACTGCATGCTCAGAATATTTACTATTAAAAGAATTCACAAATCACAAACAGAAGACCCCTTAACAGGCAGCGTCATACTTCAGAATCTTCAGTGAAGGAAAGTGTTGTTGCATGAGGGCAGTGATGGAAGCCTAACTGACAACTGGAGATTGGGGTACGGTGGAGAGTTTGCTATGTTGGAGGGAAAAAAAGCTATCCTTAGTGTTGCCCAGATCATTAAACATTGACTATTCTTCTTCTTTTTTTTTCACCAAAATTTGCTGTTCCCACCCCTGAAAGTTGTGCTGCGAACGGACGCCAACCCTGTCGTTCATGCAGTGTGACATATTGACTGGTCAACAGTGGCCATTTTGACTGGTGTAACTACTGCCAGCCAAAGGGGGGGAAAAAAGAAATCCTGTACAAAATCACTTGTTTTGTTGAGAAAAATAGTTTTCTATTAAATGTCGAGATGTGCTGCAGAGTGAATGTAATGCTATTTTCTGCTGTTGTGGTGTTGACCTGGTAATGTGAAAGAAACGTGAAAAAGCATGGCAGGAAAATGGTAAGAACAATCACTCAACTTCTATAATGTTGTCAGACAATTATATGAAGAACCTGGACCTGTCAGTGGAAAAAACAAGTCATTCAATAGATGTGAAGTGACAGGGTGCAATTTAGACAAAAGGAGAATGCTGACTTTTCTGTTGTTTTTTTTTGTCCGTGCTGGTGGAGGAGCTCCTACTCAACAGTGAACCCAATTGAAACACGAGAGTCCACAGTAGAAATACTGCCCAGTCTGAAAAAGTTTCCCTATAAATTACTGATAAAGCTCAAAAAAGTGCCTCCATAATACATTTTACTAGTCAAATCCAAATGTATAGTGCGCTCGCAGAGGGGTCTGTGAAGAGTGTGGGTTAATCAAACATGAATGATGAAGTTCAACCAAATAGCATTTGATAAATATCGATTTAATTTTTACCCCTGAAATATGAAAATGTACTTAAACGGATGTCTACAATATAAAATTTTCTGAAAATGAGGTAAATGAAGCCCCTTTAATGAGCTCCTTGTATATGGGCTGCTTCCCTTATATGACTGATGGAGATGGCCGAGGCCACACAGCCGGGGAAAAAGAGCTGCAGGCGCTATTCCGGGCGGGGAGGAAAAAAACCTTGGGTTTTTCAAGGAAAACAGGTACAGCTATTTTTTGATGTACTGGAATTAACTTTAATAAGAAGACCTGAATTTAAATAATCAACATGGCAGTAGAGGATGTTACTATTTTTAATAGATGTGCTCATAATAGAGTCATTCACATAGGAATACCTTTCAGTCCACAGATTAATATCATTATCATTATTCAACCAGTTCAATTAGAAGGTCTTATTTGCAAGACTCTGAACTGCATTAAGTAATGAAAGAAGCATACATAGTCAAAACAATCAGGTTCTTGTGAGGCTGCTGCTTCTTGAATTATTCAAACATTTGTGCTGTAACAGATTTCTGGCTTTGTAAATAAAATGTCCAAAAGCGTGAACTAATTAGTTTGAACTTAATTAATAGGCAAACAAAAAGTAATCAGCTCTCTTGAGTGCTGTGAAATGATCGTGGGGCTGGGGATGTAGCTGTGTATCTTCCCATTCAGCAACAGTGTCTGTGGAGTGTAAACAGCCTTAGCAGAGACAGGTGTGGCACAGACAGAAAGCAAAGGGGTGATGCAGTATTAAATGGGAAGAGAGGAATTTGTAATATTAGGGAAAAACAGCTGGGAGAAGGGAAGGAAGGGAGGAGGAGAAGGGGAGGAGAGGGCAAGATGGCGGTTTAAAAGATGAAGGAAAATATGAAGAACGTGGGAGGGGAATTAGGGGAGAAACGAATTGGCTGATCTTTGTCAGGAACACCGTAATCCATTAAAAATGTCACTGGAGGCAATGTCCCCCCTTAACAGTTGGTTACTTGGGTAGGCTATACTATATATAACTCTGTTGCCCAAAGATGAACAGATGTGCTTTCCAGTACCGGCTGCCATTGACATTTCAAAGGCTGCTTTGGGGGTCTTCTGCACCTTACCATATGACACTGATGGTAGGGGAGGTTGTTTGTTATGGAAACAGAAAGGCTGAGTGACTGCGAAAAAAAAAAAGAAAAAAGGAGTGAAGTGCTCCTTGACACCGCGGTGTTGCAGAAGATATTGAAGCAACATCATGATGACTAATGGCCATTGATGAGCTGCTGCATGCCGAACCGTGAGACAAAATCTATAGCAGGTGGCATTCAAACCATGAAATCCCCGGAGCAGTCTGCGTGTCAGGAGTTGCGACTGTTATGAATAGCCAATGCTACTTGTTAGCATGGTGGGTCGGTCTCACGGAGTGGCGGGAGGTTGAAGCAATGGAAAGAGTATCTATTGATCACAATGAAACCTGCACAGCGGCGTGCGCCTGATGAGCTGCGGCTTCTCTCTTAACACCACACATGACCTGCATAAAGGCCATCTATCACAGCACGCACTGGCCCATTTCTCCTCCTGCCACCGGGAGGGAAGAATTTTTTCGGTGTGCATGTGTCAAACCGTGTGTGCCTGTGCATGCTTCTGTCCGCCCGTGTCTGTGTCCAGGAGTGTGTGTGTGCATGTGTGTGTGTGTAATGACGGGTGGTGTTATACCCCAGGTGAGGCCGGAGAGATTTGGGGTTGACCTAGTTTAGCTGTGGGAGAGAAATATCACCTCCGCAGAGGAGAGGTAATTGGCTGCCTCCGACTGTCCTTCTGGCTCATTGTGGACTGTAATAGCTAATTCACATAGGTCCTTTTAAAGACCTCTGCGTGTGTGTGTGTGTGTGTGTGTGTGTGTGTGTGTGTGTGTGTGTGTGTGTGTGTGTGTGTGTGTGTGTGTGTGTGTGTGTGTCTCGGCGTATCAGCGCCACTTTTCATTTGAGTCCACATGCGGTACGGTACCAGTGCCGCTATATTTTCCAGTAACCATCTCTGACCTAAGCGTACCCTGATGCTACGCTAAGCTCGAGCTGGTACCTGGTTGGGGTTGGCTGTAGTTGTTCTGTCTCTCCCGATGGGAACCGAGGGTGAGGCGCAGCTCGTGCGTGTAGTCGGGCAGGGTTTCGCGCGAGGTGTAGGAGCGATGGTGAGTGCGGCCGTCCTCGCTCTCGTCAGACGAGCTGGTGTAGGACATCTCCATTTCATGGCGCCCCTTCGACAACGGCTGGTAGGGTTTGCTGTCCATCTCCTCCATGGCTCGACGGGCTCTGCTTAGTCACTCAGCACAGGCACAGCACAGCGCACAGAGTCTGGGAGCAGGGGCGAGGAGAGATGGAATGAAGGAGTGAAAGGTTTTTGTGAGAGGGAGAGCGGGAGGACAGTGGAGAGGAGGAAGGAGAAGAATGAAAGGGAAGTGAACAGACATGGCGGAGGAGAAAATTAGAACAAGAGCCCGGTTATTGAACACAGAGGAACAATATTGCGACATCTGCTCGTTCCAATTACAGCGGACATTCATAAACAGTATTTGGCTTCTTTCATATTTCACACCAAAAGGTTAGTTCCAAATCAATACACTCAGAAGGGACTGCGATGGTAGCCATTATGTCCAGATGTGTTTGAAGAGAAATTGGCCCGAATGAAGTGCGACTTAGTGTGCTGTCAGCTGTGGTTACTGTTTTCTTCAGCTACTGTAAGCTTTATCTCTCTTTCACAGACGACCGTTGACAAGCCGCGGATAAATCAACAAATTTGTAGTCGAGCCCCGTGTCTGTCACTCTCATTAAACACCGTGACTCACCAGATTCTCAAGTCATGATGAAACACTATTAGACAACAGTCTTTACAGTGTCATGGCCCTCCCAAACAGAGGAATGATAAATCAGCTCTTTTAGCTCTATTCAGCTCTGATCCTCTTGTTCCTCTCTCAACCACATCCAAATCTACTTCTGATAACGTCCGGTGCTATACGCTTATGCCACCATAACTAGTGATTGATTGGGCCAACGATTAGAGCACAGAAGAAGTGATTAGAAAATACTTCATTCATATTAGTTCTCTTTCAGCGTGCCCCGCTCGAGGCCTTTCCAGCCTATTTCCTACAGTTATAAAGCTTCTAAATGGAGCTTGAGAGGGTCATTGCTCATAGAGACAAAGTGCTATGGTATTGACCTCTTCAGGGAGTCCTGTAGTCCATATATCAAAGCCATTAGAGCATGCCTGCTCAATACCTCAGAGATCTGCAGCACAGGGTGATCACCACTAGTCTGATACAAGTTTACAGCTGACCTTTCTACCACTGCAGTAATGCTTTTATTCCACCTGAAAGACTCCTTCCCCTGGCCTTGCCTTCACCCTCCTCGTGCAGGCTGGTTTGCATGCACACACACAGACCACCCACTGACCCCAGCCAGAAAACAGTCCAAGAAAATGGGCCAAGTGTCTCACACATTCATCCCACACACACTCTCATCCCCCTTATGGGCATTATCATAGCACGGATGATCTGGAAAAGCTCTATACTCGTCCCGCCCTCTGTCCATCTTTCATTGTCTCTTTAATGATAGTACATAGTGCACATACATCTTTAAAATACACAACAACTTTCGGGATCCAATTATCTAAGCGCTACTGTAGTACGCTGTAAGCTCCTTCCACTCTCACACACACACATGCTTGTGGTTCCCTGCAATCACGATGCCTTTCATTTTGACTGGCAGGAGTTATTGCAAGGAATCAAAGCCTGCTATTATCTCAGCTGCCCTGTCAGAATGGGATTGACTGGTGTCACCTTCTCTCTGCTACAGCGAGGAGCGAGTATACATTACCCTATGAGCTCTGAGCTTGCTGCAGGCACTGACTGCTGTCTGTCTCTACAGAGGCTCTCTGTCCTGTTTAATGTCTGTCACACACTTACACACAAGTATGAAAGCATGCAATCCTGCACAAGGCTCACCATCGTGTTCCCCTTCATCATGTGTGCACACATACAAAAGACAGTCGATTGAACATCCTCCTCAGTACACGTAGCCCCACATCAAGATGTATTTTCTGTCAGACTTCCCTCAAAAGACACCTCTCTTCTGGCTAATCACCTCCTTTGCTTTTTTAACCGTCAATCTTTGTACCAGTCCACCTCAGCACCCCCACCTTCGAGGCTTTCCACCCTCCCTCTGCATCCTTCAAGGCCCCTGCATTTAGAGAAGTAAGCCTGCTGGCGGGGGTTATTCTTGCTAATTCTAGCCCACAGTAGGGTGCCCATTAGGGGGTTTGATTCCTGGTTTTGATGTCAAAACCTGGAGGTTGTTTCCTAGAGCCAAGTACACTTCAAACAAGACACGTGGGCCTTCGCTAGGACAAGTCAGCATGTCCCACCTGAGCACAACACGGGCCTAGATTTTCAAATGAGGCGGGACCACCTTGATGTATCGGAGGCACCACAGTGCGGTTGTGCGCTTGTAGTCATAGATCATAAACAAGAGAGGCTCTTACAAGGTCTGCGCATATGAGAACAATTAGTAACATGCTAGAGTAAATTTTTAATACGGTTAACTTCAAAACCTTTAGTACAAGACGTGTATCATCTCTCTTCATCATTTTTTAATCTGCATGTAGAGCAGTGGCCTACATGGTGCATTAGGGTTGTCCTTGCAAAGCTAACTACGTGCTTAGCTGATCATATCACTGTGGTGCCAGTTACAGCAAAACAAAATGTGCATTAACAAAGCATGGACTTCAAAGATGCATTCCAGCCTACGGTGATGAACACATCACTGCAACACTATGACATCAGTATTGTTTACTCTGTACAATATTCTATCACTGACAGATTGCTGTTACGAAATGCAACTATAATGGACACTTTTTTTCTCTCCAATCTATTAAAAAATATATAATAAATAAAAAAGAAAGAAAATAATATAGCTGAGCAAAATCTATTGTACTTTTTTGTTTGAAAAAAAAAAGAAAAAAGTCTGGAATATGGCAACAAGAGCAACAGAAAACACCCGATGGAAACGTTCCTTCTGCTAATTATATTGGTAACAGGTTACTTATTTTGAGTGGGTGACAAAAAGAGCAACCTAACAAGTCCTTCCCAAAATATTACTGATAACACTGAATTCCAACAGAGTGAGAAAACCTCGATGCAGATATCCCGTCACCTTCTCAGGGCTACAGCTCAGTGATAATAGAAAAGTTTCTTGAGGTCCGATGATAGAAATTTCTAATTCCTTTGGAAATTCGCCGACGCTGTGTCCTCCAGGCTAAAGCAGAGAGGAGCCATCCAGCTCGATATCAGCCACAAGTTCAAAAGGAGGCACACCTGACAGTGTGGAGTGCATTAATACACAGGACATAGGTGACTCACACATCTGTGACGGCACCATTAAGAATGAACACTATTTACAGGACTTGGAGCAACATCTGCCGCCATCCGGACCTATTGTCTTCAGGGAAGGCTTTGCTTACTTGAGCAGGACCAATTTAAGCACACGCTGCGTGTATTACAACAGGGGTTGCTCACTGCTGCTGCAATCTCCCCAGAAGACTCGCTCGGAGCCTGGGCTTCTGAAGTGAAAATACTGGGACAATGAAGACCGTCTTTACATGCAACCTTCAATACATTTCCTTTTGTATGCTGCCTCAAACTTGCGAATCTTAAGTAGTCTCTTTTGTTTTTTGTCGCCCAGGTAACCCCAGAGCCCCTGCAATTGGGGGGTGGGCCAAGGAGGCAAGCTCCGCAACTAAAGGAATAAACTGCGCAACAATCATGTAGAAATATAATCATATTGCACATCAAGCTATTTTTACACATATCAAACAACTACAACACCAATTATCCAAATCTGTATAGCGCCACCTAGTCAAACCACCAGCCACATTTGCATCACTCGTGCTCCGCTCCGTCGTGCAACATGCACCGACGTATCAAAGGTATCAAAGGAAAGCCGAGACTGTGACAATTCCAGCAATACCATCTGGCTGTGGAATCACTCCATCTCAGATCAGTACGCGCCTTTTTCACCAAATATCTCAGTGGAGAGGCGCGATTTGTGACTTGTAGTCGAAGCAAACAGAATCTGTGGATGGTTGCGAAGATTCGAGCAGTTGTAGTCATCAGTTTGTAGTTGAGTTTTAAAAGAACAGAAGTCATGTTCAGATTTGCACATATTCAAATTTTGTCCACAACTTCACATTGTTAGCACAAATATGATTTGCACCAAATATACTGCAACAAAAATGTCACAGAGGGTCAGTTTTTTTGTCTTGACTTGTAAAATAAGATTTGTGCATCTATAATTAAGAATTTGTGAATGTGGAAATGTGGTTTTGTATTTGTGGAGAGAGAAGAAAAAGTATACATCACATAGAATATGTGAGCTCACTTTAACGGGTCCACGTGCAAATCTCTGCACAAATCTACTTACACTGTAGGTGCTCAAACCTTTTTCACCAATAATATTTTCATATAAAACCTCTGTAACTTTGCTCTGCTTCAGAATCACACTTGGTGGAGGTTATGTCTACACATTTTAAAATTATTTTTAAATGATTTAAAGTTGCAATTGCATGATTCCACATGGATATTGTTTTGAAGCGGAACTCAAATCTTTACTTTATGCTATGTCCTGTCTTCCTTTACTCTGATCCAGTAACTTAATGATACCTACACATCTGAACAAATTTCACATGTGGTCCCTTTAAAATGAAATCCAAAATGATTCAAACACACCTTGTGAATGCAGAGATATACTGCATTCATTTTGGGTATGTATTTTTTCGGAGCAGAAGCCTACGGAGTGTTGAGATTGTTATGAATGTGAAAACATAAATCGTTTGGATATATGTATGATAATAAATGACTTTTTGCCATATTGCACGTTCTCTTGTGTTTAGCAAGTTTTCGCTATTCTCTACAATTTACAAATGGCCCCAAGTTGTGTGGGGGTCCCAAACGGGGAGAGCCCAGTCACATTGAACACCAAGGCAATACAACAGCAAAGATCCATAGTAAAGAGGCCAGTTTATCACAGAAAACACCAACAACAAAATGGCAAAGTATGGACGCTAAAACCTTATACCGAGTACGATTTGAAGGGAATCGACATATTGGTTTCCGGCTCTGCAGTATTACTTACAGTATTTGATGTTTACAAAAAAAAAAACAGTGGGTCTTCTCAGATCCAGAAGTCTAACGGTGCTACAAATAAAACATCAGCGAGTGAACAAACGCAGTGACAACATACGAACGTGTAACTGCGTGGTTTTATTTCTAGTTTGACTCTAATCTATAATTCATCAGTGTGTAATGAACTCTTCACCACTCAGTTTAAAATTAATACAAAGTGACAACACTGAGTAAAACACATGCTCCGCATTACGCTGCCCTTCCCTCATCCACTAAACCGTCTTTCCATCGCTTATCAATCCTTCTTTTCACAAGCACACAACATCACGTGGGAGTGTTAATCCAAAGCTACACCCGTGCAATAATATCTAATGGGACCCTTCACCGCCACCGCCACCCCACCCCACCCCACCCATTTATTTATTCAGTGCAACCATAGACCAGTGTGCTGTTCTGTTCAAATCTGCTTAGAGGAGTGATAGAGGCTCACAGAGGCAGCTGCTTTTAAACAGGATTTACGCTCCAAGTCATCTCTGGAGGGGCGGACTCCCCTAGAAAGGAAAGACAAAAAAATAAAAAATGCGAAATACACACAAACAACTCGGTAGTGATCGTCATGTGAGAAGGCAAGGACCATGAGGACAAGTCAAAACCGATTTACAATTTACAATCGCAAATGAATGTGCTGAAATCGTGACAAACGCGAAGTGGGAGCATGCAAAATGGAAAAAAAGGAGGGAAAAGGAGAGCAAGGCATAGAGACGACTGCGGCCAGGCAGGGTCAAAGAAATTGAGTTTTCTATTTGTAAATAAACAAGGAGGACAGGGAAAGCAGAGTGCCATCCAACAATATTAGCCCCTCGGATTACTGATACAGTATAGTTCCAGGATTATAAATACATTTCCGTCGTGCAGAGATTGTCTTGTTGTCAGGACAGCCCAGAGACCCCAAGAGAGTAAGGAACTACTTTCTTTGTTAGCTCTGGCCGTTGCACATTTCCGAGAAGCTTGTTTGCACAGATATGAGCTAATTCCACTCACTAAACAGGCAAGTCAACCGAATGACGATGAGAAGCCGTCATGGAATATATTTGCTCTGCGGCATGAAGTTATCGCTGCAGATGCTCCAAGCACTGAAGTCTCGACGATCCCACTGTTGTTTTGCAGGTTTTCATTTTGTCTGCCATTACAATGGCTTAATCATCTGAAGAAATTGAGAAACAGTCTGGAGCTGCGAATGCAGATCCAGGCTACAGGTCCTCCGGGAGTAAACAGTGAGCTGTCAGAGAGAGATGCTTCTCCTGGAGCGAGGGTGTGTGTGTGTGTGTGTGTGTGTGTGTGTGTGTGTGTGTGTGTGTGTGTGTGTGTGTGTGTGTGTGTGTGTGTGTGTGTGTGTGTGTGTGTGTGTGTGTGTGTGTGTGTGTGTGTGTGTGTGTGTGTGTGTGTGTGCGTGTGTGGGGATGGAAGGGGCCTAAAAAGCTATCTCTTTCCTTCGTTAGCACCACCACGGCTCCTCAGGCATGAGACGGGACAGCTCTGACGAGCGGGCCCTGAAGGACCCTCAGGGCCCTGTTATACCTCGACCACCCAAAACACAACAAACCGGCACATCGCCCACCGGGATCCCCATGGCGCCCGCTGAGAGGAGGGAGGGGAAGAATAGCGAAATGTGGATTAAGGGAGTGATGGATAGATAATGAGAGATGGGGATATCTCCTAGTGAAAATGGGGGAGAGTTGAAGGATGGAGAGATTGCCAAGTGAGACATGGAGTCATAGAGGGTTTTAATTAGTGGATAAGGGCGAGCTATCTGTGGGCGGCGGCGGCAGCGGCGGCAGCGGCGGCACTCTCGTCACGTAGTTGTGCTTTCATAGCTGACCAAGCCTGAAATCTCTTGGTGCTAATGCTGAGTTTACCAGCTGAACACGTAGTGTACACACACACACACACACACACACAAGCCCTGCCTGGTTTCAAAGACGAAACGCACTGACAATCAACCACGGACAGACACACACTCAGTGCCCTTGCGCCTACACACACTTATTTCACACTCGCTGATAAACAACACACTTGAACACCCACACGCGATAGAGCAGCCGCAGCTATTGGCCTTTTCAGCGAGGACCGTTCCACATGAACCCTTGTTCACCGTTCGTTTGCACCATTGCAGCATCTTTTACCATTCAATCTTCCAGCGCACCTTCATTATTTCCCTCAGAGCAGCACCCTAGGCCACGGCATTGGTGAACAAAGGCGGCCATATAGGCGGGACGCCGGCACAACGATCCGCAATGTGTCGCTGCTCGCTCTGCAGGAGGAGCGTGACCAAGAGTCTGAGTCTGCGTGTCCACTCGGAGAGCAGATCGGGTCTTGTTGGGAACTGTCAGAAGCTGCGAAACCATCCTGGACCATTTGACTATTTATAGTAGACATGGCTCAAATCCCACAACGGCGCTGCATGCATGAGCAGTGTGGAGAAAACCCATAAGGTCGTACACTATTCATGCCCCCTGAATGTGGCCCAGAGCGAGGGAGCAGCTAAGCGTTAACTTTTCAAAGACCGTTTTTTATATCTCGAATACTGTTAGAACTTTTTTTTTTTTTTACTTTCTTTTAGATCTCGACTAAGGTGTAGCCTTTCTTCTCTCACTGCCTCTTACCAGACTACCACTTTCTATTCATGATATCCACCTCCACTACCGCTCTGATCTGAAGCCTCCTCGCTGATTCCCCAGAAGGCCGTGAGGAAAACAAAAAGCACACAAAATAATGGGCATATGCTATTGTGAACAAGTCCCTGCATTCACATTTCACACATACAAAAACATATCCACCGGGAGGGGGAGGGGACATTTGACCACCTATACACAGACACACACCGTCCACCCGAAAACCACTTCATCAATATTCCTGACAAGGCAAAGCCTTCTTCCATCCATTTGATATCCCCCCCCCCCTCTCGGGCAAGATAAATACATGTCACTGTCCTCCGAGCAGGACTAAAACGCTGTTCACACTAACTCGCTTTGCAAATAAAGCTTTACATCATGAGTGACAACCTCCTAAGCTCTCTGCATCAGCCACTGCTTGGTAAAAAGCCTCTTTCAATAATGCATTTGACCGCTAAAACCTCCAACACCCAAAGCACAGCACAGTGGCAGCATTACAGACGCTAAATTAATTGATGAATCAATGCCATTGAGTGGAAAAATTGGATTTGGCGATTAGCGATTTGGACGGCGTTTCCTCCACCTCTCCCTTTATGAAGTTGTTGATTACAGAGAAATGAGCAAGCAAAGAGCATTAGCAGGTGAGAGGGATCTTCTTGTAGCCGCTCTGGCTGGCTTGCAGATTGATTTGTGAATGCTAAGTGGGCTAATCTTCCCATCTCCACCGCAACGTGATGCTCCCGGTTCTCCGGGAGAAGCCTGAAAATAATATGTGAGAGAAAGAGGATTTTCTGTCCGGAGTGCTCCCCGTGGCTCCTTCTGCTGCTCAGTTCTGTCCTCAGACCTCGTCCCCGTCCTCCGGTTCCCGCGCGCGCTTGTAGGCTACGGCACAGATGGCACTCGGCAGCCTCACGCAGGAAAGTATTTCTCAACAAAGAGAGGAGCGGCCCAACAAAGACCGCGAGGCTCAGCTGGGAACAAACTGTCATCCTGAGCCGAAGAGACAGAGACGTGTGGGGGCAGAAAGCGTTCCGTCTCCGCGGCTGCTCGCTTTATATAAACATTTAAAATGCACCTCAAGGTTATAGCGTGCCGTTTGTTTAAGCATACTCTCAGACAGATACAGGTAATTCTAATTTTTTTTATCAAGAATGGATGTGGGGTCGGTCGATGCTTTTAGCCTTGGAGGTTTTACTGCGATGTGTGAGACGTGGCGGTGAAGAAGGGAGCAGTAGATTTCCAGATAAACATATCACGTAAGCCGGAAATCAATAGCACATACTGTAAAATGTGTTCGCAGTTAGGAAATGATGAGTCATTTCAAGCACTTTTGCCTTCAATATCATAGACCTCACTTTGTTTCCCAAAGTGTCTTTCTCTCCTCTTTTTTTTCTTTTTTTTTTCTCTCAATGCTGCCTTTGCTACGTAAAAAATTTGCCAGGCAAAACTGCAGCCGGCGTCTTCCACTCGGAATTTGCATTTCTCATTTTGTTGCCTGTCAGATGAATCATTGTGTCGTAAGAGCACATTAAAGTGAACAAAATACCTTTTTTTTTTTTTTTTTTAACCAGCACTTGTTTTTGGAAGCACATCAGGCCGCGGTGACATGCAGTGCACACTGTAAAATTCCGGATTTCAAGATCATTACATCTGGAGACAACATGTATTTGGTCTGCCTCAGTTGAAAAATGGGTGCACCGCGCTGCCATGATTTTCTTGGAGGGGATATTGGGGGGTTTCCACCCCCCCTTTTTTCTTTTTTCTTTACTTGCATCACTTTTCCGTGTGCTTGGCTTGGCATCTTGGCTGGCAATCAGCAGAGAATGTGTCTCTACAGTAAGAAGTCAATTTGGGGGATGATACACACACTTGAAACACGTCCCGGAGTTCACGGTGGATCAAGGCTCCATTCTGAAATTAAACCTGAGCAACAAAACAACTCCCATGCAGCGCGGCGAAAAACATATTGAACCCGACTGTACTGTATCCTACTGTATTGTACTGTATTGTATAAAACATGGCTTCCAGCAGGGATGCATCAAGAACCATTTTGGAGCTATTCATCTTTTCTATGAGTTAATAATTCATGATCATCTAGAAAGTAGAGCTATGAATATTACTGATGATACACATGAGGCTATTTACCAGTCAGCAGGAAATAGATGAACTCGTTTAGGGGAGAGATCTACAGTATAACATCACTGTGTTTTATGTTGCTAAATAAATCATTTCATAGGCATTCAACAAAGCTGCAGATGGAACGTGCTCACGCTGAGATATTAATCAAGGTGTTGAGGTGGAAAAGTATGAGTGTGATGTGTTGTTGATGTTACGTCGTGTGCTTGAATCCAGCAGGTGTGTGTTCAACTCGCCTGTTGATCAATCACTTCGTTTCGGGGTGTTTAATTATCACTTGCCTTCAGCCCGATTGTGTGCAAAGTATGTTTTCTTTTTCCTTTCAGCGCTGATGTGGAGCTAAATCCTTCCCTGATAATTGCCGCGTATTGATCAATGGGGTCCACAGGTGAACCGTTGCCATACCTCTAGTTCGGGGAAAAGAAATATATAAAATCTGGCCAGCGCAGACTCTCTTTTGTCTTCTGTGTCAACAAAAGCAAGGATAAAACGCAATGGATTTTAACTTAATTATTTTGACACCAATGCCAAGAAGTGCACTTTGAAGTGAAGGACAATTTATGTGGTAATAAATTTGAGACGAAACAAAAAATTGATTTTTTTCTTCCACTAAAGTTGTCTCCTGACTTGATTAATAAAAATTTCCACAGCGAGAAATGTGTTCACGGAGACGTGCATCTGCTTTCTGAGTGTGTGTGTGTGTGTGTGTGTGTGTGTGTGTGTGTGTGTGTGTGTGTGTGTGTGTGTGTGTGTGTGTGTGTGTGTGTGTGTGTGTGTGTGTGTGTGTGTGTGTGTGTGTGTGTGTGTGTGTGTGAGAGAAAGAGAGAAAGGAGCAGCAATATCAGAATATAAAATACCTGCAGGAAACATAATGTTTACAGGGGAAAATGAAAGTCCAATCTAAAGTCAGCAGTAATAAATATTTTGGTTGTTTTATAATCAGTAAAAAAACATATAAATATTCGGGAAAATTATTCAACATTGCCAAATGAAATGTAATATTTTGAATATTCCTGCTGCCCTCGGAGAGATGTCCATTTAAAGACATTATTTTAGATTCAGAGTGAGATATTTTTCCATTTAACGGGTGGAATACGCCAATAGATGATTGTTATTGTAGCTGGATCCAAATCACACACTTAAATCAGCGTTACTCTGATAGCACTTCTACCTTAGCCCTCTATCCAGGTGTTTTCCATCAGCACTCCTCTTCACGCACACTCTCCTCTTGACAAATTAATCTCGTATTTTAAAGAGAGGCAGAGTGGGCTTGACCAGTAAGCCTCTCATGGCTCTGATCCTTCTGTCTTCTGACTGGAATATCAAGCGGAGAAGGACGGGGTGTGAAGGTGGAGGACTGTGCGAGAAGGAAAAGGCTGCGGCTGCATTTTCACAATACAAATCTCACATAACACCCAGCTAGTTATTTAACCGTATATAGTTCCTGACTCAAGCCCCATAGCCTCAATGGAAGAGGACAAGAGAGAATAGAGAGCTGGAGGTGCCAGTTGAAACACAGCCGAACACTTTAAAGAAGAACGCCTCGGGCGGATACTGTACGGACGTGTGTTTGTGCGCGTGCGTGTGTGTGCGTGTGTGTGCGTGTGTGTAAGACACTGGCAAGTGAAGGTGATTTTTGGTTTTGATACTATTTCTGTCTGTTTCTGTTCATGCGGCCTTTGGTTTCCGCACCAAAATAAACACAATTGTATTTGTATACTTTTTCATGGTGGGGGAAGCGGCATGAAAAAAAAGCATTTTCCTGACAGCAAAATTTCTTTCTTTCTTTTCTCCTCCGTCCACTCAGTGTTGATATAAACAGAATCAAACTTTTTGACTTGAAGGAGATTTTCTTAACAAAACATCATGAGTTGTTTTGGTTTTTTTTCCTCTAATAGCTGAACACACGTGTGTTCCCTGATGTTGGGAGTCACGATAAAATACCACACAGTCGGGAGGAGAGCTCATTATTCTCCAAAATGCTCTTCTTTGTATAATTAGCCGTCACTCAATGTGAAAGAACAATGACCATAAGTTAGACGGAAGCTTTTTGTATTCCGCTTATTATCAGCAAACACATTTCATTGCCTATAATGCTTTGCTGCTTTAAGTGCAAAAATTGTAAGCGAAGTGTAAACACTGGGCCTATACCACAATACGAGGTTTTCATCGGGTAATTTGGCAATATTATATCGCTTTTGTAACTGGCTTTTCTTTAAATCACAGTGTTGGCAGTTTCTTTACTGCAGAGGCCAACCACAGTGGAAAGGCACGGAGGAAACACTAATTAGCACTGCAGGATTTGTTAAACAATTCCACTTGAGGATGGAGCAGCATTGCAGGAAAAAGGTAAATATTTGAAGTTGTACAGTGGTTAGATCTCCAAGTGTGTGTCTGTGTGTGTGTGTGTGTGTGTGTGTGTGTGTGTGTGTGTGTGTGTGTGTGTGTGTGTGTGTGTGTGTGTGTGTGTGTGTGTGTGTGTGTGTGTGTGTGTGTGTGTGTCTGCAAAGTGTACTGGTCCAACTGCCTGATTATCCAAGAAGCATGAGCACTTGTCCTTTTGAAATCATCAGCAGGGTGGCTAACGCTCTGACACATTTTATGCTTTTCCAGCAATTACATTCTTACCACATGATGGACATGCAGAGAAAGGAAGAAAGAGGGAGAAAGTGTGCGTGTGTGTGTGTGTGTGTGTGTGTGTGTGTGTGTGTGTGTGTGTGTGTGTGTGTGTGTGTGTGTGTGTGTGTGTGTGTGTGTGTGTGTGTGTGTGTGTGTGTGAGAGAGAGAGAGAGAGGTGAGGTAGCCAGACAGGAGAGAGAGCGAGAGAGAGAGAGAGAGAGAGAGAGAGGGATAAAAACTCCCACTGGGCCTCATATTGCCTGCGAGCTTAAACTCTGACTGCAGCACTAAGTGTTGTACTCCACATTATAAACAACCTGCGATGCATTTCACAGTGTCCTCTCACTAATTCATGACCCCAATTTTATTAAGGGAAATTTAGTTTTGCGGCGAACTTGTGGGTCGGGAGGAAAGTGTGTGAGCGATTCCATGGGAGAAAGGAGCATTACAGTGCCAGAGGCTACTGCATTCCTGGAATGAAAATTCATAAATAATGCAGGGATGGATAACAAAAAAGAACTCCCCCGCTGTCTCGCACAGCACTGCACTATCCAAAGGCCATGCAATATCACTCAAATCTCAGAGCAACACAAATTATCAGATGTAAGCTAAGATTTATTTGGGGTGTTTTTTTCAATTGTATTTTTTAAGTTGTTTTGTTTGTGTTTTCTTGACTTGGGACAATGGGATCTACTGACAGCTGAGGCAAAACGCCAGTATCCTGACAATCGGCACTCTGGGCCTAAATTGTCAGGAAGTTGCACTGAAATAATGATGTGACTCCAAGCCAAGGAGCTAAGCTGCTACTTTGGATTTCCAAAACGCCATATGCGCTAACTGCTTAACAGCGACGATTCTGGAAAGTGAAACGTGAGTGTGCAACAACTGACAGGGATAATTAGTGCAGTGACAACCGCTGACCGCTGACTGCTGCTCCGAGGAGAAACCAGAGTGTGCTGGCACGAGTTAAAAAGGTACAACCCAGATGATCTGACTGATTGATTAGTCATGTGGGCCGCCGGTTGACTGACAGACATGCCTTGTCAGTGGCGTGTGTGCAGCATGTAATTGGCTTAGTGACATTTCAATTCAAAGGCCCGTCCTTTAATTGTAAAGGGTTTGTCATAATGGGTGTGCCATTTAAAGTGTGCACTTAATCACTGTTCATCACTCTCTGTGGTGCGGCAACCCTGCGGGGCCTAAAAAAATCATCCACATGTGGCCAATGAGCTGACACACACACACAGTCACACACAGTCACACACAGTCACACAAACACACCATGAAAACAGAATGAGAAGCTCCCCGGCTACGACGCACAGCCCGTCAAACTGAACCACAGTACAGTAACACAGGGAGAAATAAATGTGGAGCTGCAATCATCAGCCTCCCCGGGTCCCATACATCTACATCATCTCGCTCTTCTGTGAGGGCATGTGACCATAAGCGTCTATGTGTGTGTGTGTGTGAGTGTGTGTGTGTGCGTGTGTGTAGAGAGGACCCAGAAGGAGAGTGTGTGCATATTATCTAACCTGCTGCACAGATGCACTCTATTAATCACAAAGAGCTGAGACAGACTGCCCGATTTTTATCAACAAGCCGAAAAAGAACCAGGCTCGGCTCCCGCGTCACTGCGAGCAACGTCAGGTGATGTAGTGACACGCAGTGCTGCACTGACAGGACATACGACGCCCCAACACATATAGGCTTTGGGGGATTAGAGGTGGGGGTTCAGCACTAATAGGGTGGAACCCAGGTTAACCTGGTGGGTGAAACAATCCCAACAATCAATGCCGTTCTCTGAACAGGAGTGGCTGCAGGAGTGCATGGAATCCATGTTTTTCCACATACTGACAAATTGTAGTTACAGATTGCAATGATTTGCATCTCTAAATTAAATTTAAAGATGCGCCCTCCTGTCTCGTCTAGCAGGATTAACAAACTCTACAAGTAAGTTATGGGATGCTTCGGAGAGTTTTATGTTGAAGATTTGTATTTTTTATTTTTTTCCTCTCGGGATTTCTCAGAAATGTTCCCACAATTCCTCAATTATTTACTTATTTATCACTGGACCCACTCATTTATAATCTGCTGTGAAGGGGAGAAGTGTGGAGGTCTAATTTGAACCTATCAGAGCATATCCATCCTGGTGCAATTTGCACTGCCTTCACAATAATTATGATTTATCAAAATGCATTTGCTGCTGTTAATTATTTACCCTGACACGTTTTGTCAATATGAGAGGTGGGGGGGAAAAATGTAAATATATATCTAAATATATTATAAATGTGGCTCACTTCAATAGTTTAGTCCAGAAAATTGCTCCACCATCTGCAGCATCATCAACAGGAAGAGCATGAAGCATGACACACCAGATGTAATAGAGGGGGGTGAAAAAAGAAAAGCAGGGGATTAGGAGCAGGTCCACGGTGGGTCACAGTGTGCGAACGTGTCCTGACGTGCCTGTTGGACCTGTGCTGGGTGGCGGGTACGAGCCCTGGCTGGCTGCGATCATACTGGAAAGACAGAAGGCGAGCGTCACGGAGATCCGTGCCCCCCCCCCACCTCTCCTGGATCTCAGTGCTGACGGAGACCCGAGTGGACGAGCCAGAACTGGAGCCAGAACTGGAGCAAAACAACTCGGAGGCTGTGCCATAGTGGCATGCCTCGCTGAGGCGACACATGACGGCAGGGCGCCGCTGCGCACCGCGCGTGGACTGTCATTATTTGGACTGCTTGTCAAACACACGCAGGATGGCATCGCACTACAAGTCTGCATCACTTCAAAGCAGGCGCAATGGTTCTTACATTAGAAGAAAAAAAAAACAACAAAAAAAAAAAAAACCGCAGCATGCACACGCATGCGGGCGCGCGTTTACATTCCTCTCCCTGTGACTGCTTCACACGCGCGCACACGATTATAGCACATGAGAACAGCTGATATGAAGCCCTTTCCTGTGGACTCACGTTGTCTCGGCAGACAAGCACCCCCTCCCCTCCTGAAACGAGCCCACTACAGGCCAGAACCGAAGGTGCCGCTTACCTTCCCGATGTAAAGCCATTCCTTTCAGTCCGCGTCCATGCTACGAGAAGCCCCCGCGTGATGAGGAACACTGTGCAAATCCGATGCTACCGGGTGAAAAAAATTGAAATCAAAACAGGACTCGGAGTCTCGGTGCTGCTGTTTAAAGGGTGAAAAAAAGGAAGGGAGAGAGAGAGCGAGAGAGAGAGAGAGGGGAGAGATGTGGCTGAGACGGCTCGCTCCGGTCTGGTGTCGAGGCGGCGGTGCTGATGCTGATGATGCTCAAATGCCGATAGAGGACGACGAAGCGATTTACGCGGAGAAGGAAGGGATCTCCTGCAAGGAGAAGCTGTTCCTGTTCCCGCACCTCCACCTCCACCAGTGCGGCGTGTGTATGTGTGTGAGAGAGAGAGGGGGAGAGAGCGAGAGAGAGAGAGAGAGAGAGAGCGAGAGAGAGAGAGAGAGAGAGAGAGAGAGAGAGAGAGAGAGAGAGAGAGAGAGAGAGAGAGAGAGTGTGTGTATGTGCGTGTGTCAGCCAGGGAGCCCAGCGCGGTCGCGTTTAGCCGCAGTTGAACCCGATGAGGCGGACGGGGCGATGCTGTTGCTGGTGAGGCTCGGTTTGCTGCTATAACAGTATCCCTGGATCGTACCACCGCACTGAGGAGAAGGGGGTGTGGCACAGACCGGCGACCACAGACACAAACACGCACGCACGGCGTCAGGAGGTCGTCTGGATCGCTCGTTGCACGCCTCCAGGTGATGCCATATGGCTGCAGCGTGCGTCCTGCGCCGGAGTGCTGACTCATTAATACCACGACAATGCAAAAAAAAAAGAAAAAGAAAAAAAAGTTCTCAGTTACTGTTCAGTATGTTTTGCCCTGTTTAGCAACAGGCCTGGTCGTTGCTATCAAAAAATATTCCATTTGTTAAAATGATAACTTTTTTCAAGCTGTTGAATAGATTGGATTTCACACTCATATCCGACTGCAGTGCTATTTTACTGCACCGGCGCATCATCTCATAAGGTCAGTTTCTCTTTGCAGAATTAGCCACCTAATGCGTGTGACCAGTGGCCCCGTGTGCGGTGCATCGGTGTGGGTGTTTACAGCCAGCCTGGTACAAACAACTGGTGAATGACAGGGGTTCTAATGATGCAGTTTATTATTTCCCCAAAGCACGGCACACGCGGGGCTACAAACAACCATCCTGACAGCTGCTTCAGTCTATCTGCCTTTCAGCCTGTCTTGCTATATCCCCAGCACAACACGGCGGTATGCATCTTTTATCAACAATAGGTTTTGGCACTTTCCATCAGTTTCATCACCGGCCCGCTCTAAACGGAGGCCGCGAGTCCAGGGGTTCCACGCAGGGAGCGGAGTGATCACAGGGAGTGCTCTGAGAGGAACAGATCTTTAGGTCTGAGCCCGTTTCATGAAACTGTTCCTCGCTGACATAGAGATTGCCAGTGTGTTTGTGATCTGGGTGTGAGCTGTCAATATGTGGTTGTCAGGCCACCGCGAGGGGCTTCTTCCTGTAACAATGACTGCAGAGGGTTCTAATGGATTTTGATCAAGGAATCCAACGAGCTTGGGCTGTTTCGGAGGAGGCAGCCTCACGCTGGAGCACTGTGGGTTACCAAGACTCCATTTTGCCTGCAGAGTCCTAATGGTGGGCACATTACACCTCCAGTGCCTGGGTAAACGCTCTTTTAAAAGAGGACTTCCTCTTTTGCCCGACACGTCTCACCGAGACATCTCCTTGACAACCAGCTCAATGCAGATATTTGAAATGTCACAGTGTTTTACTGTGATTCTTTTTTATCATTATGGTCAATAGAGGAGAGATAATAGATGTGGAGAAGTGGAAGAGGACTGGCCTTGCGATAAAAGAGACATTACTCTCACTTGTGATTTGAGAAAACATGGTAAAGAGAAATTAAACACACTTGGTTCCCAGTAGGAAAACTTGGTGTTGCGACTGTGCAAAGGTAAGTACACACTGCGGGAACTGTCGGGGGATTTTTGACATGTGAGAGTACCTGATGAAGAAAAGCTATTTATGCACTTTGCTGTGAAAAAGAAACACAAGTGCTCAACAGTCATCAAACTTTAGATCCAATAGAAACCAGATAAGATTGTGTGTGTTGTCGTCATGTCAAGCTCTTTTTGAAGGTCTTCATTTGAAAGGTTGTAGGAGCTTTTGAGTCTGGTGCATTTGAATTTAGAATCAGTAATGCTCATGATTTCAAATGCATTTTTGTATTTTTTTTTTCCCACAGAGAAGTATCTGGAAAAGATTAATTGGCAGATATAATACACACTTTTGGATTTCCTTCTGCAATGAAAATCAAATCTTTAATAGGATCTTTCCAACTCTGTTACAGAAGATCCAATAAATGTGTGCCACTTGTAGGTTGCTTTGCTTTCACTCCTCTTTCCAGTCCACCCCAGACCAGCTGGGTGGGGTTTAAGTCTGGAGACCCTGCTGATGTTTTAAAGCTGACCATCGTTTCCTTTTTCCCCTAATGCAGTTCTGCCAAAGCTTGGACTTATGTTTTGGGTCATTATCTTGCTGTAGGATGAAGTCCTGACCAAGGGGACCTGACTAAATGTGAGTTACATTATATCTGGAGTGTATTGCAGAATGCTGTGGAAGCTGTTATGCTTCAGGGTGTCTCTCACCCTGTACAAGTCACTGACCAGTTTTCAGCAGTCCAATGGTTGCTGCAACTCATCCTGTCAAACCAGAAGCTCCTAGTCTTCTCCTCACAGCTGAAACTGAGACTTAGGTACTACGACCACTGTTCAGCTGTGCTTGAAGCTGTTGTCCTGTGAGCCGCCTGTCACGCAAGCTGTTACCTCTCACAATCTTGTGTTCTGATTGGGTTCTAGCTTTAGCCGTCTGCAGACCTCTGTTTTGATGGTGAAAGAAATCGCACTCAGTGGTACTTTGAGTTTCTTTGCGATTCCTCTGTATGAAAGCCCAACGTTTTTAAGTGCAGTGTTGTTAATTGCCTTTCTTCTCACCATTTCTCTCGCAACACACTACCTTCTGCAGTACAATACTGTTCAACTGATGCTCACGAGGGTATGGCACCACAGTGTGTTCCAACAAAGCTTTCACGCAGACAGAGGGGGTTGGGAGTAATCCAGAAAAGTTGTAACACCTGTAGGAATTAGAAGCATCAACTTTCAAAGCTTGATTAATTGCTGCAGAACAGTTTTAAGTTGTTTACCAATGTCTTGTTCCCTGAAAAAGGCCATTTTGTAATATTATCTTTTTTCAACCTCTGGCAGTTCACCACTAACTCAAACTATTTATTCATATACACACATAGTTATGTGAACATGTGTCTACTTGTGCGTACTCGGTATAAAGGTGCACCAATACATGCCAACTACAAAGTCTACCATCTTGCAAAGCAGTGTAAAAATGGGAAAAATCATATAATTCTCTAAGTGGACTTTAACCCACCCTTAAAGATTGCCTATACATTATTGAGTGCTATTGTCCAACAATATAATGTGTTATTTTCAACAACAAAAAAAGTATACTAAAATATGAATAATGACTTTCTATAGTTTTGTGTGGACATTGCAGATGTAGAAGCAGATTTATTTTATTTTTTTTTGCATTTTTTTCATGTTCTTTTTGTAAATGTATCAGCCAGGTGCACATACACAGAAAAAGAGACACTTTCCTGAAGCAAAGGAGTGAAACACTATTGTGTTTATGCTATTTAAGACAAATGACACAAATAACTTCTTTATCTATTCCTACGACTATTTTTCTATACTTTGTTGTATTTCCTTCAATTTACCATCGTTAGTTTGCACAAGTAACCAAATATGTCCACTTTTCCACATTGCGCCGATGCTCCACAGTGCATCTACAACCAGCCTTCCTACGAGGAAAGTTTGTGGAGTAAATCCAGTCGACATTTTATTTGATAATAAGCTTCATTAGAGCCACAGACGCTCTATAGTGCTGGTTAGAGTGCATTTCAGACATAATGTCAGTTGCATTATATCTGATTTCATCAGACAGTAGTGTAAATTGCATTAAAACGATATAACCTAATTAAACAGCATCTCATCAGGCACAAAAATGTCAGTGGAAACAAAAAAGAACGGCCCATCTCCATAAGACTATGCGTACTGATCCAATTACTCCTGCCCTATTTGGACAATGCAGAAGGAGGGATAGGGGAGCCCAGAGGTGGATTTAGAGCTGGTACTCCATAAAAGCAATGTATGAGTGAGTAAGTGAGTCAAGGAGAAAGCTCCTGCTGCTGTTTGAATGATGAAATGCTTTTTTTTTTACTTTTTCTTTTTTTTCTTTAAGAATAATTTTGATGGAAAGTTGTCTGTGTCTCTGCCAGGCCTCCTTTTTTTCTCTCCCCCATTAAAAGCAACTCATGCTCATGCCGTGCGACACAGCTATTAAAGCTGAACGGCCGGGTAGCATTACGCCTCGCACACTGTCATGAAACAAGAGATAGATCCACGATGCATCCACACCTTAATGCTACTTCAAGCCTTCAGCTGTAATGTCGGATTTTAAGTATCCGTGCACTACTTCACTTCACAGCTGGAGGCAGTTTCCATGAGCATTACTTAGTCTGGTACATGCAAACTGCAAAGCCGACACAGTTTTTTTTTTTTTTGTTTTTCTTTTTTCTCTCCATGGAACTCGATGTTCCTCGTAGGCTGTGATCGATTGGCCGTTGATCAATTCTTCCACTGTAGAACACAAGGTGGTCATTGCATGCTGTAACTAGAAACTAACAATTAATCTCTGAGTGGTTTTACCGCAGCTACTCTCCTCACAGATTCCCCTGTCTTAGACCGGCTCCCATCAAAGTCTGAGCTTTGTCCCTTGTTCTCACTCCTCTTCTTTTTTTCTCCTCCTCCCTCCCCCACCCAGCCCTCTCGTTCTCCCAATCCCCCTCGCCTAACTCCATCCTCCTCCAGGGTGACGTTGCTGAAGGGGTTTCTCTCATTCTGTAATGAGGGATCTTGGATCAATGCTGTCAACAATGCTCCCCAGCTGCACCCCAGATACAGCATCATTCTGCCCTTGCGGTGCATGTCTGCTCTCCAGGGGTGTTAAGAGTTAACTAGGGTATTCTTTCTCCGGAAGGGTTTCAGGGATGCGCTCCATCACTCTCTCTCCCTCTGTTCTCCACCAGTGCTCTGGCTTCACCCAGTCAGCCTTATACAGCTGGAGCATCTGGCAGGAAACAGAGCTAAGCATTTATTGAAATCTTTTTTTAAATGACAGAGCTATGACCTTTCCGATGCATGCGCTTCACGACAATAAATTCCCGCAGATTTCATTTTACATTTCCTCCAAGCATTCGCAACCAAATTACACCTCCACAGCCTTCAACCTACGGCTAAGGATCTCGCATTTTCATCTTCAATTATTAGTTTTTTCTCCCTCGTCACTCTCGGATAGTACTTTAGCACTTTTGGAGGCAGATAAGTGTTTCGGAAGTTCTAAAAGGGATGGAATAATCTGTCCAGAAAAACACACACATTTTGACAGCAGTTTCAAAGACTGTCCTTTTCTAAGTCTGTCATCAATTTCTCATCTGAAAAAAAAAAAAAAAAAAGGAGTGGGAAGAAAGGAAGCAAGCATGGAGAGGTATCTATTGATTAATCACCAACAGTAAGAGCCTTAATGTGTGAGCAATGTGAACCAGTTTCAAAGTGTTGACAGATGAAACAGCTATATAACTTCACCTCACTGACACACTCTCCTTCATGCCTTTCTCTCATAATTAGTCATATCCCTGAAAGGGCATGACATTAATAAATTCCACATTAAATCCACATGTATAAACTGAGAAGGATTTGAATGAAACCAATATTTTTAACCAGCGCGGCTCTGACATTCAATAGCTGGTGAAGAGCGGGCGGAGATTGCACTACAGAGGACACAGAATGATACAGGGGAGGACATCACTGCGCCAAAGAAAGGCGGCGAGCACGTGATACCGGAATTATTGATTTATAAGGCATATCTTTATCCTTACAGTATGCATGAAAGAGAAGAGAACATCAAGAGCATCCCTCAATCACCTTGAGCAATGGAATCAAGTCTTTGTTCTGGGCTTAAACAAAGCATCAACACACACTCTTTGGTCCCAAAACCAGGGCTAAAAAAAAAAAATGCTTTTTACTTTGGTCCCCTAAAATCTGAGGATTGTTCCCATAAGGATCAAAGTGTATATGTATGTTTCAGGGGCTTTTGTATTTAGGTGTGTGTAGTGTTGAGTGCTTTTCTCAGACTGTGCAAAAAGCCCTCAGATACCGAATGCCACCCTAAAGCATGGGCACTTCTCCCCTTCTCCTTTTATCACCGTACACTTCTTGCTCTTGCTACCCTGCTTACCTGTGACAGGAGCTCCTTTCAAAAGCACCTCATTGCATTTCAAACGCCAGCGACTCCCACTCCCGTTTCCAAGACTCCCACACAGACGTACACGCACGCAGCTGTCAGCTGCCCAAATACTGTATATCCCCTGGCCTTCTCTCCCACCCCTTCCTGAACTAACTCCTCCACAACCTCGAGTTGTTGAGAAAATAATATTTTATGCATGCCACAGCAGCCCACACACAGATACAGCTTATGAAAGACATACCCAATCTACTTCCCAGCCAAGCGCTTGTGTGTGTGTGTGAGCGTCGTGCGTGTCTCCGTCTGTGCACACGTGTATTTGTGAGCGGTCTGTTTTTATATGCTAAATTGAGACACACTTAAATAATGCTCTTGTATTTTAACATAAGAACACAAAACACAGATCGTGTTTTGCTGCATCTCCGGGATCAATATACATTATGTAAATACTCTGTATAAAACTTAGAGGCGCAAAAGGCCATAGGGGTCTAGTTTTGGCATAGGCATCCCATTCTCAAGAGAATTAATCACAGCAATAGAATCAGATGGAGTCTGCCTACATACCTAAGCATTTGTCAGAGCAGTAGAGGACACAGTACAATGAATTTGCATCTGTTTGAAGTGATATTATTAATTCATGCCAATGAGACTTTGCATATGGAGGACTGGGTAAAATTTGAAAGGGGGGAGAAAAAAGTAGCAGTAAGCACAGGGACTGCTTCAGCTTGTTATGTCCCCTTGTTCTCATGCCGCGTACGGAAACTTTATTGTTGTCCGAGCATCTTTATGTTTACGGTATGCGCTTCATATTGGCTGAGCCATTTGGGAACAACAGGCCGGGGTGCACGAGGGGCCTATCTTATTTAATCAGCATGTGTTGAGCTAAATGACAAGCTATTATCACCAGCCACCCATCGACTACTGCTCAGCTTCTCAAACAGCCAAAGCAAAAGGTCAAACACTGATAATGAGTAGACAGAAAGAGCTTTTCCTAATTGGACTTGAATGTAAAATCTGAATGTGAAATTAGGCTGGTATGCACAAGCGGTGGATACAGCACATCCAAATGAATCCAGCTATACTCCATATATTTATTCTTCGCTCTTTTTATTTTTTTCCCCCTCTCAACAGGTGCCTTTGTGTGCAACAGTGTGTGTGTACGTGTAGTTTGACATTTATATTTTACCATCCACAGGGTGTACTTGTTCATCCACCTGCATGTGTATAAGGTTGCTAGTACATGTGATATCCTGTGTGTGTTTGTGTGTATATTTGTGCACAGCCATCAATGGGTAGCCTGTTGTGTACATGCTGGCACAGCTTTTTCCCCCTGGAGTAGAAAAGGGGGTGATATTCGGGAGGGGGTGTGACAAATATACTGGTGGCACATTATCAGCAGCAACACAAACACAGGCTGGCAGTGAAGCAGCTGTTAAAAAGGCGTCTTTATTTGTCCATGTGCGGGACTCTGCGTGTTTGAATTAAGGCAAGAGGAGCACAGAAGGGTAGTGCCAAATAGGGAGGTCGTGCCTTCAGGGAGAGTGGTAATTACATGAGAGTGCATTGAAGATAAAAAATATTAATGGTATTACTGGTCAGTGGGGTGCTGTCCTTGGGGTGTCCTGGGAACTCATATCAAGCATGTTCTGGTAACACTGTTGATTTAAATCTGTCTTACAACAACCAGCATAATTCCGCCCTTCATATTCCTCCGGCTTTTACATGATCCAATAAAGTCATCATGGCGACTTTTCCCCCCATCGTTCAACCTCCTCAGCTCAAGCTCCACTGACAGCGAGCGTTTACCCTGCTTAAGTGTCCTTCAGCGTTTTACTTAATCCCTCACCTGCTCTAGAGGCGCTGTTGTGGCACTAACCTGTGCTCTCTGCAGAGGTGAGCCGAGTGTGATTTTCCTTCCCCCTTCAGGATCTGCAGCTCTCCGCAGGGAGAGCTCTGTCCGTGGTGCTGAAACACAACAGCTACAATCAGAACGTGCTGTTTCAGTATTATAGTCTACCATCTTATTGCCCCTGATTTTTGGTATGCAGAGACTGCAGGCTGGAAAAGTGTTGAAATTAAGCACCCTCAAAGATAACAGTATGCATAGCAAATTCACTTTGAGTGTGTTGTTGATGGACACTGTTATTCCATAATGCAGCAGAAGAGCTGCTTGCAGCTGGGAAGAAAATAAAGCAGCTTGTGCAGAGTGGTTAGACAACTTCAGGAATAAAAAAAAACCAAACACGGCTATGAAAAACTCCTTCTCGAGATGTGGAACAGAACTGTTTTATTTCATAAGAATGGTGAATGGACTTCATTTATAAAGTGCATTTTATCACTCAACGTGCTTTGCATCATCAATAATTTGATGTACAAACTTGCATACCAATGGAGACGTCCATGCAAGGTGGTCATCCTCCATGGGGAGGGACTTTGGACTCAGTGTCTGGGAGTGATGGAAGATGACCCACTCCCTCGTGACCCTCAGTCACACGCATGCTTTTTGCTCCTGGTGTGGACGGCCCATGTGGAACTCTGCACCAGACTGCAAGTCCATAGCAAACCTACCCACCACATTACCCTCAAAACATACATAGCCCCTAACATTCACTCTAAAGCTTGTGACACCCTGAAGGTTTGTTATTCAGCTTGAAGTCACTCACAGTAAATCTGTGATGTAAAGTGCTTATGAGGTTTGCCCTAATGCAGGATTTCACTGAGGATTTTTACAGCATTATCAGACCAAATATTATGGAGCTAATTGCATAAAACCAAAGCAGAAAACTGAAACTTTTACAGCTCTATTTATATGCAGGATGTGCTTTATCACAGAAAGTGATTAAATGACTCATTTTTGGTTGAAAAAGCACATTTTCCCCCTGACTTAAACTTTTTGTGAAAAAAGATAATAGATGAGGACAAAGGAAAGATTGACACATCGTTTCTGTCTGTTGGGTTAATCTGCAACCTTTATGACCAAAAGAGCCATGTTTGCCATTTCCACCAAATCAAATATAACTAGAGCCACAGAACACGTTTAACCTTTAAGATATATGAACATAAACTGTGTCTCATGTTGCATTTCTGAAGTTTCAATAATAAAACAGTCTTGTGTTGTTACCCCCCTCCCCACACACACACACATACACACTTGCCTCCCCATTTTTATTTTGTTTTTGCAGTTTGTCCCCATTTTAGTCATTTTACTTGCGCCTTTTCTAAAAGCTATTTTTAGCCAAGAGTTAAAAGTCCTTTTGAAGATGACTTTATGTGCATACATAAAATGAAAACAAGATCCAATTTATATTTAGGAATAATTTTGCGAGAGGTTCAGGGAGCCACGACAGAAAAGCCAAAGAGACACATTTGGCTCAAGAGCTGCAGGTTGTGGTGTCCCGCACTAAGACCATTGGGAATAGACTAAAACGCTTGCTTTGCTCTGTTTGGAACTTCAAACTGTGATATCAGTGCAAAGAAAATCCCAAAACAAACACCCACTAGTGCACTTCTTGCATCATCCCCGCCTATTCCAAATGATGTTAACGATGTAATAAATAACCCCCAACATATGTGACCAAAAAAAAACATTTGTATATACTCCTTGCAGTAGGGTGTAGGAACAAATGTGAAATTAGTAAACCGTACTAATGATATTCCCTTTTATTAGGAATTGATTCTGCATGCATCTGCATTATGTGAAAGCACAATTACAATGAGCTTGGGCATACATGCTGCTTCTGCAGATAACAATGGAGGGGAAGAATCTCACGCTATCAATGCTAGCCACCACCATGCAATAAATCAAGGCAATGTTTACTCATGGCCCATGGTGTTTAACTGCATTTCACAGTAGCCGGTAAATCAATTCTTTAAGGGGAAAGAATTTTAATACAGCAAATTCCCAGTTCGAGTTACATACAAATACAGTATGAATGCTTTACAAGATGCTGAGCAGGTGAACCAAATCTTATTTAATTAGTAAAATGACAAAAAAATAAAGACAGATTGCTGAAAGACTTTAGTTTTTAGTGAGGAATAGAGGGGCCCAGGTTGCTTTCTATTTTGAAATGAAAATAGAAATGCAACCCCATTGAAAAAAAAAAAAAAAAAAAAGTGGCTTTGGTTACTGCCAAGCTAAAAACCGACTGAGGGCAAAAACAACTCTCCGCTGACTGAGATGACCGTTTTCTCATTCAAATGTCACTCCGCCACCGTAGGATGACAAAGTGACCTACAAGGGGAGCGGGTGAAGTGCATAACGAGAACAGTTAGAAACAGGCTCTTAGAGGCAGGCAGCTCAAGTCATGTCAAGCCAGAAATACACCCTTCATCATTGAGAAGCAAAGGACAGCTGACTCAAGTTTGCAAAAAGACAAATGGACTATAGAGGACAGGAATATTGTCATTATCTCTGACTAGTCCAGTTTTCAGCTTTGCCAAACACATAATCATCACCTGGTTAGGCAGACCCCTGGGGAGGCCAACAAGACTCACGACAACAGTGAAACCTGGAGAATCAGAGATGACCTGGGAGTGCTTCAGTGAGGGTCGGTTTTCCAGTAGGACAATGTGTCATGCTCCACTGCTAGGTCTATCAAGGTGTGGATGAAGGAACCAATCAAGGCCCTGTCATGGTCCAGAACTGAACTCCATTAAAACCCTATGGAAAGCAATCGAATGAAAGATGGATGAAATGATTTTTTATTTATTTATTTTTTCATTTGTGTGTATTGTATATATAGACATATGGATAAAGATACTGACGCATGCTGTCAAGATATAAAATAGAGATAAAAGAGGAGGTAGTGAATACTGATTTTGATGTTATAGCAGTGCTAATCGTATGATTCCCTGAGCTTCAGCTTAGGTTTTACAATCCAAACAAAAATTTGTTCATTCATCTTCTTTACAAAATTATCTGAGCAGATTTAGGAAGCATCGACTGAAAAGTCAAATTTTTCAGTTTTCAAATATATTGTTGTCTCTCTTGGCCAGAAGCTCACAAATACAGATTCTTGATCAGTTTTCTCTCTTTTTTTTTCTGTATTTTATTGAATCACAATGAGAATTCTGCTGTGAATGCCCTTGGCTCCATATTACCGGGAGGCGGCGTACAATATGTGAACGGGTTAAAGAAAACAATTGTGCGACTTATCCAATCCAGCTCTGAATGATCAAGTTCATGCTCCTTGCAAAGCTGTGTGGCCAAAGATGTTTTCATTCTCCTTCTCAACAAATGTTCTCCTCAGTGTTACATTGAAGATAAAATAGCAAAAGCAGTGTGGGTCTATTTAAATGTTTCCATTTCTTTGACAAAGGTAGTTATGAGGCAAACCAGGTTTATTGAAAGGTCTAGAAAACACCTTTTCTCTGTCAACAATTGACAATGACTGATGATTCCACAAGCACATTATTTTCTGCCAGAGCTGGAACAGATCATTTCCTCAACCTAAATTGAGAGGTTTTGGTATTGTTTTTTTTTTTTTTCTGTTTGTTTCTGCTTGCCCTTTTATCTCTGGCTTGAAGTGGGTGAGACAACAATGAATCACGCTCTGATGACAGTGTTTAGGTTGTTTGCTGGTGTTGTCAGTCAAATTTGGCCAAACCACACCCAAGTTTATGAATGCTATAAACTCCCCACTGAAGCCAAACTGCCGACAACATTTTTCTTTGTCGCTCTCACAGCCTCATGCCGCAGAAAGGCTGGGACTGATCAGACACCAACCAAGACAGTTTTATGTGAAGGATACCAATCTCAACATAAAAAAAAAAAAGAAAGTTTCAGTCTGAAGTTTTACCATGGCATCACTGAATGAGGGCACATGCTGGGAGACAGAGAGAAGAGCTGGGCAGGGGAATAACCGGAGATGATGTGGCTGCATGCCTGAATAGCAAAGTTGTCCTTCACCAACTCTTGGACCTGGAAAGACTTGTGCTGAAAATGGAAAAAAAGAAATTTTGTCAGTGTAAAAATGTTGCAGGTTCGATCCCCTTGAGCAAGACACAGAACCTCAAACTGTTCCCAATGGATGGGCTGAGCACCTTGAATGACAGCTGCCTCCATCAGTGTGTGAATGTATATGTGAGTGAGTGAATGTAACTAACATTATAAAATGCTTTGGCGACTGTTGAAACAATAGATAAAGCCCTATAAGTGAACTCCAGTTACCATTTATTAAGTTTATGCATTCTCCGGAAAAGTAGTTTCCCAATCTGAGGATCGGGAACCAATTCAAACTGAGCCAAAGTGTCAAGGGATTGTGGTCTTTGGATGTGCAGAAATCAGACTTAAACAAGAAAAACAATCAGAAGATTCTTCCTCAATCCAAGGCAGACTCGGGTTTTGGTGTTTGGCCTTTCATAAAGGCAATCTTGGAGGAAAATGATAAACCATTCATCTAGACCAGATGACTTACATCTGATAACAAAATCAACATGTTGGGAACTTGCCAAGGGGCCTGGTCTACCGACTGGGAGCAAAGCAGTTTATGCAGCCGTGGAGGAAATCGCTGGACACTGCACAGGCTCAAAATCTAAAGATTCTGAAGATGAACATTGGCATTAGCATTTAAACAACTTTCTCTTTGTTTCTTCCATGGCATGTTTGAGTGTTGTGCGAGCTGACAATTTAGAAAAAAAAAGAAAAAATACAGTTTGTATTTACTTTATCAGTCACAACAGTTCTGATGGGAAAAGAAAGAAAATAGCAGTTTTAATAATGCACACATCGCTGTATATTTGCTGCACATATATGTTTGCAAATGCTCCGTATTGTCAATGTCAGAGGTTTTTACACAGATTTATGAATTAATGACAAGTTAAAGCCGAAACGAGACAGCTGCAATAAACTGCCAACATGGAGACAGCATAAGCTATTACAGGGGTGCGTTATCGCTTTCTGGGGTGACAAGGAATACAAACAGCCAGTATTAGAGTGAGCGACCCCTCGTGTTGCTCAAACCTCTCAGACATACTATCAAAGTCACAAGCCCCCTGAAACTTCAGTAAATCTAACTTGCAGACAGGACTCATAACTCAATATTCATAAACAATTGCACCAATTGTATTACTCAAGTACAACACTAATCCGCTGCTGCTCGTTGGTTTCCTGAGGTTTGGAGCAACTCAACACTTTCACTACCCGCAATTGTTTTGTTGGTGAATGACGTTACTACCTGGTTAAAGTTGATAACCGTGTTACCATTAATCTCCAAAACAACATTTACCACCCTGTTACATAGATGGTAATGATTGCAGTTTAAATATTACTTTTACTATAGATAAACAAAAAATAATAGTTTTTTACATGTAAACAATTATTAATTGCTGGATCTTCTGATCCTAATAGTTTTGCAGCGCGATAAACATGTCCAATATAGTTATTATAGCAGTTAAATAAAGAGAACAAGCGCTCATTTACTTAAAATGTTATGGGAATTTAGCAATCAGCACAACTTTCCTTTCCACTTGTGTTCACGAGGCAAAGCTGCCTGACAGGTGGAGGTGGACTCTTCTTCTTTGCCCAAACCATAGTGCACATCAAAACAATCCGCTGTCACTGACGTACTGTCGTTTGTGACATGGTGTGTTCGTTGGTGCACAATTTGGACGTGTCTGTTTAACTCACCTCTCCTCTGGTTGCAGGCGCCCTTGTTGCCTCAGCCTCCTGTGCTGGAGACAGCCGCCCTCACCCGATTGTTTCCACCTGGTTCTCATTAAGCCCTTTCCCTCCAGTGGTGTGCTGAGAGTTGAGTCCTTGGCCACGTTTGCCCGTACCCTTGTATTTTAAAAAAGGGCCAGTGATATTTCTCTGCGTTTGGGCCTTGCATTTACACATTAATGCAGCGACAAGTCACCAAATGAGGATTTCTGAAAACTCTGTGTCTCCGTTTGCATCTAAAGAGTCAACAGAGATTTACATCACACTGTGCGACGGCAGCATCTTCAGCCTCATCAGTGTGGCTTTTCAAATGATTCATCCATCACACGTCAAGCATATCGCACCATATTGAAGCATATTAAAGCTCTTGTCATATCATTGGCAAAATAAATAAACTCGCTTTTCCATAAACTTTTATTTTATTATTCGTTATTTGTGTTTCTTCATATAAAGCTTCCTTGAGTGTCAAAATACTGCTATACTAGTTTTAATGTGTTATTATTTAAACAAATCATTAGTTACTCTGAACCGATCTAATTTGATGAGGATGCAAATGTTTAAGGGACGTGGGCAGCGCGTCATTGAATTGCTTATGACACAGTAATTAGTCCCGTGATGCATGGAGGTCAGGGAACTTCACCACATTCTTAAAAATGAAATTTGTGTTAATATTGTAAGAGGTTTTAGCGAAGCCTCTTTGTGATGTGAAACTAATATTTATACACATATATGTTTTTTATTGTTACATGTATAGCTACATGACATTTTTTTACTGTATATATATATATATATATATATATATATATATATATATATATATATATATATATATATATATATAAGTAACAATTAAAAATATATATTTTAAATAAACATTGACTTTTATGAGAGCTTTTCCTTGTGTCTTATATGTATTTCAGCTGCTTTGATAAAGTCATAAAGGACAAAGGCAAAAAAAAAAAGGACCATGTTGTTTCATTATCATTGTTTATGTGTTAAATAGCAGTTAATAGGACGACAAAGAGTGAGAGGTGTGAATACTAATTGCACTTTACACCTTTAACCACAGCTTACGGCTCATTTTTGATTAATTAACAGAGCTGTCAAGAGCCAGATGGGTTGTAAAGACTCAGTTTAGTTGTACTTTCTGTCATGGTAATGCTGCTTGCGAGTGGCTTTTTGCCAGTAGCACTGAGTGCATGGGTCTAGAGTTATATAATAGTCTATGGTTTGAACGTTGTGATGGACATGGATACAGTCAAAGCAATGCTTGTTCTTGTGCTTTATTTGTTTCATATTCTAACGCCACATTTAAGGAGGAGCTCCGCTGGCTTATCGCTCCAAACAAACAAGCTGTTTTGCTGAAAGAACAGGAGGTAACTTGTGCCATTTCAACAATGGATACAAACAATCCATTTTGGCAAAGACCAACTCTGATTTGACCTTTTCCTGCCTAATTATGACTATTGAATACTTATTCTGCTTTAAAACCACTCACCTGCCCTTTGAGTTCTAAGTAGGGAAATGGCTGTTTATTTAGTCATTCCCACACATCTCCACCTACTGCTAATCACCAAACATCATCGCCACAATGCCAGTGTTTGACACACATTTCAGTTCAAGGGCCACACACTGCAATAAAGGGTAGCCCAAATATAAGATATAAACACAGAAAATTACTTACAGCTAGTGAAATTATCTGTCTACATAGCAAGTAAATTTTACTTGATAAGAAATACTGAAATAAGATTTTAAAATCTCGATTTAAGATTGTACTGTAAAATCAATAACTAAAAATAAGAAGATTACCTTTAAAACAAGCCAACTCAGCTATCATGTCTAAAAATAATTTGCGGTGCATATACAGCCCAATTTCATCTTGAGTGGGCCGGACAAATAATAATCTTTAAATTTAGAGAAAAGAAGGCCAAAAAAAATAATGGATGGGTTGCATTACGAAGACTTTTACCAAAAACTGTGAATTCTGAGGAGTTGTTTCCAAAATATGTAGATAAAATCAGAGATGCAGACTCTTAAGATCATCTACAAACAGACTAAACCAAAACGCTTCTGTACCCAAGAAACCTCAGACCATGATGATAATAAATCGTATCTTATTCTACTCTATTAATTTGCATTGATCAATTCAGTATTTAGCTACTGTATTTTCCGGATATCAAAATACACCAGTACCATCTGGGACCAATAGATGTCACTCTGCAACGACAACACACTGCTCCAGTACTTCCATAAGCTAAATGTTGCCCCAAACATAAAGCTTCACAGCTGAATATAAACTAAACATTTTAAATTATATACATTAACAAAATATCCTGACAACACAGCAGAATAAAAGTTCAGTGCGTCTGAGAAACTTGTGTGGGACTTGACAAGAGTAGAGAAACTCACCGTGACGAAGAAAACAATGAAGGCTAATCATGGGCTAAAAGCATGACGGTCAGACCTGGGGGAACAAATTCACAGACGGTTCTGGAACAGCTGCTGGTCGAGGCTGATTGACGCTGCAGTTATGTGTAGGCCTGAAAAACGAATGCCACTTATATATAACTTTTCCCTCTTCGGGACACTTTTTTTTTTTTTTATAAAGATATGACTTATACCCAGGGGCAATTTCTAATCTAGAAATGATGGTAATGTTGTTTCTGGTTTAAATTTCAAAAAGGTTATGAATAAAAAGTGGAATGATCCGTGGAAGTTAAATGGGGAAATATCTCACCTTTAGAGGGTAAACTCAACTTTGTCCTCGGTCTTTAAAATTGGCTGGTGTCATGTTAAAAATAACAGGAGAGCTGTTTAATTTCGGGGGAACACTCTGTGTTCTCCCAACCAGATGATGCGCGGTGCGGAACAAGAAACCCTGCAGCCTCGTGCCAAGCTTGACAGGAACAAGGAGTGAAAGTCCAACTTGCAAGTCTGAAGCATTGAGTCGCATTCGAATGTTGCGCGTGTACTCTATCTGAGTGAGCATGGGAACTTTGAGACACTTCCATTCATAAAGTTTCGGGCCGGATTTGAACGCCGTGTCGGGATCATCAGGTTGATCCGGGAGGCACCAGTGGCTGCACAGGCGTGAGAGAGTGCAGCACCGTTGATCCGTGATGGGCCGTCAGTTGGCAAGGTGTTAAACACTCCCCTGTTAACACTTTCACACACGGCCTGTCAGTGTTACAAAAGCCTGCAGACTTCGGCGCGCACACACACACACACACACACACACCGTAAAGTCTTCCGTCACTTTGATTTAACCTTGTTAAATTGTTTCGCAGATATTTCTGTGAGTGGAGGCAGATTTCCTCTTCGACATGTGATAGGTGAGTTAATTAAGACAGTGACATTATTAAAGCTGGGAGTGACTCTGGGCGTGTTTTTTTATTAATTCACAGTCTGACCTTTCTTTTGGACTCAGCCTAACACCTGATACCTTCACTTTTACTGTATGACACCCTGAAAAATATTCTGTAGAAATTGGGAACCACACCAACGTCAGCCGATAAACGATTTTACACAAATGCTGTGATAAGTTGTCAGTATTGTGACGGTGTCTAAGTTAAACGCCATGAAGTGGCACTTCCAAAAAAGTAAACTCAAAGACGACACTCACATACATGCAGAGGGTTTTTATACAACACGTGAATTGCGAGAGGTTTACAATAAAGCAATTGTGTGAAAGATTAAAAACAGCATTTTTGTTTGAACATTGCCTCTCAGAAAAGGTCGGGACTTTGAATAGACGAAAATCTGACATTTAAATAAATAAATAATTAAAAGAATAAAAAGTAATTTCCAAAAGCAATTTCCCACATGTACAACGCAGCTTGAAGAGCTCACAGTCTGTGTGATATTAGGGCAATGAAATTATTCATTGATTAAAAAAACTGCCACACCATTACACAATACAAGGCCTCCAGCAATAAACTTATGAAGCAGTGAGACTCAAAGGGCAATGATGACAAACAAAGCTGCTGGGATCTCATTCTCTAGTCAATCCCATGACTTTGCCTTTGGCAAAAAGTCATGAAATTACAGTCTTTTATCAGGTGTGGTTGAGCCAACATTTCGACAGCTCATCCCATAAGCAGAAAGATTATTTTTTGGGGGAAATCTAACTCTACATGTGTTCAAAGCCACAAAGTGAGTCATCTTTAACCACAGGTTAAATGCTTGCAATTGCTATGTTTTGAAATGAAACTGATAGAATATGAAAACCTCGGATACACAATCTCCAAGATGAAGTACGTCATCTCACTGTATTATTGGCTTTCTACAAGTGACAAGTGTGGAGCAGTTTGAGAGTATAGCCTGTAAATTTACATTGGACTGACTCATCAGTGTGGAGGCACAAAACCATACGTTCTTCACAGTTATTCTGCATGAGACGGGATGGTAACGGCAGATTTGGTATGAGTGACCACTGTCTTCGCATCAATGTATGTGTTGATACAGATATAGATCTGGCAGACATAAAAGGAGAAGCTTTATCATTTGATGTCAGTGAAGAAGAAACATCTAATATTGCCTTTTCTGTTTTTGTCCAAACAGAGATTTTCAAACATTTCGTAAGACCGGGTTAATGGGAATGGATTCTGCTCCACTGAGTGTGATATGGTTCACTTCCTGCCATGCTGTTACTAATTTTCACTTGCATCACATTAAGTGGACACCATTTCCTTGTGATCAAGTATCCATTGTGTCATGATTGTGTTTATCTCTCTGTAGTGCACAGGGTGTGATTTTCCTGGTGGGATGAGTGGGGTTTATTCATCCCATCTGCTGCATTATTTCCATCCCAAGAGGGATTAATATCCATCCTCCTCTCTTAGTAATTAAAGCTACTTCACCAGCAGACCGGACAAAACACCTCACACAAATCTAGTTTTGGAAAGTGAAACAGCGCTGTCAGCTGGAATGCGTCAAAAGTGAAAATGGCATCATTAAAAGCCTCTTCATACTCCATAAGAACAAGACGAAAGTTCGGCAGTGCGGGGTCCTGCCGAACAAAATGACGTCACTTCCGTCGGCCAGCTCCCTCTGGCCGAAGACATTTGTTTCGGCTGTGCCAACCGCCCTGGCCGAACTATGTGGGAGCCGCACTGCCGAAATTTCTGCACTGCTGTGTGCTGCGCATGCGTGTTCCAGTTCGCTCATGACTATCAGTCATATTTTAATCATATTTAGCTTGTAACATCGCTACTGTACGAGCGCCGCAGCTCGTCAAAATGTCCAGGCTTTTACATGATGCACCTGAACGCATCACGAATAGCTGTCATCCCCTGTAGTTAATACCGGACCAACATGGCGCTTGGACAAAAACTCTTTTGTTACTGAAAAAGTTCAGAGAAATGTATTTCTGAAAGCACTGGAGGCGAGAAATAAACTGTTCAGTTGAAAAGTTTTAAACGCCGCATCACAGACGGGTGGCTGCTGCGAGGGGGCGTGGCCCGCGAGTTCGGCAGCTTCTTATCGGAGTATGAACAGTCCTGCCGAAAAAGCTTTTTTTTCGGCAGCTGGCTGACGTCACTGCCGAATTTTCTTCTTGTTCCTATGGGTTCAAAAAGGGAGTTTGCAGGGGCCTTAACTTGTGCACTCTCCTAATGGTCTCGCACCAAAAAGCATTCCTCACATGGTGCCCCCTGTTGTGTATATGTGTGTCTACATGTTTTATTGTGAACTGTGACGTCACCAAAGAGACACAGAGAGAGAGGTAGAGCGCTTGGTAGAGCTCAGCAGAGTGGTAGAGATAATGGAGGTAATATATTAATTCACTCTCTAATTGAATTTAACCGACCGATGACATTATTTTCATTCTTTATGTTTGACTATTTGTGTGACAAGTCACCATTATTTGTTTTCCTAAAAATGAGATCACCAGGACACCAATTATTGCAAAAGCTGACAATCTTTAGGAATTTATGGTTAACTACTTTAAAAATGATATAATTGATTAATCAATTTGGTAAAAACAATCCAAAAAAACTGTTGAACTGGACTTGTAGACATGTAGAGGCAGATTTGGGCACTCAAAGAGTCTAGGTTTTGTTTCCCAAAAATGTATTTCCAACTGCTTAGTAATTGATCTTTGTGTCTATTCAAACTTAACTACTTGATTCAGCAATTTCAAGTATATTTGTTGACTGAAACAAAGAGAGAGACGCTTTTTGTTTTATAATTGTACTTTTGATTCATTTTTTTTTTTTTTAATTTTAAGCCAAAACCAAAGATATTTATGAGCTGACCTTATCTGGTCATTGTATATTTACCTCTTGTACACTAAGACCTTCGGGGCCTTGACGGGCTCGGTAATACACCCGCCAAACTTTTTTCAGAAATGTTCGGGAGAAACTGGAGTATCTAGAAAAAAACACACTTCTCGCTAACCCCTTCCTTTTCACTCAAGATGAAAATTACATTTTACAGAGCTATAACCTCACCTAAGTCTAGTGTCAACTGCAGTAGAAAATAATAATCTAAAAAGGTGGTGAATGATTTAAACAAATAAACTGTGGTGTAGTATGTGTAGACTTCACATTCAAAACATCTGGGAGACACCTAATGACTCCAACTCAGTCAAACTCATGATTTTTATCTTGACTATCACAGATATACATTGTGAACTACAACACGCACTCAGTAGAGCGCAAACCTTCGCCAATGCCACATATGGATGCAAACTAAGCTGTCAGATTGCAACATCGCTTTGTGAAACACTGATCAGGGACACACTGATAGACCACTGCCAGAGTCAATGCGCTCACACCGGTGTTTCTGGATACTTGCCCAACTGTTGTGAGCTCCGGAGCATCTCCATGGCAACAGACTTGACTGATCTCCTTTGACCTCCTTCATGAGGTACCTCTCCCATCCATTCTGAATGGGACATTTTTTTTGCAGTTTTTAAGGATTTATTCACACAAGTTTAGTTAACGTCCCAAAATTGGTCCTTGGATGATGACAAATCATCCCTAAAGATTTCATGCATTTTGGGTGAATGACTTTTGGGAAAAGTTGGTCAAATACACACACACACACACACACACACACACACACACACACACACACACACACACACACACACACACACACACACACACACACACACACACACACACATACCAATTAACACACACTGCAAAAAACATAACCTCGGCCACATTTTTATTGACGAAAGTAAATGTATGACAGTCTTTGGAGAAACACATTTTCTGTTGATTCTTATGAAAAACACAAAATGTATCAGTACTCAAAAATGCCCAGCAACGGTTGCTAAGCAGTACGCATCATAGTGGGCAGAGCAAGTCCAAGTAATTCTTTCATGTAGTGTTTGATGGTCTGTGTTCCTTTGATGTGATATGATGATGTCACTGGGCAAAGTGTTAAAGACAAGGTGCCAAAGCAGTTTTACCATATTTATCGTAAAACTGATTACATAATGGAAGGATTCGCAATGCAGAAACCACAGGAAGATGAGATTGTGGGAATCGTTCGTCCACTCGTCGTATCTATTTTTGAAAAAGTGACGCCTGAGAAATGGACACTCGGTCAAAACGGAACCCTGGACTTTGAGACAACTGCCGTTTTGGCTGATTTCTTTTTGAATTTGGTCACCAAGGTTGCAAAACACATCTTGGAGTCTGTCCAAGGGACTAAGGTAGTGTCTGAGGACCAAGTTTTGTCTGTTCTTGGAAATGTGATGTCACAGACATTTGCCCAGGTCTTGTACGTTCCGGAAGTGTCCAACTTTAAATGGCACAGACTGAACGAATTGATTGTGAGGGAGGTTGTAAAATGCCTTCAATCTTATCTTTCTCTGAGTGATAGCCATGGAGGTTGTCATATCCTCATCTGCCCAACAGAAATCAACAAAATGATAGACCTGGGCTCAAGTGTAATTCTGGATTTGATAAGTGGAGGACAGACAGAAAAAACTGAATCCCCTAGCGAAAATGACAGTGATGGTGAGGAACAGGAGACCACGGACACAGTAGATGTTCCTATGAGATTTACGGTGGTACAAACTTTATTAAGATGTTGTAAAGCGACTCAGACAGAAGACATGGGAATGTCAGGTATTGATATGCCAAAGTCACCGTTTGTAGAGACGGACACCATAGACCACGTTTTGGTGGATGAGAAGGACGATGTGATCACTGCAACATCTAAAGTGGTTCATCATGTCATGAATAAGACCATGAAGGAAATTGCACAGCCTTTTATGGAAGATATGTCATCAAGTGATTCAGAGCAGTTGAAGTCCAACATCAATGATGACACTGAGCTGGTTACTTCTACCATCGTCAGTTTACTTGAAGACGAAGTACAGGGTGTGGAAATGCCAGTTGTTGCAGACAATTGCTCGGAGCATGAACTAAGGGGTGAAATTTTAGTTGAAGAAGTCGGGAATGTGATTAGGACATTCTTTGGCAAACAAATTGCAAAGGTGGCTATACATAGAATCATAGCACAGCTGAGGGAAAAACACCAGAGGGGCAAGACAGTTGAAAACGCCAAGATTATGCAGATAATCATGGACAATGTAGATACATTGCTTGAAAGGAAAGAGACAGAAGCAGGTGTTAATGAAGCACTTGAGGTTGAGACATTCCAAAATAGCTCATCGAGCAAAGCAGTGGAATTTTGTGATAACCTCAGGACACTGTTGTTTGACAGTGTTTCCTACGGGATTGTTGAGGACGTTACCCCAGAACAGGAGCAGACAACACATGGAACGTCACAAGTAGATACAGTTTCTCAATCTAGTTTGCTCACTGACATAGAGCAAAACGTTATATGGTTCTTAGGAATGATGGGGTGGTGGTTCAAGTACCAGGCAGACAACCATCGGAACAGAGTGATACTTGCACTTAAAAACACTAAGGCAGAAATACCATCACCAGAACCTGAAGAGATAGCTGAGAAGACTGAACTGACGCCAGTGGTAGAGGTAGATGAAGAGGTGCATAATGAACTTACGCAAGAACAAAGGGCAACGAATGAACAAAGAATGAACTTAATCCTTTTGGCAGTTCATGCAATTGTTGGGCAGACATTCAAAAAAGCTGGCTTAAACCCTGGCTTACACAAAAAACTAAAAACAGAAGTCAGTCGTTGGTTGCTGGAAGAGATCTGGGAGGAAGTCCAGTATGCAGACGATAAAATCACAATGACAAGTCTTCAAGACATGAACGCTCAGGGTTTTGATGATATTTATAAACACCTGGGCTCTCCAATCCATTTTCTCGACTCAATGTTGAAACAAGATAAAGCAGCTGCAAAGTGTTTAGCCACTTATTTAGTAGATTATCTAGAAAGGCCCAAAAAGAAGAAAAATATATTTTCCAAGTTCTTTGGTGCTTTTCGGAAAGGAATCTCCAAACCTTTTAGGAGAGGCTCTAGAAAGTAGGAGAATAGAGGAGGAGCTTATAAGAAAAATGACCTGTCTGAGAGACAACAGAACTATCAGTTTTAAGAGAAAGCAATTTACAAAAAAGGAGAGAAATCTAATTCACCATTCCAACATTGGGTACTTTGTAGGTTTCAATGTATAAATCCAAAATGACTCTCCTTGAAGGAGTGTTTTGAGTCTGTCTTCACCCCAATTGAGTTTGCAATATGCTCTATATCTGATATATTTAAAGAATTACATACATCCTTTAAACTGCTCGTTTAAAGGATTGTGGCACATAGCCTATTGTTAGAGACTGGTTAATAATTGCGAGTATAGAATTATTGATTAGTGGCAGTGCCTCTTTCAGAATTCTTGTAGGAATTGGGTCCAACAGGCTAGTAGTTGGTTTATCAGAAGAAATAAGGGAATTTAGTTCGGCTAGTTGTATTTTCTGAAAGCATTCCAAATGACTGTTAGGTTTAACCAGTTCCTCTGTTATGGGGCTAACAGACGGTAGGGTTTGATGGATGTTATCCCTAAGCGTTGTAATTTTATTTTGAAAGAACTTCATGAAGTCCTCACTACATATATTGATAGGAATGGTGGGCTCAACGCTATTTTGGTTCTTGGTCAGTTTGGCTACAGTACTGAAAAGAAACCGAGGGTTGTTTTTGTTTTCCTCTATTAAGGATGAGTAGCAATTAGTTCTACTTCTACTCAGAGCTTTCTTATAAGTTTTGAAGCTATCCTTCCAGGCTATATAATCTAGGTCTGTTTTTGTTGAACGCCAAGTTCTTTCTAATCTACGGAAGCGTTGTTTAAGCTTGCGGATTGATGAGTTAAACCATGGGGAGGACTTTTCCTGTTTTTGAATTTTATTTTTTTGAGGAGCTATGTCGTCTAGCGTTGTTTTTAGCATATCTGTCAGACTGTTTGTTAGGTATTCCATGTCTGAGCTAGCAACAGTATGTGGGTCAGGAAGATTCACTACTGATTCTATAGCAGAGGGAATTCTTTCCTTGACTTTAGTTACTGTGTCATCAGAGAGAGACCTGGTTAACACGGCTTTAGCCGGATGGTTATAACTATTTAGAACAAAGTCAAAGGTTATTAAGAAGTGATCTGACAGGAAATCATTGTGAGGAGAGATGGTCAGATGCTCTATACTCAAACCATAAGTTAGAATGAGGTCTAGGGTGTGGAGATGTTTATGGGTAGGGCCGTCTACTACCTGAGAGAAACCTAGAGAGTCAAGTGTAGATCTAAAGCTGGCACTGAAACTATCATTTTCTACGTCAACATGAACATTGAAGTCTTCTACCATGATAACCTTATCTTTAGTCAGAGCTAGATCTGACAAAAATTCAGAAAATTCAGTTAGAAAAGTTGAATTAGGTCCAGGAGGACGATAAATAATAACAAATTCTACAGAATTTACTATTTTATTTGACGGGTGTTGCATCGTCATGCTCAGACTCTCAAAAGAACTAAAGTTGGATTTTGGGTTAATATTAATTAGTAACTGAGAGTTATAGATGGCTGCCACGCCCCCTCCTCGACCACTTTCACGAGCTATTTGAGTGTTAATATGACTTGGAGGGGAGGCTTCATTTAGACTAACATACTCATCTTTACGTAGCCAGGTTTCTGTTAATCCAAAGAGATCAATGTTGTGTTCGGTTATCAGATCATTGACTAGAAGAGCTTTGGATGATAAAGATCTAATGTTTAGGAAACCACATTAAAGCCGACTATGCTAACAGTTGGGGAAGAGAGAGATGAACTCAATGAATGATGTGATGAGAAATGTGGAGGGGAGTGAGGAAATGTGTGTGACATGTATGATTGTGTGCTGCCTGCATGACCCAGGGTGAGCGTGTGAGCGTGTGAGCCGCTGCCCAGTTTCTGACGGAGTTGCTTCGTGACAGCCTTGTTCAGGCTTGTGTGTCTCCACCTGCCCCCCATGTGTCTTGGTGGCTCCTCCCTTTATGGAAAGAAGGATGATCAGCCCTCAAGGACCAGCAGCTGAGGCTGAACAAAATTAATGAATCAAAGTGCAATTAAAAGAAGGAGTCAGTCTTTTTTCCAGTCATCAAATATACTTGAAATTGCTGTATTAAGTAGCCAAGTTGAATAGACAGAAGGATCTTAACTTTTAAGTCATGATTAAGCACTTGGAAATACATTTGTTGGGAACAAAACCTTTTTTCTGCCCCTAATTCATTCATTCGGTCATTCAAGTAATTATTGCCAGCCTTTGCAATAGTTGGTGTTCTGCTATATATAAGTATAGTGAATGGTCACAAAAATAATTAAACAAAGAATTGAGGGAAAAAAAAGATCTCATGCTTCTATTGAATTCCATTGGAAAGTGAATTAATATATTGTGTTGTCACAGTTTTTGGGACTAAATACATTACGATTGAGAGTCCATGTTACATCTACAGATTTCTGAAACATTTTTTTGGATTGCCGTCTTGGATATTCTTTATATTTTGCATGAACTGTCTACCCAGCAACATTTAGGTAACACCATGAACTGTTCTCTTTTTTCTCATATGAATGTTTTACAGGGGCCGCAATGACTGCTTTTGGAGGTGACAAAGTTGAATTAATAATTACGTTAATATTTTCGGGGGCTTTTTTTCATTTGTAGACATTTCTCTTTTTAAATTGTTTTGCCAAGAAACGGCTATGGAACAAGATTGCTCTTCAAACAAAAACATTTCACACTTTAAATTTCTTGAAAACCCTTTGATTTCAATTCAAATATTCAACCTAAAAGGAGCACAGCTTTGTGTATTCTATCACTGCCTCCAGAAGATCTTTAAATTAAAAATTTAAATAGTCAAACGCACATGAAAGGTCGCAGTTATGTCCACATGTTGAAGTTTAAATTCAAACATATTAAACATAAAGTCGACAACAAGAATGCTTTAAATCATGTATTTCCATGGGAACAGTATTGAATCACTGAAGCTCAATATTTCTATTCTTATTTTTATGATTTTGATCAGCACAGAGCTTATGAAGTAGTGCATTTGTGAAAAGGAGTAACAAAGATCATCAAATATAACTTGACCAGTTATCTCTTGATTTATAAAAACTTTAGCATCCTGTATAAAAGAGAGACGCAGACCATGTTTCTCATTTAGATTTAAGCAGGGGTCAGAGTTGAACAGCACTTTACAATGGACAAGACGGCAAACATCATCCTCTCACCATCATCCTCTCACCATCATCATCAACTGTACTCTGAGGCTGCTGATATTACTGTTTTGAAAGTAACAAAGACTGTGTTGTCTTTTTTGGCCAAACTGGTCGGTATCAACAGTGTCGCAACATGTTGTGTGTGACGAGATTGAAAATAGCAGGTTATGAAACACACTCTGAATCACTTGGCAAAGCCACGGAAATAGCACAGTAGGACTATTTGACATGGCTATTTCTTCCTCTGTTGTTTCCCCAGACATCGAGGAGAAAATAAATCCAACGGTCAAAAAAAATGAATCAACTTGTTTCGTGAAGCTTCAGTCATGTCCTAATGCATGTTCTGTAATCAGATTTTAACAAACACAGTTGTTTTTGCTTGTGCTTTCTGATTTGTTGTGTCTGGGATCTTACCAGGCCACAGACAATCTTAGTCCTCAACTCCTTAACTCCTCTCCTGACCCACCACGAGGATCAGAACTTCCCCGGAACCAGGGGCCAGCACCCAGCGCCTGATCTCTCTCATCGTGCAGGGGAGATATCCAATCTGGTTTTTCCCAAGAACGAAACCTGGGAAACCACAGGACGCAGACCCTTTTTTTTGTGCTTTTGCCTCATTAAGCAGGAAAAGCCATGACAGACAAAGCAACCAGCTCCCCAGGTCTGAAAAGGGAGACAACCAGGACACTGCAAAGACTGCTCCTGAATCACCCGTCCTCCTTCTCTAGCAGAGAGCGGCCACTTGCACAGAAGCCACATTAAAGATGTGGTAACTGTTGGGCATTACATGAGCTGATTAGTTAAACGTGATGCTATGCAGCCAACTGTTTAACTTTTATGAAGATTTGTTAAGTCTATTACTAGTGATCAAGTTCTATTAATAATGCTATTAGGAGTAGTAAGCAAATCAACCTGTAAACTTGTTAACGTGCAGCCCTACACATATCACATCAAAGACAACATTAAACATGTAATTGAACAGCATCTGACGACTCTCGACATTTTAAGAAGTCAATCGCATTCCCATAAACCCATTTTAGAAATGGGCTTTTAACAGAGACACACTCAGGAAGCAGACGCTAAAGACAAGCTTCTATGTTCTATTGTTCTCCAACACATGGTCGAGACCAAGGACAGCCTTCCTGCCTCCCTGATAACCACCATTCTGAATGTAGTTTATTGCGATCTGCCATTTTGTTTGTAGTTCAGTTAGAATCTATGTGTCTTGTTTTCAATGTAAATAAATAGAATTTTTGGAAATGCGCACAAAGGTGAATGAAATGTCGACCTCTTCTGTGTCAAGAACTACAAACTCCTTCAAGCTTTACTGTTAATGCTGGTAATTGAAATTAATTTAACTATTAATTCAAATTCTAAATGAATTGTTTAGTATATCTTATGAGACTGATATAACAGAATTGGCTATCATTTCCTGTTAAACAGGTGGTGCTACCGAGGTATCTGATACAGATCACATAAAACTGTCATTAACATATTTAATAACTATCTTTGATCATTCTTAATCATTATTGATAGCCAAACTGCCAAAACCCAACACAATTTGTGCCACGTGATCCTTATGAGGTAAGAAATCCCGACAGTTGGAAAGACATTTGCAAGGCAGGAGTATGGGTAGAGAAGTAAAAAGAACCATACTGTACTGATGTGCAAGTGATACATACATGCATACATTTCGACACGTTCTGCTACATGCCTCTGAACAAACACCAGCCACAAACACATCTTCCAATGTTCTCATGTCTAGCATACTGTATATAAGATACAAAGCAGCAGTAGATTCTGTCTGTGAGGTCTGCCCTGATGATATGATGATATGTAGCAGAAAACTCGTGGAGCACAGAGCACCAGAGGTCCCTGAACCCCAGAGACTCCTTCGCAGGCAACCAAAGGCATATCTGCAGGCAGCTACATCACACACTACTATCTGTCTGGAACTGGTGTACATCATCATGAGCTCTGTAACACTGGGTACTGAAACATCCAAATGTTGGGATTCCCAGTGGAGCACCGCTTTCTCCTCTACAAAGCCTGAACATATTGCATTACAGTAGCGGGAATATGAAACAGCACTGTATCTGTTGGAGGCTTGTGTTGTGCCTCAAAGGTAAGTTGAATAAGCTGAACTCTGCCAAGTGTGAGTTGAAGGTGGTCTTTGCTTGTTTGAGCTTTGAGGTTATCTACACCACAGTGCGCCCTGAAAGCAGAGGGGGGGAAAAGCTCTGTAAACAGTGGTAATCACCAGAACAGAATAATGTGATTTGCTCATAATGAGAAAGGGCGTAGCACATCACACTTAGAGCTGTGATTACTGACATCTCACTGAGTACTGATGTAGCAGAACTAATTCATACATTCAAATGTATGTCTAAAAAAATCACAAATTCACTTCAGGCTAATTAATAATCAAACAAACCAATGAGCAGTGAAACACCCAGATGAGGTGTCGAGTTTGACTACGCAAGGTGTCTTAGAATCATAATACTGTGCCGTCAATGTAGCCAGGAGCTATGCTGCACATGTCTTCATTCTGCATTTTTTTTATTTATTTTTTTTGATACCACTAACACTGAGCCGTGGCAAATTTAGGAGCTTTTCTATCCTAGAGGGATGCAAACATCTGTGAGGAAGAAAGGCACGGAAACGATTACATGAAGAAGCAGGATCTTTATCCCTGTTCAAACGGGCCCATCAAAAACGCTTTTAACTGGATATTCTCTGTTTCCTTTGGTAATGACATTTACAAACTTGGCAAGTGAGGTCAAACGATATGAGACATTTCACGTCTGTGTTTACTTTACGCAGAGATCTTGATTAGGGATGAAACCGAGAAAGAATTTACCTATGAATGAGAAAATGTTGACTTTAATTAATGAACAGTTCGAGCCCATTGGTATTTTGGGCACGTCAGTATCGAGAGCAAATAGCGTGAGCCCACTGTAAGCTTAGCTCCGCTGTCTGTCAATGCTGCTGATGGCTAAGCATCTAAGAGGTGTGAGGGCAACAAGAGCTTTGTGCAGACAACAGGTCCTGTATCAGAACTGTGTCTGCAGCCCAGGCCTATTTAGGTCCAATAGAGTAATGCTTTCCTTGCACTTCTGCATTAGGGCTTAAAGAAACAAAAAAGAGGGAATGAGGGCAGTGCATTGTTGTCACACTTTACAATACAACCCAACAATTAGCAGTCTTACTTGCTATCCCCTGTGTCCACCGTGTTAATAGTCTTGGGCAGGTTCCAGTATTCCATTACTGAGTAATTGGACAGCATAGTGGGCCATCAGTGAGCCCCTTGCTCTTGCCAAGGGAGAGGTGAAAGCCTTATTGATCCTGTGTCTGAATCTCTGATCAATCACCCCAAATCTGCCCCGAGGGACAAGACTGGGAAAACAGGTGACAAAGGATATCTCTATGACTATGTATATATTAATCACAACAGCAGGGGGAAAAGATGCGGGCAGAATCGCAAGCAGCGTCGGAGTCGAGTTTTCTCACTGAATTCACAAGTGGTCAGAGAAAAGTTGCACTGCACAAGTACAGTTTGGCCGGATGTTCGGTGGTACCACCCTGGCTCTCCAGGTGACATCAGAGGCGGAGGAGCCTGCTGCGACTCGCAATAATTGAGTTAAATAAATGATTGCGTTTCCAGTGGCGGTGGCTGCGGCCTTCAGCTTTATGCCTGGCTAGAGCCACAGCCGATTTAATTAATTTTTAATTAGGAGGGAAAATTGCAGGCCTATTCCACCGGGACCTTTAAGACATCTGTGCATGAGAGATAACATTCTTAAATACCCTGAGCCTCCCAACAGTGAAAGCTTTGAGGGCAGCGTGGCTCACGTAGTCCAGGGCCACGGGAGGTAGACGCAGCGCCGTGGAAGTTTCCCGGGCGCACCTCGACTGCACTCGACGTGATTGGGGTTTGTTGATCGTCAGTGTGAATGTCGCCGCGCTGGAGCAAGCTTTGAGCCTTCTGTCTTGAGACGACTTGCTCCAGGCATCAGTCATACAGACCCATGTCACTGTCACACCACAGCTTTAATTGAGTGATGGATTGAACTTTCTCTCCTCCCATCACGCGCAAGCACTTATACGAGCATGGGCTGCGTACCATTAATTTGAGCGCGCACACTCCCACGCGAGCCCCTGCCATGTCATCCCTCACACACTTAGCCTTTGCATGCGGTGGCCGGGGTCTTGATGTATGGCAGTCATGGGGTGTAAGAATGTGGTGGCTGGGTGTTCAACAGCCTGTTGGAAGATGTTTTACAGCCCTGGCAAGCAGTATGTTGTCACGATGTGTTCAATATCACAACACATCAAAATTTACTGCAGGCTTCCAGCACTTTCCATTCATTGTACTTTATCGCTGTGGCGACACACATTGATCTTGGCAAATAATACTTTTTATTATTGAACATTACCCCACGCACTCTATAATCAGATTTATTTCCTGTCCAACATGTAGGGCGCTGCGGCATATGAACAGATATCAAAGCAGATATAACGAAGAAAATCCTGCCACATACTTGACGTGATAATATCCATGAAGAACACTCTATCTGAGAAGGAGATGGTATCTAATGTTTGTTATGCCTGTGAAAAACACCTGACCTTCTCTGGGAAATGCACACTGACAGGATTGTGCAGAAATATGGAAAGCGGTTGCAAAAACACCCCGCATTTGATCTTACAGGATATCACAAGACCTGCCGGTGTCATTTGCTGACTCCTCAGATGAGCAAAAGCCAGGTGATGGGGAAGAATATACGGTGAGCCAGGTGAAATCAATCTGCGATTAATGAATTTCAAAGAGTTAATTAGACCTTTTTCAGAACTCTCCTCAGAGCGGCGCTTCATTGCAGTGGTACATTTTGTTACATTAACAAATGTGTTTTTGGAGGGAGCATTTTGTTGGAAGAGCTGATGGCAGAGTTTGGAAGTGCCTAATTAGGCTGCTGTCCAGGAGGCTGTAGTGTGTGTGAGAAACGCCCCGTCTCTGGCATTTAATCTAAGCCTGTCACATCCACTTTCCTTCTGCCTCAGCCCCCAGAAGTGCTCTGAACGCATGGCTGAGGGGACACCTGAATGCATCGCTGTAATTTCCTCTTTGCAGGACTCACACTGATATGCCTCTCACATGACACTGGCTGATGATCCTCCAGGCCGAACGCATGAAATAATGAATGAACCACCAGAACGCGCCAGGACCCGTGTCTTTCTAAGTGTGTGTGTGTCCATGTATGTATATGTGTGTGTGTGTGTGTGTGTGTGTTTGTGTGTGTGTGTGTGGCGATGAAATAAACATGAAAAAGGAGCTTGCGAAAGACATACAATCAGTTATAAATGGACCAGCCAAACAATGCCTGTCACAGAATAATTATTTTTTACTCAGTTTTGTTTTGTAGTGACAGTCTCATAAATTGAACTGTCTCCTATTGATCGCAACATATCAGTGACACATTAAATGAAGACAACACAAATCTACTAAGAAAAACACAATGTCAAACAGGGGGAGTGGCTGACAGGCAAAAAACAAAACAACCAGCATTGTGATGAGACAATAAGAAGGTTTAAAACTTATTATTTGTCATATCATTCACATTTTGCTTTTCAAAAGTAAAATAAACACCGAAGAGGGCATCACTGTAGTTCTGAAACTACAGTATCAGTCATAAAAGGGTTGACACGCTCCAAAAAACAGGACTAGTCAAAACATCAAAGGAAACAAAGATATCGAGCCCTGCAATTTGGTTCGCTTTTATGTCCCCCCCCCCCCCCCCCCCCCCGCCCCCCCGCCCCGTTTGCGATCACTCCAAACGTAGAATTTTTGATGCTCGCAAAACTGAGTTAGATTCCAAAAACACTGCTGCCGCCACAATCAGCTGAGAAATAGTCACGAAGAAGATATAATACACAAGGTTAATAATAACTTGAAAAAAATGCATTGGCACATTTTTTCTCAACACTTTCTAGTCTATTTAGTTTTTTTTACTTTGCTTTCAAAGTGAAAACATCATCTGACACAGGATAACAAATCAACACAATTTGAGGAACGAGACAGGATTCTGTATCAAAGATGTTTAGTTATTTAGCCGCAAAGATATCTTCTAATGCCGAGATGTAAACTGTTACTGCCTTATCTGTATTAAGGGTTCGCACCACGAGATGTGAGCCATCAAATTATTGTTCAGTTCTCGGTTCAACAAGAGACAAAGAGACCGCCGATGCCATGTTCCTGCAGCTGCTGCAGCGGGGAAATAGAAAAAAACAGTAGACACGAGTTGGGAAGGTCCCATTTCCCAGTTTACACACTCACAGGGCATGAACAGAAAAAAGCAACTTGAGAGGCGAACAAGGTCATCGTGACACAGATCAAGAGGGGCTGAAATTAAAAAAACTTTTTTTGTGAAGCAGAGGTATCAAGTAGAATACAGTAAAATAATCTACAGTCGTCTATACTGAAGCTGCAGATTTAATTTAAAGTCACAATAAATATGCTTGAATGCCAATACTTCCTGTTTCTTTTTCACAAATTAAAGAATCTAAATTTAAATATTGAATGGAATTTGTAGTTTTATATGATGTCCAGTCAGGTTATCACTTTTTTTTTTTTTTTTTCATTCAGAAGATCATTTCGATTTTGACATGAAACTGTAACACAAATGGAATGGTAATTCAGCTGATGTAACCACACTACATTGTTTACAGTAACAATAGTTAGAATGTGTGTGGGCGAACAATGCATACATTTATGTGCATATATGATCCCACTCCCACATTAGATAAAGATGCGGTGGAGGTGGCATCAGATCGACTTCTGGGAGCTCTGGAAAAACATCCCAGCTTGCTCACATTAACAAGGATATCTCCAACAGGGAAATGGTACCTTCATCAGTTTTAATCCCAGTTATTTATGAACATACCCTCACTAGTGATGAATCTGCTACTTCAAACTGCAGTGAATGAGGAATAGCATCACCCACACCTGCTGGTTTTCTACCAAAGCAGACAGTGGTTGTTGGGATGCAATATTCCCTCTGAACTAGTGATTCAACAGTATTGATGCTAACATGGCTCATTGTCTCAGAACATGTTAGAACTGGTGAGTGCAGAGCTCACTGTGCCCCCCCCCCCCCCCCCCCAGTGCCTCTCTGCCAGGGGGAAACGCTACGCGCACCCTCAGTCAGCTGTTTGATTACATACAGTTCAGACCAGCCGCAATAGCTGGTGAGCTCAGATTGCTCTCTATCTAGCCACCAAACTCAGATATCGTTCTGCAGGGAACAAACTAGGTGCATTGATCTTGTGCAGGCAATTTAAAGATATCTTGAGTAGAGTCTTTAATAAGTCACGAAAACTAAAGATCATGGAGGTGAAATCTGTAAAATGCTGAACATTACTCTGCCGATTATAGAACATCATTGTTATAAATATAATATATCTAGACACTATATATCGTAACTTCTGTATATTTTGAATAGTTTTTATTCTGAGTTGCCACAATGACTGGATTTTGACACCATAATGTGAGGCAGCCGCTCTCTTGGAGAAAGCATGAATATAATTGTTTAAAGTCGTTATAAGCAAAGACTTTATAAGCAATATGGAACTGAAAAAAACATTTTTCCAATAGTAATTTGGTTCCCTAAACTCTGCTTTTAAAAAGATAATAATGTTTGATTTGACATGAAGTCAGCAGAGGCTTTAACTTTAACAACATTGACATCTTTGGTCTTTCTTTGCAGTGTTGCAGTGATGTCTTTTCACACGGAGAGGTGTTTCTATAATAGTTTGATCATCGTACATCTTCGTATGACCTTAAAGCAAGAATCTGTAAATCGTGTGTGCATATATGTAATATATATATAAGGCATGCCATTTAGGAATTTAATCTTATATATATACATTGAATGAAACTTGAAACCTTGATTATATTGAATGAACTTTGAATATATTGAAGCTTGTAAAGTCCACATCGAGTTCAAGTCCTTGAAGATTTTTCAAATATGTGACTGGAAACTGAGGGCCTGTTTACACGATGACGTTTCAAGTAAAAACGCATTGTTTTTGCGCTTTTGTTTCAGAAAAGTTGCGCATTTGCACAGCAATGTTTTTAAAACGATACACGGAAACGACAGAAATGCTGAAAATGGTGTCGTTTTCATCTGCCGTTAGGTGCTGTTGTTTGTTTTTTTGTAATCAAACACGACATACATGGGCGCAATGGTGAGCACACGGACATTCGTATAGACAGATGATGAAGTTGGATTTCCATTCCAGGCGACTCTCAAATATAAAAACCATTGGAAGTCATGATACTCTGTTGTTAATGTCCATTTACTAGCACATGTGCAGAAGGAGTATTTACTACGGGTGGAATGCGCATGCGCAGTATTTTAGAAAAGCTTTCAAAAAGTTGTGTTTTCAGTTGCTCCGACCACCGTTGTCATTTAAACGGGCATCCGAAAGGAAAGTTTCGCATTTTCACTTGAAAACCTTGTCGTGTAACCGGCGCCTGACTCGAGTCCACAACGTTGTCAAGACTGACGCGAGGACACGCGTCTGACCCGTTAATTGGTTTTAAATATGCACAAGCATTGTGCTTCACTTTGACATCCCACTTCAGCATCCAGACCGAGGCCAGGGGCCCGGCGGGGGACTTTATCTTCCGTTCCAGGTCCAAAGCCAGCGCTCGCTTAAGGGCTAACTCCTTTTACCTGACTCAGGAGTCAGAGAGCAAAGCCTGCAGGCTGACGCCAGGGAAGACTAACAAAAGGGAAGATGCTTGTGGGTGAATACAGCCTCTGGGACATGCCTCTGTCTTTACCACTTTGCTCGTACACGAGGCTGCCAACTGTCATGCACCAGGTGTGAGAGTCACACCACTTAATCAAAGCTCACATGCCAGAAATCTTTTTTTTTTTTTTTCTCACTCCGAGCCTGAATGGGAAACTTCTCACAAGGTTTCACATTAAAGTTTCAAACTGATGCAGAGGCAAACGGGGATATTCAATATTAAATGCTAAGTGGAGGCTGTTAATATAAAGGGCTCTGTAAGTCTATATTAACGACCTTACTGTCTTGCTTGTTATCACTGATAGTTTTGCACCTATGTCTATTTTATAGCTTCTAATTTCCCTCTTTAAATTTATGACTTATTTGGTCTTTGCCCAGACTTGATGTAGCAATAACTTACACTTATCATTGGTAGTAAGAGAACCCGAGGAGCAGGTTTAGTAATCAACTTCAAAAGTGAAAAGCATGAAAAGGCATATCTTTTCCTTTTCTGAAACTGTATTTCTATTGTTCATTCAGCGTGCTCTAATTTTAAACAGAATTTTCTGTTCAATTTCTAAATAAAGAGTACGCATTCGTTATTTATCCTATTAAAAGTCATATTCGTAAAGTCCTAATAAAGTATTGAAAGGATCAAAACAACACTGCATATTGTTTTATTTAAACGCAGCAAAGCAGGACGGACTCTACATGACTTCAAGTTTCTCAGTTTAGATGGAGCGGAATCACGTGTTTGAATTCATACCCGTGTCTTTCTTGTGGGTTGGAAAGTGTGTCTCTCCACTAACTCCTGTCTGTGTGAATGGATGAAGGCTCAGCGCCCTTAAATTGTGACAGACTTTGTAGATCTATGGGTCGCTGTGCTTTTATGACACTTATTTGTTCCGTGCTTTCAGATGTGCTTTGTTTTCTGTCCTCACGTTGATTTGTCACTGGAGGTCTGCTTCAGTTGTGTTGGATGTTTGATACTTGTGGAAAAGAGCCTGTTGTGGTTTGAGTCCAGCACAGGCTGCAGGACTCGTCAGTAGATTTTGGTGCTGTGAGAAGATTATGGCTCGCTCCAGAAGGAACACGCACATCAGCAGCATATCATCTGCAAAATACTGTCAAATAAAGTTATATGCTGATGCTTGTCTTGTAACCAGTTCATTAAAGTTAAGTTCATTTTCATGTTGCGAGGACAGTACATTAACAGAAGATGGTTTAAAGAATTAGAACAGTATATTGTTAAAACATTAAGATGTTGTATGTTGATACAATTTCTGTGTTAGTCAAGCCAACTTTAAAACTAGATGCAAATAATGTCAGCGTTTAACCAGCCGGATAGACGGCAGTCCTCTGTCACCTACAGGCTCCGAGAGACTCACACCCAGAATCCAGTATTACAGACATTTCAATACAGATATCAGAGGAGTTAAAAGCATGTCTCCACTCATGTGGCAGCATATCTGCTGCCACATGACATCCCACCTTACAGTTGTATTTACTCTCTCCCATAACCAGGTGCAGTTCCATTGATCTGTTCAAAAGGACACGGTCGGTGTTAGTTATCATCAACAGTTCCAGATGGGGAGTTCCCGGTATGATCCCTAAGTTCAATCATAGGCAATATCCATCATATGTCTTATATGTACGTACATACATCCTGCAAGGCCTGCAACTAGATACTACAAAAGTATTGGGGATTTTATGCCAGTATTTGTGCTTTGCGTGAGTGGGCCCATTCAATTCTAATCATTTTGAGTCCGTTATCATCTAAAGAGTGACAATTTATTTGAAACATATGAAGGAAATTAAAAACTAAACATTAAATACATGTAATTCTTATCTCTGAATATGTCAGAGTTGCACTGACATCACAGGTAGTTAAGGTGCAGAAGTCAGTGAGTGAATAAGCGACACTGATGATGGTTCACAGCTTTGAGTCTGTGTGTCCATTTAAAAAGCTGAGGGCTAACTTTGACGCTTATGTCTTACTTTACCAAGTATTTCACCAATATGTCACTTTACATCTCTTGGAGTACTCTGATCTATGGCCACTTTTTATACCTACCAGCTACTCTGATGCACAGTCGAGACAATGCACACAGCACAGGAGTTCTAAGTAACACTCTTTCAATCCTGAAAACTACTCTAAACGCTTTTATGGATTAGCCGGGTAACGTCTGACCGAGGAAAAGAGCAAAGAACAGCTCAATGTCACTTTATCACCTCTTGTATGATTCCCTTCTATAATGACAATAGATTTTATTTACATGTGCGTAGCATGTTTCCATATTTATGATGTTGTTTTTTTTTCTAATATTCTGAATTATACTATTTTCTGTGGCAATAGTGATATTCTAACAGGGATTGGAATATTTGATCACCGAAATTCATATTCATCCTTTCTACCAGAGGGCCAAATTGTATTAGATTATTTTATGGTGTATGAGAAATGGAGCGGCTTCATAATGGCTGTAAAATCAGATTATTGAATCATAATGCATGGATTTGATGATTTCCAATTTCAAAAATGCATTTACTTCATTTAAGGAATAAATGCAATTGATTACAATGCGGTTATTTGACCTTCTTACTTGTATTGACATAACTGTAAATCATCTGGTAGGCAAGAAAATAATGCGTGCCTCCAGATATTCTAACATACTGTATTAGGCCAGGGATCTTTTCAGACTCTGTTGACATGAGGTTTTTTTTGCAAAAATGTAAAACTTTTGTTGCGGTTTTGGAGTTTATTTTGGTGACAGTGGTGCTTGGAACCATTGATTCTTCAAAAATGCTTCGATTCACTCCACGTGTAGATCGTGGAAAATGCAACTTTCACCCCGGCGTTAGTAAATACTTCTTATGCACATGCAGGAATAGATGGACAAGAACGAAAATGACAGTCTCCCCAGTGGCATCACTCTCGGTCCATATTCTCCTGGGACTTGGTAGTTAATAGCAAATAGCAATCCAACTTTGTTGCCCGTCCATACGAATGTCTGTGTACTTGCCATTGTAACGTTAATAGAAAATTGTCCTCTGTGCATGTGCATGGCTTCATTCTCAAAACAAACAACGGCACTCACTAGTGGCCCAACATGAAAACTACATCATTTTAGCGTTTCTGTCATTTCCATGTAAACTTGAGTAATTACCTCAACTCAAGGAGGAAATAAAAACACCCACGTTTATTTGTCCGTTTGTCTGTCTAGCTGTTAACAAGATATCTCAAAAACTAATGGGCTGATCCTCATGAAAATTGGCACACAAGTGCATTTTCATCAAAGGAAGAACTCATTAAATTTTGGTGTATGAAATGAGCAGTGTTAGAAATTCTAACTGTAAAACAGAAGAAAACAGGTTAGAAACCACTTAGATAGAATTCTATGAGTGAATTTAACATGTTGCGAATTCAGTGGAACAAAGTGAGAGATTTGTTTGGATTCAAGACAAAATAGCTGTTCTGTCATCTCTAAAGTCATTTATTTCAGTTTGCTATAGAAAAGCAAAAAGTTGAATGCCATTTTTGTTGGTTTTTTTTAGCGTTAAACGGTCCAAAATCATTTTAGCTGACTCAGCGGTCCTGTCCTTAGTCAGACTAAATCTGCTATATCACTCAAACTGAAGCAAACAGCGCACAGACACACACTGTTACTTATACGTTGCAACACTACACACAATTCCACAACACTCCTTTTGTCCTCTTCAACACAACCTATCTGGTGTCATGAAACTGAAGCCAAATCAAAAGTGAGAAATTTGTCATGTGAAGCAGTCAAACCTTCAAAAAAATGTGTTCATGTCATCCCTGATTGCTCATAATCCATCAGAATGGGCTTTTAAGGCTTTTAAGTTTACACCATCTTCAGATTGTCGTTGAGTGACTCACTGCAACTAAATATGTTTTGTTTTTTATCTATCAATGACATAAGCACAACTTTTAATGTGAGAAGATATTTCCTTTAACTTTTCGATTGTGAAACCTTTCATCTATTAACAATGTTGAGACATCTGAGAAACTCAAAGTGTCATTCCTCCACAGTAACTCAATAACACGGCACACTTGTCATTGTTACCGCTTTATATAAAAAAAAAAAAAAAAGATTATCCTCACACTCTGCCTCCACTCAGAAGTGTATTTTTCTTCTGGTTTCTACAGCTTGATGTTTCAGATTCCTCCTGCGCAGTGATGTATGTTCAGAGTTTATAACTGGAGGGCTGTTTTCATATTCCTCAGCTGAAGGGGGAAACACTTCTCAGCACTCGCTGAGGATCCCACTTCAAAGAAAGGGACATACCAGCATGATTTGTGAGAGGTGATTGAAATCCACAGCGAAAAATATTAAAATACATTCAACTTTTTACAAGCGCAGAATACACCAATTTGTAGTAACTTCTAAAAAATAAACGGCATATATGATGGACTAACACCTCACCACACTTCAACAGCACAAAATAAACATGTTGCCGCTTTCTCAATAGCTTATTGTTTGGTTACCTTCAGGCACCAAAACAATCTGGTTAGTCTTAAACCTCCTGCAAACAGTGCCTTTTCTGCAATATTACCTGCCGCACTCCACAGCATGGATCTCATAAACTTAGAGACGATAACAAGTCTGACTGCACACTGTCAACCTGCATTGAATCAGAGGTGACAACTGCCACGCCGTACATCAGTAGCGTAGAATAACAATGGCCTCCTTGCACTGCTGGTGCCATCAGGAGATGAATAAAGGAAGTAAACAAAAGATGGAGCCGTTCTTCTTGTGAAAATTTATGTGCATTGAAAAAGCCAAGAAGAGGAGGAAAGAGAGACTTTGGGCTCGCATTTTACCTTTATGGCACTCCGCGAACTATTGCTGTGATATAGTCGTAGCGCCGCACTGATAGGCGCTTCTGCGCTGAATTTCTATCGGTTTGGAAGTAACCATCAGCAGGTCAAATTTAGTTGTTTTGGGTTTTTTTCTGGTATTTTTCAAGCCCATTTTGGAGAACAAGTAATGCTTTAAAAAAAAAATTGAATCGCTGAAGAACACAACTAAAACATATACTCTTATCAAACATACAGTATTATTAAAGTGAATGTAATTTTAAACAGAAAATTGAAAACAATAAAACCATGAGCGTTTCCACATGTGGGGGGGGGGTTAAAGTCAATTCAACCGGATACGTCGTTTACAATTCTGTCCTTTATTCGAGTAACTTTCTCAACTGAATCTCAAGTGACATAAGAGCCTCACTTATTTACAGACTGTATGTAACTTAACTGTGCCACTAATACCTCGCTAAGATAAACGGACAAGCGGTTTATTAAAAGGAAACCGTCATCACTATATTTCAGAGACTATGAGAAGATTATCTCAGCCTGGCTTTGCCAGCCATATAAACTGCAGTCACTTTGCCACGCAAGATTATATACAGTACTGTAGTTTGAAGCCACAAGCAAAGATATTTTCACATTTGGTCATCTTTCGACAACAATAGTCCATAATTGCAGTATGCAGACGTCTTGAGGAAACATTATGTCTTAAAATAAAGAGGTTGCAAACAGTCTCTTGGAGAACATCCATGTTTGATCCGTCCAGCCTCCAACCTCCTCTGATGTACCTGTTAGAGTCAGTAGAGGTTGCATTGTTTGTACACATAGCTCACTTGCAGTGTCGGAGTCTGACCTGTTTTCTGTTTTCCTCATAAAGATGAACCATCTGGTTCCATGTAGAAGCCTGAAACCTGTGCAGGACACCGCTCAGACAAAGAAAAGACCATTTCTGCTGGTTATTTGTACAAGATGATAAGAAAAAGGTAATTATTTAAAGTAAAGTATTATATGTGCACAGCTCTGGACAGATTAACATTTTGAACATCTTTCCGTTGGGTCACAGTTTCACATTTTCACTTCCTTTACAAGAGTGGCTTTGATTTCTGTGTTATTTAAGGGAACCAACACTTAAGCGAGCACAGGACTTTAATCCCAAATTATTTGTATGCAGCCCGAGTTCCTTCCTCCCTGATGGGAGCAGTTAAAGTCTGTATTTACTCATTCCAGCCTCATCATCTGTACTCCCCCCTGTTCAAGTCCTGTGAGATTGCTGCGAACATAAAGCAAAACACGTTGCAATGTCAGTGTGGGTTTCCGAGTGTTTCCCCTGAGGGATCCTGCCACTGTCTCTCATGCTCGCTCCATGGTCACTGACCATATTAACGCTTGCAGGTGCAACCTATAGCGAGCCCTGTTAGGCTCGTCAGCCAGCTGCCTCCACAGTAAACGCCGTCTCAGTGGTGCCGGGGTTTTAATAGATGATAATCACAGCAGGACGTAGGAGGGCAGGCCGACACGATTTTAATAGCTTCAGATGGATGTGTCTGTCCGTACGGCAGGACGAGGAAAAGAGACAGCGACATCAGCACCTACTCAGACCGACTCTGAGGTGACCTTCTCAGCAGAGACAGGGAAATGTCATCTCAATTAAGCTCGTCACATGCTCTGTTTCTGTCAGCGGCTGGCCAAAATGGAAGCTGTGAGGGGTTTTGACAGCTTAATGCTAAGAGTTTAAATTGCTCCATTAGAAATATTTTGATTTGGAATCGAAACAAATTCAAATGCGATTCAGGCTGTCACTGGTTAAATGTGCCGGCTGAATGTAAGTGGCCTGCTGCAGCATGCACCCTTTCATCCCATTCATGTCGTCAGTCACATTTATTTGCCTTGGCGTGGCAAGTTAAAATAAGACTATTGCAAACACCCTGGCTATAATATACATGTAGATTTCATTTTCAGCAAAGCAGCTCAGACTGAGGGAATAAACCTCGGCGTGTGACGCCGACCTGCTGTGTTAACCTCCAGATTTTCATTTGACTCATTCAGGTGTCTTGTCACAGCATTTCTAATTTTAATTTTAATCAGCGAGCTGATACATCAGCATTGTTAAATCAGAAACCTCATATAACTGCTAAGCCGGATCGTTAATCAACTGGTGATCATTCCGATATTCATTTTCTCTCTGGCATTGAAAACCCTGCCACATACTTAGATATGTACGCATGAGCACACACACACGCATGCGCAGACATGCATGAATAACCACGCTTCACCTGGTGCGCGCGTGCGTGCGCGTCTAAAACACATACGCAAACATCGTCCAAATCGGGGTTTTGCACCCTCCCGTTCCCATTAAACAACAGAAAATGGTGACCTTGGTTTCACACGGAATATGAAATAAGCCGGGCCATTATTCCGCTAATGCAGAGAACGTGTAGCCCTTCAAGCACTTTAGTTTCTGCCTTAACATTTAACCATTCTTTATTGCTTGCTGACTAGGCTCAAGACAGCAAGGTCAATTACCAAGGGTTCCCCTCAGAAGGTGCTTTACCTGGCTCATCGCTTTGCATAAAGTCTTCAAAAGTAACCATAATGACCCTTGTAAATGCCTGGCTGAGGGATTAAAGATATTTCCCTTTGTTTTGATACACTACTGTTTGGTGATTTTTAGCCCGTGCCAGGGAATAAAATAAGGAGGCAGAGTGCTGTAAAAAAAGTTTAAGATCTTGCCGTGTTAAAATATTCAACATGCTGCCTTAAACAGAGGGTCACTACATGAAAAATGTTATAGAGCACATTATTTAGGGCTTTTGGAGAAGAATAGCTGCCTCCCTGAGGCTACATTTGGAGGAGAATATGAGGTATGTATACAGTTCCCTGAGCAGTTTAAACACAGACAGAAGCAGAGGATTGTAAACAGCAAACGCTCATGAAAATATTTGTATAGGGCCACGTCTTAATGGTGTGAAGTAGCACAACACTAATCCACCTCCCTCTCTCTCTCTCTCTCTCTCTCTCTCTCTCTCTCTCTCTCTCTCTCTCTCTCTCTCTCTCTCTCTCTCTCTCTCTCTCTCTCTCTCTCTCTCTCTCTCTCTCTCTCTATCTTACATGAACTCTAAAAGTCTTACAAATGCATTCAAACAAAATTACGCACATGTATACACAGCTGGCCCATAAATTACAAACCCTGCACCACCTAAAGTAATCATACGGGCCATGCATGAAGTGCTCTACCTCCAACCGGCAGAGCCTTAATCAAAGGTCACACCCGAGAGGAAAAAAAATGTACCACTGTAATTGTTACATGCCTAATTTAGTAGAACATTGCACAAGCTTTGGGCTGTTGTCTGCCATTGATTTATGTTATTGCGGCCCTATTGACTTTCATAACAGTATTCAGTGAGCTATTCCCCTCTAATGTTTACGACGCCGGATATGCCCATTACATCATGCACAATAAATGAAATGCAGCGTACCTACAGGACAGGAGTCGCTGCTGCTTATTGTCCGAGATAAAAATGTTTGTCTCAAAGGAAGCAGGATTGCCAGAGACCTCCGCGCCGCCACGACTGTAATGTAATGCTTTAGAAAAAGGAATGATATTACAGGAATTTTTCATCCATTGTCCTCTGACAACTACATCGGTTTCCCCCCTCCCGGCCCCACCCCGGGAGGCATTTGCAACATGAATTCAAAAAGCAAGCCTCGGCTGACGCTTTTCCTCTTCGCGTTTAGCGGACGCCCTCACACGCTGCGAAGTAATTAACTGGACATTTAGTTCTGTCAAGAACCTGCAAATACACGCTCAAAGTTCAGCTTCCCGCGACTCAAAAAGAAATCAGTCTTAAGCTGCCGTTAACAAAAATGTCATCTGTGAAAAAGAAGGGTTTAATACGCTCTCCTGTTTGCATTTTGAATTTGCAGCATCCACCACTCGCTACAACTTAATGGACTTTTAAGTGAAGAGATGGCTCTTAAAAAAAAAAAAAAAAAAAAAAAAGTTGTACAATCCTTGAATTTTGATGTTTATGTTCAGTCCCGATCTTGAAAAATGTCTTTTCACTTCCATGGAGGCTGTCCAATATTTTTTTTTGCATTTTTGGCTTGGTATTAACAAGGATATAGGCGAATGCATTGCTGACGACACGGATAAAAAGATGGAGGTGAGGATGAATGACGTGGCATATTGACTAAGATGCAACTTCCAGAATAAAAATGCCGCACTATTGATTTACTATTTAAGTTTCCCATCGGACTTAATGCTTCCTACCTTGACACTAAAAGGGTGAGGACTTGGAAAATAGATGGGAATCCACTCAGCCTAAGGTCTGCCTGGTGGAAAGTGCTATTGAATCCAGCACCTCAAACACAAATAGCTGCTTTGACAGCGCTAAACATAACCCTGTCCTGCTCAACATCCTATTGACAAACATCCCTGCAGTTGGCAGTGTTGGCCCTGGCGTCCTCCAGAGTGTGTTTGAGCAGGCCACAGTGTTAGCTCAGCCTCTTAGAAAAGCACCAGGTGCTCCCCAGCATTACGAGGTGTTAAAGCATTTCTGTGCTCAGGCTTAATCTCATGTGTCAAACAAACATCATCTTCAAATAAAAAAAAAAATAAAAAAAAGTGTAAAAGCAGAGGGACGGTAGATCTTCACAACGAAGTCTCATCGCCGGTAATTTGCCTCGGGCTCCATGCGGTTTCAATCATTGTCAATCACTCGGTTTAATGCACTTCGGAAGACCGAAGAGGTCCGCGTGTCGCCCGCTCCGAGCCGTACAACCCCCTGCCTCCGCTCGGCCCGGGAAGGCAAAAACAACAAACACTGCACTCTAAATCACACGCTCCTCTGAATATAATTACTATTCTCTGGGTAATTCCCCAAACCCCTTCTTCTCTCTCTCTTTTTTTTTTCCCTCCTCCTTCTTCTGCCTTTGCTGTCTTTAGATGTGCTCATTTGAATAGGAAGCAAAAATCATGTTCCTTTAATAGATGATGTGTTTTCTCCCTTGGACATTATTATGGAGCCCTTACAGAATAGTTGTAGGAATAAAAACGTCACTGAACATAACGCCCCGATATACTGTGGGGCCTCAGACGCTGACTATGCTAATGAATGCTCCGTGCAGCCTCATTATGAGTCGTGGCGAGGGGTCGTTTTTCCCGATGAAGTATTGCTGGAGGTGAGGTACTGGGTTGGGGTCTGTGGTCTGAAAATTGTAAAAGGGGATGAAGAAATGAAAGCAAATGAAGGGAAAGATATCGTTAGATTGATTTATTCATATACTCAAGATATTAGTGTGTGCGTCCTGCAGAATGTATGTGTTCACCAGATCCCCGCCACTGACAAATGAACAACAAGTTAGTTAAAGATTGAAAAATTCGTGGGCATTTTATGGACATAATTATGCCTTGAGTTTTTTCGTCACTCTAGAGACCTTGTGTGGTTTGAGCCTAATTCCCATCCAGCACAGAAGGAGGAAAAAAAAACAGACATCCTGTGTCTCTTTTTCTTCTTTTTCTCTTTAATGTGGTTCACATGGCCAGCAAATTAGATGAGTGAGTATACTGGCTATAATTTTATGCACAAGTCGATATCCATTTTTTATTATTTTTTTTTTATGTAATAAGCTCATGGTCCTGAGACAAAAACTGAACATGCCAATTAAGGCACTAATTCCCAATCCTCTCTCTCTTTTTTCTCCCTCTCCCTCGCTCTCGCTCTCTCTCGGCTTTCTGTGCAAGCTCTTCTTCTTCTACTGATTATTTCTAATGCCGCAATCTCCCAGTCCTCCTCCACCCCCTTCCTCCACCCCGCCCGTTCCCTGTCAGCATCTCCACCTCATAATTAGCCAGCATTAATTAGATGCACTGGCATAATTGTTAATCATTGGTTACGCTGGAAACATCTTGGAGAATGAACAGAATGCCAAGCAAGGCATGAGGAAAAACAACAGCTCGGCAGCAGAGAGTGAGAGGAAGGAGAAAAAGACTTTACAGTGTGTGTCTGTGTGTGTGGTTGTAAATGCGACACGTTGTGGCTAATTTCCCCCCAAAAAGTGTCTTGTTAAGCCTGTGGAGGTGACACAGCATTGCGATCAGAATGGGAGGTAATTCATTAGTGCCTCGGAGTCCTCACTTATCACCTGATATTATGGCTGCAAGCACTCCCGAGGATAGCTTTGAGAATTAGAAACAAAAGCCCGAGACACACAGCCTGGTTTTGGATGATGGCGTTTGGATTACAAATACGTTTAACGGTCGCCACGGCGAACGGCGTGAAATGGGAAGTCATGGCGATAGTTTGCTTATGGAGTCCCCCTCGGCTCCACCGCCTGCACCGATGCCTTGTCTATCTCCGATTACTGTCTAATCGAATTCAGCCTCATGTCTGGCTGCTCCCGTGGGTCTGCTCCGGCGGTCGACTGCTGTGATAAAACATAAAAACAAGACACCACAATTTCATTGTGGAACGAGTCAAAGGGGACATCAAAGACCAGCATTGCCTTCTGTTTAGCTATCACTCTCTCGGTCTGTCTTTCGTTGCCTCTGTTTATTCACTTGTTTGCATTTCCTCTTCGTGCTCCTCTCTCTCTCTCTCCCTCTCTGTCTCACTCCACCTATCTCCTGGCATGGCGGTGCTGATGCTGCCCCAACTCGGAGTAGTCGACTGAGCGTTGGTCGTGTCATCAGGAGTCAGGCAGCATCTTGCAGAGGTTACATGTCTCATTCTTTATTCTCCATGTCAACTGCCCGTAAATGTTTATAGCTTTGTGGTAAGACCTCGGCTATTCAAATTATCTTGTCACAATGCATCCCTGAGCAGGAATAAAGCCCTCCTTTATGGGAAACTGTAAACAGTCGCTGTGTGCTTCATGGGGAACAATACCCATTTATAAGAGTCCAGCAGAGGCCATGTCCAACGGGGACAGTAAACTTTTCTCTTTGTGTTTTTTTTTTTTTATTTTTTTTTCCTGCAGCTTTCCTTTTTCTTCTTCACTGTCTTTTCTTCCCTCCTCTGCTTTTTCTTGCCTTTTTCACCCTCCTTTCTCAGGGCTTGGCTGAGATCAGGACAGGGCTTTAATGAGAGCCGCAGCCTCAGTCTGAGCCCTCCTCTCTATGCAGCTCCATGAGCCTCGTAATCCGCCATCGATCCTGCCATGAGTTGTTGCTGTCAGCTTTCTGAAATAACAGAAAGAAAAACAAAAGCGCCATTCCAATTAGTCCAGGTTATAATTGGGTATTATTACAGTGCCGGAGCAAGACTTGGCAGAGCGTGACGCATGTCATGCCCCCGCCCCAGCCCACCGCCACTGCCACCCCGTCCCACAGAGAAAAGCTCCTGCGAGAGGTCTGGAGTGACATGGTGCCCTTCTTGCCAACCCACATCCTGCCCCTCGTGCCAGCTCATATCCAGCAGCAGAAAGCTCTCGCCGCCACAGCTCGTAGCACATAGCCAAGTAAGCACTCCATTTGAATGTGACCGTAATCCTAATTACACACGGACCACCGTTTGGTACGGGCCTGCTTCCTGGCTATAAACGCATATATCTCTAATGAAATATAGCCTGGGAAGCACGTCGGCTGACTTGCTCGAAAAGCTCAAGGACAGGCGAGGGAGATAACCTTTCATATGAGCAGCAGTGCTACAGCGTGCCTTTCAAAAGCTTTTGTCCCATCTGCCTGCCTCACCTTTGAGTAATTCACCGGACAACTTTTGATTCTTTGCTCCGCCTTCACGGTGCTGAGGAGGTACAATGGTGCGGATTTGAATAACAAAGAGAATTGTTTAAAGGATGAACCTCACTTTCATTCTCCACAGGTAACACCCACATATCTGATACAGCAACTATCATTCACACATTACTCTTCATTTGTCTACCATGAATTTTCTTGAATTTGTATAAATACACACATTTGACTGTAAAAGGATGTTGCCACTATTTAAACATGACACAGACCATGGGTGGTATCCATCTCCTCTTTGAGTTGTCGGGGCAACCTGAGGTACAAGGAGGAAACACATGCCCAGAGCAGGAATGCTAACCACTACACATCTATGCATCTCAGACTGCAGCTTATCCCAAAAAAAAATGAACCTTGGATGAAAATTTTGTTGTAAGCTCTGTCTGAAGAGTCTGCATCTCGTCAACCTTGGACACAGAGTACGATTCTCCTCACACAACAATTAAAACTGGTAGGCAGCTGTACAGCCTACTCAGCAGTGGATGATTGTGTAACAGTGAAAAGAGACTTTGAATTCTATAGCACATTTTACCACTTGAGCACTTTATGTGCTTTTCGCATAATCGGTCACATTTGCACGTTAAAATATTAAATGTTGTGTTGAGGTGGGTAAGAGACAAACGAGTGGAGGTACAAGGTGAATTCCTCAAATATTTAATTTTATCCTCTGTTTTTATTCCAGTTTTATGTAACTTAATCATATAACTTAATTTGTCACAGCCTGTCGTGCTTCACTCTGGCCAATGAGACATCTTCTTTCTTTCTTTTTTGTCTCAGTTAAGGCTATGTAAGTGAGTTAAGGTATATACATTTGAATGCTTTCAACTATAAGGTGAACAGTTTTACCAGGTGCAGACTAGATACAAAACTCACCAGTTGCTTTTCCTTCCCTAAGGATCACTCCAGCCATTAACAATAATATCTTATGTTGTGGAAAAACTATTTAAAAGGGAGGACGCAATGTCGATTAAGCTCTGAGTGAAGGGGCTCATCCTTCCACACTATTAGAAGAAAAAAAAAATCCTGCTTGTCATTATAAAAAAAAAGAAATCTATAATTCATTTCGAAAAATTTGGAAGAAAAGAGAGTCTTCTGGGACATACAGGACAATTTAGAGAAAATGTATTTCAGCGATTAAATTTTTCTTTTGCAAAGTTTAAAACACGATGGGAGGCTCTCTTTTATTTTCTTTGCTTGAATTCCACTTTGGAATCCAAGAATCTTCAGAATACTTGAATTACTGGGCAAAAGCAGGGAAAAAAAAAACTAAAACAAATGTAAGACTTCCAAGACTCAAAGCCAGTGAAAATAAGTAACATTTGGTACAAAAACTCACAAGTGTTAGGGAGGCTTAAATGAGTCTTCACACTCCTCCTCTCTGAAGTGTGTTCAGAGAATTGAATTACACCCCTCTGGAGAGAAAGAGAGAGAGAGAGAGAGAGAGAGAGAGAGAAAGAGGACTGAGCGCGAGAAAAAAAAAAGGACCTGAAGAGGGAAAATAGAGACAGTGGAGAAAAGAAAAAAAAGACAGAGGGACAGAAAAATGGAGACACAGAGAGAGAAAGGGGAGAAAATAGACTTTGCTTTGCCTTTATGTGGCTCGCAATGTGGAAATACAGTTTTTCTGGCACGGCAAAGAGCAAACATCAGGAGTATCAACTCAGACGGAGCTGTGGCTGGCTGTGTTACTGTACCCATGCGTTGCCATGGCAACACCGAAACCAACTGATGATGTGAGGTAGCCTGATTGTCACAAACACGGTCACCGGGACCTGGCTGTCAAGCTGCTCGGGGAAAAGCACTCAGAGCACTTACAGAGCCGCTCTTTTTTCCCCCTTCATTCTTTTTTTTTTTTTGTTTCAGTCTGTACTGTACCCTCATCCGTCCAGCTGCCAAACTCGGCTCCGCAGCGGACAGCCGAGCACACTCCCGCACTTTTATGCCCCGTTTGAAACAACCTGCGTAAATCTGTGTGGGCTGTTTGAAGCTGCCTCTGATTTGTAGCATCAGGTCCTCCCAGCCTTTGATGTCAGAGAAAGGCAAAGCGAGTGGAGTGTGGCTGTGCCATTAAAAATAGTTTTCCACACTTTTATGTGCTGATTAGGTATTCTGTGTGGAGAGCCTTTCTTGCTTTTTATTCCTCATGTTGGGTAGCTTCGGCGCCACAGACCATGAAGGTGTTTAATAAAAAGAGCAAGAGCGACTGATGATCTTTGTCCGTGTTGTCCCGAGGGAGGCCCGGCGATGGGCAGCGGCCACCTGCCACTGGGAGCTCTGCACTTTACTGGTGCCATGAAAAAGACAGAGGCAGCTCTCCACAGGCCAATCAAACTATACCAACAGCTGGCTGCCTGCCCTCCTCAGCCTTGCTCTCTCTCCATCTCTATCTCTGTGTCCCTCTGCTTCAATCTGTCCCTTTCTCTGTGCATCCTTCCCTCAAACCCCCCTCCGCCTTCACATCACACACACACACACACACACACACACACACACACACACACACACACACACACACACACACACACACACACACACACACACACACACACACACATCCGGCTTTTTTTTTGCGTCATCTGGCACCTCAGAGGGAACGTCTTCGTCCCCTCGCTCCCTCTCCGGCGACAAATATTTACTATGCTGCCCCGATTTATTCTGGGTTAATTAGTGAAAGTTAAATAGCTATCATAGGCACGATTCTAAAAAAAAACACAAACAGGCGCGCGCGCGTGCGTGCGCGCACGCCAACACGCGCTGACAACTGGCTGTCGCACACAAGCTCAACGCCAGCTTCTGACCTGCCCTCTAGCCCCCAAAGGCATAATGTGGTTTATTATAGACATGTGAAGACTTAATTAGATGTGTATAATGCATGCTGTCGGGGGACTGCTTGCTGTACTGCTGTATAAAACCAGGCCGTGTATAAAACTGGCTGTGTTAACAGCCTGCATTAGTAAATCTCTTTGTGTTGTGCTAGTGACGAGAGGCAGCTTGGTGGTAAAGCACTGCTTGCTCCTCATTATGACAGATATATGTTGCTTTGCTTGGAAGAGTAGAGCACGCTCACACACACACACACACACACACACACACTCACAGGCACACATCTTCCTTAGCTTTTGTGAATAATTGGCTCACTATATGGTGGGGAAAACGGAACAGTGTGAGAAGTTATACGTAATGAGCATCATCATTAAACAAATACAACCTGACACACCTTTTGGCTCCCCCATTTGACAACGCAGGTAGTGACAGCTGGCGCATCTGAATATGTGTGGAAAGTCTTGCCTTTCGAGCTCCGCCTGTGAAGAAGTTGTAACACTCCAGAGAGTTTTCTACATCTCCGGCAAATCATTCCGCCGGGCCCCGCTGCCCTGCCCCGGAGAAAGCCATAAAGATTAGTGGTTAGATTACAATCTTTACTACAAACAGTCTCTCCTGGAGCGGGGAAGGTGAAAGTGCAGGCCGAAGCTGTGGGCGATGAGGGAGATTAGCCCGGGCCGAAACAAGAGGGACAAAGCAAATCCACTCAGAGGAGGAAGCCGCTCACACAAAAGCGGGAGCAGGGAAAGACGCTGTGAAAAAAACGCAGCGACGCCGTCGACTCCAGGAAATATTTATGACTTGCAGGGGGGCATAAAACTGGAGTCAGAGCTTTTTGTGAACAGAACTCGAACAAAAAGGGAGGGAATCGATAAATCCATACAGGTTCACAGTAACACCAGGTTTCTGTGACATTTGTCACATGCATTATCGGGCTGCTGGACAGGACCCTGACCCTGGATGACACCGCCGACCCCCGCGTTCGTCTCCGTCATCACAAACCAACAACGCTGCAACCACACCCCCCCACACAACGCCGTGTTTCCATTAGGTGCTCTGCCCGTTGTATAAAATGTCAACCAAACCCCACGAAAAAAAGAACCAAACCGAGGACCGTGTCAGTCCATCTCGCAGCACATTCAGAACCCTTTATGTTACCTGGAGTCGCCCCAAGGCTGTGTGTTCCCACTGAAAAGGTAAATCCAGAAAGAATGTTTCACATCGAAAAAGCAAAATGAACCAATTTCCTAAAGTATCTTGCCTCTGTCGTTTTTAGCTCCATATAATCAAAGTGGAGAGACAGCACAGTGTTTGTTTACTGAAACCAAAATGAAGCTGTCTGAGGAGGTTATAATAAATAAAAGAATCGCAAAAGAATTAATGTTAGTATTCAGAGGTCACTCTCATTGCAGGTTCAGCAGGCTTCATATTGACAGTGATAATAGAGAAATATATGGGAGAAACCTTCTGTTTTTTTAATAGAAAACTATCAGAAACAATATATCATGTCATTCATCAGTCACTGAGCCTGGTAAAGTGACATTTATATGCAGCGTGTGGACTGTGGCTTGAGGCATTAAGTAGACTGTAAAACAATGATATCTGATCATCTGATAAAATCTGTATTGACAATGTAGGCTTGAAATATCACCGCCATTCACGGCGAGCGAAACTACTTCACAACTGGACCGGACAAAACACATCAGATAAACAGATTTTTAAATCCAGGGAAAGCGGAGTTGTAAACTCTGATGCGTAACATCAAAGCGATCATAGAGACTTTTAAATTGGCATCAGTTTGATATGTTTATAAAATGCTGCAATTTTCTCAAATGTTCTCACTTATTTTACAATCAAATTTGTCTATGTTCCCTTCACATTATGTATATTTCTAAAAATGTGTATTCTGATAAATTACAACATAAAAAGTCGGTTTTTTTCCACCTATAGTATGTAGTGTTTTCTCCTAATGAATATTTTAAAAGGAAATCACTGAAAATACTGCATGCAGGATGAGTTTGCATATTGAGGGGGGTTAAGTCATTTTTAAAGAAAATAAAACCACATGACTCCCAGTGTCTCTCCTGATATGTTTTTTGCTTCTCATTACGTGACAGATCAACAAGGGAAATTTATTTATATATATATATATATATATAATATAATAATATATATTTTAATATTTCATTTTTCGGAAAAAAATCTTTTCAGATTTAATGGAGCCTTTACATTTCTACAAGACACAAGAAATGGTACACACACCACAATCACCAACAGTTGTTTTCTGAACTGTGCACTGGGAACAGCTACAACCATGATACATTTCAAACTTAGAGTTTCCCCACTTCGCCTCGGTCCGTCCATCTTCTTCGTGATTCCGCACCGCGTGGCCTGGTTGCGTTTGAACTTGCATTCGTTTCTGTTGTGACAGCGGTGCGACCCGGGGGCTGGAAATAACGGCCATTCAATGGAGCTCGCTGACTTGTCCCTCGCACACACGCAGAACTCTCCAGATCCTCTGAATCTTTTAACAATGCTGTCGCACCGTAGATAATGAAATCCCAGAATTCATTGCAAATGCTCAAAAAACAAATATTATTCTTAAATTGTATTTTTTACCCCGACAGTCTTTTAGAAAATGATCAACTCTTCATCTTCTTCACAAAAAAAATAAAAAAAAGTTGGCTGCTTTCGGATGTTTTTTTTTTTTTATGTTACTGACCTTTTGCCAATTAACCTCATTAGTTGTAAAAATGTGCCACCAGGTGTTTTTCAACCAATAACAAAAACTCTGTCAATCTCCTTTTCCTCTGTATTATCTTCATTGAACTGCCTCGCAAGCACCAGTTTGAAAATGGGCTTTGGAGATTACGATCCGAAAAGTGCAATACACTTTATCCACAGCAGGAATCGATAGGATTTTTATTTTTTAAATGAATTATGGAACGATGTATATTGTTGAAATCTGTTTGTGTTCACCTTTGGCAGAGTATATGAAGTACCTGGAATTGGAGTTTTATATAACGGTTTTCATTTCTTTTACATATCTGTGTCACAGTACTGTAAAAAATGTAAACACTGCAGCAATATATGTCAATGTATGTGTTGTGTTGTGTTGTGTCATGCCAGTGGCAACTCTGTTCTTAAATGTCTCTGGTTTTGTATGATATTCATTCACTTCACTTTTTGACATGAATCTTTTTAAACTTTTCCTGTTGCTTTCCTGCATTTTTTTCTTACTCAAAAATGATTCCCTGATTTTTAACAACGTCTCTTACAAGGTGATATAAGTTGAACTGTGTAGCGCAGTTTGTATGTAGTTTTGCAATTCAATTCGCTTCATATCAGTTAAAAAGTAAAACCAGACATGAAAGCAAATTACACATTAAAGATTTCATGCCTTCCGAGAAAACAGTGGGATGGTTAAATTGAGTTAAAACAATTATTTTCGTGGAGATTTTGTTCTAAATAATTACCGAAATCATTACTTATCAAGCGGAAAAGCACAAGAACTCCAATTTAATACTCACAAATCCCATTTTTGTGGAAAATTTCATTTACTGTTGACTAAACAAACTACTTAATTAGGTGAAACTAAACACAGTTGTGGAGTTAAAGGGGAGAAAAATCCCAATGGACCGAGTGTCTCAAAGCAACAAATTAACATTTCATTTTCTGTCGCCTTGCAATTAAATTCCAGACGTGGGGCGCTCGCATACCTGCTCCCGACTCGTGTCGCTGTATATCCCGCTCTCAGGTTGTGTTTGCATACACCTTCTATCATCACAACAATAATGGCCAAATGAGACAAACATGAACCCTGCGAGCACAAACAGATAAAGTATGATCATTACTTTCACAGGTGTAGGTCCGTGATTACTAACTGTGTTCATACCATATTTGCTTGAGTGTGTCCCTGGATGTGACTGCTGGCTGTTTCGCGGGTGTGTGTGTGTGTGTGTGTGTGTGTGTGTGTGTGTGTGTGTGTGTGTGTGTGTGTGTGTGTGTGTGTGTGTGTGTGTGTGTGTGTGTGTGTGTGTGTGTGTGTGTGTGTGTGTGTGTGTGTGTGAGCTGCACCCATTCATTACCCTGTAAATACAGGCTGAGCCAGAGCCATTATTTAGTCGTGGGATAAAACAGTGAGAGCAGCTGGTGAATTCAGGGATTTACCAAACACAAGAGCGAACTGACGGGAAGTTAGTGTCCTCTTTTTAATACATATTCATAAAAAAAAAAGTGCCTGTGGAAAGCATCTGTGTCGATATAACGCTGCAATCTGATCACAGAAACCCCTGTTTTTTTTCGGGGTGTTTTTGGAATAGCAAGCAACCGTGTCTTGAGAAAATCTTTAAAAACTCGTTTTACTGTTGAACTTTTCTGGAAAAAACATTGCGGTCACGCTGGTTTGTTGCCTCGGATCCTCTGGCCTTGGGTCTGTGGGACACTATGGAGGTTAGTACATGCAGTCTATTCTCATTAGGAGCCATTTACTGCATCACTACTTCTGCCTGTCCTACTAAAGGGCTTCTGAATCTATTCAGGGTTGAAAATCCTTTAAAATAATGGCTGGAAATTTCAGCTTTTATCTGAAGTCAGTCTTGTAGTAGATTATTCCTTTAGTGCCTTTCAAATATAGGCTAAAAAAGGTTAAAATATTCTAATTGTTTGCCTGTGTGTTTGGCCTGTGATGGACTGAGTACCTTCTACCAAGGAGCCTATTAAGATCCTGCATAATGCCTGTTAAATTGGATGCTCAGGCAAATCAATTCTGCTTTCAATTTGTGATGCTGTAATGAGCGACCAATGGAGAATTTTCATAATGAGTGGCATGATGTGCAAATAGGTAGGTTTTACATGCATTCGGCCAAGTTTACATGTAAACTGAACTGCTGGTGAACGTTCACTGCGGAGTGATTGGACGGAGCATTGAACACAAAATAAAATGTGTTATGGTGGAGTTCTAAGTATTGGTGGGCAAAAATATACTCAAGCGTCATCGGAAATGAATCTGAATTTACCAAAAAAAGAGAGATTTTTTTCCCGCAAACAAAAGTTGTGGCCGGCCAGCTGAGGAAATGTCTCTCACTGTAATAACAGCAGCATCTAAAGGCTGATTTTTCACCACCTTTTCAAATGTGTTGAACACATCTGCACACAGCTGTGTGTTTCATTAGTTATAGTGGATCAATTTCTACACAAGTGTGCACGCAATGTAACGTTTGCGCCCGTTTTATAACCACAATTATTTAGTGTGTGAGGCCCATAGTCAAGTAGGATTGGGCTTCTCCTATGGGTGCAGTACACACACAGCAGGAACAGACAAGTGGAAAAAAAACCCAAACAAGATAAGGTTACTTCCGGTCAGGATGTTTTATTCTGGAGAGGGGGATGTAAAGAAAACAGTGGACGTATGTGGCTTGTTCACTCTTTTGTCACATGCATCTCAAGCTCCTGACCAATCACAGAGTCAGACAGGAGAATAAAGTTCTACCCGGATGACGTTAAGGCTGTAGGAACTCCTAAACCAAAAGAAAAAAAAAACAATAAGGTCAATCTTTTCTCACAGCCCCGGGAGAGAGAACACATAGCTCGCTTTTCACAGATTTGAATGTGAAAGGGTGCATTTGTTTTTTTTCTTGGTTGAATTTTATTCAAATTATAACAATTTTCCACATGAGCGTGTGTCAGGATCACATGTTTCATCGCCTCACGGAAGAATGAGATCTCTGTGTGTGCTTTTGCATTTGACTGTCATGCCGGTGGTCCATGTTTTCAGGCACCTGCACTCGCAACACTGTGAAAGACGTCTTTTGCAGCACCCTCCCCGTCCTCGTCTCACCCAGACAACCCCCTTTGAAATATTTCTGTCTTTGTACTTCACTAAGAAACAGTGCTGGAGCATCGGCGCGCTTTAATAAGAGCAGGAATGCAGCAATGTAAAAAATAATGTATTACAAGTATTTGAATATTTCTTATTGATGTTTTATATATATATATATATATATATATATATATATATATATATATATATATATTTCTAGAAAAGACAGTAAGACAAAAAAAAAACCTTCAGTGTTTTGTTTTCAGAATGTGAATGTCAGGTTTGCAGGTAAGAGGACTCAGAGGCGGATGCAAGTGAAACAAAAGCAATTTTTTAATAAAGATGTATTCCAAAGGCAGAAGGAAACAGGAAAACAAATCCAACGTGCAACACTAATGAAAAAAGAGGGTGCCAAAACCAGGGAGAGAAAACAACAAAGGCAACAACTAATGAAGGGCAACAGAGAGGGTCACAGTGGTAGGAAATGGGCTCTCGCTGGGGGAAAACAGATACTAAGAAAGACAGGCTGACAAAGATAATGACACTCTGACTTATGTGCGAATAAAGCTGTGAAATCAGAAAGTTAACAGCTGGGAAAGTCTGATTCTCCATATGCAAGTGTTCATAGGACATCAGCACCATAAAACTCCGGATGAATTGCGTTGCCGTCACCTTTTAGGATAAATAAAGTGTATGTCAGTTCTACACAGATGGAAGCCGGCATGAGGGGGCGACTACGCTAATAAAGTCTATATATCATCATTTAGCTTTAATAGTGTTTGTCTCTCCTACTTTCACACATTATGAATCCTTTCTTTTTTTGTAATGTGCAATATGTTGTGTGACGTCACACTTGCGTCTCTGAAACTTCCCACTTTCCCGGTGGGAATTTTCCAAGTTGACTTCATTTCTAGAACTGTCGCAGCGTATGCCGGTATTGGTGATCGTCGTGGTTTGAAACATTGACATTTTAATGTCGTGTAAAAATGCGAGGGTGCACTGAGGACTGGATTTGAGTGGTGCGCAATAATAGTGCACACTGTGGATTTGCTTCATTTATCTTATTAAACATAGAACATCAGGTGTGTGTCCACCTGATGACTATATAGTATTTTCTTTTTACCCAATATCAGGTTTATTTGATAACTGTGACTAACAAGTCAGGCTCCAGTCATTTTTGTGCTTGCTGTTGCTCGGCACTCGATCCAAATACGTCACAGCAAATGCAAGAGAAGACGCAAGTAAACCCCCATTTAAATAGTCACGTTTTCACTCATGGTATTATAATTTCTTGATCAGTCGATAAACGTATGCACAACAGAATAAACATGCATCTTATGACTCTTTTTATCTTAATAAATCAGGACACATGTGTGCATAACCTTTTCTGATGTATCTCCGCAGGCTGCTGTATCTCCTTTTTTCACACACATGCACTTGCGGGTTACAACATGTTTGTACAAAGACTCTAAACATGTTCCCACAACATAATCTCTCCTAAAGGTTCCCTGCTATTTGAGATAGTATGGATAAAAAGTTCATACTGATGCAGTATGGAGTAGTTGTAGTGTTTATTACACTTTTACAGGCCGATTGTATGATAGTCGATTGTCCAATGTTTATTATTAATTTTACTTGATATTTTGAAAATCTCGTCGTTGTATATGGTGAACAACAATGAAAAAAACAGTTTTTTAAAGGAATTTAATATAATTGATTTTTTAAATTGTGCAACGAAAGACTGGGTTGCGCACGTTTTTGTGCTTTTGTTTTGGGTTTTGGCAGGGGAAATGTTGATGTACTAAGATGCAATCAGAACAAAATTCTATCCAGTCATATTGTATCGTACAAGAATAGAGGAAATGGGAACAATCAGAGGCGGAGACAATCGACACAGGGGAGGAGCACACGACCGGGATCAATGACACGGACTGGACTGAGTACCGACACCAAGGAAAGTGACGTTGTGTGGATGTGACAAGATGCCGGCGCTCAAAAGAGAACGGGGAAAGACCAGTGTAACTGACAAGACGTGGAACAATAGCACGGAAACAAGGGGGAAAAAAGAACCTTCGGAACACAGTGGGAATACAGACACAGAATAGAAGAAAAATAAAGCGTCTCGCTGTTTTCAAACAACAACATCTTCTATTCAAGATGTTATTTGTGGTCAAATGCTGGATTTCAGATGTATTTTTATATTAAAAGAAGTTATAATTTTAATGATTCAAAAATTAAAAAAACAGAAATTGGATGGTTTTAATATAAATATCGTATTACTTAAAAAAAAAAAAAAACAGTGCTGGAAAAAGGCCTCAAATAAATCAATAGAAATAGAACAATTATTACTGGTAAATACAGATATTTTAAAGGAATTATACAATCACATTCTTGAGCTCAATCTTATTTACCTTCTTTTGATGGATTTTGGTTCACAATAGTTCTGATGATGATCATAAAATGTTTCTACAAAAATCAAAACCGCCTTCTTTCTTTTTTTTTTTTTTAAATCTCTCCAGTGTTCTACAGTGTAATTGGAAAATGAACTCATCCTTAAAACACTTTTCAATCGAGCGGACCATCATTGTCTGTTCGAGTTTCTCTGTTGTGTCTCTGTGGTCTCTGAATGAGCTGCTGATGGGATTAATAAGGCAACAGGCGGGACTCCATTACGTGTTCAGTTTACAGGTCATTTTGTGGAGGATCCAATCCCTCTGCGGTCGACGTCCAGCGGCGGACAGTAAAGCCATTTGTTCCCGCCGTGGACGCTGACGGTTCCCCCGAGAGACGCCGTGGTCGACTCGCTGCTCCGACAATCAGCTGGTTGAGCTGCAATGAGATTTTGTCCTCGGTTTCCTCTCTCCTTTCCACATGCGACGCGTGTCTCGCGAAGGCATCTTATTAAGTCGACAAGAAACACATTAAGCCTTGTGGGACATTTTGGAATTCACTGCTGACACCGTCCGTATAGAGCTGATTTACTTTGATATTCCACAACAAGAGCAGAAGTACAGAAACTTTTAACGTGGATTTCTAATATCCTGCTGTTGATATTGCCTTTGCTGTTATCAGGGTCCACTGAGGCTGTGCAAAACATTATTCCCTGAGATAATGGAATAATGCCTCGCAGTGGCCTACCGCTCCTCATTTCTTTTCCTGTATAATCACTGATACGACATGATGTAATGTGACAAATGAAAAATATCACGTTTCAGAGCGACCAACGCCTCACATTTATCATCGTTTCAGGAAATGCCCAAAGGGTGAAGCCGCTGTGCTTACCTGAGACTGTAGCCTATTGATCTCAGCTGGCAACGCTAACTGAGCTCTATTCATCGCGCTCCGGCCGGGTCCCGCGGAAACCGAGCTGTCAGTCACCGTCTCAAAGCAGCACTGGAACCACCCCTGACATTAGGCTAACAATATCATTTGTCTCTTAAGACACTTTTCTGCAGGATTACGGCAGCATTCATGGGGGAATCCTCTTTCCCCTTGCCTCTGAAGATGCAAAATTAAATTTAAAGTTTAATTAGGCCACAATGAAACTTGAAGTGGAAGCAGTGTAACCCTCCCTGTAAAGCTCCAGATTGCCTCACTGCAGTGATTCAAGGGATTCTGGCCTCCTTTATCATTTGGAAACCATATTGAATCCATGTATATATATATATAAAAAAGAAAAGAATGGGAGCACAAACATGTGCGGCTGCTAGCATATGCAACAGCTTTGCAACAGAAGGCTGTTTTGTTGTTGTGTGTAAACACGGCTTCCTGCTGGTACACCGAGTGGCATCAGTGAATATGTATTGACGCACGCCGGTGTTAAGCATTTGGCTCAAGGTCGGCGCATCAACGTCACAGGGTCAGGGCTCCCGATCAAAGGCTTCTTTCTTCTGGAGCGAAACCAGGAAACAGTATCGACACCTTAAACAAGTGATGAATTCATCGGGAGCTCCAGAAAAATCCATCTCAAATGATTTCCCCATCAGTAAAAAAAAAAACCAGAATGTGGGCATTAATAATTCATCCCTATTCAGGGGGAATTGATCCACAAAGATAGCAGTTTTAACAGTTGGGAAGATTGAGGAATTGCTCCTGCAGATGTTTACTTATAGAGTTTGCACCTCTGCCGGTGCAGACGGGGATGCATTGCAGTTAATACGGTTTGGCGTCACATCTATTTTTACTTCATGTTTTTGCCGTATAAATGAGGATGTAAGAATATTTCCTTTTCTCCACCATTACTTTTTGTTTTATAAGTGCACTTATTTCATTAAGGTTTTAGGAGCTTGTTTGCGACTCTGTCTAACAGTAAACCACTATGTGTAATGTGTTAATACACTATATGCTTCACTGTTGTTATACGTTGCATGTTTATGAAGTCCTACCAGACACTAAGGAAGATATTTGTTTCTTTCTTTCTTTTCCCGGATGCGTCACACTTGACCTTGAAACTCATTAAACAGCACGTGTAAAAACACTTCGTCACCCTTCTTGTCATGACAGTGACACAAACCAGGGGGCCCCGTTGAGGGGACTCCTGAAATGTTGTCATTGATGCAGACATTGTCTAAGGCCCCGTTTACACAACAATATTTCAAGTGGAAATAAACAGTTTTTGTGTTTTCGTTTGCATTTTTACTGTTTTGAAAACGATGTCCTTTTACACGAAAATGGCCGAAACGCTGAAAACGACAAAGTTAGCATGCCGGGCCATGAGTTGGTCGCTGTTGGTTGTTTTATGGAATAAAACCACACACACACACACATATACATACGCACAGAGAACAATATAATTTAAACAATAACAATGGTAAATACGCAGACATTCGTGTGAGCCGACGACTGTGCAGAAAAAGTATTTACTTTGGTTGTTGTTTGCGCATGCGCAGAATAGCAGAGTTTTTCTTCATTTTCATGGAGGTGGAGACGGTGTGGCCGCTTTTTGAAAAGTTAAGCTTTCAGTGGCCCCAAGCACTATTGTCATGCCAAAGGGCAACGGAAACTCAACAAAAGTTTCACATTTAATGAAAGTTTTGCATTTTCACTTATCATATAAACAAGGCCTAAGTTAAAGGATTCCAGCTCTTTATTAACTGATTAACCGATCCCCGCTCTTCCTGGGGCCCCGTTCCTGCTCGGGTTCCTCGGCACTCTCACGTTGAAACGCCTCTGCTTTTCCCTTTAAATAATCATGCGCCCAAAATGCTGAAATTTCCTAAAGTCTGAAATGTGTGCGTTACATAAAACTGAGTCGGGGGGTGGGGGGTGGGGGGGCGGGAGAAGCCATTTTTAAAGGCTAAACAACCGCACCTTAATGTCAGAATAAATTGCGTTATTGAATATAAATACAGTGACGGTGTTTGAATTCCCCACTTCATAAGAGGTATCAGGTTAGCATTCAACATTTCCACCCTGGAATGTATTCAGCGCTGCCCCACTTCTGCAGTAGTTAAACGGTGCCTCGCTGTCTTGGTATCCACAAGCTTTTGCTTTGAATTGAGTTTATCCAATTATCTTGCAGGTGTGACATCACTGAAGCTGAAGAGAGCCTGGGAGGCAGAGAAAGTGCTGCCGGTTGAATGAGAGATAAGCAAATGAAAAAGATGCAAATGGAGAAAAGTTATTTTGAAAAAATTTTCTGAATGTCTAAGCTAATTGGTCGCTAGAGAGAAGATGCTGAGCCAGAGTTTTTTTTTTTTTTTTTTTCCCATTGCAAAGAAACCCAACCCCCACCCCCCCTCTGCAGTGAGCACAAAAGCTCCGGGGGCGTGCACATGCACACGGCGTACGATGCATATAGGCGTGCACAGGCAAGGGTGCGTCAGCCCCGGCTCCCTCGCCTCACCTGCTTCACAATGCTCCGTTTCTGCGGCGTGTTCTCCGCGAGGCGCATTAGACGTCATTTGGTTTTTGTCTTCCGTATCATTTCTCCCATCCTTCTTTTGTTCGATACGTTTCAAACGGGACATTAAGTGAGCCAGAACGTCCTTTCAATCTCTCACCTGCCATTAGCCGACACAGCGTGTCTGCCTGAGTCACATTTTACAGGAAGGAGACTGTTCTCGGCACACCCCATTAGAGACCAGGAAATGGCCCCAAATAAGCCTGAGACTCTCTGCGCGCAACATCTGCACATAATCACATGCGGGCGCACAAACGCTCACACGTGTTACGCAATTAGGGCGTTGCCGTTTTTTTTTCTTCTTTTCTAAATAGTCACTGTTTAGTTGATAAAGACGCAGTGAAATAAAGCAAAGCAGAAACGAGCGGAGTTCTAATGAGCTGCAGAGGGAGTGGAGGACACCTGTTTGTTTATACAGTCCCTCGCAAATACAGTGCGGTTAATCACCTGAGGTGCTGCCGGGGTGACGCTTATCTGCATCACAATGGAGGGGTCGGCCGGCATTAAACACAGAGGACAGATGCCGCTCCATTTTGCCTCGGCTTTTCAGTTTTAATGCACCGCTTTCTCCCCGCCGAGACACAGATGCAGATGTTCGGCATTGTGCTGCACCTGCAGTTCCAGCCCGGCTCCTCTCTTGCCAACCATCAAAACAGAGCCAGACTGTATGTGCTCACAATGAGCAGAGAAAGAATGGGTGGGTGGGGGGGGGGGAAACAAGTCCATCAAAGGCAGGAAAGAAAGACATCAAAAACGATTTCAATCTCGCCTCAATTTTCTCTCAATAGTTGTCTGCAAAGCAGCTCTCTTCTGTCAGAAATAAAGAGAATCCGATCACATATTTCTTACTTTTACTAGCTGTGTTGCTTGTGACGGCCTTTCAGCAGCTGTAGTTACCGCTTGATTTGCCGCTTCCATAAAGGTGACTTATAAGCTGTTATCACAAGGCCAGCGGGAAACGTCAATACAAGATTAAAAGATGTGAGCGGAGAAAGGGACAGACTTCATTAAAGTTGATATAGAGCCACAAACACCTATTGATATGTCAGGGAGAAGCGGCGTGGTTGAGAAGTTCAATTGAGTTTAGGCCCCTCATTGACACCTATTGACTCCCATCGATTTGTCCAACGTGGGAGCCTGATGGAAAAATCTTTCTTCAATTCAGCATTCATTTTCTGACAATGGCAAATATCGGTGACGGTGATGAAGAAGTTATGAGACAGAAAGACGAAGGTGTGTCTTTGTCACGGTTCTATCTGCTTTGCTGAATCAGAGAATCTAGTTAAAAAAAAGTCTTATTTTTGACATCATGAGGATGAAATCAATGTTTTCTCTCATTCATCACGCAGTAATGTGAAGAAATAAGAACTCAACAATAAGATTATTATTTTGTCATTAACTCAAGCGTGCGCGTTCACACCGATCAGCCATAACATTATGACCACGGGCAGGTGAAGCGAGAGTTTGTTTTGTTGTAAGACACAGAGACAACTCAAAGTATTTAACCGTATATCACAAACTATTGACAGTGTGGACCACCTGAGAAAATGCTGACGCTGTCCACCACTGTGACCGGCCGAAACATCCGGTCACGGAGGCTTACCCGATTAGCTAAGGGAGACATGCTTACTCCTAATATGAGGATTATCTATTGATCATTTTTGCCAGCCGCAACCACACTGCAACAAGAAGCAGCGCTGCAGCAACACTTAAACCCATCCGAACATCGTGCTGCACGTCTTTATCGCTCATAAATACAAACCAGAAGAGTCGGAATCACACCTGTGTTATATAGAATAAGCAAGTGATCATTTGTATTTTGAATATGGAGTTAATCTTTTGGACATTGTTTGACAATATTAGATTTTGTCAGAATGGTTTATTGTTTAAAAAATAATTCTCTCCATGTACCCTGAAGGACTCTACCGCACCGTGAGAATAAATGTGAACAGCCATCCGTGTGAATATAATACTATGAAAGTTGAAGACGTTTATAATATACTGCATTTACAAAGTCAGACATCAACCAAGCTGTGCTACTTTGCATGAGTGCCAAGTTATTATCAGTTTTCTCTAAATCACACGCAAGATTTTAGAAATGTAATTAAAATCAGCGTATTACTGAAATACAAAGAAATGAAGTAAGAGTATCACAGTGTTTGTGACCAGAGAAAAGTCTGATATGAGTGAGACTGGCTGCGAAGCCTCAGACTTTAAAAAGTCATTTCATTTGTTGTTTGTTTTTAATTATCACAGTAAAATAATTATTTCATACAAAGGGGTAGTTCACCTGTTTTCTTCTCTAACTATATTTTGATAGTTAACGCTCCTGCTTTACCTGGCTTTTGTAAAACACATTTGCTTTGTCTCGCAAAGTATCTTTGATTATTGAAGCGCGTGAAAACGTTTGTCAGTACGTCACAGTTTGTTGCATATCGGGGGGGGGGGGGGGCGCAACTCCAAGGTGTGAGTCGGGTGGTTGTAATGTTATGGCCGATTGAAGTTTATTTGCAGTGGAAAGTGTTTCCGTGTGACCACACCGGAGGCGTTCGGGTTCAGCGTTACTTACGAGGTCGCCCGCGTTGCAGATGTGCTCAGAGGCCTGTAGCTGGTGGTGTAGTCTCCAACACAAGCAGGTATACACTGTACAACCCTCTAAAAATGCCAGAGGATTTCCATATAGCCACTTAAAAATGTGCACGGATGCGTGACGATATAGTTTTGTGACAGAACTTTCACTTCAGTGATTTTGTTTTGCAAATACCAGCAGGGTTGCCGACTTGCATGTCTGTGGCGGGAGGCGTCTGGCTGTCAGGTGTCTGAGGCTCTCATGCTGACCAGAGTAATCTCACGCCAAATAGGAAGAAGCCTTCCCAGTTTCTCTTTTAAGGGAAAAAATGAAAGAAAGAAAGTAAAACAAGTTAAACAGGCTCTCTCCGCACAGGAACACATTTTCCCCTACATTTCAGCTGCAATATTGGTCCATAAACATCACAGGAAGCACAAAAGTCACAGTTTTTATGCCTCCATTTTACAGAAACACACACACACACGCGCGTCTCTCTGAAAGTACAAAACACCTTTCATCAAAATTGAGTTTTGCCTCGTTCACTTTTTCTTTGCAATTTGTCATCCATTACAGACTGAAATCCAGGTGTTTGTGGAGTTTTTCTCCTCTGACTTTATTAATTCCCCGCACTGTCATACAGTGGCAGGATCCATACATGAGCGTCTCAGGAGAGCCCAGAGTTGTCCACGTTTGCACAGTAGTAACTTCATTAATTACTCTGTCTATAATTATAGTCTAAATTATCCCTGACAGGGAGGACACAATCGACAGAATCTGTTCTCCTCAGCTACTTCAATTACTATTTGATAAGATGACCCATCCATCTACGGGCCCCCTCTCCTCCCCCGGATCAGGAGAGCGCGAGTGTCACACGGCACACCTGCAATAATAAGGAAGAGCGCACAATGACTCCAGCTCTGCACATAAAACGGAGGAAAGTACACTTGATGCCTGAAATTATGCTTCAGGTTTGGTTTTAAATCACCCGAAGAGCGTCCGCGTCGGACACTAACAGCTGCATCATTAGACGCTTTCGCTCATGACTGAATGTGCTTCAATTGTTAAAACATGAAATTTGGAAAATTAGAATGAAAAACAAGGGAATAAAAAAAAAAAAAGAAAACTGAATCTGAGAGCTGAAGCCATTATTATTGAGACCGAGGAGGTATTTGGAGCCTGAATAACACTAAACGTGTGAAATATGTGAGCTAACAAGGACATAAGAAACAGAGCAGTTTCTGGATTCGGGTGCAATTTTATCGCCGTTGTGGGGGATTCAATCTGCTCACACAGTCACATTATGTGGACTTCACATCTTTGTGAGGGCAAAAAGCAAATCCCCTTAATAATACCTGTTTAATTATTATATGAAGACATGTTTTAGGACAAGATCAAAGTTACTGCAAAGTGTGTAATGACCCAAACGTGTTATTGCAGGTGAGCACGTCGTTCCATTTATATCATTTGTATTCATTTTATTTACAGATGTGCTTGATACAACCCAACATGTCCACATTCATCACTTTCCATTCTTCAAACTGTGTCTTGAAGTTCAGTCAAACACAGACTAGAGAACATGAGTAAACTCATAATGAATTATAACACACAAAACATGCAAAGTCCAACAATGTGCGCAGATGGGTTGACACAATCTCAATTAGTTCTAAGTGACTGACAGCACAAACAACATGTTACAGTGTTTATTTAGAGAATATAATTCGGTCACTGCAATGTGCATCACACGCTCACGTCACTGACGTCCTTCAGACAATTTTACTCCTGTTTACACCTTGAAGAATCACACAGCTTACTGGGGCCCTGAAACCTCTAAAGACAGAAGATATTAGAAACCTCAGGTTGTATTTGTCAAACAACTTGAAAAAGTTAACCGGTAAGGAAGCTGTGTTTGCAGTACTGAAGACATCTTCTGGTTGAGATCAGCTATGATTTCATATCATATGAAAACTCGTAAATGTATATCTAAAATATTTCATATTGCATCACTAAAAACATTATTTCAACGTAAGAAAACTGTAGATAGATAGATAGATAGATAGATAGATAGATAGATAGATAGATAGATAGATAGATGCTTCCCCAAAATACACACTCTAGCCATTCAAAACATTTACCTTCACGAACAATGAATTTCCTGTGTGTGTTACAAATTGTGCAAAATATTTTGAGGGGTTATGCAAATATATGAACGTACAATGTGAGTCACAACGTAAGAAAACACTTGCATCATTGTGAACGTGTCTGTTTGTAGGACATTGGAAATGCAAATCAGCTCAGCAGAGACGTTGCTCTCATTGTGTTGAGAGGCTTTTCACCGGATGACCCTTAAAGACTTTTATTTGTGGACTTTATTCTGAGATGTTTCCTGCCAATGTCAGATTATTTTTGCTGTAATGCTCTGATATCATTCTATAGTCAATGTAAGTAAAGGAACAATACCATTTCCATTAGAGCGTTCATATGTTGACAGGACCTAATGCATGCAAAAACCCTCATCTGAATAATCCTGTTTGTGTGTGATGTTATTCATCATATTATTCTTGGTCACCCGCAAACTGAGCATGCGATTTCGGTCGTTAGATACATGATCTTTGATGATGATAATATATTTCAGACATGTAGACCATGTTCATTTACATATCTAATTATGTACATACAGTATATAGTGTTATTGTATAAATGTGCCCATATCCCTACAGCTACATTGTAAATAGACCCGTTCATACCGCACATGTATACAAATAGTAATCATGTTTGAAAATTGAGTAGGATATTTAATATTTATTATTTATAATCAAACCTAAAACGGTCCATCACAGGGCAAATCCAGAGAGACAGACAGTCACACGCTCGCATTTACACCAATTACTACATGTTTCCAGACCAGGATTCCCCTGATTCCTCTGAGAAAACGTGCACGTGGGGGAAATGCAACCTCTTCACATAAACTCCTAGAACTGGACCTGTAGAGGGGTTCTCCACAAGATTATCAATTTTCTCAGTGTACCAGCGAGTGTTGTATGTTAATTCAAAGTGAACGCATTGCAAAGTACCGGCGCTTTTTCCTGCGTTGCTCACGAGGGGCAGATCATCGCCCTGTACGACATGCTCCCTAATTACATCGAACCCCGGCAATCTGGTTCATTATGAGTCAATTCCACACACGGCTGCAATGTCCTGCTGACACAAACAGTAACGGCACATCAAATAATTGACTTGGGTCGGATATTTATGAGACGCACACCTCCAAGATCCCCGAAGAACTGACGCGCTAATACGATTTTAAGACGTAACATGGCAAATATCAGTTTTAGCAGTCCGACTGCATTCAAAACCTCCATCTACATAATAATAGATACTCATGAATGCATTATGTAACATGGCATGGATAACCAGCACAAAAGGAAATCATTTCATTTGCATTTGTTAGATTGGGGCTTTGCAAGTTTCTGGTTTTCAAAGCAAAAGAATGATAATAAGAAGTATTTAGAAATCTTAACTATGGGTTATAACAGGGGTGTCAAACACATTTCAGTTCAGGGGCCACATATGGCCCTAACCCTCTCAAGAAATTTGTTGAAAAATATCAGTTTCTTTTACATTTTTACAGTTTGTGTGGTGGTTTTGCCAGATTGGAGTCCAGTTTTTGGTCCTCGGGCGTTATGTTTGACACCCCTGGTTTATCATGTCCTTTCCAAAGATGTAACTGGAAAATATGAACATTTATTCAATGATAGAAAGACACAAGATGTTGCGACTGTGATTTGCTGTAAATATAATTTCATCCAGCAGAAGCAGTATTTTGAAGCTGACACTGAATGTCACTACTTTTTATTTGTCAAGTAAAGAGACATAAGGGGTTTTGCATTGTGAGACACAAAAGAATATAGAGTTGTTTTCTTTTCACTCTCTGGGTAAGACAAAATGGAAAATGATCAGAATACATAAAGAAAAGTTCAGCGTTTTGGTGAGTATAATGTTTGGATGTGAATATACTGTGTATACACAGTTCATTCTTTTTGGGGGTTAAATCCAATGTGTGTACATTTGTTACATAGGTTCCGTTGTGTGGTTCCAGTGGCTTTACAATTGTCTTTTACATTATGTCACAGTGACACGGATACACTGCCAGTTACTGATATTAATAAAAAGAAAAAGTGAAACAATCCCTGTTGAGTCATGTTGGATAAAACCACAGTCTAAAACAGAAGTATTCATAATGCCCTTGAAGGGAAAGTCGACTCTTTTTCAAACCTTCTGTATGTCTTATTCTAAATGTATGCTGTTGCTCTGCAACATTGTCTGATTTGCATTGATTCTGAAAAGTGTGAAGTCACGGCGAAAACATATTCACAGTGTATATATCTGGGACAAAAAAACCCTGCAGCTTTCCAAGCGAAGCCCGTCTTTACATTACTCATTTCAAATGTTTGTTTCTGCATCTGCCCATGAGTGAAAACAGACATTAGCCACCTGGACTCCGGCTAATGCTAATAAGCATGAAGAGTCTCCTGTAAGCTCACCAGCGTACAAGAAGGGATATTTCATTAGGAGTGAAAGTTGGGATTGCGTTCGAGGCCTTTTATCTGGATGTGCTTGGGCTGAAATAATAACAAGAAGTCTTTCTTTTTGGAACTTTAGCTTTGTTCGACCAGTAAGTGCCAAAAAAAAAGCTCATCTATGCTGAATAAAAGCTCATCCATGCTTGACATTGAATATGCATACGAAGTGTGAACCCTTGCAGCGTTTACCAACTTCACAGACCACTGTCATCTGCAATACCGCCTCGGTTTCCGACTCTTTTTTAGTAACATCAGCGCTACTTTCTGAAATCACCAGTTATTCTCGACTAAATCCTTCTTCTCTTCTTATTTGACCTTTAATGAATGTATGCATCTCCATGACAACATAAAGGACAGACAAAAATAAATAAATATATATATATACATATTTATATACTTTTGTCTGTCCTTAATGTTGGCAGGCACATTATTCTATACCTCCACTGGAGGGCAGCACTGAGTCAACAGTGCCTGGCACTAAAAAAGGAGCAAATAAAGGAGCGGACATCGTTCGCGGCGTTGGTGGTTTTAACTGTTTAATACATCACATTTGGAGGACGAACAATTCTTTTCTCGGGTATTGCCAATGAGGGAATTTCATCGTTTCAGAAGCTCTGATGGGTGTTTCATGACTTGAGAATAAGAGTACTTATGTACACGAATGCTCAAAGCTTCTGACTAAGTCGTCTTCGGAAAGATCCACCATGTTTCTGCATGTAGGAAGTTGCCCCCAGTGACCCCAGGGTTCCTGAGTTTCTGGTGGTTCTGCTCGGGAAGGAAACGGACAAAAGACACTCGTGTGCGTGTCTTTGTGTGTGATGTCTCAGACCGAGCACAAATAAGCCTTCAGAGCGGCGCCCTCTTGCTAATTGAATACCAACTGCTTATTCCATAGTGTTGAACTTACGGAGGTATACATATTTGTGCTGTTTTGACACACAAATCTCTTTTCATATGAAACATAAATGAGCTCTACTCAGGCACAGAATATCAAAAATAACACAAGAAACTAAATGTGTACCATCACAAGAGATGGCATTCTAATCTGTAATAAATCACAAAAAAATCGATCAAATAAAGGGCATCCAAAGGTTTTCCACTGATATCAACTTGCAGAAAAATATACTAGTCAGTTTGGTTTTTGACATTTTTGGTCGCACCATTCTTCTTTGATTATCCTGTTGCAGCGTTACCTTGTCAAAGACAGTATTGAAACTCAAAAGTACAGAAGAGTCCAGTGCCATTTGTGGGCCAGGTGTTCTGATTTGCTGCATGGACCACAGGCCAAAGTTGGCCCACGGGCTGTGTTTTGGACACCTTCCCTAAATAAGGTGGATTCTTTGGGCTTTCAAATAATGAATTTGCACTTGAAATAATGATGTTGAAATGTTGAATGTATGTGTGTCTATGAGCAGGCTTGTTCTCCCTCCAACCTGCCAAAAAATTCCAGTCTAAAGTCTGTTTGAGTCAAATATTGTTGGAGAAAAAAGAAAAAAGTGTCCTTGTTTATAAAAGAAACCCTGGTTGGCTTTTGTTTCGGAGTCGGATTTGAACAGATTTTCCCGTGTTGATGTTGCGTTCTTTGTATCCCACAAAAAGCCTCTATGACCTCCCTCCGAAGAGGTTCTGTTTTGTTTTTACTACAATATAACGCCACTTCTGCCTTTGCCGCAACGAGAGGACAATCATTATTCACAGAACAGCGAGAGGCCACTTGTCAGGGAAACACAAACACAGGTCATTTGGAGCGTTTGAACGAGCCGTTTGAGCTTTGTGTTTCTGGTGGGGACGGTCGCTGAACAAAAAAAACGAAACAAACAAACATATATATACAGCGTATCTCCTCTCTTGTGGTTTACAACATGCGACGAAAATACTTCAGAGAAAAATGGTCCCGCTGCTGCCTCTGCGGCTGATTACTCACTTAATGCAGCTTCATGCTGCACCACGCTGTTCTGGTCTGGTTTGGCCGTGAGCTGCTGACGGCAGAGCGAAGGCTGCAGCAGGTGAAAGAGTTCATTAGAGTAGCAGGGCCGGGGTCCCCAACAAGCAGCCTCTTCACATGGAATAGCAGAGCTTAGCCTCCAGCTGTGACCTCCACCATCCAACATGCAGAGATAATACGGCGGCGCAGCAACGGAAGGCAAACAGCGTTCACACAGAGGCGCACTCTTTAGTTCAGGCGGAGACTTTAACAAGTCGCGCACAGCACAACCTTGCCTCTCAGCACACTGCCCCCACCCCCCATTAAAAAAAACTTCCTTCATCCCAAAACTCCCCCAGAACTCTTTGCGCTGTTCAAATCTTTTCTTTTATTTATGAATATTTACAAAGGTCAGAGCTTCAAAAGTTTGGAAATTGTTGAAAGAAAATGTGAAGAGTTAAGGTCAAGGTTAGGGGCGTAATGAAGGCGGAAAAACAAAAATCTTGGCACACATTTCTTTACTCTCTGTGCATGCTGATGCTTTTTGCCCTCTACCAACCTTTCCAGAGGAGCAGAACATGTTCTCCAACCCTCCTTCACATGGAGCGCAAGGAAACAAATCCCTACCTGTAGAACAGGTGTTGTGCGGAACCCAAGAATAACTGCAAAAGCCCAAATCTCATCACATGAAATATTTATCCCAGGAAACTGAATGGCGGCCTATTAAAAATGAACCCAAAAATTGATACGTGTCCTGATGCAAACTTGAAAACAGCCTCTTGGCTGCCATCTGCTCTGCATGTGGAGAACTTGGATCATTTATGTATTGTTTGCTATTTTGCCAATGAAATGGATTGCATCAGACGAAAAACATTATTCTTTAATCTCCTCGAAAGAAAGTAATTCGATCTCCTTCAAAATCGGGCTTCACACCGGTTAATGAGGTTGAGAAAAGCCCGTCTAGATTAATATTTTACCACCGACAGATGTCCCTCGGAGGTAGCGTCGCACAAACACATTTCTTCCTCTCTGTGCTTATCAACCAATATTGTCTGAGACAGTTTTTTGGGTTTTTTTTTCTTCAGTCAAACGCTTCCTCATATTATAGCCAAACCTCTGATGAACCTTGAAGTTTAGGTTTTTGGGGGACACCTCCGAAGGTTTCACATTTCACTGCTCATTTTTTTACAGCAGGTTACCCAAACATGCACAAATAGCATCTTCAATTCTGGCAAGAGAAGTAACAACAAGTCAACAAACCCTTAAGAGGTTCCTTGCTTTTTTTTGGGGGGGGGGGGGGGGGGGACTTGTAGTCAGCAATAACAGCACTTTAGCTTCTGTGTTGTTCAGTGAAGAAGCAAAGGTTTGCCTCCAACTGGGACCGACACACTAAAAACGCTCGCATTTATATCAGCGTCTGGGATGAGATTCCATTAAATGAAATATGTGTTTGCTTTTCGGTCATATTATGCATCTTGCCGCAAACTACCCAGCATGTTTTAACTAGGCAAGAGCCTTGGGTGTGTGACTCACTCGAAGCTCTCCTCCTGTCCTTGTTCTACTTGTCTGCCTCCACCACATGGGTAATGGATTTGGAGCAAAATACCAGCCAAGGAAAACCAGTCAACCAATCAAAATTTAAGTACAGCCACTATCTCCACTGGCAACAGCTGAGGCGGATAGGTTCAACAATGACCAAAAAAAAAAAAGAAGAGAGAGAGAGAGAGAGAGAAAGATGATCGCATTTCTTTTCCTCCCTTTCACCTGAACATTGCGTCCCCGCTGTAACAAATCCAAACAGGAGTAGGTTCATTTGAAATGTCAGGCTCGAGAGGATAATTCTCACAAACTCGGGCTGTACTTTTTCTCATGAAGAGATATCGCGCTTATATAACACAAGCTTACCAGAACATAAGCAGCTGCATACAATTTTCAAATGAAGAGTATTCCTTAGGTACATGTCTTGTCCTTCGTACTTTCGCAGTCGTGTTATCCCAGTGGGAGATGCGGCAACCGCTGTGGAACGACAAGACCCTGACTGCACATTTGTAAGAGAAGATTGTGAACTTTTGTTGTGTTTGGTCTGTTTGTTTACAGCAGTAGTTGTCCACCCCCCCCCCCCCAATTTTTAAAAATGAATGAATAAAAAATCCTTATAAAAATGAGTATTTGGAGGGTAAAACTTTGAATAAATTCATTAAATCCCAGATTCGTATTTGTGAATTTCTTCTAGATGTAATGAAAACGAATTCTAATCAGAAGTAATGCACATGAAACTATTTGCATAACAACAGCATTTCAAGACTTATCGGATCATTTCAGATGAAAACCCTTTAACAAGCACAAGAAGATTTATTCTTTTTATAGGGGGAGACACTCATCCTGCCACACTTTGAGAACCTCTGGATCGCGCGACGACAGTGATCCTCAAAAAACAGCAGGAGTACAACGTGTTGGAAAAGCTCCCGTCTCTGTATAAACAGAGCAAATGCAACTGAAACGCCTAAAACAGCCACTCGGTGAAAATCAACAGTTTTAACATACATGAGGATTACAGAATGTTTGTGGCACTCACTTTTCTGAATACCTGTCCAACAATGTGTACATGATGAAAACATCCAAAACACCAGACTGTCTCATATAAAGAAAAGCAGTTTGCTGATTCTCCTGAATTCTTTCAGACATTTTAATGCAACAGTGTCGTCATCAGGCCTGAGAGTTGAAGGTCATTTTTCCAAATGTATATCAATTTTCTCACATTTTCTTTCCTGTCGTTGCACTAAAGTATCAAATTCAGCTAAATGATCTGGAGTTTCATTCAAGCAGCAGCTCACACTGCTCTTCAGCCAAGCCGGCATGACTTGACTGCAGCAATGTAAAAAAAAAAAAACCATGACACCGAGGTTTGAGCTCAGCTTGGAGTGAGATTTCCTTTGGTGGTGGGTCAGTATGAGCAGCACACAAACAAATGACTAGTATTTCCCAGCATGTCATTTTTGAGAAAAAGAGCATTGTGAGCAAGTTTTAATTGTAGGGGAGAATTAATATCTATTCATGATTTTTTTTTAACATGCTGTTTTTGAATGTCTTCAGTAAAAGAAACCCAGTACAGGCAACACAAGCTGTGTGAAAAAAACAATTTAAGGCAAGAAATCTAGAAGGATAGTCACTTTCCTAATGATAGTGTTTGTATAGTGTTAAGTCAAATACATGGCAGCACCCATAATAATGACTAGTCCCAAAGGTCGCCTATGTGCAAATATAATGGCGGGTACTCAACGTTGACTCTTTTTTAACTGAGTCACTTTGATACCATCAAATAGTGCAATTTGCTGGGGAGAGTTTTCTCCAAATCCCCCCCCCCCTCTTGAATCATTTTTATGGCTGCTGGGGAAGAAACCTGCACCGGAGCTCATTGACTGTAGTGAGGTGACAGTGAGACTGTGAGGGGATCCTGCTTCCACTGGCCTGTATCCTTGCACATTTGTCAAAACGCTCAAAAAGAGTGTTTTTCAGGGTAAAAAGTGCTGCCGGGCAACCAGAGAGAAGTTGAATTAAGTGCAGCACACAGTGTACCACAGAGGCTGTGGCAGCATTACTGTAAAACTGAACAATCTTCATGAACATACTCCCCCACCATTTATTAATATCGCTTCATATCAGTCAGCAAATAGGCAAGACTCCTTCTCTCCCAGAGATCGAATAATGCAGGTGAAACCTCGCATGTGTTCGTGTGGGTTATTTGTCTATGTTCAGGGTTAAAGCTTTGACGAGCACAATTTGAACAACCACAGAAAAAGCTTATTTACACTCACATGCAAAGTGAGTTGATTATTGACGGGACTGACCTCACGTTGCCTTTGCAGATTATGGTCCATAAGAAATAATCTCTTTGGTCTGAATTACAGGTATGACTGCGACTGATCTGCCAACTGAAGCACGGACTCCTCTCAGACGGGCCCGCTGGCTGGATAGCCACGAGGCTACAATTGTTCTTTTTAACTAGCCGGTATTAACACGCTTCCCCTGCCAGCAGCAAGGTAGGCTGCTTATTATCATTATGTCATAAATAACAGTTCAGAATTAAATGACTTGTTTGGCTGGCGGGTATCTAATATTGTTGATTTCTTGTGTGACTGTCAAAGTATATGGAATAATGAAGACCCATAACTTTTAGCCCCGGTGGGACTAAATCGTGCATTTACAGCTTCCGTTTATGTTAAATGTTAATGATTGGTGGACTTATGTCTGCAGGTTTTTATTTTTATAGGCAAACCATCAGATTGGAAAATGAACAGAGTTATAAAAAAAAATAAAAATTGGTGGGCAAACTGCAAATCCATCAGCTTTAAGTGGAAAGAGGAGAAAGAGAAGAGGAGCGGAGAGCAGAGGAGAATGGTTGCGGATGAATCACTGATGAGAAGAGTAGAATTCTGTTTCTTGAATCAGTCTGCAGGTTTGGTGTCATCATGGATATTTCTGTGAGCATGGTTAGCTCGAAAACGTGTGTTTTGACGGAAGGATATGACAGAATAAAATGAGAAATTAGTTTGAAAGCATCATCGACAGTCATTTCATTCATTCTCTACAATGAGACTTTATGTGGCAACGGTATTATTTGAGTTTGCTTATTCAGAGTTTATTATGAAAGGGATCTGTCCATGCCTTTGGATGCTAAATAATTGTTATCCATTGTTCTTCCTTTGTAGTTTCACCCGACTGTCAATATACCAATAAACAGGTGGAGCGGCTTCTTCTTCAGCAGTGATTAGAAGAAGAGTTATTGATCGGCTGCATAATGGAGGAGCAGAAGACAAGCTCAAGTTAAGGTTTGAATTGTACATTTAATTCATCGGTAAACAATTTGACACTTTTTTGCAATAACCACGGTGTCAGTCTTTGAAAGTATCTTATTGTACCTGCCGCTTTCACAAAAATTGTATACATCAACTCTACCATTCACTTCTACTTCATCACAGTATTGTTAAATGTTAAATATCAGTGAATAACTATTGCTGGAGGGATAGGTGTACTATATTATTGTTGCCGTGACGTTATTTCATATGAGTTATTCGGACATTAACATTCTCCTCACATTACCATTGTTTCATAAATAATATATTTCCTTATTGCACAGCATAACAACAAGGGTTGGGGATCAACCAATCAGAAAGTTAACAAAAAAAGATTCATTTAAATTATATAAAACTAAAGAGTGGCTTTGTAGAACCGTAACTGCAATAATGATGTTTAATTAGGGAGAAAAAAAATAATCTGACTTGTCAATGGTACCGATAATTGTGTGAAAATCACTTTTGTAAGTGGAAAACTATTTACTTTAAGATACTCAAGTAAATTATTTAAAGTACAGTATCAAAAGTGGCCAGTTTCTGTTGCAGGGGCCCACAACGCCATGGGGCATGAGCACTGCACCGCTCCACCATGTTGGACTTGGTGGGTGGTGGGCTCACGGAGCCTTCCCAAGTTGCTTTTTCGACGCGTTGGCTACCCGGTCACCAGGCGCTCGCTGGCCATCGACCACCCCCGGACCTGGCTGCTTTCGTGTTCCATTGGCGTGGGTGAAAACGCTGCCACTGTGCATTGCTACGCTCCATGGCCGGAGTAAATAGTTCCCCTGAACATTTGCAAGTCGATGGACAATAACAACCATATTTGCCTCCAAAGTGTCATGACTCTCCATATTCTCCTGGGAGTTGGTGGTTTATTGTTGGGTCACCGTAATAGCAAATCAACTTGGTCTTTTATCCATACAGTGTCTGTGTACTCACCATTGTTTATCTTTATGGAGTATTCTTCTCTGTGCATGTGTGTGGTTTCATTACAAAAACAACCAACTGTGCCACCTCGTGGCCTGGCATGCCAACTAAGTCTTTCTGCCATTTCTGCGTAAAAGGACATTGTTTTTTAAAAACGTTGGTGCATAGGCGCTATACCTTTCTGAAACGAAAACTCAAAATCTAAGATGCAACTGCACATCTGACCTCAGAGAGCAGCCTTGCCATCACAGCCTTGATACGCTTATTATACATTCTAGACATTTTAATTTCTATATTTCAACTCATTTTGCACTCTTTTTTTCTCCTTCAATATTCTGTATTTTTAGTTTTTGTGTGTGATACATGTCTACACTACAGGGATGCAAAGTAAGACATAATTGGGATTATTCTGTGTATCTTTTATGTACAGCAGAATTAACAATAACATTTTCACCTTCGTCCCACAAGGGGAAATTCAGTAATTACTGCAGCTCAACATTGCAGAGACATAAAAGATAAGAATGATAAATACTAAAGAATTAAAAAAATATATATATTTCAATATAAAAAGAAATAAAATTGATGTACCTTCTGCAGCTTCAATGTGGATAATTGTTACCATCAGCTGTTTGGATCCTTTCACTGTGACTGTGAACTCTCTTCAGAGAGGTTAAAACAGGGAACGGACCAGTTTGTGGAAACGTAAATACACATATTTATGTTTTCATTGTCGTGAAAAAATTAAGGTAATCAGAAAACATACAAATCTTTGCCACATCTGGGGAAAAAAGTGATGGAAAATGGTGAAAATGTGACACGGAGAAGAAGAAAAAAAATGACGATTTCCAGACACGTCTAAACCCTTGAAGTTTTGAGCTCCTAACAGCACCTCTGCTACAAAACTGCTTCAATAATTGTAATAGCTTAACAGCCACTAACAGAGCGGCCCGGTCAGGTTGAAGTCTGTCACACACACACACACACACACACACACACACACACACACACACACACACACACACACACACACACACACACACACACACACACACACACACACACACACACACACACACACACACACAACCAGGGTGTCGTTTGATTTGCAGTTTGAGGGTCAGCCAGATTAATTGCCTGAACAATCTGGCTCTCAGACCATCAGTTGAATTTCTGGCAGGTCAGAAGTTCTATAGTCCAATTTTGTACATGGCTGCTGTCAAAAGACCGGTTATAAACTGCACCGAGCTGGTTTTAATAGTAGCATTAGAGAAGTGTAACATGTGTTACGGGTAAATGTGTTGCTTCAGCGCTGCCGAAACGTCTTCAGGGCATCAGATTTGTCTATTAAAAACATTTGCTACAGCTGCTTGAAAGTGGAATATTCACAGATATAAACGAATATTTTCACAACAAATATAAAAAATTTTTTTTAAAAAGTGTCAGTTCATCCTCCCACGCAGACACAGAAAAAATAAGCGAAGAAACTTCACAAAAAAAAGGTGCAGAGACAGTGGCTGGTCGTTCATTTTTTTTATGAAGTCACTGTTTCATTTTTTTTTTTCTTCTTTCTATCTGAATCTATAATATCGTCAAATGTCTAGTAAATAACAAGCTGCTCCTACATGTCCAGACAAGCCGTTTGCGCTGGTGCACAAGAGTGAAAGAAGTCTGGCCTTGATGAGTCGGGCAGTGTTCATAAAGGCAGCGCGAGGTCTTTGCAGAGCACAAACACCTGAAATGAGACACGCTCTGCAGACTCACACCTGAGACCCTCATATTACCGACGCCTTTATTCCCATCTATTATTAGTCAATGGTTTTGAGGGTGAAGATTTGATGGCATCATTTAGTTTCTTTCCAACAAGGGCACGGATTTATATTTTTCTCCTGGTCCACACCGCGCGGATATCTTTTCATTCGCTATCGCGGGGAAGGGCACATGTCAGTATTTCTGCTCTGATGCGCCAAGAAAAAGAAACCTACAAGGTCACATATGAATCGGCTGTGGCGAAGTCACGTTGCTTAAAGCTCGGAGACTTTTTCAGCGGGAGTTAGATGACAAGTAAGGTCAGGCCAGCTATTGTGAACTAAAAGGTAAAGTAATGGCTTTATGTGTCGAAATGAGGAAACACAGTGAGCGGAAAAATGCAGCCAGACTTTGATTCGAGTTTCAAAAGTTTATTTGACAGACTGGATAAAATGTCTGCAGTCGTACTTTGCGATTCTGCAGGTGCAGCAGTGTTTTAGGATGAATGCTAATGCCATCCCGCTGATGTTAGGCTCAGAGTAGCATGTCAGTATGTAAATATCTGCACCAATTACTGAGTACGCCAAATGAAATTTCATTACCAATGCAGGTAATTGGCCGTAAACTTAGCTGGAAATTGGCAAAAAAAAATAAATTACACAATCACGATAGTATTCAGGCGATTGCTGCTCTGCCGTGTCATTTTAATCGTTCTAACGTGGCAGTGTTTGGTTTTATTCATGTCATCTTATATAGTTAACCTTTATGTCACGCCCGGTGAGGAGTGTGTTTCCAAAAGGTGAACGACGGCTGCCGGGGAGCAAACCTGATGCGAATCTTCAACACAGACACACAAAGTAGACTATTGGTTTCCGAGGCATCAAAACCATTATCAGAATCAAAAAGAAGATGAATGAATCGTGACGCCGTTCACTAACTTCCTGTTACACACTGCCTCAAAACCATGAGAGAGGACTGAATTTATACCCTGTAAATAAGAAAATAAATTTCTTCTCTGTTTCGTCACTTCTTCTTGTATAGAACAAATTATGCTTTTTTCTTCAAAACACATTAATCAAGGTCAAAATGTCTGAGTGAGGACATTTAGCCTCTCAATAAAAGCATTCTCATTTTTTTTAATTTCCTCATGACGCATTTGTAATTACCAATCATTACTAAGTGCAATTAAGGTGGGAACAGTCACATCTCGTTATCGTAGCGTTCAAATCTAACAATGCTAATGACTATTGGCATAATAATAGCCAGTAACGTAATAACTTTGGCCAGTTTGAATGTATTGAAGCCAATAATAATGTTGCAGTCAAACATCTTTTGCAACTATGAGAGAGCGTGCCGCATAGTGTGTACCCTCAATGACAAATGATAACTATCCCATCCACTATATCTATTGTTTTCTAAGCAAACTGTAGAAAATCTGCAAAAAAAGCTGTTCTTTCCAAGAAATGCAGTCATATTTATGTATTTATTGCAATATTAACTGCAGGGATTACATCCTGAAAGGATTTTTAATTTTTTTAATGTTTGTTTGTTCATGTAATATCTTATGACAGCATTGGCAACATGATATTATGATAATGGATCAAATGTGTTATTACGCCACTGTTAAATTATTACATAATGGGATTTATTATATTCCAAAAAGTCAGAATTCTATAATAACTGACATCACATGCATTATCGTGTGTGTTTGCTGCTATAGGTTATGAGGCGTGTGTTTTTGCAGGTTTTTGTGGGGTTGAATTAACATTTGTTCTTTGTAAAATATCTACATTCTGATTTGTCATTCATAAAACCTGTCCATGAACAGGGCAGACATGCAGACTCCACTCAGACAGGCGCCCCAAACCTGGACTCAAACTGAGAACTTTATCACTGCGAGGTGAGAGGGCCAACCACTACCCACCACATGACCCTGATCCGTGATTGTTTGCCTCAGAATGAGCAGCCCGTCACCTGGACGGCTGCATATGTTGCCCTAAGCCCCATCAATTCTGTCCAGCTTTAATGGATTCTTCCCAGATGTTCAGATGGACTAATGCGCCCCACACATCATCACAGAGGCAGGCTAATTAACACACTGGACACTCCCCACATTCACGCTGTTCTGAAAGAGGTTTGAATTTTGGAGCCAACAGACCCCGAGACGTTACACTTCACCTCAGTCCAAAAGTAAAAGAGCGAGAAGGCAGCTGCATTTCTGTATGTTTATTCATGATTTCTTCACAGTGGAGCCAATTTTACATGAGTATTTGTGAACGCAATTATTTTTTTATAAATGTTCTTGAGCGTCTACAGTGATTACCACTCACGGGAACTGATCTACACGGCAGCCATTCCCAAACTCAGAAAATCTCTCTGAGGCCCGAGGATAGATTTCCTTGAAACGGAATAATCCATGATCAATATGGGGCCGATATCAATCAAGGCCATCCACGAAATAACTTGCATATCTTTCAGCATGATTGAGACATTATCCATTTTGATCATTGCTTGATGAAAACATATAAAGAAGTGTTAAACATGGTGTATGAATACACTGAACATGATCATACAGCTCATACTATTGCTCTAGATGCTGGCTGGCTATCCACCACTATAATTTGGAAACGTTATTTTAGCGTATTTTCTTTGTTGTCTCTCAAAATGTTACTTTTTTTTCACCAGTTTTAATTGTCCTGCCAAATTCACGTTTGTTTGTTTTTTTTAATGGAATGATGCGATAAGTTTGATTTGTTTCAACTCCACAGCATCTTAAGCAAACACACAGGGACGTTACACTGTTTTCTACAGATTGTTCTCAACACACGTTTCAGTGCAGTGGTAAATAAAGTCTCATTTTAACTTTTGTTTCTAGCATTATAATTAATTTCTCACGATTCTCCAAATGTTTTAATGACATTGTGTACCTTTAATGCTAAATTCCTTTTTTTTTTTTCTTCCGCAATTTCATGCTGGGTAATGATATAATTATCATCTTAAACGTCGTCCTTGAAAGAGTGTTGAAATTCTCTTTATCTTTACTTCTGAGAGACTCAGCTTCTTTGGATCGCTCTTTTTATACATATTTATGTGTCTGACCTGTTTCCAATTAACTTAATTAGCTGTGAGTTGTTCCACCAGGTGTTTTTAAAATCATTACAACTTACATCATTACATCTTTTTTTTTTTTTTCCCCCTTTACAGCTGTTTTAATTACTTGTAAGTCGTTGGCATTAAATCCTCCCTTTTAGTGTTTGATATAGTTTCCCTGTATCATTTCTTATCACCGCTATCATTCAAAAGATCTGCACAGAAGCACTCGGCGAAAAGTTTTTTATGAAATCAAAACATGTTTATGAGGGAAAACTGACTGCAAAAGAAAAAAGTTCTTCTTCTGAGTTCTTCTTAAATAAATCATAGCTTGAAAAAATCCGAATATTGTATCTGTCGTGTTGTAGAAGGTCAGCCTCAGATCAGCAGACCGGTGTTACTCCAACAAGTGGAAGCTAAGAGTAAAAATGTGATGCCTCTCCTCAAATTAGAGAAACTGATCTTGTTGTTTCACAACAGATTCCAACAATAAAAAAAAAACAAGAAAACTTCTCTTGTTGAGTCAGAAACACAGACCTTTATAATGTAAACACAATATATTCCCAGTGTGTGTGCAGCATTGCAACCTGTGTTTATGTACTTCTGACATGTCCAGAGGTGGAGAATATACTCAGATTTTTACTTAGAATTACAGCAACTTGTTTAAACAAATAGTCTAATCAAAGTCCAAGTACACATGATCATTAGTAATGATACAGATCGTACCTGAACATTTATCATTGTTACCAGACATATATGTGAATGATTCTCGCAGCACAGAAATAACCTTGTAAATAAATCACTATTACCATTGAAAACATTCATTCAGAGGCCCTTTAGTGCAGAAATGTATCATATAATGTTTAAAGTAAAGACGACCATAATGACTGTAATGAGAACAAGTTCCATCCATCCATTTCCTCTACCTCTTTATCCAGCCCAGGGTCGCAAATTAATAATGATGAAATAGACTTCGATGTAAACCAGACCTGAGTGTTGTCCCTGGATAGCTATGAGGGGTGAAAGAGAAATGATGAACCAAATTAAAATAAGTGGTCATAATACATGTGTTTGCTTTCATTATGGCAGTTTTGCGGCTTCATTTTTTTCTGTGAAGGTTGAGGGTGTCAAAGAGGTTCGTTTCCGGCCTGCAGGGTGACATTACAAAACATGATGAGATCTATATATTTTTCATTTATTCAATAATTTTTTTTTTTTTGAATGTCCCAACTTTTGTGTAATTGAGCTTGTGCAGAGTTCCTCTGAGTCACTGCGGTTCTCTGGACATCGCAGGACAAAGATAACAATCCCGCATTATATGAGTGAGTGGCTCAATTAATGAGCGTTTCACCGAGTTATTTTATGGGGCCGCTGAGAGCTAAAAAAAAAAAAACATTGCAAAGTACACTCTGCATAAGCAGCGTTTCACATCACACATGGAGCCTCCCCCATGTTTAAAATTGATAATATTGATATGTTCAGTAAAGTCGATTAAGGAGCGTTTTCTGACTCGCGGCGCCGCACAGCGACTGCCCTTCACAACAATTATTACTGGCCTCTTGAAAGTCCATCCTTGTGCGATGATGGGCTCATGGGTTGTCATTAAAAGCACTAAGGGTAGTGGTGTGTTACATTACCACTGGAACAGTTGTAGGTCTTGCTCAACAGCCCTTCTCTTCATTAAAAGTTGGTTAATTGACGGTGAACTGGATCTACTTGTGAAGGAGTAATGAGCTGGGAGGGAAGGTCAGGTTCAGTGAATCAGCGCTGATCTCGCTAATTAATAAAAAGACAAATCCGGAGAATTCAAGTCGACGTGTGTGAAGAAGGAATAAGGAGCAATGGCACACCTCCGATCCAGTCCTGCTGTAGTCATGAGATGCTTCTTTATAGGTGAAAGCATGTAACAGAGAGCTTATAGGCGCCACATATTCCTCCTCCTCATCCTCTGTGCAGATACGTGACTGCAGTGAACGTTTAAGTGAACACTTCATCATCCTTTCCTCTGTCAGCATCTGCTCCTCTTCCCTCTTTGTTTCTCTGCATCGACGCTTTGTCATTTTCATCCTGGCTTTTCTTTCTTTTTCTGGCAGGTCTCCACGCTTCTGTTCTGCATCTCCCACCAGCATCGCCACCCCACTCTCCTATCTCTACTTTATCTCCTCCATCTCTCCAGCTGTCCCTCTCCTTCCTCTCTCCCTGCCCTCCCATCTGCTGATCATGCCCTGATTGCTTTGCAGAGGGAGGCTTTATCCCCCCCTCTCTCTTGATGTCCCCCTCGCTCCGTCCCATCCATCAGAGTTCCTCCAGACACATCCGTCCCACCTCTCTTTACAGTGTTTCTCTTCCTTCATCTCCACTCCTCTTCTTCCATTCATCTCCCTCCTCCTATACTCGCGGAGACGTTTCTCTATCATCCATTCACTTGGCCCAACGACTCCTCTCCTCCTCCTCCTGACCGGTCCACTCCCTACAGCAGAGGGATCACAATGTAGTGGAGACAGAGCGTGAGCCGAGATAAGCTCTCCCCGCAGGTCACCGTCTATGTACCAGCTGATAGGAATCAATCTGCACCCCGGGATACCGCTGCTTTTGTTGTGATTCTCCTCTCCGTTACTGGCTCCGTTGTTTTTTATTTTTCCTTTAATCCTCCCCATCTTTTTTCCTCAAGCGTTGCCAAAATTCATTATGTTGCAACACCTTGATCCCTTTCCCTCCGTCCTCGCTGTCATTACAACATTTGAATCCTATTTTGCTCTGCTATATTTGATTAAGTTCACACCACAAGGTGCAAAAAGAAAAAAAAAATGCTTGCCGCATAGCTTTTGTAACTCTGCGCAATCTTTCATTAAGGCTTTCTTTCATCTGCCACTTGAAACGTGTTCCTGTGGTTTACTGTGCGAGATAAATGAGCTCTTCAGTTTGCTGGATTGAAAGGTTCGGCCTGATGTCTGACTCCGCCAACACTTTGTATTAGCCACTGACGCAATGCACCTGGGAGACGTCAGGAGGCCAAGAACACTGCGAAACTTTGCCTCGCATCGTTTCGCCAACGAGCAAGAAGTGGAAAAGCTACTGCTGCCACCGGTTAATCAGGACAGTTCATTGCCGGCTCCAAGTCATTACTTCACATTTCACACCCATTCTTGCATACAAACTAATTACACATTAAATCAAATGATTAGTTTTGTATAATTCATGTTGGAAAGCACAGGTGTATGATCAAATTCACTTTATATTTTATTCATTATTTTACAGTTATTAAAAAAAAAAGCAGTGATGCTGAATTAAATATCAGTTCATTTCATTATTGATACAGTTTAATTGCATGCATTCGTCTGATCAGCGGGCCAGGGTGGGACTAAAACAAAGGTGCACTCAGGAGACTGGTGCACTTATAAGCTTAATAAACTTTATCTCAGTAAAGCTTGAACTAAGTTACAACTTCAATTCCCCCAAAAAGTTGGGACAATGCGTACAATGTAAAGTAAATGTAGGCGGCAGATCTCAAAAAAATATCAGATGTTGAAAGTGAGGAGGAAAAGAAAGCAAAACAAAATTCTAGAAACTAATGTGGTACAGTTCCCAACTAATGAGGTTAACTGGCAAAAGATGAGTAGCATGACTGGAAATGAAGGGGGCATCCGAGAGAGCAAAATTCTCTCATGTAGAAATAAAAAGCAAAATATAAACCCAAACAAACTGAACTCTGCTTTGTGTAATTGTGAAGCCCACTAGGTACAACATATTAAAACCCAATATGTTTTAGGTGGAAGGTCAGAATTAGATTCTTGGGATTATAGGTTTTCCAACTGGCTCTGGATTAAGGATCACACATGATTGTGTAGTGGAAAACTATTGTGTGAGGTTTGGGAACACTTCCAAAAACCATCGTCTGTAAACACAGTTCACGCTGTCGTCTATGAATGCAAGTTAAAGCTGCATCTTCTTCTCTGGATCGTGTCCACAATACCATCCAAATAAAACCACCAAAAAAAAAAACCAAATTCTGGGCCAAATATCTTCTAAAATGGATTGAGGCAATATAAAAAAGAATAAGACAGAAAGAAACTGGCCAGGTGAATTAAAATTTTAAATTCCTTTTGGAAACCACAGGTGGTGTGCTGAATGAGGGGCACAATCATCAGCTTTGTTATCAGCGCACACGTCACAAACACCAGCGTTCCCATTCTGACCGAGCTGCGCCAGCGTTCATGTTGTGGGCATCTTACACATCGGGAAAAGACACTCAGACCGCTGGTAATTAAATATACGTTGGTTTATATTTCGTACAGGCTTTTTCTCACAGGGAGGGCTTTGCATTTTTCAGTGAGACAATGCTCCACCACGGAGACTGCATCCATCACCACAGCTCGAGAAGTCTGGGTGCTGAACTGGCCTGCCTACATTTGGCACATCATAAAACAAAAAAACTCTGGCAAAGGAGACCAAGGACATTTCGCTCCCAAAAAAAACTTGAAAAATGTCTTTCATCACTTTCAACACATGAACAGACTGTTGTGACAAGAAAAGGCGATGCTGTGTGATTAAAAAAAAAAAAACAGTAACAAAAACATTGCTCTGTCTCAACTTTTTCAGGATGTCTTTCCATCAAAGTCAGAATGATCTTTTCTATCCGTCTCCTTAAAGATCGCAGAGTAATGACTGAGAGACAGTCTCACACTCGTATTCGTCTCCAGGTCATTTAGACGTAGTTTACAGGATGCTTCAAGTGAAAACGCATCGCTTTTGCGTTTTTGTTTCAGTGTGTCATGAGTTTATTGAAGGAAGCAAGTAAAAAGCCAAAACAAGGCAGAGTCCAAAAACCAAAAAGCACACAGAGAACACTCAGGGGGGGGGGAACGGGACGAAGACAAAACAAATAGATGAAATGAAGCAACAGAGACAAGAGAGGGAGAGGGCTTTGAATACAGAGGGAAAGGGAGGACACAGGTGAAACTCATAACGACACAGATCGGTGCACACAGAGGGAGATGACAATTGGATAATAGGAAAAGTGAGGTATGCACAGGGGCCGCCGCAGACAGAGACCTGACACAGTCCAGTTTTGGGTTTTACACGGCAGCGTTTGAAAACTGATGTCCGTTTACACGGCATTGGCAGAATGTGAAAACAGTGTAGTGAGCATGCCAGAGACCACGAGTTGGCACGCAGAGAACAATGTGATATAAACAAATAATGACGAGTACACTGACACTGACGAGGGACACTCAAAATGGAATGAAAGTGTTGCCCTTTCCCTTGAAAGCATGTCTTATTAACTGAGGGAGAAACCCAGAGGAACCAAATAAGTTCCACAAAAAAAGGTCAATCCAAGACTCGAACCAGGGACCCTGCTGTTAGGCCAGAGTGTGTAGCACTGATATACTGTAGGGCTTCAACAGTGCACAGCACCAAGATCAAATAATGGAAGTCAGAGGGATTTTTTTTTATCTAATTTCCCCCCAAAAAATACTCTGGATAAGGTGAAATAAGTGGTTGGTAAAATATTTAAATATTTCAATAAATTGTGCATTTTAGAACTGATTGTTTGTTTGTGTTTGATTCGACTTAGAAATATAAAATAAGCTTCAGTGCAAAACCTTCGGTGTGACAGGACGTATAATAGGACCAAAAAGATTAGTGTATGTATACTATGTATACTAACACTGAAAAAGTTATTTTAATTGCACATAATTACAATAGCAGATAACAATGCATCGTTTCTTTCTTTCGTTATTCTTTTACAGGAGAAAGTCCAAAAGAAAAGTCATACACCAGTATGCACAAATTTTAAATTGACTGCTCACGCAAAAGTCATTTTAGACAGATCATTTTTCTGGATGTATTTTAAAAGTGTGTAAACACGATTATAACTCAAGAGCTGTGAGTAAAGATTTCCTCGCTAAAAATCTCTTTAATCTTATATTGTTGAAAAACAATCGAATGGCTGGCATTCAACAATAAAACATTACTTGGTGAGAAAACAAAGCCAGGGGAGAGGAACAGTTGGTGGAGCAATGTGGTTCAAACTCAGTGAGGGGGGGCTCGTCTCCCTACACTTTGGAGAAGAAAACAAAATGAGCCGCAGGTTTCAGACTTTGAAAAATAAGCACTCATTCATAGCTTGGTTTTCTGTTGCAGGCAGCCTTGATCCATTGTAGCCGGTCCAATTCCTGCTCTCACCGACTTTCCAAGAAACGCCAAATGCTGGGCTGTCATGTTTCACGACGCAAAAGTTGAGGTTTTACACTGAGGCAGAGCCGTGGTTTGAGGAAAAATATGGAGATGTACCGAGCACAATTCAGGAGGAGGCACAGATTAATCCTCATAAACCGTGAAGTCTTCATCAAACGACAAGCCAGATTATACGGCACATGACATCAGAACACAGGAGCCATTTTAGCTCAAACTTTGGAGGAGAGTAGCTGTCTCCACATTCCCACTGAAACTACACTGAGACCATCTCTTCAGGCGGTTTTGGTCTCGTGTTCAAAGTCAGCGCTGCCATGTCTGCTTATTATTACTGAGGCTTTGAGCTTGTTTTTCTCATCTGAAAGCGAGTGAGCCAAATTCAAATGGAATTACAAAGATGGCTACGAGTTTTATTCTTCCTTATCAATGAAAAAATGTCAGTTTAATTCATTTGTGATCCCGCTCACTCACTGATGTGTTTGTTATTCCAGGACTCACTTTTCTCGCTGAGAGATTATTTGTCACTTCTTTATTTTGGCTGAACTGCTTCAAATTTAGATCATTTCTTTAAGTCACTTCGTACTATTTTTCCCGGAGGGATTGGACCCAAAACACGACAATGGTTTTTGTTTCAGAAATGTTTTCCAAAATGATCCATCAGCGGAAACGGCAGAAACGCTGAAAACAGCGTTGTTTTCATGTTGGCCAACTAATGGGTATTGTTGTTTGTTTTTGTAATAAACCTGCTGCACTACAGCTTGCACATGCAACTTTCACCCCCGTATCCATGGAAATGGAGCATTTTTGAAAAGTTCCACCTTCCTGGCTGTTGTCAAAAAAGGTGCTTTTTCAGTAACTCGGAGCATCGTTTTCATGTAAATGGACAACCCAAAGCCCAACAAAATGTTTCCAGTTTCGTTTGAAAACGTTGCACAAACAAGTCCTGAAAGAGGGATAACATCGGTTTGGAGTCCCGGTCAGAAGGAATCCAGGTTTCTTCTTTATTCCAGAGCGCTTTAGTTAAAAAGACCACATAAATACGATCAGCCACAGTCTGCCAATGATGTGGTGTTTAACAAGCATCGGTAAACATTGAGTTTGTTAAAAGCACTGTTCATTAAAATATATACATTTTCTAAACTTTAATCTTCCCGTCATTGACACAAGTTCAAGACATTTAAAAAGCTGCATGTGCTTTTATAGCCTCCCTCCCGCAGTGCCAGCTAAACTAAAATGACTCAAAGTAGTTCCGACCGGGAGCAGATTGCAGTAGATTTGACTGTTTTGCGGTTCAGTGTGTTCGCTGTGATTTTGAATTAAGCTGTTTTGCTTTGCTGACAGAACCACGGCGTTACACTTTCGATTTCTGTCCCCGCAGCTGATTGTCTGCCTGCGATCTTCTCCGAGGAGATGCCGTTTGGATTAACTGTGAGTAACCTCAGTGGAGGATGCCCCCCGCCTTCTCCGAGGAAGGTCACTGTAGAGGTGGATGGGAGTGGACCACACACACCTCCTGCCATGGAGAGATTTATCAAGCCAGCTCTGCTCCCCGAAACACATGGTTAATTTAGCAGCCATTACAGGTGACATCTTGATGAATAGAGAGGGCTGTTCACGCATACATAGGCAATAGGTATAAACACACACAATCACACACACACACACGTACACACGCACGCTCGTAGAAAGAATAATGGTCATTTTACTGCAGTCTGCAGGAGGACAGGAGATAAAAGTTAGTGTTGTGAGAGTGATGTGTCAGGATGGTTTCATTAACTCAGAGATAGAAGACTCCTGTCTGTGCCATCAGTGATCATTCAAGACATTATTATTTACTTGTGCTGACAGACGTGTGAGCTAACACAGTGACAAACTATCTGGTTACTCAGAGGTAATCCTAACTACTTCTGCAACCAAATAATCCTGTCCCTGTAATTAGGGCTCCCGCTAATCGGGATTTAGGGGATGCTGAGAGGTAAACGTGTGACTGCACCTCCGTGTGTGTGTGTGTGTGTGTGTGTGTGTGTGTGTGTGTGTGTGTGTGTGTGTGTGTGTGTGTGTGTGTGTGTGTGTGTGTGTGTGTGTGTAGCCTCAGAGAAAACAGCATGCACAGTCAGGAGACAGCAGGGCATTGCTCATCAATCCCCGCGCTCATTTATCATCATTTTCGTCCCTTACAACTGATAAGTATTGATTTGCTGGAGCTGCCCTTCACTGCTTTGAGTAGGAGGTTCCACACACACCGCAAACATTTGATCACTGTCAAACATGTGTTGGCCGGGTCCTGTGACAAACGCACACTAAGCTGCTCTACAAAGAACTGTCTTTTCAAACCAACAGATGATCTAGAGTTGTTCTACCCACACACGCAGGAAGCTGCCTGCCTACGGTTGAACGGCAGCCCAGAACCAGCAGCGGAGAGAGAGAATGTCCTTTATGAAGCGGCAACTCGGCTCATGCCTCTATCTGTGCAGCAGCTTGGCATGAGCAGAACAGACGTATGGGCAGACAATAGAGAAGTCTCTATGGATATCAGTCTGCACTACAACATAGCCACCACTTTTTTTTTTTTTTTGTCTCCTCCTGTCCCAGTACCTGCAGGGAGACGGGAATGTACATTTGGAAAGCATGGACAAATTAATTGTGGTTATGTTTGAAAAAAATTATAATAAAAACCTCTCTCAAGGACGAGCAGAAGAAAATGAAATGAACTGAATTGCGAGGCCCAAGAGTAGGATTACTTCTAATAAAGAAGAACCAGGAAGCTAATACTTTGCTTGTCTCTGTCATCATAGTAACAATCATTTCAGCTCAGACAATCACATCGGATACATAGCTTGATTTGATAACGGTCTTTTCCCACTCTGGGTATTTTTCTCGTTCCGATGTCTGCAAGTGGAGCGGTGTCATTACCTTCGGCACTCATCACGATGCATCCTGAAGGTCAGACCTGATGAATTGGAGAGACAGCTCAGTTATAGAGAGCAGCCATTATCCATGATACCGAAGGAGATTATTCACTCTCCTGAGAGAGCGGAGCAGAGGAGACACAGAGGGAGAAAAACAAGTGTGGATTAAAGGTGGAGAAATTAAAGGGATGAAAGAGGAGAGAGGAGGAAAGGGGAAAGTCGGAAAATGAAGAGCCACATGAAGATCCAGCGGGCTGAGACAACAACTCAGCGAGGAGTCGCTGTGAAATGCTGATAGCTGATCGGTGACAAAACTCCCATACCCACTTAAAGCTGACACCTCGGTGCAACTGTTTCTTTCCACAGCAGGCAGTCAGGGATGATATTGGTGTACCTGAGAGAAGCTTGAATGCTCCCAGCCCAGTTAGAGCTGACACCAGGAAGCAGTCTCCCTCCTCCACTCCCCTCTGTTTCAACCCAGAACTGTTTCTCAGCGGAGATGTCCTCTGACAGAATTCGCCACTGAAACCGCTTCACGAGGCTTCTCGCAGGAGATATCCCCTCAGGCAGGATTTTAAGGAGGGAAGCGCCTGCTGGTTTGAGTGAATTAAAATAAAGTTGATCTGTAACCTTATCGCCGAGCTATTTGCCAATCATCGTAAAACATGAGGACATTTTTTTTTTTCTTTCTCTCTTTTTTTCAAATCAATCATCCTTTTACTTGTACTTGAAATGGTGTCACAATAAAACAGAGGTAAGCCTGTCGGGCTTTTGGGATATCCCACCCTAATAGGGGTCTTCTTGAACCATGAGCCCATCTTCCAGTCTGTCTCTGCTTCTCTCTGCAGGCTGTGGTGATGAAGTGCTGCGCTCCTGCAGTAGTCCAGCGGTGTGCCATGCATGATAAAGAGCGAGCGATGGTTCAGGAAGCTCGGGGAGGGCTGTGCTGCCCAGCTGCAGGTACAAAGCTGCAGGCCAGAGAGACCCGCTGTTCGGCCGGGAGGTAAATAAACCAGTTGAATGGCAGTAAAAGCTGAATGCAAATTGGCCTGGTCTGGCATGTAAACACACAGTCACATGCATGAAATGACACACATAAACAAAGGTGAGTGCCTCGATTTATCAGACAACACAAAGGTAATTCTAATGCATGGGCGCACACTCACGTATACACATAAACAAATCTCCATATTATACATCTGTGCATACAGCCAGGGCCGTGATCAAGAGATGAATAATAAGAAGAACAAGATACTGACGGAGGAACATCCTGTTTTTCCTATTCCATGACACATCATATATTTTCATACCGTACTCCCTAATGTATCACATTCATATCCACAACATGAGGGAGAAAAGGCACAAAAAAAGATGAGAATTGGAATTCAGTGTACATAACAGAGTCAAAAAAAACAAACAAACATCCTAAATCAAATTTGTCAAGCTTTCGGATGTAAGGAGTTCACATAATCTACTGCCTCTACGTAATGCATTGCATCTACTTCAGCCTCAAAGCTCGGAGGATTAAATTAGTGAAGGAGTTGGTCCTCTGTTGTGAAGAGGGGAAGGACAGACCTCTTCACGGGTCACACCTCCAGACTCCATCAGCACTTTGGGCCTCATTGAGACGGAGATCTCAGGAGCCCGGTGCAGACAGGATGACCCCGGGTTGGCCTGGGGAGCCCGGGCTCAGACAGTTAGACATCCCTGTACAGGTCAACTGCACTTCTCAAGGGTATGATTAAAAAGTTAGAGGTGTGATTTCTGCTGTTGCTGCAAAATGCAGTGCAGTCTGTTACCTGAGGCAAAAGGTCTTCAGCCAGCTTTCAGTGGACGTCTCTATTCTGGCTGTTTTATGCGACTGTAATTTTTATATAGGTAGATTACGACATTATAGATTTGAATGTTTAATGAAGAAATCTTTTCTTTATTGAAGCTGGTTAGACTCCTACCTAGCATACAGAACACCAAGTCATCACTTTTTTAAGTTCCTCCACGTGTTCCATATTCATTCATTGTTTAATGCAGCAATCATAATCAATTATAGTAGCTATGTTCTCACTTGTGTGTTTTTTTTTTTTTTTTTTGTTCTTTTGTGTTATAAAATTGAAAGAACATCTCTGAAAGTCCAACACTGAGGTAACAATCGCTTTTATTTATTTATGTCAGCACAAGATGTGAAGCGTTACTGTGAAAATAATTCACACAGGTTTGGCATTGGCAGCGTAAATAAACCAAAAGAAAGAATGAATGTACTTTTTTCAGTGGGTTGATGGTAATCCTGCCACTGAATTTGTTATATGTAGGATTATAAGGATTATTCAAGACTGATTATTCAAGACATTTATTTATCTGGTTATCTTGTGGCAGTTTACACCAGAATGGTGTCTCTGTGTTTAAGAACATTTTGCTTTGTCAAAATTAGGGACAGTGTGTTTGGAGTCTATCTGGGGAAAAAACTATATAAATTCTGCTGTTGGTCCAAATCATGAGTCAGCTTGTTTAAATCAAATATCTACTACAGGGGAATGGTTTGTGTACATTATTTAGGTTCATACGATGTAAACCAGCACCAGGACAATATTTTTTTTTTTTAATTTGAGCAAGATAATAAAACAGGAGTTGGCATAATTCATGTGAAAGTTGGAAGTCCTGCTGTAAAGCACCGACAGACAGCCAAAAGAAAAATTTTAACTGAAACTGATGAGTGAAACTGAATAAATGTGTTTGTCTGCCTGCATAAACCCTTTACTGCTCTGCTCGACTGTTTTTAGTGAACTTTTCTGTGGTGCATTGTTTCAAACAATTTTTGAAGGTGGGTGCAATGGACGATATCTCGCTCAAAATTGAATTCAGCCAAATTGATTAAACAGATTGCTTTACTAAAACAACACCGTTTGAATTGGAGGGAAAATTCTCATTCAGCCAATGTCAATTAGCTCTTGTGAATGATGGATATTTTTTTTTAGGTTCAGCAATTGGATTTACGTTTTCAGTGTATGTGGTTTTTCCGTTGTGGACTTTGATGATTCAAGTTTATACCATTCTGAAGTCAAAACACATCCGTCACATCCTGAAATGCTTCTCAGGTCTGCTGCTGAAATAGCATTAATTATTCAGAAAGAGAGACGATTTTTTTTTCCCCCCTCCATTAATATTAAAAATATTTCAGCTGAGGAGGGGTTACAGCATATACACTGATCACGCAATGCCACACACACATACACAGAGCAATGTTGCCTTGAATATCAGCCCAGCTGTGATTCCATCTTAATGCTGACAGATTTTGGCAGGCTCATAAAGTGCATTATCTGCCACACTGTGGATTCCATAAACTTGTTGATGACAGTAAGCGTGACGCTTTCCACTGCATCGGCAGGACTTCAGTACACAGGAGTGACAACGTTATCTTGTACGTCACCTTCGTGGGCCACACATCTTCCAGTCTGTCTCTGCTTTTTGAAATAAATGAAACAAGCGGTTGATGGACGGATCATATTCCGCTGCATTTCCATTGGTTGCAGCTCAAAGCAGCAGTCAAAGCTGTAGTGAGATGGTGGGCATGAAATCTCTGGAGCTGTCTGACGATTATCTGTGGGTCTGAAAATCTCTCCCACTGGACAACTTGAGACAACAGGAAGAAATATTGTGGAAAATCTTGGCAAGAGCCACAGAATATTAAATATGCGCTGATATTCAGTACAGCAGCATACCCCCAGGTTTGATACAACAATTACACTTAAACTGCTATAATAATAATTCCTAGTGTTAGTTTATTTCTTTCATCATGTGAGTAGTCGACGAAAACACAGAACCACAATGTGAGCGTTGCCCAGCAACACACTCGCTGTATTTCTACATTACCCAGGGATTGCTTTAACAGAATATTTATCCTCATTGATGTTTAGCTTTGTTGTTGTTGTTGTTTTTTTTTTAAATATCGATGGAAAATCCTGAAGGATGTCCTTCCTTTGGACGGATTAGAAAAACTGAAGGTGATTTACAATAACATCCCCGGCCTAGACATGCTCAATGCCATCCCACTCTGCCTGTGCTGACAGTGCATTAAAAAAAGTTTAGACTGGAGGCGCTGGAGCGCGTTTGAGACCTCTACGGGTCACAGAGGGAGCACATGCTGCAGGATGTTCTCCTGTTGATGGAGAGACCCGAGTCTTAAAGGGTTCTGCCAACTGTTGATCACGTCCATGGTAGAAATGTCCCCTGACTTCAAATCCTCGTCTGAAGTGGTGCTTATAATTCCAGTCTGCAGTCTCCCCGCTGAGTTTGATTTCAGCATTCAGAACATCTTTAAATCTGCCATGAAAAGTCATTTGTACGCACCCAAAAAAACACTAAATCTAAAGACAGTCGCACCCGATGCATTTAATTATGCTCAAGCCAGCACTCATTTCAAGTCCACGCTCGCGGCAGTATTTTCACTGGCTTCGGCTGTCACTGCAGAAACATCTGTCTGGAATTAAAGTGAAGAGTGTCTGCACAGTCTGTGCCCACGTTCATGATTTCTCCGCGCAGTGTGAATGCATCGTCAAATACTTTGTCTGGTTTATAAACCGAAAGTGTAAATTATCAGAAATGAATTCAAAATGTGTGTAATTATCAAAAACAATATGTTTTCTGCTAAATAAAAAAAAACATCGACTAATTATTTATTCTATTGGACTTTTTACAACTCTGTTTGATATAATAACTAAATAATATAACGCTGCCTTGGACATTATGGTTACTTTTTTTTTTCCTTTTTTCTTTTTGTACATTTCCATTTCGTGTGCACCCAGAGGAAAAAAAAAACATTGAATCTGTTAGTCTTGGTATCAGTGCCATTAACAACTTTTTAAACATCTGTGTGGGAGAGTGATACAGCTGTGAAGTGTCGCAGTGCTGTCTCGCTGAATATGAGCACTCACGATGTTTCTGCTCCAATCAAAGTTTTAATATAAACACTGATAGGTGAAGTAAAAAACAGATTTTCTCTCTATCATGGCACCTGTTAGTGTGGGATCTATCCGACAGCGAGTCACAGTTTTTTTCCTCCAAGTGGATGTGTTAGGAAAAAAAAAGGCAAGATCAGGAGTTTGACAAGGGTCTTAGTGGAATTGCAATAGGAATGGGTCAGAGCATCTTGAACACTGCAGCTCCTCTGGGTTGCTCCTCAAGATGTGAAAAGCACTGATGCACATGAGCTCTTGCACGTTAAACTGCTGCAGAAGTGATTCCTGGTTTAGGCAGAAAAGAGTCTGAATGCATCAATGGAGAGTGGATCTAATATAAACCCGGTGGTTATATTAAGGCTTATCGATATGTCGTAAAATCCTATGCATTTTGATGCTCACATTTATGAAAGCATGTTTTATAGACCCTGTGATAAAATTCATGGATTCTTCAAGACTTTATTGCGTTGCACCATTGCAAGTCTCTCCAGGTCTTGGATCTGAAGGTAAAAAAATGGTCACAATGAAAGTGATTGGTTTTAGTCATCCAAGCATAGCCAGCCTCCTGATGTTATTGGCCTTCTGCTCTATAATCATCATTCCCTATTATTCCTCTCCATATTGCCAGTGATCATTTCTGTCCCCATGAGTGGGATCAATGAATGAAATGTCTCACACACAAAAGTACAACACCAACATATCCTACTGGAAGCCTTGGCTGGATAATGCGATGCATTGACACAGGAAGCTACCCTGCAGTACATAAAGATTAGTTCTTCCTCCACTAGCTACACCATTAAAGGCGGACCTCGACTGAAGTGACATATAAAGGTCAGTTTACTAGTGATGGAGAGAACTAATCAGCCTGTAAAATCTGTTAAATGATGTCCTCCGCAGGAACTCTTTCAAGACTGGCAGAACGACCCTGACAAAGGAAGGCTTGCAGAATGCTAATTTGTTACTTGAAAACTCTGGTTAAAGGTTAGTTAATGGTAACAGTGGGAACAATGCAAAGGCTATCTATCGTAAGCACTCCTCATCTCCCAGGGAAAAGCTCAACAGCATACCAACATGAGATCATGTTATACTGTATGTCAGGCAATGGTTTTATAAGCAACATTCTGAAGCTTGAATATATTGTCCTAGCTCTAATAGTACAAATGTAGTATTTCTATATATAATGAACTACATATGACATTTTTTTATTATTCATTTCACTTCTGCATTTAAGTTTGAGAACAGTTTGGTCCCTCATTACCAATTTGTGCATCCATTCATCTTCTATATAAGACATACGGATGAAAGGGGCTATCCAAGCAAAAACCTGGCAAAAGATGTGGTGTATTTAGGGCGTATCATCAGTCTCTAACCCAGAGAGACATATCATTTTCATTTTACAAAGATGGTGCACTCCAACTTCAGGGGTTCTGTTTTCTGGTTAATTAAAGGAACAAATTCTGATAGGGAAGTGTGTGTGTAGCAGATAAAAACAGAAGATGGGGTCAACCAGACCTGTTACACAGGTAAAAATGGTTGTGCGTCGGCAAAGGCAACATCTGACACAAGTGAGACAAAAATACGTGGTCGACATAGCGCAGTATTTTTCCAACACACAGCTTTAAATATTAGCTTTTTTTTTTTCTTTATATCCAAGTACATCAAGGAGCAAACCCAGGCTTCTGGAGCAAAAACAAACACTTTAGGCCTCTTTCACTAAGGTCCTGTATAAAGCATGCTAAATCGAGAGCTCATGCAAATGGATTGTGCTTTCAGTCTGTGTCTGCGTTTTGCAGGTGATCCGCAGAAAATACCACCTTGGGGGACTTCGCACTCAAACAGGAGTATTCACAGGAGGGTTTTGTGTGCAATAGGCCTTTTTTTTTTTCCACAAGGACGATCGGCACGAAATGGCATTTATTGTTTGTTTGCTCGACTTTGCCATGCAGCCCCTCCGAAGCCCCCACAAGCACAAAATGAAGCGAGACACCGTGGAGTTGGACGCGTCCATGGATGAAGTTATCAAACATATTGGAGTGTTACAGCAAAAAAAAAATCTTAAGTCTGAATAAAGGGTAAAGCAATATGAAAGATTACCAGTCACAAAGTCAAAGCAAAGGTTACAGTACAGACAATAGCTTAAAATAATGTCGGCAAATAAAAGCTATGGGGGATGATAATAATAATAATAATAATAATAATAATAATAATAATAATAAAATAGCAGCAGCATATCTGCTAAAGGCGTGTCATATGCCAGAATAAAATGAAAACATACTGTCGGAACACAATATACATTTATTTATCTATGTTACACAATGTATTGGGTGTCACAAGGCAGGTGGACTATATGAGGAAAACTTTTTTTCTGTTGGGTCAGATGTTCTACCTTGAAGGAAAAAACAGTTTTGGGCTACACGTTGGAATGCTTGGAATAAGGAGTATGAGTTTAATGGATACGACTCAGACATTAATTCATCCAACACACCAACAATCGTCACTTAAGTAATCCTGGCGTAGCTTAACGTATTGGCTTGGCTTCTACAGTTGAAGTCAAAAACAGTTTTTCCTACTGGGTGGAATCCTTCACCCAAAAAAGAAAGGTTCCCCCATATATAGTTCTCCTGCCTACCTTGTGGCACCCATGACACTATATACCATGGATATACAAATGTACGTTCTGCTCTCCACACACTACTTTGTCAATATGCATGTGTTAAATGGTTCATTGACCGTTAAGAGACCCCAGAAGTCTCATATTTTGGGAAAAAACTTCACTTGGCCCCTCTGTTGCAGTTGATATTCACGGACACATTGCAGCGCTATTCTTTAAATCATCCATCTTCCGTGTCTCACAAAGCCGAGCAACATACAAAGGCTGGCCTTGTGCTTGGATATATGAACAACAAGATAATGGGAGGCACAGTTTTCCATTAAGATGTCATTTTTCTCCATTTTACTAGGTTACCTTGTGTAATTGCATATCAGACTCAGGACTTATTGGTGTGCCCGTATACCTTTGATATAAGCAAACATAAAACATTGGAGCTTCAACGGCTGGATTTGGAAAGTTTATTTTCCCTTGGTCTGATTGCCTTGAAGTCCATATTCCTATTTTACATTAACCGTGCCTGATCTTTGATCAGACCTACTCTAATCTGATGATTGATGAGCTCAATCAGTATCTTAGCATTCATATGTCAGGTAGCGTGTATTTTGTATTTATAACTAAAGCAGTTTCAAACATAAAGCCCGTGGGCCAAAACCGGCTCACAAGAAACTGCAATCCAGCCAGGAGCCCACCAGGAAAATTGTAGAAATCGCAAAGAAAGCATTGAATTTTTTAACACAGCTTTCTCAAGAACAGCAGACATTATGCAAACCTGAAACCCAAGCTGTGAGATCGGTGATGCTGCCATGAAAGCTAACTACCATAAAGACATGCATGCAAAAGGATTAATAGTTTTCTTTAAATTTTCACTGTATTTTGCATCATTACAATTTGTTTTATTTTGAGATTGTGGTCATTTTCAGCAGTAATTGTTTTGTGAAAGTATAGACATTTTCATCACATATA